>NC_138769.1:201281561-201896620 GCF_965119305.1 Pelophylax lessonae
GGCTATATCCCCACGGGAGATTCCCTCACTTCCTGTCCTGGTGACACCAAGACAGGAAGTGAAGGGAAATCTCCTGCAATGATATAACACTGTTACATGTTCTAGTTATGTAGCAAACTTAAGAATATACAAAGCAAACATCTTTTTTTTTCCATTTTGGCAAAATCATGGATTAATTAATAAACTATCTTTGTTTGTCCCGTGGCTTGCAGGAAAAACATTTTGCCTTGATTCCACCATCAACACAGACAGGGGAAACCCTCCTGCGGAGCCATTGTGTTCTCCTGGTGCTGCCCCTGCCAGGAAAACACAGTGATTATTGCTAGTGGCTACAAGAGATGCTAGCGATAAGTGTGTGTAAAATCTGACAGACTGGTTGTACGTTGTCCTCCAGGTGATCGACCAATCAACTTGGGTACCTTCAGCCTGGCCATACACAGTTTAAATCTGCATCTCAAATGAAGCAATCCCATTTACATATAACACTCCATAAAGGAGAATTGAGGGGCTTATCAGGTCTGCGTTAAAAATTAACAGCCACACCCAATCAGACAGCTCGTGTTAAAAGGGACCTGAAAAGCAATCTGCATGGCTTGCTTTTCCAAGCATTGGCTAGTTTAGTGAGCCTGGACTAATAACAGTCACTGTAATGCTACCCATACTGCTGTCCTTTTAACATGGTGACAAAAGTTGATACCTATGCTACATGTGTGTAAAGTTACTTGCACCCTGCTAAATGGACAGCAATAAGGTTGTAAATACAGTGACTGCCTGTCCCCCCCTGATGGCGGCCCTGGGTGTGTCATGAAAGGCCAATTGAGAAAATGGCTATATCATGTAGAGGAAATCACCAGTGTGGGGCAACCTATGTCATGGAGGTAGATTTGGACATCGATGTATATGTATCACCAGAAATGGAATTCTTTGTTCTACAATATCTCAAAGACGACCTAGCATGTTATTTGAAGACTGTACTATTTTGGACATACTTGGACTCAAACATACACTGCTCTTTCCACAGCTCCTCCTCCTCTGGGGGTATGATAAAGTTTATACGCATCTTCACCAAAAGCACAAGATGATGTGTCGTCTCCGGATGAGGCTGCAGCGGAGATTTCAGTTCCTGCCTGATATAGTGGATCTGCAGCGGGCCTGGAGTGATGCCAAAAGGCGCTCACCCAGGCTCCTGCTAAAGGCTGTGGAGCAAATCTCCGGTAAGTAAAAATATACATTACATGTGACCAGATAGGTTACAATTTTTTGGGTAGGTGGACATGTGTTTAGCTATGCAACAACACTAATACCAACACCCCCCCCCCCCTCCCTCTCGCTCCTACCTTTCCTACCTCCATCAAGTGTCTCTTCACAACCTTTAATACTACTATGTACATTCGTATTTTTTATGTTTCTTTTTTTTCTTCTGCTTCTAGCCAAAGCGGACGGACGGCACCCTCTTGTGCTTTTGGTGAAGAAGGGGAGGAGGAGGACGGCCACACTCCAATACGCAATCAGAGGCAGCGAGCCATTTGAGCAGCTGAAAATTGTGGATCGTAAGTAGAAAATAAAAATGTTAGAAATTTCTAATCTCTAATCACATTTTACAGAGCCCCCTTTACATCGGAGTCTCCAGACTTACTACACTGTAAGAGGGAAGTGTGAAGACTCTGATATAAGGAGAGTTTGGGAACCATTATTTGAGGGGGGAAGCTGGGGACTCTGGTGTAAAAGGGAACTCTGTGTTCCCCAAAGCTCCCCCATACATCTGAGCTTACAGAGACCCTCTTACACTTCCCTTCCTCAGTCCACCACAGTCAAGGGCACAACAAGTCCCACTGCAGAAGGCTACCTGCTTGGACTTGTAATCCTCTCTGTAGTGGAATGAGGAAATACTGCCTGCTATGCTAAGACTTGTAGTGCCCTCTGTTAGGGACTAAGGATTCCTCAGTCCTCAACATTCTAGGGCACTATAAGTCTCAGCATAGTGGGCTGTCATACCTCAGTCCCTCACAGCTCGGGTCAAAAGCAACACAGTTAAACATCTAAAGGACAACTCCAAACAAAACTACCAATAATGGACAGAGTCCATATGCTCTATAATGTCAAAGACCCGCTACCACTCACCTTCCACCTCTGGTGCTGTCATTGTGTAGGGCAAAGGGCTCCATCTACACCATGTTTGGCTTTCAGGTCAGATAGGCAGGACTTGCTCAGCTCCACTCTCTTCCTTGGCAATTGACTCTGGCGTCATTGTGGATCTTTCCTCCTCTAGAAAACACCCAGGGGCCCTCTCCTTGTCCCCCAGCCACCCAGGGCCTTCTTCTCCTCCTCCTCCACCAACCATTTTCAGACTCTTCCAACTTCCCTTGGGCAACTCAACCCCTTTGCATAGTGGACACAACAAATCTATGACCAGCCTGCAAAATATCAAGTCTGGGCCTGGTTACCTGTATGTTCCGGGTCCAGGGCGGAGCTCTCCTCCCAGAGCAACAAATGATGATAGCAGAGTGAGTTGACCGGCCAGTCACTTCCTACTGGTGCAGGTACACACCTACCGATTCCTCCACATCTTAGGATAACATGATCAGACGGCCAATCCCCAGGCAGAGAAGGAGGAGTAAGTGTCAGCGGACAACAGACACCTGGCAGACGCAGTGAAGGGACTGCAGCACACTGCTGCAACTTTTTGATCCGAGGATTGAAAGCAATCTTTTACTTGGGAGATTTCCCTGACTGCGCCCTTCGAAATGTTGGTGCTCCGCCACTGGCCGCAAGGCCCCTGTAGGTGCGAGGCCTTAGGCGCCCGCTTAATTTGCATGGTGCCCTCCTGTTTTAAAACATGGTCAATGCATCTCATTGGTGTAAGTGCACTTCTATGTTCTGAATTGTAGGGGCATTGAGTATGGTGCTAGCATGATGAGAGGTTACTGCCTATTTGTGTCCATAAATAATATATAATGTTTTTCTTTTATTTTAGAAACCAGTGATCAGGATGTTGCGGCTCAGCCTTCTCAGGCCCCCTGTAAGTAATGTGGATGTGCTGGTGTGTTGTGTATTAGGTCGAACTTGGAGGAATGATTGTTTGTTTTGTTTTCTTTTGTGGTTGATGTAACTTCAGCAAGAGAGGAGCCTCAGGCAGGGCCAAGTCGCCTGGATCCGGGCCAGGAACACATTGTTGCCCAAGAAGAGGCCAATTCGTCTGAACCGGATGAGGACCTGGGCTCTCCTCAAATGGGAAGTAAGTATTCTACATGTTTGTGTGTTCAATGTGTCCTGGGAAATCTAAGGGCTGTAATATCTATATTTTGCCATTGGGGTTATGTAGCAGCTGACATTGAGGATGTTAGTTGTGGAGGACTGGGGAAGAGGGGCTGCTGCTTACCCAGTCCAAAGTAACTACTACCTTCAATGTTTCCCAACTACTTTCTGTGTGCCTTTATCAAATAGCTTTGGTTAAAGGATTGTATTTGTGTCTTTGTGTTTCTAGGAGATACGACGCCATCCCCCCATGAAGGGACACCATCCCCCCATGTAGGGTCTCCCCCATCCTCCCCCACTCCAGGCTCCCCTGAACTAGTCTGTAAGTACCTAAAATTAGATTCTCACATGAATTGTGTGTGCTAGGATGATGTGTATCTAGGATAATCTAAGTTGGAGTCTAAGCAAGTGTAGTTTTGCTATATGTGACAGGAAGGTTGGTCATGAAACACTCTTGCTTAACCTTCATGTTTGCAAGGTGGTTTTGGGGAGCTTTACAGGACATGTTATCTTTTGTAAGTTATCTCAAGCCACCCTATTCTAAATTGGTGTTAGTTTCTCTACATTGGAAATGGTGTGCTTTGTACTTGTAAATTTTTTGTGGACATTGTAATTTAATCATGTCCTGATTTAGTCAACACTGAAAATGTGTGTTTGTCAATCTTTCATAAATACTCTTCCTCGGTAATGTACCACATTCCAGTTCACAATTTGTGTTCTTTTTGTGCAGTTTCTCCCGAGCCAGCCACGCCATCAACTTCGGGGGCCCAAAAAAAAACTGATGATGGTAAGTTGTGTGCTTTTCCAGTAATGTGTCTACTTAGTAAGTGGAGAAATGCTAACTGTGTATGTCCCCGCTCAGGCTTCAAGTTCCTCTAAAGGCAGCAGGTTCTTTATGTGAATGCATTCTATGCATTAGTATTCCAAGTGATAGGTGTGCATATTCCCCCTCAGACTTACTGGGACCATTTTTTACTGTCCACATTTTTGCACTAATACTTGTCTGGAACAGACTCCCCCTCCTCCTTAACTGAGGTGACAGCATGCCAATATTGCCTCCTGATGCTGTCACTCCTAATCATTGAGACCATCGGAAGGGAGGGGGGCAAGGCTGGCTCACAGTTAGGTGCCTGAACAGGCACAGGGTGCTTGGCTTCATCTCATGTGCCTCCATAGCAAGCTGCCTGCTGTGGGGTCAACCAACAGGAGGGAGGTGCCTAGAGGTGTGTACAGGGGCCATGTAAAAAGGAGGATTGTTATTTATCTTGTCCCCAAAAACCTAGAGAGTGTAAGTCTAACCTGATTAGTTTTCCACAGCCCTCCCAAAATATGTTTCCAACACTTAGAACAGGCAGGGCTGAGGCACCAAAAACATCCGAAAAACACAATCAGCACAAAAGCAGGGAGTACGTATCCTTAACGCTACAAGCTTCACCCAGTAGAATGACGCTTGCACTGTACAAATCTGCATCACCACCATATCAAAGTCTAAATAAAACTTTCAGGGAAATGTGGAGGGGTAATGAGTGGGTGTTAGAGCGTTTTCATGACTGCCTAACCTACAGTTAGCGTGAGTCCATTTGTTGATAAACTTTTTCTTCTCTCTTAACACAGCTGGGATGGCGGAAAGGAGATCAGGGGAGCAGACACATCTGCTCCGTCCACAACTGGCCCTCCGAATTCCAAAGGGTAAGTCTCTACTATGTGTCAGGTTCAATCTATAGACAGTAAGAGGGAGAGAGAACGCTACACAAACTCCAATGGTGATAGAGATAAATGTGTGCACATGTATCGTGTTGACCAATTGAACCCAAAACACCTTACATTCTTCTAAATGATTGCTTGTGTTGACATGAAGAAAAGCCTTTTACTTAGCTTTGGTGGAACTGCTACTAACATTCCAAGCCATCTTATGTAACCTTTTGAACAAAGAAGACAAAAAAACAAAAAAGCCTTGTTGTTTTTGGTAACAAACTAAACCAAAAATGTTTACAAAAAAGCCTTGTTGTTTTTGGTAACAAACTAAACCAAAAATGTTTACAAAAAAGCCTTGTTGTTTTTGGTAACAAACTAAACCAAAAATGTTTACAAAAAAGACTTGTTGTTTTTGGTAACAAACTAAACCAAAAATGTTTACAAAAAAGACTTGTTGTTTTTGGTAACAAACTAAACCAAAAATGTTTACAAAAAAGCCTTGTTGTTTTTGGTAACAAACTAAACCAAAAATGTTTACAAAAAAGACTTGTTGTTTTTGGTAACAAACTAAACCAAAAATGTTTACAAAAAAGCCTTGTTGTTTTTGGTAACAAACTAAACCAAAAATGTTTACAAAAAAGCCTTGTTGTTTTTGGTAACAAACTAAACCAAAAATGTTTACAAAAAAGACTTGTTGTTTTTGGTAACAAACTAAACCAAAAATGTTTACAAAAAAGACTTGTTGTTTTTGGTAACAAACTAAACCAAAAATGTTTACAAAAAAGCCTTGTTGTTTTTGGTAACAAACTAAACCAAAAATGTTTACAAAAAAGACTTGTTGTTTTTGGTAACAAACTAAACCAAAAATGTTTACAAAAAAGACTTGTTGTTTTTGGTAACAAACTAAACCAAAAATGTTTACAAAAAAGACTTGTTGTTTTTGGTAACAAATAGGGTTGAGCGAACACCTAGATGTCCGTGTTCGACGGGTTCGGCCGAACTTTAAAAAAAAGTCCGGGTCCGTGTCCCGGACTTTTACCGAACTTTTCCCGGACACCGAACCCCATTGAAGTCAATGGGGACCCGAACTTTAAGGCACTAAAATGGCTCTAAAACACCAAAGGAAAGGGCTAGAGTGCTGCAAATGGCAGCAAAACGTAATTAAGAGCATGGCAAGTGCTCTGCAAACAAATGTGGATAGGGAAATAACTTAAAACAACAAAAAAAAACAGAAAAATAAAACAATGTTCTTCTTCATCTCTGAAGGACGAGGCCCATATGGAGTAGGAGGGAGGTTGAGGTGGTGGTGGATGTGGCGGTGACATAGGCGTGCGCACAGGGTGTGCTGGGTGTGCCTGGGCACACCCTAATCACCTAGGGCACATAGCATTGCCAGTGAGGAGATGGGAAAGATCTCCCTGGGACCTGCTCTGCTCTATTTCTCCTTGCCTACAGGTACATGGCCCCGATACATTACTCTCCCTGCTGGCAAACACATGCATGTGTATTTCAACTTTGGGGTGCACACCTTAATGCAATAGGCTGCGCACACCTATGGGCGGTGTAGGTGGAAGCGGCGGTGGAGGAGGACCAGGGCCGGATTAACAGCATCATGGGCTTGGTGCTGAGGATTTTGAAGGGCCTTAAGGGCCGTGCCTTGCCATGCACCCAGAGGAGGAAGGGTGCAGCCATGCATGCCTAATTCAACATGGGATGCTGTCTCTGAAGCCCATAAACACATCCATGCATCGCCAACTGTCCCTCCTTGTCCGGCCTTCACGCTGTGTGGGGAGGTTCTGAGGGTGCTGCCTGGGGAAGCGAGCATAGAAGCCAGACTTCTGTGTTTACAAGTGACAGAAGAGCGGTAACAGTGAATATGGCCAACCCGGGGCCTATATAAAAGGTAGGGGCCTGGAGCTGCAGCTCCAATAGCCCCTACATTAATCTGGCCCTGAGGAGGAGGACGAGGTAGCCAACACTGCTTCTTTTCAAAAATTTTAAATGAGGGTACACCCCAAAAGAGTGAGAAAGAGCAAAAATGGAACAATGGGTGGGTAACGTCGGTATCCATTGCTATTCTGCATAAGGTACGGAAAAGTCCCGTGGGATCCATGCCTGGTTCATTTTAATGAACGTGAGCTTGTCCACATTGTCTCTGGACAGGCGGCTGCGCTTGTCTGTTATAACGCCCCCAGCCGTGCTAAATACCCGTTCAGATAATACACTGGCTGCAGGGCACGCCAGCACCTCCAAGGCGTAAAGGGCAAGCTCAGGCCATGTGCCCAATTTGGAGACCCAGAAGTTGAAGGGGGCAGACCCGTCATTCACTACATGTAGGCGTGTGCACACATACTGCTCCACCATGTTGGTAAAATGCTGCCTCCTGCTAAGACGTTCCATCTGAGCTGCTGGTGCTGCTGTTTGTTGTGGCGTGCTGACAAAGCTTTTCCACATTTCGGCCATGCTAACCCTGCCTTCTGAGGTGCTGGCGGTGCCCTGGTTGCGTTGGCGACCTCCTCCTCCTCCTCCTCTGCCTTGTGCTTCCACTGTGGCCCCGCTGTCAGATGGGAATGCCAGCAGCATGGCGTCTACCAGCGTGCGCTTGTACTCGCGCATCTTGCGATCGCGCTCCAGTGAGTGAATTAAGGACGGTACGTTGTCCTTGTAACGGGGATCCAGCAGCGTGGCCACCCAGTAATCAGCACAAGTTAGAATGTGGGCAACTCGGCGGTCGTTGTGGAGACACTGCAGCATGTAATCGCTCATGTGTGCCAGGCTGCCCAGAGGCGACGAAAGGCTGTCCTCTGTGGGAGGTGTATCGTCCGTGTCCTCTGTATCCCCCCAGCCACGCACCAGTGATGGCCATGAGCTGGCCTGGGTGCCACCCTGCTGTGAACATGGTTCCATCTCCTCCTCCAGCTCCTCCTCCTCCTCATCCTCCTCATCCTCCAGAACTGTGCCCCTGCTGGACAATTGCGTCCCTGGCGTTTGCATGTGCAGGAACCCACCCTCGGAGCCCCTTGCGAATGACTGCCCTGAAAGCCTTGGAAATGTTACCTCTTCATCCTCCTCCTCCTCCTCATCCTGTGCCACATCCTCTTCCATCATCGCCCGAATTGTTTTTTCAAGGAGGCATAGAAGTGGGATAGTTAAGCTGAGAACGGCGTCATTGCCACTGGCCATGTTGGTGGAGTACTCAAAACAGCGCAACAAGGCACACAGGTCTCGCATGGAGGCCCAGTTATTGGTGGTGAAGTGGTGCTGTTCCGCAGAGCGACTCACGCGTGCGTGCTGCAGCTGAAACTCCACTATGGCCTGCTGCTGCTCGCACAGTCTTTCCAGCATGTGCAAGGTGGAGTTCCACCTTGTGGGCACGTCACATATGAGGCGGTGAGCGGGAAGGCCGAAGTTACGCTGCAGCGCTGCCAGGCGAGCAGCAGCAGGGTGAGAACGCCGAAAGTGCGCACAAACGGCCCGCACTTTCTGCAGCAGCTCTGACATATCGGGGTAGTTTTTAAGGAACCTCTGCACCACCAAATTCAGCACATGCGCCAGGCAAGGGATGTGCGTCAAACCGGCTAGGCCCAGAGCTGCTATGAGATTTCGCCCGTTATCACACACCACCAGGCCGGGCTTGAGGCTCGCTGGCAGCAACCACTCATTTGTCTGCTGTTCCATGCTCCTCCACAACTCCTGCGCGGTGTGTGGTTTGTCCCCCAAACAGGCAAGTTGTAAAACTGCCTGCTGTCGTTTACCCCTGGCCGTGCTGAAGTTGGTGGTGAAGGTGTTACGCTGTCCGGATGAGGAGGCGGTAGAGGATGAGGAAGCGGAGTAGGAGGAGTTACGAACAGGAGGCAAACTGAAGCGCCCTGCAATCCTCGGTGGTGGAAGGACATGCGCCAAATTGCTATCCGCCTCAGGCCCATCCGCCACTGCATTTACCCAGTGTGCCGTTAGGGAGATATAACGCCCCTGACCGTGCTTACTGGTCCACGTATCCGTAGTTAGGTGGACCTTGGCACAGATGGCGTTGCGCAGTGCACACCTGATATTTTCCCCCACTTGGTTGTGCAGGGAAGGGATGGCTTGCCTGGAAAAGTAGTGGCGGCTGGGCACGACGTACTGTGGGACAGCCACCGACATAAGGTTTTTAAAACTGTGCGTCTCCACCAGACGGAATGACAGCATTTCAAAGGCCAATAATTTTGAAATGCTGGCATTCAGGGCCAGGGATCGCGGGTGGGTAGGGGGGTACTTCCTCTTCCTCTCAAGTGTTTGGGAGATGGAAAGCTGAACGCTTCCACGGGACATTGTGGAGATGGTTGTTGGTGACCCAGGTGGTGGTGTTGCTGACAGATCGTCTGTTTGCGGGGTGGCAGGTGCCGGTATCACTACAGATGTGGCTGGAGCGGCCGAGACTGCAGCAGAAGAGGAAGCAGGATGAGCCAGAGACGTTTCTTGGTTTTGAAGGTGTGTACTCCACTGCAGCTCGTGCTTTGCACTTAGATGCCTGATCATGCAGGTTGTGCTCAGGTTGAGAAGGTTCATGCCTCGCTTCAAGCTCTGATTGCACAGGGTGCAAACCACTCGTGTCCTGTCATCAGCACATTTTCTAAAGAACTTCCACGCTAGAGAACTCCTTTGAGCTGACTTTGGTGCGCTCGTTCCCTTGCTGCGTTGGGCAGTAGCGGGCGTAGTGTCTAGGGCACGGCCGCTCCGCTTCTGCACCCTGCTCCCTCTTCTGCTGTGCTGGTGGCTCTGTGCGACCACCGCCTCTTCCTCCAAACTACTCAGGTCACCTGCATGACGTTCATTCCATGTGGGGTCGAGGACCTCATCGTCCTCCACATCATCTTCCACCCAGTCTTCACCCCTGCCCTCCTTGTCGGTCTCCACAATGCTGAACGCCGCAGCAGTTGGCACCTGCGTTTCGTCATCATCGGAGACGTGCTGCGATGATCCTTGCATGTACTCATCTTGAGAAATAAGTGGTTGGGCATCGCTGCACTCAATCTCTTCCACTTCTGGGGCAGGGCTAGGTGGATGGCCCTGGGAAACCCTGCTGACAGAGTCCTCAAAAAGAATAAGAGACTGCTGTATGGCTTGGGGCTCAGACTGCTGGCCTGATTTGCAAGGGGGTGAGGTGAAAGACGGTTGGACATTGGCTGCAGGTGCCAACTCTGACCTTTCTGCAGTAGACTGGGTGGGAGACAATGTGAAGGAACTGGAGGCACTGTCAGCAGCAAACCAATCTACATTCGCCTCAACTTGTTCTGGCCTCATCACTTCTAGGGGCGTTTGATGCCCTACCAAATACTGATGCAGGTTCTGTCGCCTACTCACACTTGAGGAAGGTGTTTCACTTGTGCGTGTAGCTGGCACAGATCGACCATGTCCTCTCCTTGCAACAGGAGCTCTACCAGCAGCACCACGACCCAGGCCACGGCCCTTATTTGACGGTCTCCTCATATTTCTGTAATTTAAGATCTTGCCCTAGAAAGGTTTTTATTGAATAGCGGAATAGAAAATATGATCCAAAAAAAGTGTATGTATATCACACGTACACAACCACACTAGGCCCCAATTACTATTGTTTGTACCCCTAAAAGGCTAGATGAGGAGTAGGGGGAGTATGGAACAGGCAGCACCCTCAAACCTTCAGAAGTATGAGATGAACCCCAACAACTTGGAAAGGTGGATCTCTCTCACACGTACCGACACAGACTATCCCGCAATTCAATTGATCCTCAAAGGTTTTTATTGAATAGCGGAATAGGAAATATGATCAAAAAAAGTGTATGTATCTCGCACGTACACAACCACACTAGGCCCCAATTACTATTGTTTGTACCCCTAAAAGGCTAGATGAGGAGTAGGGGGGGTATGGAACAGGCAGCACCCTCAAACCTTCAGAAGTATGAGATGAACCCCAACAACTTGGAAAGGTGGATCTCTCTCACACGTACCGACACAGACTATCCCGCAATTCAATTGATCCTCAAAGGTTTTTATTGAATAGCGGAATAGGAAATATGATCAAAAAAAGTGTATGTATCTCGCACGTACACAACCACACTAGGCCCCAATTACTATTGTTTGTACCCCTAAAAGGCTAGATGAGGAGTAGGGGGAGTATGGAACAGGCAGCACCCTCAAACCTTCAGAAGTATGAGATGAACCCCAACAACTTGGAAAGGTGGATCTCTCTCACACGTACCAACACAGACTATCCCCCAATTTAACTGATCCCCAAAGGTTTTTGATTAAATAGCGGAATAGAAAATATGATCCAAAAAAAGTGTATGTATATCACACGTACACAACCACACTAGGCCCCAATTACTATTGTTTGTACCCCTAAAAGGCTAGATGAGGAGTAGGGGGAGTATGGAACAGGCAGCACCCTCAAACCTTCAGAAGTATGAGATGAACCCCAACAACTTGGAAAGGTGGATCTCTCTCACACGTACCGACACAGACTATCCCGCAATTCAATTGATCCTCAAAGGTTTTTATTGAATAGCGGAATAGGAAATATGATCAAAAAAAGTGTATGTATCTCGCACGTACACAACCACACTAGGCCCCAATTACTATTGTTTGTACCCCTAAAAGGCTAGATGAGGAGTAGGGGGGGTATGGAACAGGCAGCACCCTCAAACCTTCAGAAGTATGAGATGAACCCCAACAACTTGGAAAGGTGGATCTCTCTCACACGTACCGACACAGACTATCCCGCAATTCAATTGATCCTCAAAGGTTTTTATTGAATAGCGGAATAGGAAATATGATCAAAAAAAGTGTATGTATCTCGCACGTACACAACCACACTAGGCCCCAATTACTATTGTTTGTACCCCTAAAAGGCTAGATGAGGAGTAGGGGGGGTATGGAACAGGCAGCACCCTCAAACCTTCAGAAGTATGAGATGAACCCCAACAACTTGGAAAGGTGGATCTCTCTCACACGTACCGACACAGACTATCCCGCAATTCAATTGATCCTCAAAGGTTTTTATTGAATAGCGGAATAGGAAATATGATCAAAAAAAGTGTATGTATCTCGCACGTACACAACCACACTAGGCCCCAATTACTATTGTTTGTACCCCTAAAAGGCTAGGAGTAGGGGGAGTATGGAACAGGCAGCACCCTCAAACCTTCAGAAGTATGAGATGAACCCCAACAACTTGGAAAGGTGGATCTCTCTCACACATACCAACACAGACTATCCCCCAATTTAACTGATCCCCAAAGGTTTTTGATTAAATAGCGGAATAGAAAATATGATCCCAAAAAAGTGTATGTATATCACACGTACACAACCACACTAGGCCCCAATTACTATTGTTTGTACCCCTAAAAGGCTAGGAGTAGGGGGAGTATGGAACAGGCAGCACCCTCAAACCTTCAGAAGTATGAGATGAACCCCAACAACTTGGAAAGGTGGATCTCTCTCACACGTACCAACACAGACTATCCCCCAATTTAACTGATCCCCAAAGGTTTTTGATTAAATAGCGGAATAGAAAATATGATCCCAAAAAAGTGTATGTATATCACACGTACACAACCACACTAGGCCCCAATTACTATTGTTTGTACCCCTAAAAGGCTAGGAGTAGGGGGAGTATGGAACAGGCAGCACCCTCAAACCTTCAGAAGTATGAGATGAACCCCAACAACTTGGAAAGGTGGATCTCTCTCACACGTACCAACACAGACTATCCCCCAATTTAACTGATCCCCAAAGGTTTTTGATTAAATAGCGGAATAGAAAATATGATCCCAAAAAAGTGTATGTATATCACACGTACACAACCACACTAGGCCCCAATTACTATTGTTTGTACCCCTAAAAGGCTAGGAGTAGGGGGAGTATGGAACAGGCAGCACCCTCAAACCTTCAGAAGTATGAGATGAACCCCAACAACTTGGAAAGGTGGATCTCTCTCACACGTACCAACACAGACTATCCCCCAATTTAACTGATCCCCAAAGGTTTTTGATTAAATAGCGGAATAGAAAATATGATCCCAAAAAAGTGTATGTATATCACACGTACACAACCACACTAGGCCCCAATTACTATTGTTTGTACCCCTAAAAGGCTAGGAGTAGGGGGAGTATGGAACAGGCAGCACCCTCAAACCTTCAGAAGTATGAGATGAACCCCAACAACTTGGAAAGGTGGATCTCTCTCACACGTACCGACACAGACTATCCCGCAATTCAATTGATCCTCAAAGGTTTTTATTGAATAGCGGAATAGGAAATATGATCAAAAAAAGTGTATGTATCTCGCACGTACACAACCACACTAGGCCCCAATTACTATTGTTTGTACCCCTAAAAGGCTAGATGAGGAGTAGGGGGAGTATGGAACAGGCAGCACCCTCAAACCTTCAGAAGTATGAGATGAACCCCAACAACTTGGAAAGGTGGATCTCTCTCACACGTACCAACACAGACTATCCCCCAATTTAACTGATCCCCAAAGGTTTTTGATTAAATAGCGGAATAGAAAATATGATCCAAAAAAAGTGTATGTATATCACACGTACACAACCACACTAGGCCCCAATTACTATTGTTTGTACCCCTAAAAGGCTAGATGAGGAGTAGGGGGAGTATGGAACAGGCAGCACCCTCAAACCTTCAGAAGTATGAGATGAACCCCAACAACTTGGAAAGGTGGATCTCTCTCACACGTACCGACACAGACTATCCCGCAATTCAATTGATCCTCAAAGGTTTTTATTGAATAGCGGAATAGGAAATATGATCAAAAAAAGTGTATGTATCTCGCACGTACACAACCACACTAGGCCCCAATTACTATTGTTTGTACCCCTAAAAGGCTAGATGAGGAGTAGGGGGGGTATGGAACAGGCAGCACCCTCAAACCTTCAGAAGTATGAGATGAACCCCAACAACTTGGAAAGGTGGATCTCTCTCACACGTACCGACACAGACTATCCCGCAATTCAATTGATCCTCAAAGGTTTTTATTGAATAGCGGAATAGGAAATATGATCAAAAAAAGTGTATGTATCTCGCACGTACACAACCACACTAGGCCCCAATTACTATTGTTTGTACCCCTAAAAGGCTAGATGAGGAGTAGGGGGGGTATGGAACAGGCAGCACCCTCAAACCTTCAGAAGTATGAGATGAACCCCAACAACTTGGAAAGGTGGATCTCTCTCACACGTACCGACACAGACTATCCCGCAATTCAATTGATCCTCAAAGGTTTTTATTGAATAGCGGAATAGGAAATATGATCAAAAAAAGTGTATGTATCTCGCACGTACACAACCACACTAGGCCCCAATTACTATTGTTTGTACCCCTAAAAGGCTAGGAGTAGGGGGAGTATGGAACAGGCAGCACCCTCAAACCTTCAGAAGTATGAGATGAACCCCAACAACTTGGAAAGGTGGATCTCTCTCACACGTACCAACACAGACTATCCCCCAATTTAACTGATCCCCAAAGGTTTTTGATTAAATAGCGGAATAGAAAATATGATCCCAAAAAAGTGTATGTATATCACACGTACACAACCACACTAGGCCCCAATTACTATTGTTTGTACCCCTAAAAGGCTAGGAGTAGGGGGAGTATGGAACAGGCAGCACCCTCAAACCTTCAGAAGTATGAGATGAACCCCAACAACTTGGAAAGGTGGATCTCTCTCACACGTACCAACACAGACTATCCCCCAATTTAACTGATCCCCAAAGGTTTTTGATTAAATAGCGGAATAGAAAATATGATCCCAAAAAAGTGTATGTATATCACACGTACACAACCACACTAGGCCCCAATTACTATTGTTTGTACCCCTAAAAGGCTAGGAGTAGGGGGAGTATGGAACAGGCAGCACCCTCAAACCTTCAGAAGTATGAGATGAACCCCAACAACTTGGAAAGGTGGATCTCTCTCACACGTACCAACACAGACTATCCCCCAATTTAACTGATCCCCAAAGGTTTTTGATTAAATAGCGGAATAGAAAATATGATCCCAAAAAAGTGTATGTATATCACACGTACACAACCACACTAGGCCCCAATTACTATTGTTTGTACCCCTAAAAGGCTAGGAGTAGGGGGAGTATGGAACAGGCAGCACCCTCAAACCTTCAGAAGTATGAGATGAACCCCAACAACTTGGAAAGGTGGATCTCTCTCACACGTACCAACACAGACTATCCCCCAATTTAACTGATCCCCAAAGGTTTTTGATTAAATAGCGGAATAGAAAATATGATCCCAAAAAAGTGTATGTATATCACACGTACACAACCACACTAGGCCCCAATTACTATTGTTTGTACCCCTAAAAGGCTAGGAGTAGGGGGAGTATGGAACAGGCAGCACCCTCAAACCTTCAGAAGTATGAGATGAACCCCAACAACTTGGAAAGGTGGATCTCTCTCACACGTACCAACACAGACTATCCCCCAATTTAACTGATCCCCAAAGGTTTTTGATTAAATAGCGGAATAGAAAATATGATCCCAAAAAAGTGTATGTATATCACACGTACACAACCACACTAGGCCCCAATTACTATTGTTTGTACCCCTAAAAGGCTAGAGTAGGGGGAGTATGGAACAGGCAGCACCCTCAAACCTTCAGAAGTATGAGATGAACCCCAACAACTTGGAAAGGTGGATCTCTCTCACACGTACCAACACAGACTATCCCCCAATTTAACTGATCCCCAAAGGTTTTTGATTAAATAGCGGAATAGAAAATATGATCCCAAAAAAGTGTATGTATATCACACGTACACAACCACACTAGGCCCCAATTACTATTGTTTGTACCCCTAAAAGGCTAGGAGTAGGGGAGTATGGAACAGGCAGCACCCTCAAACCTTCAGAAGTATGAGATGAACCCCAACAACTTGGAAAGGTGGATCTCTCTCACACGTACCAACACAGACTATCCCCCAATTTAACTGATCCCCAAAGGTTTTTGATTAAATAGCGGAATAGAAAATATGATCCCAAAAAAGTGTATGTATATCACACGTACACAACCACACTAGGCCCCAATTACTATTGTTTGTACCCCTAAAAGGCTAGGAGTAGGGGGAGTATGGAACAGGCAGCACCCTCAAACCTTCAGAAGTATGAGATGAACCCCAACAACTTGGAAAGGTGGATCTCTCTCACACGTACCAACACAGACTATCCCCCAATTTAACTGATCCCCAAAGGTTTTTGATTAAATAGCGGAATAGAAAATATGATCCCAAAAAAGTGTATGTATATCACACGTACACAACCACACTAGGCCCCAATTACTATTGTTTGTACCCCTAAAAGGCTAGGAGTAGGGGGAGTATGGAACAGGCAGCACCCTCAAACCTTCAGAAGTATGAGATGAACCCCAACAACTTGGAAAGGTGGATCTCTCTCACACGTACCAACACAGACTATCCCCCAATTTAACTGATCCCCAAAGGTTTTTGATTAAATAGCGGAATAGAAAATATGATCCCAAAAAAGTGTATGTATATCACACGTACACAACCACACTAGGCCCCAATTACTATTGTTTGTACCCCTAAAAGGCTAGGAGTAGGGGGAGTATGGAACAGGCAGCACCCTCAAACCTTCAGAAGTATGAGATGAACCCCAACAACTTGGAAAGGTGGATCTCTCTCACACGTACCAACACAGACTATCCCCCAATTTAACTGATCCCCAAAGGTTTTTGATTAAATAGCGGAATAGAAAATATGATCCCAAAAAAGTGTATGTATATCACACGTACACAACCACACTAGGCCCCAATTACTATTGTTTGTACCCCTAAAAGGCTAGGAGTAGGGGGAGTATGGAACAGGCAGCACCCTCAAACCTTCAGAAGTATGAGATGAACCCCAACAACTTGGAAAGGTGGATCTCTCTCACACGTACCAACACAGACTATCCCCCAATTTAACTGATCCCCAAAGGTTTTTGATTAAATAGCGGAATAGAAAATATGATCCCAAAAAAGTGTATGTATATCACACGTACACAACCACACTAGGCCCCAATTACTATTGTTTGTACCCCTAAAAGGCTAGGAGTAGGGGGAGTATGGAACAGGCAGCACCCTCAAACCTTCAGAAGTATGAGATGAACCCCAACAACTTGGAAAGGTGGATCTCTCTCACACGTACCAACACAGACTATCCCCCAATTTAACTGATCCCCAAAGGTTTTTGATTAAATAGCGGAATAGAAAATATGATCCCAAAAAAAGTGTATGTATATCACACGTACACAACCACACTAGGCCCCAATTACTATTGTTTGTACCCCTAAAAGGCTAGGAGTAGGGGGGAGTATGGAACAGGCAGCACCCTCAAACCTTCAGAAGTATGAGATGAACCCCAACAACTTGGAAAGGTGGATCTCTCTCACACGTACCAACACAGACTATCCCCCAATTTAACTGATCCCCAAAGGTTTTTGATTAAATAGCGGAATAGAAAATATGATCCCAAAAAAGTGTATGTATATCACACGTACACAACCACACTAGGCCCCAATTACTATTGTTTGTACCCCTAAAAGGCTAGGGAGTAGGGGGGAGTATGGAACAGGCAGCACCCTCAAAACCCTTCAGAAGTAATGAACCCCAACAACTTGGAAAGGTGGATCTCTCTCACACGTACCAACACAGACTATCCCCCAATTTAACTGATCCCCAAAGGTTTTTGATTAAATAGCGGAATAGAAAATATGATCCCAAAAAAGTGTATGTATATCACACGTACACAACCACACTAGGCCCCAATTACTATTGTTTGTACCCCTAAAAGGCTAGGAGTAGGGGGAGTATGGAACAGGCAGCACCCTCAAACCTTCAGAAGTATGAGATGAACCCCAACAACTTGGAAAGGTGGATCTCTCTCACACGTACCAACACAGACTATCCCCCAATTTAACTGATCCCCAAAGGTTTTTGATTAAATAGCGGAATAGAAAATATGATCCCAAAAAAGTGTATGTATATCACACGTACACAACCACACTAGGCCCCAATTACTATTGTTTGTACCCCTAAAAGGCTAGGAGTAGGGGGAGTATGGAACAGGCAGCACCCTCAAACCTTCAGAAGTATGAGATGAACCCCAACAACTTGGAAAGGTGGATCTCTCTCACACGTACCAACACAGACTATCCCCCAATTTAACTGATCCCCAAAGGTTTTTGATTAAATAGCGGAATAGAAAATATGATCCCAAAAAAGTGTATGTATATCACACGTACACAACCACACTAGGCCCCAATTACTATTGTTTGTACCCCTAAAAGGCTAGGAGTAGGGGGAGTATGGAACAGGCAGCACCCTCAAACCTTCAGAAGTATGAGATGAACCCCAACAACTTGGAAAGGTGGATCTCTCTCACACGTACCAACACAGACTATCCCCCAATTTAACTGATCCCCAAAGGTTTTTGATTAAATAGCGGAATAGAAAATATGATCCCAAAAAAGTGTATGTATATCACACGTACACAACCACACTAGGCCCCAATTACTATTGTTTGTACCCCTAAAAGGCTAGGAGTAGGGGGAGTATGGAACAGGCAGCACCCTCAAACCTTCAGAAGTATGAGATGAACCCCAACAACTTGGAAAGGTGGATCTCTCTCACACGTACCAACACAGACTATCCCCCAATTTAACTGATCCCCAAAGGTTTTTGATTAAATAGCGGAATAGAAAATATGATCCCAAAAAAGTGTATGTATATCACACGTACACAACCACACTAGGCCCCAATTACTATTGTTTGTACCCCTAAAAGGCTAGGAGTAGGGGGAGTATGGAACAGGCAGCACCCTCAAACCTTCAGAAGTATGAGATGAACCCCAACAACTTGGAAAGGTGGATCTCTCTCACACGTACCAACACAGACTATCCCCCAATTTAACTGATCCCCAAAGGTTTTTGATTAAAAAGCGGAATAGAAAATATGATCCCAAAAAAGTGTATGTATATCACACGTACACAACCACACTAGGCCCCAATTACTATTGTTTGTACCCCTAAAAGGCTAGGAGTAGGGGGAGTATGGAACAGGCAGCACCCTCAAACCTTCAGAAGTATGAGATGAACCCCAACAACTTGGAAAGGTGGATCTCTCTCACACGTACCAACACAGACTATCCCCCAATTTAACTGATCCCCAAAGGTTTTTGATTAAATAGCGGAATAGAAAATATGATCCCAAAAAAGTGTATGTATATCACACGTACACAACCACACTAGGCCCCAATTACTATTGTTTGTACCCCTAAAAGGCTAGGAGTAGGGGGAGTATGGAACAGGCAGCACCCTCAAACCTTCAGAAGTATGAGATGAACCCCAACAACTTGGAAAGGTGGATCTCTCTCACACGTACCAACACAGACTATCCCCCAATTTAACTGATCCCCAAAGGTTTTTGATTAAATAGCGGAATAGAAAATATGATCCCAAAAAAGTGTATGTATATCACACGTACACAACCACACTAGGCCCCAATTACTATTGTTTGTACCCCTAAAAGGCTAGGAGTAGGGGGAGTATGGAACAGGCAGCACCCTCAAACCTTCAGAAGTATGAGATGAACCCCAACAACTTGGAAAGGTGGATCTCTCTCACACGTACCAACACAGACTATCCCCCAATTTAACTGATCCCCAAAGGTTTTTGATTAAATAGCGGAATAGAAAATATGATCCCAAAAAAGTGTATGTATATCACACGTACACAACCACACTAGGCCCCAATTACTATTGTTTGTACCCCTAAAAGGCTAGGAGTAGGGGGAGTATGGAACAGGCAGCACCCTCAAACCTTCAGAAGTATGAGATGAACCCCAACAACTTGGAAAGGTGGATCTCTCTCACACGTACCAACACAGACTATCCCCCAATTTAACTGATCCCCAAAGGTTTTTGATTAAATAGCGGAATAGAAAATATGATCCCAAAAAAGTGTATGTATATCACACGTACACAACCACACTAGGCCCCAATTACTATTGTTTGTACCCCTAAAAGGCTAGGAGTAGGGGGAGTATGGAACAGGCAGCACCCTCAAACCTTCAGAAGTATGAGATGAACCCCAACAACTTGGAAAGGTGGATCTCTCTCACACGTACCAACACAGACTATCCCCCAATTTAACTGATCCCCAAAGGTTTTTGATTAAATAGCGGAATAGAAAATATGATTCCAAAAAAGTGTATGTATATCACACGTACACAACCACACTAGGCCCCAATTACTATTGTTTGTACCCCTAAAAGGCTAGGAGTAGGGGGAGTATGGAACAGGCAGCACCCTCAAACCTTCAGAAGTATGAGATGAACCCCAACAACTTGGAAAGGTGGATCTCTCTCACACGTACCAACACAGACTATCCCCCAATTTAACTGATCCCCAAAGGTTTTTGATTAAATAGCGGAATAGAAAATATGATCCCAAAAAAGTGTATGTATATCACACGTACACAACCACACTAGGCCCCAATTACTATTGTTTGTACCCCTAAAAGGCTAGGAGTAGGGGGAGTATGGAACAGGCAGCACCCTCAAACCTTCAGAAGTATGAGATGAACCCCAACAACTTGGAAAGGTGGATCTCTCTCACACGTACCAACACAGACTATCCCCCAATTTAACTGATCCCCAAAGGTTTTTGATTAAATAGCGGAATAGAAAATATGATCCCAAAAAAGTGTATGTATATCACACGTACACAACCACACTAGGCCCCAATTACTATTGTTTGTACCCCTAAAAGGCTAGGAGTAGGGGGAGTATGGAACAGGCAGCACCCTCAAACCTTCAGAAGTATGAGATGAACCCCAACAACTTGGAAAGGTGGATCTCTCTCACACGTACCAACACAGACTATCCCCCAATTTAACTGATCCCCAAAGGTTTTTGATTAAATAGCGGAATAGAAAATATGATCCCAAAAAAGTGTATGTATATCACACGTACACAACCACACTAGGCCCCAATTACTATTGTTTGTACCCCTAAAAGGCTAGGAGTAGGGGGAGTATGGAACAGGCAGCACCCTCAAACCTTCAGAAGTATGAGATGAACCCCATCAACTTGGAAAGGTGGATCTCTCTCACACGTACCAACACAGACTATCCCCCAATTTAACTGATCCCCAAAGGTTTTTGATTAAATAGCGGAATAGAAAATATGATCCCAAAAAAGTGTATGTATATCACACGTACACAACCACACTAGGCCCCAATTACTATTGTTTGTACCCCTAAAAGGCTAGGAGTAGGGGGAGTATGGAACAGGCAGCACCCTCAAACCTTCAGAAGTATGAGATGAACCCCAACAACTTGGAAAGGTGGATCTCTCTCACACGTACCAACACAGACTATCCCCCAATTTAACTGATCCCCAAAGGTTTTTGATTAAATAGCGGAATAGAAAATATGATCCCAAAAAAGTGTATGTATATCACACGTACACAACCACACTAGGCCCCAATTACTATTGTTTGTACCCCTAAAAGGCTAGATGAGGAGTAGGGGGAGTATGGAACAGGCAGCACCCTCAAACCTTCAGAAGTATGAGATTGTGTTCACTGTACCCCACAAAGATTGAGTTCACTGCACCCCACAATGATTGTGTTCACTGCACCCCACAAAGATTGTGTTCACTGCACCTCACAAAGATTGTGTTCACTGTACCCCCCAAAGATTGTGTTCACTGCACCCCACAAAGATTCTGTTCACTGTACCCCACAAAGATTGTGTTCACTGCACCCCAAAAAGATTGTGTTCACTGCACCCCAAAAAGGATGTTGTTCACTGCACCCCAAAAAGGATGTTGTTCACTCCACCCCAAAAAGATTGTGTTCACTGCACCCCACAAAGATTGTGTTCACTGCACCCCAAAAAGATTGTGTTCACTGCACCCCAAAAATGATTTTGTTCACTGCACCCCAAAAAGGATTTTGTTCACTGCACCCCAAAAAGGATGTTGTTCACTCCACCCCAAAAAGATTGTGTTCACTGCACCCCAAAAAGATTGTGTTCACTGCACCCCACAAAGGATTTTGTTCACTGCACCCCAAAAAGATTGTGTTCACTGCACCCCAAAAAGGATGTTGTTCACTGCACCCCAAAAAGGATTTTGTTCACACACCCCAAAAAGATTGTGTTCACTGCACCCCACAAAGGATTTTGTTCACTGCACCCCACAAAGATTGTGTTCACTGCACACCAAAAAGGATTGTGTTCACTGCACCCCAAAAAGATTTTGTTCACTGCACCCCAAAAAGATTGTGTTCACTGCAGCCCAAAAAGATTGTGTTCACTGCAGCCCAAAAAGATTGTGTTCACTGCAGCCCAAAAAGATTGTGTTCACTCCAGCCCAAAAAGATTGTGTTCACTGCAGCTCACACACAGAAAAATGGATGTGGATCACTGACACCTGCCTATCTCCAATCCCACACCACACAGCAATATCGATTGTAGTTTGTAGAACACAGTTTCCCTAAAATTCAGCAGACTCTGTCCCTAACAGGATTGAGAAGAGATCGTAGATCAGGATTGAGTGCAGACCCCACCCCCCACACAGCAATATCGATTGTAGTTTGTAGAAGACACTGACCCTATAATTCAGCAGACTCTATCCCTAAAATGCCTACAACTCGCCCTGCCTAAACACTCCGACCTGTCCCTCAATTCTATCCGGACACAAATGGTTTTTTCCTGCCTATCTTTCCCTAATCAGCAGCCAGCACGTTGATGTGTGCTCTGTCCCTGAATCTAAGCAGCATAATGACGCCGCTGCGGCTGCCTCGAACTTATAAAGACTTGGTCACATGCTTCAGACGGCCAATCACAGCTACTGAGACATTTGCAGGCATGGCTGGGATGGCTTAAGGCACACCAGTTAAACGATTGTTGATTGGCTGTTGAAAGCCCGCCATGAAAAGAGCGCCAAAGCATGCAAAACCCGGAAATAAAACGACCGAACACGGATTTTTACCCGAACATACAGTAAAGTGTCCGTGTCCGTGTTCGGGTACAAAAAATCCAATTATTCGGTACGAACACGAATAATACAGTCCGTGTTCGCTCAACACTAGTAACAAACTAAACCAAAAATGTTTACAAAAAAGACTTGTTGTTTTTGGTAACAAACTAAACCACAAATGTTTACAAAAAAGCCTTGTTGTTTTTGGTAACAAACTAAACCAAAAATGTTTACAAAAAAGACTTGTTGTTTTTGGTAACAAACTAAACCAAAAATGTTTACAAAAAAGACTTGTTTTAGTGAAAACCTCAAAAAAAATTATAAAACACATAAAATATGTTTATCTAAATAAAATTAAAGTATGTTGCTCTTTGCAATACAAATGTTACATTGGCAATTTAGTTCATTCTATTATATATTGTAATATATTTTTTGTACGCTACAGTTGGTAGACACCCACATGTGTTATTAAAACATTTATTTTATTACCCAAGTTTTCTTTTTGGTGTACACATCGAATGTCTTTTGTGTTGTATTTGTTTAGTCGAGTGGTGTGGTCTGTAATTGTTAGTATGTTGGCTTTGGTTTATGTTAGCCTTGAGACTTGTTTTGAAGCTACATTTGAAGGGAGACCTTTTCTTGGGTCGTTATGTGAACATTGAGTTATCTAAATTTACATGAAATCATATGTTTGGAGATCGAGAAGCACGTGTGTATAAATGCCTACATTAACCAGGGCCATTACTTGGCCACCAACACTCCTAAAAAACCAAAGAGCAAACCCAAACTAATCATTTTGCATAAAATTTTATTTCATCCCCAAAAAAAGCACTATAATAAATCATATTGTGCCACCCTCAAATTAAAAAAAAAATGGCCCCACAAATTGGCCAATGTAACAATCATTAACAAAACTAAACCAAAAAAAAAAATAAAAAGAAATTAAGTTGGTGGTGGTGGTGGTGACTGAAGCAGTGTGGTGAGCAATGGAAAGGTTCCTGCCATCAAATGGTGGGCCAATAGTCCCATCTGCTCTGGGGTTAGCCTTAGAGTTCTGGTAAAGTGGCCCATTAGGATCAGATCTTGTGTCTGAGGCTGCTGCTGATGCAGGGTGTTGAACCCTGGAAATGTCCCAGACTGAAGATCTTGTGCCAATAGTCCCATCTGCTCTGTGCTCAGCCTAAGAATTTGGGTAACGTGTGCCATTACCATGAGATGGGATCGTTGCTGCTCCAAGGCTATTTGATGCTGCTGGTGGTGCAAGGGTTGTGAAGATGTGTGGGGAGTGGTGGTTGATTGGTTGTTGTGGTCCACGGTGCGGGGGCAAACGACATGTCGCATTGGTGACAAAAAAGAAGAACGGCCTGGGGAGGAGTGAAGTGATAAAGGTGTGGAGGGAATGTAGTCAGGTGGAAGGGGTACTGTGGAACCAGTGCGCATTGAGGTTGTGCAGGAGGATTGCTCATTGAGGGGTGTGGGAGTCCGAACGGAGTGTGAAGTGCTAGGAGTGGCTACAGGAGGAATTGTCCCATCCCCAGCTGCCTGACAAGTGGCCAACACTGGCATTACCCTCCCACTACCACAACCTGCAGTGGCAGGTGAGTGAGATGTTTGGGAGGGCTCTGCCAATGGGGCATCTTCAGATCCAAACAGGCATTGGCGTGTGGCCAGCACCTGAGTGTCAACACTTTGCCGATCCCGTTGATGCTGGTCTGCTAAACTTACCAAGCTGTTACGCATATCCTGTTGAACCTGTAACATATCCTGGTGAACCTGTACCATTGTTGCTACAGATTCCTGTATGAGCCCGAGCAGACGTACTGCCTCAGTAGATTGCTGAGTACGCCTCCTTAACTCATTTTGGACCTGATACTCATCAAGCAGCCTCTCGGCTACATCCAGCATAGATGGACGAAGTTGGGTAGGTGACAATCCCTCTGCATCTAAGGCTACCTGAAAGCAGAAGAAATAGACCAAATCATTATCAAACATCATGACTAAATATTTCAGATTAGTTTGACAACTTAACACCCCAAGCAGAACGTTGAAAAGTTTGATGTGCTTCTAATGAGTACTTGTTCATTGTAAGATTATCCAAGCTAGCAACACTTCTGATAATGGGTACATATTATATTGGTAGGACTAATATGACAAAGGCAAAAAAGATTCAACATGAAGGTGTTCCCAATTAACCCTGGTGTGGTAGGTTGTTTATGCTTTTGGTAAATCTGTTACTACACCAATGACTTTATACATCTACGTATGTTGTCTAAAATCTTGCCATCAATCGGCTAGAGGACAACCCAACCAAACGATACCCATGAATTTGGACCTGGAAAATCAAAGACGGGCCGGACTTTAAAGATCCTGGATGTTTTTGGAACATTAGTGGCACACCAAATTATAACATAATTCCCTGATGTTCAAGATAGAACTCTTGTTGTGCTGGTGCATCGTCAGAATGTCATAGCACTAATTTAACACACACAATGTAAGCCACATCTAGTCCAAAATCAATGCTACCATTGAAATGTTACATGTGCACCTTGTTCCCTTATATCACATACCACAGCACTGGATGCAGAATCGTCGCCAGCTCCTGATCCAACTCCAGCTGCAACGTCAAGAGGGGCCTGATGTTCTTTTAAAAACAAAAAAAAAAAAAACATGTTTAGTACATAACCTTAGTCAGTAATGATTATGGCCAGATTGCCCTCCTAGCTTCATGAATGAAGCATTGAGGCCAAACATTCAAAAGTGCTTTCCTGGGCTCATAGGACACTTGCTAAACCCTCCCAAAGGTTAAGAAGGCTTGGTCTGCCTACTAATGACGGCACCCATTAATGCTGTCAACTGTGTTTTGCAGGGTAAACATCTAAAAGGCAACACTCTTTCATAAGAAAAAACATGTGTGTTAATGGGGTTAATAAGATTCCAAAAAACATTATTTGACTAGACATACCAACACCTTCCTCCAGGCCTAGCTGCACTGGGTGTGTTCCCTGCTGCGGATCTTCTGTAAAGGACATAGCAATATGAGCTATCTTGGAAAAAAAAAACATCTACATTGTTTGGCACAGTATGATATTGGACCTACCAGGAGGAGGGTCAGCACTGATGTCAACACCTGTGAGTCCGTCTGGTTCGCCAAGCTGCATGGGCTGTGGAGGGGCTGAGATCCGTGCTACAGATGAACAAATTGCAGGTTGGGGAAAACAAAAAAAGGACAATTGGAAGGGCAAGTATCAAATTCTATTAATGTCACACATAGGATAGTAGTTAATCTTTTCCAAACAACTCACACAATTGACATCTAAGATAATATCCTACCTCGGTGCAAAGCATCCGAATCTAAGTCCTCTCTGGTAAAGATGGTATCAGGTCCTATGATGTTCAAGAAAGGTAATTGATAATCCCAGAGAGAACTTCGTGCACGTTCATCCAGCCGACCTTGTCGGTCATAAAGACCCTCCGCAGCCCATGCAATTAGCTTCTTCCGAACGGACCCACAGATGTCGTTGACCTTCTTCCGCACACTGTCACGGTGGCGAGGTGCTTCACCCAGTGCATTTACAGCATCCCGGATTTCATCCCACAATCTGTTCTTCTCTGTTACTGAGTAAGACGCGGCCCTGGTCCCATGTATCGCCTGATATCTGGCCATATAGGCGTGGACCAGGGCACAGCACTGATTGTGGTTGAAACGGGGAAGCCGGGATAATGTGGACAAGCTGACTCTGGTGGACGGACCCGCTCCAGGACTACTGTCAGAAGAGCCAGCTTGTCCACTTGGTGTGTTACCACCTCCCCCGGCTTCCTCCTCCGGGATGGGGATGGTGGACTCCCTCATGGATACAGCTGGAGCCTCCCTCACACCAGAGCCAGACGATCTGCCCACCCTGCCCCCCCTGCCCCCCCTGGCCACCCTGCCCCCCCTGGCCACCCTGCCCCTTCTCATCCTTCCAGTGGGTGGGGCCATGGGAGCACGAGGTGGGCAGAGAATCTGGCTGTCCAGCAGCAGCAAAGAGCCCCAAACTCCTAAATCTGAAATGACAAAAGAGAAAACAGAAAAAACAGGATTTGCAGATTGCTCTTCATATACAGTATAATTAGTGAACAGTTACAGAACACACTTACCTAATGGCACAAACAGACTTGGTGGTGGTGGTGGTGGTAGTAGTGGGCAAAGAGCAGAAGAGGCTGCAAAGAAAAGGAAAAAAAAAACACATAAGAGATCGCATATGGGTACAAATCACACGAGGCCCTCCAAACACTTACCTAATGGCACAAACACGGTGGTGGTGGTGGTGGCAAAAAAAGCAGAAGAGGTTGCAAAGAAATGGAACAAAAAAACACATAAGAAAACGCATATGGGTACAAATCACACAAGGCCCTCCAAACACTTACCTAATGGCACAAACACAGTGGTGGTGGTGGTGGCAAAGAGCAGAAGAGGCTGCAAAGAAATGGAAAAAAAAAACACATAAGAAATCGCATATGGGTACAAATCACACGAGGCCCTCCAAACACTTACCTAATGGCACAAACAGACTTGGTGGAGGGGGGGTGGTGTAATCCTTTATAGGCAAAAGGAGGCTGCAAACATTAAACATACATGAGAAATCGCATGACCTACATACGTGCACATAATAAATTCCAGTTATCAGGAAAGCAAAAATGGTGTCTTTGGAAGCTGGGAAGGTAAGGGGGCAGGTTTAGATGCCAAATCTAGACTGCACACCTTTAACAAACATGAGAAAACACATGTCCAAACCACATGCACATGGGGCCAACTGCCAATGATTAAAAGACACTTGAGGGGTTCCCAAGCTATTGTGGGTTGGAGGGGATTCACCATAGACAACTTAAGCACACCCAAGATAAGTACAAATTCTCTCCTTCCTTTTTTTTGGGAGAGAGAGATACAATTGTCTTACCTCCAGATAATGTAGGTTGTGGGTCACAGGGTCTTGCTAGCACATAAGAAACATCGATCTATAACATCCAGCAGCCATATTGGCCATGTGCTCCTTTTATAGCTGGCTCACAGGTGTGATAATTAGCGGCCGTTTCTATATATATCTGCGCATTCGCGAATTTGCGCGTTCAAAATGGAGGACGATATCCCAGACGCATTAGATGGTGCAATGCTGGCATTTATCGGTGCCTTGTTTGAGGAGGCCCTGGCACAGGAGGCAGCAGAAGGTGGGGAAGCTGCAGCAGCAGCAGCAGCACCTCCAGCAGCAGCACCTCCAGTCCGTGTGCCCTTACCTCGCCAGCCACGCATTTTTGCTCCAAGGATCTATTTGGACAAGCTGCGGGATTCTGATGTCAGGAGGAAGTTCCGGCTCGAGCGAGGAACTATTCTACACCTCTACCAGCTCATAGCAGAGAAAATTGACCCGGACACACAGCGCGGCCATGCGGTGCCCGGCATGGCCAGATTGCTGGCCACTTTGTATATTTTAGGGCGTGGCAGCTTCCAAGCCACTTCGGGAAGTATCATGGGCATTAGCCAGCCCACAGTTTCAAGGGTGTTCATGTTGGTCATTAATGCCATAGTGGATATAGTGCCCAATTTTATCCACTGGCCACAGAATGAAAATGAGTGGAATGAAGTCAAGTTGGGTTTCTACCGGCGGGCACACATGCCGCAAATCCTAGGGGCAATCGATGGCACCCACATAGCCATTAGGCCCCCAAGGAGCCACGAAAGTGAATACCGGAACCGCAAGCAGTACCACTCCGTGAACGTCCAATTAGTGTGTGACGCCAAACAGCGCATCATGAGTGTCAACACTGGTCACCCAGGGTCGTGCCATGATTCCAGTATGTTAAGAACAAGTACTCTGTACGAGGTGTTTGAAAGTGGACAAATGCCCGAAGGGTGGCTTATTGGTAAAGTATTTTGTCTTAACAACATAAACTGTAAGATTACATAGACATAGGAATAAGCTACATCGGTGTACACCCTGATTTAAGCAAAGCCTACCTAAAATGGATGTGTTAGGAGTTGTCAGGCTGTTCACACACAACCAGATCAGCAGCTTAGCAGCTCACAAAAGAAAGATTTGCAAAGTTGTCTTTGAGTCCAATGAAGGTGGTTAACCAATGTGTAAATTGTGTCCTCTAGCCACCCAAAGAAAACCTACAAATGATTCCAATGGTATTGCCATATCCCCAAAGTACTTTGCATAAGTGAGTCAATATTGGTTTCCTCACTCTAGTTGCAGATATATTCCAGAAGTAAGACCTAGGCTAATGTAATAGGAACAAAATAGGGGCCAAGTTGTAACTTGCAAGAGAAACCCACCACTTTGTGTGTCCTTTTTCCCATTTGTATTAGTGATTTAGGCAGTTAGACAGAGTTGAGATGTTTCATATGATTTTTTGCAAACAGACGAGCAGGTTGTTTAGTAAAATGCCTAATTGTCTCCCATTTTGAGGAGTCATCTAAAGTCACATGATATGAATAACTAATGTATATTTTTCTTATTTTTCAGGGGATGCTGGTTACCCGCAGCTGACGTGGCTGATGGCTCCAATCAGGTACCCCCAGGGCCCAGCAGAGAGGAATTACAACAGGGCCTTGCGGAGAAGCCGGAGTATCATTGAGTTGACCATAGGTCTTCTCAAGTCCCGGTTTCTCTGCTTGACCCGGCCTGGGGGTGAACTCCTGTACTCTCCTACAAAGGCTTCCAAGATCATCCTGGCGTGCTGCGTGTTGCACAACATGTGCGTTGCCCGGGATGATTCTTGGGAGCTGACGGAGGAGAGGGAGCCAGAGGTCCGTCAGCCGGCGGCCCCCAGGCGGCGGAGCACCGCTGCCGGTATGGCCACCCGGAATACCCTGGTTGCTAGCCACTTTACATGTAAGTACTGTAACCGGTCAAGATAGGGCATGTGTATTAATTAGCTAGTTAGCAGAGGTGCCACTCACAGGGAGACAGAGGGTGATTATCATCTGCCAATGACACTTGCCATTGTAGATAAAGTGTAGTCAACATTGGTAAAATTGTGTTACTTGAGCAAAAACATGCACCTCTAACCATAAACATGTTGGTATTGTGAATAGTGTAAAGGGCTGAGAAGAGCTGGCAGGTGTTTATTTGTGTCTATGCCACCTGTGTAGTTATTGATAACATGAACGGCTGCTTGGTATCTTATGGTGTTGTAATTTTCCAGAACATCAACATCTTGGAATCATGGCACGTACCATGGGAAGCCTGTGGTGATGGGCTGTCTGGCGTCACAGGTGTGTATTCAAATGTTTACATTAATGATTTCTGGTTTGTGTAAGTTGGCATAAAATGTGTTATTTCACTCGTGATGTCGAAATTAAATGAAGTTCAGAATGAAGCAAACAGGCATTAAGATGTGATTTTCATTATGAAATGTCTTATCCTTTGTTTTATTTTTCCAGGAGTGGTACTGCTTGCGGGTGTAGGTGGTAGAAACCCACCTTGATGGGCTCCACTCATTTTCTTTTGTGGTCAGTGGATATTTGGTAAGGCACATGGCCAATGACCAACATGAACACCCTGGAACTTCGAAAGTGGCTTGGAAGCTGCCCAGCAACCTTGCCATGCCTGTCCCCTATGAGCTGGTAGAGGTGCAGAATGGATTCTGAACTCTGCCGGAAGTTGTGGAAGACATCAGAATCCCGTAGCCATGGAGCAAAGATCGTGGTCTGGCGCTGTAAAGGCACACGGACTGGAGAGTGACAATATTATTTTGCTGCATCCCTCCTTCTGCTGTCATTCTCAAATAAATAAATACATTAGAATTGAACATGTGTTTTTTTGTTTTGTGTGGGTGCCTACAGACAAAAGGGCCATCCACACTGTAAGATTTAGAGAAGACTTTATCCTTCCGATTGACATTTTCTATGTAGTGCAAGGGCCTGCCTGATTGCATCCAAATTGAAAGTGTTGAGGTTTGAGCTTCTATTATATGGTTTGGTTAAGTCTACAGGAAAAAGTCTAGACAAATTGTTAGTGTATGGCCCATTAAGCTGCCAAGGCCGGAGTTTTGCACTTTGCATGCTGCTTGTACTGGTGATGTGAGGGGTTGTAATGTAGAGTAGGGATGTGACAGTGTTGTGTTGAGGTGTGAGGCAAATGTAGTGTTGGACTATGAGGGTCTGTGTTGTTGAAATATGGAGAGAGTCCAATATCAGACACCTATGTTTATTGGTCAAGAAATTGTAAGAACCATGGTAAATATGTAAAGAATTGCATCTCGATAAAACTAGGACCACACTCATAAAATCAAAATTGTGTTGTTTCCATTGATGTGCTTGAAATTTGGGTAGGACACCCCCCTCCCCCCCCAAATTCAAGATAGTTTAAAAAAACTGTTTAAAAAAATGAGAGTGAAAAGAGATCCCAAGTGTAGTGATGTGATTTGAACCCATGACGTTGTGAACTGCAGTGAAGTTGCAAAGCACTTAGCTATTGTGCAGAATAAAGCTGTATGGTGGAAAAAAAGGAGTGTGTTAAGGCTAAAAAGCACATATAGCTAAAGAACTAAACATTGTATGGAATGTGGGAAGAAGACCATGGTAAAATTGTGAGGTTTCATCTTGCCCTGAAGTAGGGTAGGGGTTTGGTCACTTGCCTTTGGTACTTTCCTTCATAAGATTGATTCGACACACAGACAAGATCAAAAAAACACTTAAAATGGTGTAAGCTTGCAAGCGCTTCTGAGTGTAACATTATTTAGCAATATATATGATGTAATCCGTTACATTTTAGCAATATAAACAAAAAAAGAAAATTAAAAAAGTAGGTGGAGATGGTAAGCCTCGAACCTACAGCAGAGGGAGATGAATTACAGACATGTGATGTGTGCACTAATCCACTAGCCCACATCGCTATGTGAAACTGCTATAAGCACGAAGACATAAGTTTGCGAATTGGCGAAGCCGCGATCGTAAGTGAATCCCGCTGACGGCGGAATTCATTATTGCTGTTTTACTCGCCAATTCGCCGCAGCGCCAGTTAATTGATTTGAACGCGGCGAAACTGAAACACGTCATAGATGTCTGAAGCTGCAGTTTCTTTAAATCCGGCCCCCCGTGTCTGGGGGGGTCTAAAAGGTGTACCTGTGAAGTTTCAGCTCTATAGCATGTCCAGAACCAGAAAAAAAGATCATATAGGTGTTAAAGTTAAAGGAGGGTCCCGACCCACATCCCTGTTCTACTGAAAAATTATCTTTTTTTTTTTTCATGGTTCTGGACATGCTACAGAGCTGAAACTTCACATGCACACCTTTTAGACCCCCCCAGATACTAAATCCAAAGTAAAAATCAAAAAATCTCTCTCTTTTTTTTTATTTTTTTCAATAATTGGCTTTTTTATCAAAAATGACAATTTTTAAGAACTTTTTTTTGTGTGATTAATAGTTAATGGGGCATGACCCAGAACCCTAGGCACTTTTTAGGGGCATTTATTGGGTTTTAGGGCTTCAAAATGGTGTTTTTTGATTACAGAAGTTCGGGTCCCATTGATTTCAATGGGGTTCTGAAATCCGGGCCGAACTTTTGGAAAATTCGGGTGTTCTGGTCGAACCGAACTTTTCAAAAGTTCGATCATCCTTATTAATGACGCCTCTCCAAAGAAAAACTTCCCCCTCTTCTTCTTGCTTTTGCACCTCTTTTTTATTTCTGCTGAGTCTGGGGAGAAATATCTTCCAGTTGTGGGTGAACATGTGACTCACTCCCCCTCTTCCATGTGTAAATGCTAGGTGCCTTCATGATTGGCCCAGTGCTGTCACATAGGATCAGGGAAAGAATCCATAGCTCTGTGTAAGCTCTGACAAGTTTCTTTTGAGTCTACATAGAGTTTTCTTTCCTTGGTCCCAGAAAATGGAAGCAAAAAAAGGTGAGCACATGCTGCTGGTGCAGGGAGAGTTAGATAGATGACTATTTTTCCTTTGCCCTGCATTGAAAGGTTTACTTTTAGATCCTACTCAGTCATATACAATTTTATGAGGATTCACTGCACAGTCTTGGAGAGTGTGAACATTAGGTCTAGCTATCCTATTCAGTTAGGTTGGCAGCTGAGGGGGTCTGGGTATTTAAGTCAGAATAGCTAAGTAGCGTGGATAAATATATATTTAGTAAAGCTACACCCACCCTTTAACTCAAATAAATATGAAATGAACATAACTTGGCTCCTCAGTTCTCCTTGAAGGTGAGTACATCACGATTCCAGTTTTCATCTTAAAAGTTTTGCTTATTGCATGTGGCTTACTGTCATGGGTGAACATAACAGCAATGCAAGGGGTGATGTATGGCTGATTTCATCCCTCAGGTTTCCTGTTAAATCGTGTCATGGCAAAAAAAGCATTGCTGTGAGAATTGAAAACTGGCCAAGTTCCAAACTGGCTGAATATATATTCATATGTCACTATTTCACCCCTACCAACATCCATAAAACACTGAAAAAACAGTGAGAAAAGGATTATCTCACATTTATGGGTTTTAAGTGGCAGCTCCTTGCTGTTCAATGGATTTTGTGTACATGGTAATTAGATTTTTAAAACAGAAACAGACACTTTAAGTAACAGGATTTAGATAAATCCTATGAGACTTAAATCATTTGATTCATCAACTGTGTCTGTGTTTGTTGCTCTGAGTTATATAAAGCCTACTTCATTCAGTTTGCTGGAGATATGGTGGATGTTAGGATTGCCTCTGTGAGTACATAAATTATCACTAGGTCTGAGACTTATGGAGAGAGGGAAAACTCAGCTATGATAAAAACACTGACTTTCCTATGTGTATTTATCAAAAAGCCTATAGAGTATCTTAGCTGGGGCAGGAGATTTTCAAAAGGCCACTAAGCACAATACCCTGATGTGAATGGTTGGACAAGCAAAAGGTCCCAACAGATATTTTCTTCTACACATTACAAACATTGTCCCAAATATTGACTCATGACTGTAAAGCTTGAGTGATAATACTAAAATCCTTTATTCTAGACATTTATGTGCACAATTCCAGGGTTGTCTTAAAGGTAAGTACAAGAAGATTTAAATGGTTACTTTGGACACCAAGGTCAGCATAGGTCCAACAAGCATATATTGTTTCTTATTGGCTAGGGGCTTGATGTGAACTTTTCCTTTCTCATTAAGAGCAAAGTAAACATTTCACTACCTGTTGGTCTCCATCTGCTAGCCAGTTGGCTAACAGAAGCCTCCCAAAATCCATGTGTAAGTTGTGGCTTTGCCCTGAACTTACACACGACTAAAGGCCCCTTCCCTGCCCTCATTTATTAGTGCTAAGTCCTTGATATTGCCTGTTCAGACACCAAGCAATGCATTAGAGGGAGAAGGTATTTTACTCTATTCACAGAATTACCAAGTTCTGGTAGGCAAATTGGATTATACATTGAAGTTATGGCATTGTTAGAGAGGATACAGTATAAAACTTTAAAATTTAAATATTTTTGCATTGGATTAGGTAGGAAAAATTTGGATTTTCTTTTTGGGGTTTACTGCTACCATATCATATACTGTAGGAATAAAACCACATTAGATGTGCATGGCTATTGTTAGAGTAGATTTAAAAAAAAAAAAAAAAACTCTTTCTAGTTGCATGCCTACAAAGCAACAGAGAGATGTGCATGTGCAAATTTGTGTGTGCATGCAAGATCCAAACACTGATCCATGACATGTAACATTGGAGGTTTGATTTTTGCATTCAGCCTTGCTGGGAGAGGAAGCATCTACAATGATTGTTAGTGACAACCACTCCATACTAACACCTGACCCTGGCACCCCCTGGACTCTATTGCATCTTTATAATCTGTTCTGGCTTAGGGTGTACGTTTATGAAAGGGTGAATTTTTTTCTCTGTTCGCTTCTCTGCAGTTCTCTGGGGAAAATTATCTCCTCTGGCACCCTTTTAATGAAGTGGAGAACTTCAGTTCTCCCAGGGTGATCAGAGGAGAAGTGTTTCCTCGGCGAACGGCCGAGATCTCTATACAAGTGAATGGGGTGCCTGTAATCTCGTGAGACAAAGCGAGATTACCGTACTATGAAAATCGCTGGCGCTCTTTTAATAAGCAGTGATAGATTATCACTGCTGAATACACGATCCCCACTAATGTTAATAAATAATTGTCCCCTTACATAAATATATATATATATATATATATATATATATATATACACACTGAATACACACACACATACATTTTATATATATATACACATTAAATATATATCTACATGTATGTGTGTATATATATATATATATATATATACATGTATATATATACATAAATATGGCAGGGGGACATGATTACTGTGTTGGGGGGTCTGAACGAGGAAGAAGGATGTCAATAATCTTCCTTCTTCCCCCTCAGTTCTCCCCCCATTTGGTCTTCACTCCCCGATTCACAAGCTCCAGGCTGGTGAATCCGGGAGTGTGAATTCTGGCCCAGATCATCAGTGAAGTGCGGAGATCGCAGCTTCATAACCTGGCCATTTCTGTGTCAGGCAATGACAGATTCCCGTGTGAAGAGATGATCAGCGGAGAACATGTTCTCCCCCGATCATCTCTGTTTCTTAAACGGAGAATCAGCAAGATCACTGCTCATCTCCGTTTCATAAAAGGACACCTAAGTTATACTTGCTGTGCATGTTAAGTGAAAGAGAGTTGATAATTTGTTATTTAATTCATAGGGTTGCCTATGGCTGTATGGGAGGCTTAACATACAGTATCCTAAGATGTGAGCACATGCTGGTCAGGATGTTATCAATTTGTATTTGTGCGTAGAGGCAACAGATGTAGAACAGAATAGAACATGTGCTGCTTAGTGCAGTGTTTTTCAACCTTTTTTCAACCAAGGCACCCTGGCAGAATCTCGAGGCATACCAACTAAAAATGTTGAAATTACGCATCCATTTGCTTCTGCAAATGGAGGGATAGGGGGCGCATTCAATATTTTTTTATTTTTTATTTTACTTTTTTTTTTTTCACTGTCCCTTTACCTTTATTTATTTTTTAATCACTTTTACTCCTATTACAAGGAATGTAAACATCCCTTGTAATAGAAAGAATGACAGGTCCTCTTGATGGAGAAATCTGGGGTTAAAAAGACCCCAAAATCTCTCCTTTACCTTTTAAAAGCAAAAGACAAAAAAAAAACATTTTTTGATCTTTGCTTAAAAAAAATAAAAAATAGTTTAATTCTACTTTCATCGCCTCTGAGACTAGCTGGCTGCACCATTGGATTGTTTCTCAGGTGAGCATGTGCGAAGGGGGGACATCCCCTCCTGCCACTTTTGAAAGCGTTCCAGTGGCTCATGAGTCACTTGTAGTGCTTTCATTAGAAAGCCAGCTACCGGCTGTAAAAAACAATACCAAGGTATGGCTGATATCTTCAGCCATAACCCTGGTTAACCATTTCAAAGCCACAACGTATATATACGCATTGCGGTCTTGAAGTGAAAAAAAAAAGAAAAACCTACATAACACTTGTTACAATTAGGACACTTTCACATTGACTCAATGCAGTTTGGCCACAGTGCAGTTGTAGTGCAGGATACCCGTGGTTTTCATGTGCGTTACCTGTGGTTTCTCATAAATTTCTATTCTGTCCTACATTTTTGGTACAGAAGTCTATGGGAAACCACATCTGCGGCCAAATTGCAGCAGATGTGCAAGCGGAATACAAAAAAAAAGAAAAAAATGTGCAAGCTGAATATAGTATAAAAAAAAAAAAGTATAGTTACCATTATGAGTAATATAATACAGTGATTAAAACAAACATATCTTTTTTTATCTTTAGCTTTTTTTAAATATAACCACATATATTTATATTAAAAGCAAAGCAGTCACCATTCAAAGGTTAAATCCTGTACCTCATGGAGCTCAGTGGAGCTCAAATGCAGCCACTGAAGAGCCTCCACCCTGGTTTTTCTCCCCTCTTCTTGCTCAGCTTTGCCTCCCCTGGGGAAAAGCGTGCCAGCCAGCGTCTCTCGGCTTGCACACCCAAGCAAGCCCTTGCTTTTATGCCCGACCCGCCCATAGCAACTGATGATGTCATCAGTTGGCAAAACGGGGTCGGGAGGCCTACACAGCTTCCCGAGTGCCTGTGGCAGTGGGAAGTGAGTTTTAGACCACGGACCTGCACCGGTCCGGCACCGTTGTAACAAATGACTGGCCAGCAGTGAATGATGATCAGCTGCCTAAGTTGGGGTCATTTTGCCACGGCACACCTGAGGACCCTTCATGGCACACCAGTGTGCTGCAGCACACTGGTTGAGAAACCCTGGCTTAGTGCAATTGCTGTCTAATATACAGCAAATCTTGGACTAATATACAGGCAGTCCCTGGGTTGAAAACATGATAGGTTCTGTAGGTTTTTTCTTAAAGGATAAATTCACCTTTCCAAAAAAATAATAAATGCACATTTTTTGCATTTAAAATATGCATTTTTTTTTTTGGACCTTTGAAGCATTGCACCAATGATCAGCAGATCGTGGGTGTAATGCCACAGTCCTGCAGACTGTCTATGTATCTGTCTGGCCATACCTTTGATACAGCCAGGCAGGAAGCATGAATGAACTACCATGCATTGAGAACTACAAGCCGGCTGTCGTACCCTGTTGTTTTTCCATCCACAGAACACGCCCCGCCACGTTTGTTACAGGTTGTGACAGCAAGCGGGGGGGGAATTTCCCCACTAGCTGTCAGAACAGGGGATTGGGGGGGCAGTGCATCTGTAACATGTTACATGTTACACCCTAAATATGTAACACATACCATGTTACAAAAGGTGAACTTATTCTTTAGGTTGAATTTGTAAGTTTGAACAGGTACATTTTTTAACTGTAACCCAAGCCAAAAAAATTATTTGTAATTTTTCTGTATTGCATAGAGAAGGGTTAAGACCCCTAGAACATTTTGTTTTGCTGTTCGTGCCCCTGTTTAGAAGATTACACCTCACTTTCTGTCCCTGTGACAAATGGATTTTGAACATTTTGGGTTGTCGTGGAAACAAGGATTGGTGATAAAGCTTCAGTGGAGACACCTTTTTCCCATGATTATTACAGAAGTGATTTTCTCTTCCTAGGGGTAGATTTCCTCTCACTGTATTCTAGTGACCCTGTGTTTGTTCTTCAAAAATATCCCATAGTTTGTAGATACTATAACTTTTGCGCAAACCGATTAATACGCTTATTGGGATTTTTTTTACCAAGCAGAATACATATTGGCCTAAATTGATGAAGAAATTTGATTTTTTTTTAAATTTTTTTATTAGATGTGTTTTATAGCAGAAAGTAAAAAGCATTGTTTTGTTTTTTTTAATTGTCGGTCTTTTTTTGTTTATATCGCAAAAAAAAAAAAAACACAGAGGTAATCAAATAAAACAAAAAAAAACTCTATTTGTGGGAAAAAAAGGACATCAATTTTAATTGGGTACTGCTTTGCACGCCTACGCAATTGTCATTTAAAGTAATGGAGTGCTTTAACGCAAAAAATGGCCAGTTCATGAAAGGGGGTAAACCTTCCAGAGGTGAAGTAGGTAATTACAAGTTATTCTAAAAACAAAGTTTCTAAAGCATTAAAGCTGAACTGAATACAAAATGAAAACAAAAATCCATTCTTGCTAAGATGCCAAGAATGGAGCCGTGTTCCTGGATGATTTACAGTAACTCAAAAAAAAAAAAAAGGGGGGGGGGTGGATATCAGACTTTGCAGGCCAGAAAGAGGAGCATAAACACATGTTAAGTAAAAGAATGACATATCTTATTTAAATATCAAGCATTAAAAAAAAAAAAAAACATTGATGCAAAGGCATCCATCTTCTTCATAAAACATAAAAGTTGTGTGGAGCAGTTTTCTGCATAGGTTTTGAAGCGAGAGACTGCCAACGCGTTTCACCAGTTATGCTTCATCAGGGCTTATGAAGACCACACAGAACTCATCTATGGAGACAAGCAATATTATTTACAAACATAGATGAGTACATATATTAACCACTTGCCAACCGCCGCACGTACAGGCAAAGTGACATAGTACTACGTTGCTCGCCTACGAGCCTCTAGGGGGGGAGTGCGCACCGCCAGAGGCGTGCTCCCGCCCCTGCTCGTTCCCTGACATGTCCGCGCGAGTGACCGGCGGTTCCAATGTCCGCCGGTCACCCGCGATCTCCCGGTGCAGAGGGAGAAAGGCAGGCGGCTGATGCAAACAAAGCCGCCTGTCATTCTCCCTGATCTAACTGCAGAGATCATACGATCCTGCTATGTAGGATCGTATGTCTCTTTGGTTACATCACTAGCCACGCCCCTTTACAGTTAGAATCACGCCCCTAGGGACACACTTAACCCCTTGATCACTAATAAAGATAACCCCTTCCTTGCTAGTGACATTTTTACAGTAACAGTGCATATGTATAGCAATGATTACTGCAGTAATGTCACTGGTACCCCCAAAAGTGTCAAAAATGTCAGTCAAGGGTCCGATCTGTCCGCCGCAATGTCGCAGTCCCGCAAAAAAATCACAGATTGCCGCCATTACTCGTTAAAAAAAAAAACAATAAAAATGACAAAAATCTTTCCCTTAGTTAGTAAACGCAATAACTTTTGCGCAAACCAATCAAAATACGCTTATTGCGATTTTTTTTACCAAACATATGTAGCAGAAAACAAATTGGCCTAAAATGTTAAAAAAAAATTAGATTTTTACATTTTTTTGGGGGGGAATTTCATCTAAAAAAAATGTGAAAAATATTGTTATTTTTTCAAAATTGTCGCTCTTTTTTTATTTATAGCACAAAAAGTAAAAATCGCACAGGTGATCAAATACCACCAAAAGAAAGCTCTGTTTGTGGGAAAAAAAGGACATCAATTTCATTTGGGTACAGCGCTGCACGACTGTGCAATTGTATGTTAAAGTCACGCAGTGCAGAATCGCAAAATAGGGCCTGGTCAGGAAGGGGGGTAAAATCTTCCGGGGCTGAAGTGGTTAATAATATGTATTTACATACACTAATTTTTATCTATTGCAACCATTTGTTGGTCATGTAGAACCCACCTGGGACAGCAGGCCACACACACCAAAGGTTTAAAGAAGAGGGAACACAGAAATATGCAATTCATATTTGTACATTATAGCAAGAACTCCAACATTAGCTGGCAATTCTGCTTTATAAACATTGATATTAATATTTACATTAAGCAGATTTCTTTTACATTTTGATCTAAAAAATTGAAAATCCTATAGAGGGATTTAAGAAAGAGTGGTGCAAGAATAATGCTTGCGCCACTCTTCTAAAAATAGGAAATTGAGCTGCTGGCAGCTCACATACCATTCACAGGGTCTGACCTGTGGGGATCTGTGGTAGTTTTCTTTACTGCAGGCTGCAACAGTCCCGTTGTTAACTTGGAACAGACCCTGCGCCAGTTTCTATTTCATTCTGTAAAAGAAACTGGCACGGGGGCACAGATAGACCTTGAACAAGGTGTTAGGGTGGTTCATGCCTTAAAATGCCAGTTTTTAAATGGTGCCAGATTCTTTGTTTATTCCCCGGTATATGTTCTGACTTAGACAGAAGACTTATTTTCTGTAGACAAAGCAAAAAACACAAAGATCCCTTAAGGCAGAATTAGAGGTAGGAGCGTCTCTTTCTAAATGTAACATGCATTTTTAATCATCAATGACAGCAAATGCTTCCATAAGCATGAATTATTTGACACATATAGTTTTATGACACAATTTTTTCAACTGTGCTTTATATACCACACAAATGTTTGGCACCTGTATTACATAGCTGCAGCAGTTACCGCTTCTTTTTTTGTCTAAATCTGGTTTGGCTCATGTTCAAAAATTCATGGCTGAGTGCCACTGAGACAGTAAAGATTAATGCAATCTTCCCACTCAGATACAAGGTCTGGGCGACTTTAAACTCTCATTTGTCTCATTCCAGATTGAAAATTCTCAGAGGTCTCTAACATTCCGTTGTCAAAAGCAAGTACGGGATCGGTTTTCATTGTGATCACAGCCGAGTAAAATGCTGTTATTTGACAAAATATGCCTGACAGACCATGCTGGCACCAGCTAGCACATTTCAACAAGTCATTCAAAAATCAGGGCAATCAAGTGCTCCCTTGTTTAAAGAGAACCTTTAATTTGCAGCATGGTTTTTCCACACTAAAAAATAAGTGAGTGCAAATGAAAAGGTTAAGTAACTTCATCACACATAAAATACATCTAACTTCTGCCAGCAAGCCAAAAGAGAAGACATGAATCACATTCTGAGTGTTGCTTTTCAGCAACATGGGCGCCCTTTTGTGTAGGGGACTGGCAAGCTGTCAATGATGAATGTTGATGACTCTCTTGACACGCTTACGTTATAGTACCTTTCTAATTACAGCCTGATAAACTATAGAGTGTTGCTGGCCTTTCCTCAAGATAATCTTTTTGTTAGATTTTTTTCTGGCTGTTTCCTAACAATTAAAAATAAAATTTGTCTTAAAAAAATCCAAGCACAATATTCAGCGTCTCAATTAAATTTCGGGATGTGAATTTTTTGGATGTGAATTTTTTGTCTCATTATTGTTCACTGTTTTACACGGTAGGCATCTTTTACATTTATTTTATAAAAAAATAATTTACTGCACGCACCATGCAATGCTCTCTTCTGGCACTTGTATGTCCTTAACTGCTTATGTACCGTCCCACGCAGATATACTACAGCATGGCGACCCTCCTGTGCAAAATGACGTACCTTGCCTCATTTCATGCACTGGGTCTGGGGCGCGTGCATGTGCTGCAGGCGGCCAGTCCCTGCTGTGATTGGACACAGCTGGAGCCAATCAGCGGGTCTCAATGTTTGCCGGCATCCGGCGATCGTGTGGGAGAAAGGCAGAACGCAAGTCTGCCTATGTAATCAAGGCAGAGTGCTGTTCTGTGAGGGGGGGGGGGGGAGATGGGGATCTTGTGTTCCTGCCAAGCAGGAACACTAGTCTCTGTCTTCCCCTAGTCAAAGCATCCCCCACACAGTTAGCAAGCACTCCCAGGAAACACATTTATCCTTTGATCGCCCCTGATGTTAACTCCTTCCCTGCCAATGTCATTAGTACAGTGACAGTCCAATTTTTTTAGCACCGATCACTGTATTAGTGTCACTGGTCCCCAAAAAATGTCACGAGTGTCAGATTTGTCCGCCACAAGGTTTCAGTCCCGCTAAAATTCACTAATCGCCACCATTACTAGTAAAACAATGTATCCAATGCATCCAATCTATCCAATAGTTTGTAGACACAATAACTTTTACGCAAACCAATAAATTTACGCTCATAGGGATTTTTTTTTACCAAAAACATGTAGCATGTTTTATAGCAAAAAGTATAAAATATTTTAACTATATTATTTTTTACTTTTTTACTATATTTTTTAATTCAAAATTGTTGGTCTTTTTTTGTTTATAGAGCAAGAAATGTAAAAAAGCAGAGGTGATCAAATACCACTAAAAGAAAGCTCTATTTTGGGGGGGGGTAGGTCATCAATTTTATTTGGGTACAGTGTCGCACGACTGCGCCGTTGTCAGTTAAAATAACGATGTGCCGTATCGCAAAAATGGCCTAGTCATTAAGGGGGGTAAACCTTCCGAGGCTGAAGTGGGTTAATCTGGAGGAGATGTGGAGTGACCTGGTATAGGAATCCTTCCTCTGGGCTGTTGTATGCTTCCTTTTTATGTGAGGTGTATCCCTGCATATCCTAACAGTAGTGGAAGGAGTTATGGTGGCATCAATCGCTCATTGACCTTTAATAACTAAAAAGGCCGCTGGCCTTCTGATGAGTGGGCACTTTTTGAGGATCACATGGTGGAGTACATATCACCTGGAGGAAGAATGAAATAAAATTATGTAGCATTTTGTACACATATGGAATGTGGATACATGGACTAATTGTTCACATATAGCACTTTAATTACCAAAGTACACTTTTGGGACTAACATTTTGCACCAAATTTGACATGTTTTATAAGAAGTGAGAGTTTGTCAAGTTTCCTCAACCTGTAAAGTATATCGAAAAACAAAAATGTACTGCAGCTTACTAGTCCTTAAATGTGGTGGCTCAAACATAACTGCACCTTAACTTAAGGGTCCTTTCACACGGGCTTTCTGCCCGGCGGACTCCGTTTTGCTCAGTGGGGGATCGATCCGCTGATCCCCGCTAAGCAGGCGGATGACAGCCCGTCTCCGCTTACTTTGCAGAGATAGAGCTGTCAGATTCCCACTCTCCTCTATGGGAGATTGGATGAAAACAGACCACTTGTCCAATTTTATCCGATCCTTCCCGATCAAATCTTTCGGACAGATGGAAATTAGGGTTTCCATCCGTCTGGATTTCAGGGACAGGATCAGATCAGAGAGCAGCGGGTGTCAGCGGATATGTCACCACTTACTGTACATCCGCTGCTCCATAGGGGTGCATGGAGCATCCGATCAGGTCCGCCTAACACTAACAGGCGGACCGAATCGGAAAGCGCGTGTGAAAGGGGCCTTAAGGTTTGAATGAACGATTAAAGCAAATCTGTGCAACAGACAAAATGCCTAGCCAAGGCATACATTGTTCACTGTAGATAACTCAGTCCCCCTTCAGCAGTGGTCCTCAACTCCGGTCCTCAGGGCCCACTAACAGGCCAGATTTTAAGTATTACTTTGGGGAGATGCAGACTAGAATACTGCAATCACTGAGCAGCAAATGATATCACCTGTAATTTAGTTATTTTGCAAATCTGGCCTGTTAGTGGGCCCCGAGGACCGGAGTTGAGGACCACTGCCCTACAGCCTTCCTTTGCTGTCATTAGGTGGCAATGTCAAATTGTGGAATGATGCTGATGGTTTGGCAAAGAGGTTCCAGTAATTAGTCTGTTCTCTTTACAGATTCACTTCCTAAAAGGCAAAAAGTGCTAGAGAAGATTGGGAAGTAGCACAAAGTGAAGAATGTATATGTTGTTACTGGTCATAGGCACAACCAAGACAATGCTAATCAATTAGGTCTATTTTTATCACTTTCATTCTATAATTTGTTACAAGAAATGAAACCCCAAATGTAATATCAATTATTATGTACCAGTTTCCTTTGACAAATGCACCTTCTAACAGATGTAACAAATGCATTCGCATCATCAACCTTTTTCTCACTTTAGTAACCCTCCTTTAATTAGTGTACACTTTTTCTTTTCTCTCTAAAAATAAGGCTTAGATACATTTTATTTATAGCATAAATTATTCATGGAGCATCACAATACAAGGTCAAGGCTGAAATCTGCGTACAGCACAGTTTTTTAGTATACGTTTTAGCACTATCACATCTTGTATTTTTCCATATCCCTTTTGTGATTTAACCTTTAACATGTTATTTATACTTTTTAACTTGATCTGTGTATCACCCAATCCCAAAATGTGGATGAATTGTACATTAGCTTTTCAAATGGGCTTTGGCTTGTATAAAAGCTGTGTGTGCAGCAAGCTTTTGCTGAGCAATTACAAAGCTTTCTGTAATCTTCAACTAGCTTTTAGGGATGGGCCGAGCACCCCCCTGTTCGGCTCGCACCAGAACATCTCGAACAGGGAAAAAATTCTAGCGAACATGCAAATTATATTATGGGACACACGAACATGAAAAATCAAAAGTCCTCATTTTAAAGACATCTATGCAAGTTATTGCCATAAAAAGTGTATGGGGACCCGGGTACTGCCCTGGGGGGACATGTATCAATGCAAAAATTAAAAAAAAAAAACGCAAATTTTTAACCACTTCTGGAATGGAAGGATTTACCCCCTTAATGATCAGGTTGTTTTTTGAGATACAGCACGGCGTTACTTTACCTGAAATATGCGCAGTCGTGCAACGCTGTACCCAAATAAAATTGATGTCCATTTTTCCCACAAATAGAGCTTCTTTTGGGTGGTATTTGATCACCTGTGCTGTTTTTACTTTTTGCGCTATAAACAAAAAAAGAGCGACAATTCTGAAAAAAAAAAAAAAAAACAATATTTTTTACTTTCTGCAATATAACATTCCCAATAAAAAAAAAATCAAATTTTTTCATCATTTTAGGCCAATTTGTATTCTGCTACATATTTTTGGTAAAAAGAAAATCCCAATAAGTGTGTATTGATTGGTTTGCGCAAAAGTTATCGCGTCTACAAACTAGGGGAAAGATTTGTGTCATTTTTATTTATTTATTTATTTTGCTAGTAATGGCGGTGATCAGCGATTTTTAGCGGGACTGCGACATTGCGGCTAGATAGATTGGACACCTAACTGACATTTTTAACACTTTTGGGGGGTCCAGTGACATTAATACAGTAATCAGTGCTAAAAATATGCACTGTTACTGCACTAATGACACTGGCAGGGAAGGGCTTAAAACCAGGGGCAATCAGAGGGTTAAATGTGTCCCTAGTGGGTGCTTTCTAACTGTGGGGGATGGGCTTCCTGCATGAACACAGAGACCTGTGTTCCTAAATAAGAGGAACACAGGATCTCTGTGTTCATAATGGACAGAACAGCAGTCTGCCATGTTTACAATGGCAGATCGCCGTTCTGTCTCCACGGGGGTGATCGCGGGTGCCCGGTAGCAATTGCGGCTGCTGGACCTGCTGATCAGCTTCCCCTGTGGTGAATGGCCCCCGCTAGCGGTCCCGAGAAGCGACGTACAGTTAAACTGCAGCAGTCGGTCGTTAAGTGGTTAAAGGAGCAGTGATTTTAATGAAGCTTAAAGTGAAAGAATAAAAATGAAAAATTACATCAAATATCGTATCTGGGGGTTCCCCTTAATGTGCCTATAAAGTGGCGCATCTGTACGATGTATGGAGCCTGCTGCAGCAATACTGACATTTCTATAGGAAAAGAATTTAATTTAAACTTGCTCACGGCTGTACAGATATAAAAAGTGAAAAAAAAACCCTGCAAAATTAAAAAAAAAAAACGGCATAGGGACCCCCCAAAAATCCATACCAGACCCTTATCCAAGCATGCAGCCTGGCAGGTCATGAAAGGGGGGAAGAGCAAGCGCCCCCCCTCCTGAACCATATCAGGCCTCATGCCCTCAAGATGTGGTGTGGGTGCTCTTCCCCCCCCCCCACCCCAAAGCACCTTGTCCCCACCTTGATGGTGGGGACATGGGCCTCTTCTCGACAGCCCTGGGCTGTGGTTGTCAGGGTCTTCAGGCAGGAGGCTTATCGGAATCTGGAAGCCCCCTTTAACAAGGGGTCCCCCAGAACCCACTCTGCTTATGTGAATAAGTATGGGGTACATAGTACCCCTACTGATTTTCCAAAAAAATTGTAAAAAGTAAGTAAAGACACAACACGTGTCCTTTATTAAAAAATAAAAATTGTAAGAAAAATGTACCCCAGTGCAGATCTAGCGTCAATCAATCATGGTACAGGAGATGATCAGAGACTGTGGACATGGTACAAGATATGATCTGAGACTGCAGAGTTGATACAGGGATGGTCAGAGATAGCTAACATAGTACAGGAGATGGTCGGGGACTGTGCACATGCTACAAGAAATGGTCAGAAACTGCAAGCATGATACAAGAGATGGTCAGAGACTGTGGACATGATACAAGAAATGGTCAGAAACTGTAGGTATGATACAAGAGATGGTCAGAAACTGCAGACATGATACAAGAAAAGGTCAGAAACTGCAGGCATGATACAAGAGATGTTCAGAGACTTTGGACATGCAGCAGGAGTATGTCGGAGACTGTGAACGTGGAGACTGGGGAAATGCCCTCAGAAGTAGTCATAGACTGGAGAGATATTACATGAAACTACTATAAACCACTGTTATAACAGGGCAAAAGGGAAATACAGATCAGTGTCTGCAGGGACCTCAGGGCCACACAAAAAGTGCCAAAGTTCCGCATGCAGCCTCTGCACCATTAGTTGGCCACTGGGAATTTAGAACCTATGTTCAAATTCCCAGTGAAATCAACAAAACTACTGTAAAACCAAATATGAGGTTTGCGTGTTTTCTAAACTGTGTTTAATTACTCCATTTTGGTCTGTTAAATATACCATTGAAAGCTTTTGCTTTTATATTTGCACAATAGGTGTAAAAAATACCATTGGTCCATTCAGAAATTTTGAGCTGTCCTATCTCAAGGAGTCGAATTAGCCCTTAAAGGCTTCTGTGTGCAGCAGCTTCCCTCAGCCCTACCTGAGCCCCATCTCTGTCCAGCGATGTCCACAGGTGCCTCAGACCTCTGGGACTCTCTTTCCTGATTGGCTGAGACACAGCAGCGGTTCCATTGGCTCCTGCTGCTGTCAATCTAAATCAGTTAGCCAATGAGGAGAAAGAGAGGGTCGGGACCGAATGGCAGCTCTGTGTCTGAATAGATACACGGAGCTGCAACTCGGCTTGGGTGCCCCCATAGCAAGCTGCTTTCTGTGGGGACACTCAACAGAAGGGAGGGGCCAGGAGCTTTAGCCAGGGACCCAAGAAGAGGAGGATCTGGGCTGCCCTGTACAAAACCCCTTCACAGAGGAGGTAAGTATAACATGTTTAATATTTTTATAGAAAAAAGAAACAAGACTTTACAATCACTTTAAGTTCTTATCTTGGACTATAAAACAATCAATACCTATGATGTGGAGATTGGGAGTGATTTGGTAGTTTAGATAAAAGACAACTGGGCAGAATGGACACCATACAGTCCACAAAATGCTGTGCGCTGTGCGTGCACAACAAGAATTTAGATTTGCATTTCTGTCGGATTTACAGGTATTTATACTTACAGGGAGAATAAAGGGATAAAACATGAAGAACTACAACTGTATTTCAGAGATCTAATGCATTTATTTTTATTTTGCCCTCACATACACTTTAACCACTTCTGGACCAGAAAGATTTGCCCCCTTAATGACCAGGCCATATTTTGCGATTCGGCACTGCGTTACTTTAATGGACAATTGCGTGGTACCCAAACAAAATTGACGTCCTTTTTTCCCCACAAATAGAGCTTTCTTTTGGTGGTATATGATCACCTGTGCGATTTTTATTTTTTGCGCTATAAACAAAAAAAGAGCGACAATTCTGGAAACAAAAACAATATTTTTCACATTCTGCTTTATAAATTTTTTTAACATTTTAGGCCAATTTGTTTTCTGCTACATATTTTTGGTAAAAAAATCACAATATGCGTATTTTGATTGGTTTGCGCAAAAGTTATCGCGTCTACTAACTACGGGAAAGATTTATATCATTTTTATTGTTTTTTGTTTTTTTTACTAGTAATGGCGGCGGTCTGCATTTTTTTTCAGGACTGCGACTTTGCGGTGGAAAGATCGGACCCCTGACTGACATTTTTTACACTTTTGGGGGACCAGTGACATTACTACTGTAATCAGTGCTAAAAATATGCACTGTTACTGTACTAATGACACTGGCAAGGAAGGGGTTAACACTGTGGGTGATCAAGGGGTTAAATGTGTACCTAGGGGCGTGTTTCTAACTGTTGGGGGGTGTAGCTTTTGAAATGACCATAGAGACCTGTTTTCCTATATAGAAGGATCACAGGGGCTCTGTGATCATTCCAGGGAGAAGAACGGTCAGCTGTGTTTACAACAGCTGACCACCCTTCTCTCTCAGTGGGGAACAATCACGGGTGTCAGGTGGCAATCGGAGCTGCCTGACACAGGCATTGGCTTCCCCGCTGACGAGCGGGGGTGGGAGCACGCCGGCGGCGGCGCACGCTCGCACCCTAGCCTTCTGCATGCGACCGACGTATAGCTACAGCGGTTTGCCCAGGAGCAGCTGCCTGCCACAGTATAACTGCGGCGGCGGTCGTAAAGTGGTTAAATATTAATTGTCTTTCTTTGACTTTCTAAAATTAAAAGTCAGATGACCAGCATTGTGCCATGAACAAGTATCATCTTTGAAAGCATTGGTGCGAAAATAAGAAAATAAGGTCAGATACTGCAAACAAGATACAAGAGATGGCCAGAAACTGACCAAAATTAACACATACAATTTCAGATTAAACCAAAATTAATAGATAAAATTGCCTTGCCTTTTATTGTCAAACCTTTCACCCCCTGATATTACAAATAAAAGAGCTGATGTCAGTAGACGACCACCAAAACCCACATTGTTGATTTCCAGATTTGAAATTCTGCTCAAGCTTATCCATTTTACCCACTGCAATGTCAGGCATGCTTCTCATATTTGCTATTTTATTGGATTTGTTGGTGGCACGATTTCACGTGTAGCTTACACAGACCTTTGCTTTGCCCCCAGTGATTGTTTTGATTGTCATCAATCTAAAAATTTTCTTTATATCAATCAAATGCATAACCATCGTGCCCCACAGGCAAGACTGTTTATTGATATAAATTCTTTAAAAAGTTTTGAAATGTATTAAAAGTTATGTTATTATATTATAGAGTTTACTTTTTAAACAAATCATGGACTAAGTAATAACCTTTGAAAAATGACTACACTTAATTTAATTTAACATCAACTGTAAATACAATATAAGATTACATTGTTATTACTTTGAAATTGAGGAGAAAAATGTCGTGATAATAAAAATAAAACAAAATATTGGCAAAATTGTGAAATTTAAATAAAAATATGATATGTTAGTGGAAGACTGCCAAACGATATTTCTGGAAATGAACACATTCAACACCTTTAATCCAAATAATGTATTGTCTTTTTCCTTTATAGTCAGTAAATTACGATGAATGGTAAAACAATACTTAAGACAAAATAAAAGCCTCAAATGCTTTAGCTTGGTGTTTTGAAAAATCCCCTTAATAGAAAAATGTCAGATGTTCTCAATTAACAACAGTGTAACCGCAAAAAGTTGGTAAATTTCCCTTTTTGGGTCATTTGGGTTTAGTTGCAATTCTGTTAATATTTAATGGGTTTAAGAGGATTTCAACTTTTAAAAAGTGCCAGACCACTTCCTTTCCTAACTACTGGTCATCTGTTTAAGTACTTCTGTTGGGACTACCATCATTTAATTATATCTCTGTAATCAATATATTGGATGACAACTAAGCACATGCTCAGGTTTCATCTGCTAGAAGGACTGAATTGGTAACAATAATGACTAGAAGACAACCATATAGTTGCTATTTAGTACAAAAGGTAACATTCTTAGAAATGGCCACCAAGTAGTGTGTAGCTTTGATGGAATGTACTTTTACCCTTTTTTAGTTAAATGTAAAACCAGTCCTAGCAAGAGGAAGACAAACTTAGAGATGCTCAAGGACTCCAAAGTAATTTCTTCAGCACAGTCTGGTTACGTTTCAAGCCCTTTTAAGGTCAAGAACAGAATAAAAGTGTATCTAAAACTAAGAACAAAAATACAATATATTGCAGCATACTAGTCCTTAGGGTATATTCATAATTTCAAGCTTTTTTCTTTATTTTCACTTAGTGAACCTGTCAGTAACACACTGTCCCAGTATGACAACGCTTACTAGCTTACTAGACATACTTTATCTATGGAAATGTAGCACAGTCACTCAAAGACAGGAAGTGTTTAGGACTACAGAACTTCCTCCCTAGAACCCCGTCTCCTCATCTTCATAACATGTTTTGTAGTTTTTTTAAAAATATATCCGTGACACATGTGGCCATCATCTATAATTGTATATATATATAAAAAAATATAAAGAAAAAGGAAGAAGTCGGACTGTGTAGGCCAAATATAGAGATGTTCATAATTAGATAAAATACATATTTTATTTGTATCAAAAATATAAATAAAATCACGAATATTTAAAAACAGTCCCTCAAGGGACTGTCTTTAGTGGTCTTCAGTGCCTTCAGTGCCGAAGCGTTTCACCAACCGCTTCCTCAGGGCTGCAAAGACCATATAGTACTCATCTATAGATAGAAACAACATCATTTACAAATGGATCTTGATACACATATTACATTTCACATTCAGATATTGTGTAGCAGTGCTGAAAGATGGTAAGAATGAACCTCCGGTAGTGTACATACAAGGAATGCTGCCTGGGCAGGCGCCGTGACTATAATATAGGACAACCATCCTATAAAAGTTAATAAACATGATTATCATACTAATCAAAATGTCCAATGATCTATAGAGCCCTACCAAATATAGACTTACTGATATTAGTCTTGTGATATTCTACTACGTGTGTCCAGACATACATATGGCAAGGTATATATGAGAAGATCTCGATACACAAAGAGAGATCCCTGAAAGGTTAAATCATATATTAGATATTAAAGCAGTACTGTTTATTATATACTTTATCTACCAAATATACATAAAGGAGGAAAGATGCATTACCTCAAGGGGTCTGTCCCTTTATGGATAAGATAATCGCCCCATAGGGTTGGGGGGGGGGTTGATAACCCCACTATACATGTCCCCCTAGTGTCAGTCAAAATAGATAGGGTTATATCACCTTAGATGAATCAGCAGATCCAACTATCCAATGGAGAAGTCCCGTAAGCTATATTATATAAAGATGAATAGTACCATCTAAGTATATACATATCAAAATAGTTATCACATACCTTATGTCATCACATACTTCCAAAATGTTCCAGACCTTATATAGCCCCCTCTGCCCAGCAAATTGGCATCCATTAGGACGACATCCATGGCTGCGCGCCGCCGGAGGGGTCCACCTCTACCGCATCACTAGCGCCGCCACGTGAATTCCCTACGTTTTCAGAGCGTCATAACCAGAAGTGTGGGGCAGAGCGCCTGACACCATTGGGTAGTGTAGGGGAAGCCGACGCTCGTGATGTACGCCACATCATTGGCCCTCAGGCCAGTCAGGCAAACTGAGCACACATCCCATCCAGACACCAAGGTGACCACCCAACAGTGTCAGCCAAACGCCTGCACAGGGAATCAGCCGAACATGTGCAACCACAACATCCCTCTGTTTAGCCTGTACAGTCCGTCTTCTTCCTTTTTCTTATATGTTCTGTAGTTCACAAAATATAACTGGCTAGGGCTGATTACACTGCTTAAGATAACAGTGCACATGAACTTACAACCCCACTTGATTTATGGCAACAGGTATTGTGTGTATATTTTTTATAAATATCAAAATACACTTTTAATTGTATATATAACATCCCAAAGGAGAGCAAATAAGAGAAGTTCAATGTTAGATGTTACATACACTTTGAGATAAAACAGGTATGTTTTTCTTACAGGTTGCATTTAGAGCCATAAATGACCCCCCGCCCCTTCACTACCAATCCCCAATATTAGAACCATACGTTTTTTGGAATATTAAATATAAAATTTAACGTGTTTGTTCTTTAGGTTCTGTACATTTACAAGCCAAATAGAAAAAAACATCAAATTTACAGTAACCCTTTGTCCGATAAGCAGAGTCTTAGTACAGCTAATTAATAGCACTTCCTAAAGACATTTTCCTATGTTGTTGACAAGATCCTCCGTTTTGTTTCTAGAGCTGAGCTATGCAGCTATACCAAGCCTAGAATTAGGGAGTAGGTAGGTTCTATATAGAAAAAGGGGGGGGGGGGGGAGAAACTGCGCTAAATATCAGGAAAAAGGTAGCAGCAACTTAATATGTGACAAACATCAAAAAACAGTATATGGAGGAAGCTGCGCTAAGTGACACAAAACATAAATCGGATTGAGTCCAATATAAGTCCCAAAAAATGTTTTGATTAATATATAAATATTAAATCAACAAAAAAAAAAGTCCAAACATTCGACCGAAAATCCACAGGTGCAGAAAATGAATGAAGTTACTGCTTACCAAATGTAGCAGTATAATGAGCCCTGTGTATAAATAGCCGAGCCAGATGAAGATCTATGAAGGGTTCCTCACCAGCGATAGCCGTCCCAGGGTCACAAAATGGTGAATGTTGAAATAAAAAACAAATACAAAAACATAGCATGATACTGTATAATGAAAATGGTACTATATAGGACAATTTGATTTTCTGGGGTTAGGGAAGTTAAAAGATGTAGACCTTTGCTCAAAGTCCAGTACCACTCCAACAGTTGTGGAAAAAATGGTGAAGAGGGCCAGTAAGTCAATAAATCATAGCACCAACATCCCTTGCATAGAAAGACTAAGAACAAGAGTATATCATGGGACTTTAACAGTGCTTGGAATAAACCAACATATGTAATAAAAAAGTATACATTTTATTTATATCAAAATAAACATAAAATTACATCAGCATAAAGTGCATTTTTACAGAAAAGTAAGCGTGAAAACATGCTTCCGTCTGCGCTGATTTAGCTTTGATGCTGACCGGTTTCACCGGAAATGGCTTCTTCAGACTAAGAATGCTATTAATATATAAATACAAGTAAATATGTAGAATTTAATTAATGCGCTCACTAAATATATAGATAGAATGCCATGTGTCCATGCGATGTGCACCAAAAACAAGGCAAAATCATACCTGTGGCATGAAGCCTGAACCTGAGTGGATGGTTATGTAAGCCTGATGTCAGGGAGCCAGAGACCACATAGCCAGAATACGCCATTTAGTGTCTAGAGGTCACCCGCAGAGGGGGGGGGGGGTTAGCAGGAGCTGGAGTGTTAAGATTAAATAATTACTCAACCAATAGGGAAACAAAGTTCCTCAATATGCACAAAATATGAGTTTATAAATAAATATAAATTGATCAAAAAAAGAGATGGATCCTCATTTACATTCATTGCAAATGTTGATTAAACTGGTCGGTAGCACTAGAATAAGGATAAATAGAAGTCCAACTAGGGATAGAGGGATTTGAGCAAAAACAGCACTTCACAGTAAGGTAGTGAGACCAGCTTGTGATCTGGATTATGTTAATTGGCCTTCAATGAGACCCAAACACATCTCCGGATACAGGGAATTCAGATGTAAAAACCTAAAAAAGTAGTAATAAATAATGGTATATTAGGGCAAAGTCCACCTTCAGATTAACAAATAATCAAAAAGGAGAAGAAAAAGCCCAATATATTGTGTCAACTAAATACCAGAATCCATATAACTACCTGCTGCTCCAGAGAACCAAGTCCTCAAGTGGATACAACACCCAAATACTGAGTCAAAATGAGCTCCTAGATATACCCCCCTTCACCCGGCCGGCGTGGGGGCGTGTTGGCCGGATTCGGAAGTGACACCAAACCAGATGCGATATGCGATCCAAGGCACTAATGGCTACGTGTCACCAACACATGGAGTAACGCCCAAAAGGTCCACTGCAACAGCTCCATGCAGCTGTGCACATATTTCACATTGTAAGAGCTCTTGTTAGTATTACACGGTTTGTCCCAAGCTTGGTTTTTATCACTTTTGCTGGACAGCTCGGCCTGGTACAAGAAGTGTAAAAGTAGTGGATTTACCGACAAGATCAACAGGTAATGGCACTATGTTCTGGGAAGGATTTCTTTATATGACAGATGATACAATTATACCTCTAGACTGCACACCTCAATTCCAGTAGCCTGAGCTCAGGATAGGCTCCTAGAGAAACTGTTCTCACTGTTCATATTTCCCAACCATGACCCCACCCTTCCCCTTTTTTTCTTTCTAGATGTTTTCATATACATTTAAAAATATCTCACACTGTACCCCAACTGGGTCAGTGAATGGAATTTGCCCACTTGTCCATATAAGCTTTTTAAACAAGCCTTTACAGATTTTGGGTCCATGCCTAGTTCACAGTCATAGACTTTCTGTTTACATAGTAGTATTGTATAATGTGGAATGTAGACATTATGTTCATTTATGTAAGATACTGTTACCTCTATTGTATTCATCTGCTCATTGTCTGGCTGACTACTGTAGTTAAAGAATAATAGAAAAGATGAAAATCCCTATACTTTTACATCTTCATCCCATTAATTGACAGGAAAGCATAACATAAAAGTACAGTAGAGTGGTTCTAAAGGCAGAAGGCTTTTTACCTTAAAACATAACTCCACTTTTGTTGAGAAAAAACATTCCTCTCTGAGTGATCTATGTACATTACAAGGATTATAACAACCTTTGTTGCAGATTCCTACCTTTTGTTATTCTAAAGAATTAATTGTTTGTTCCTCTGTGCCTCTGAACTGAGTGGGTCTAATGGGAGTGGTTTCATAAATATCAATCAGCTGTGCACCTGCAGAGCACTAATGAATAAATCTGCTGGGCCTGCATCCCTTTAGACGTATTCCTATTGGGAGTATCTCACCAATTTTTTTCGTTGCAGAGGATGCCTGGAATCTGACTTGTATCTTAGTGGAGAGTTCTAGGAAAATTAGCGAACCAATCACACAAGCTGGAAATGATGTTTCTGGGGTGTGGTCAGTACACATTCTTTGTACAGAACACTTCCAGGTAGCCATATTGCCTTGCATTTTCAGAAAATTACAGTGGCTGCAGATTTAAAAGGAAAGGTCATTTTTAATAACATTCAATTACAATATGACTTGTGTTGCAATTGTATACGCTATATTATTTTTTCTTTATCTGCTGTTTTTTTTCCCCATGAAAGTGGAGTTACCCTTTAATTAATTATTATTTGCATTAAGGCAAAAAACCTTCTGTGCACAGAATTACCAACCCCCCCCCCCCCCCCCCCGCCCATAATTACTTCAGCTTGATCTCGATCCAGCACTGTGCCTGAGGACAGCAGCGGCCTCACTCTCTCCTAACTGGCTATGGAAGGGGGAGCCATTTGCTGCTGCTCTCAATCAAAGCCTGTAAAGTGAGCATGGCAGCATGGCTGAGCTAGGGGCACTCAGAAGGGGGAGGAGCCAGAAGCACAGGTAAAGGACCTGCGAGGAGGATCAGGGCTGCTCTGTACCAAACCTTTGTTCAGAGCAGGTAAGTATGACATGTTTGTTATTTTACATTCACTTTAAGGGCTTGTTCATACCAACACCCAATGCAGTCCCAACACTTAGACAAGGCAATTGCCTTATTGCCTTATTGTTTCAGTTTACACCAATGCACTAGCTTTGTGTGGACTGAAAAAAGGTAGGACAGGTTGCATTTTGCACAACACATTCTGACACACTACAACACATCACAAAGACCAGCCATGCGTTAAGTTATATGATTGTCAAGTGAAGCAAAGTTTAAAAAAGCAAGCACTGCAATGAGCTTTACAATGTATCACAGAGTGTGTGCACAATGCACACTGGTGTGCATGAGTTATGCATACCTTAACCAGCCACTGTAGTTTTACTGCGGCAGTTTAGCTCGGTCCCGCAAAACAACATACCTGTACGCCGCTTCACGGGGCTGCTAGTGGGGGGCGCGCACACTCGCTGATTGGCCACAGTGGAGCCAATCAGTGGGTCCGGTGGCTGCGATGTCCGCCAGGCACCCGCGATCACTCCCCGTTGAGACAGAACGGCGATCTGTTGTTGTAAACACAGCAGACCGCTGTTCTGTAAGTAATGAACACAGGGATCCTGTGTTCTTCCTAATTAGGAAAACAGATCTTTGTGTTCATGCAGCAAGTCCATCCCCCTCACAGTTAGAAAGCACCCCCTAGGGACACATTTAACCTTTTTATCGCCCCTGGTGTTAACCCCTTTCCTGCCAGTGTCATTAGTACAGTAACAGTGCATATTTTTAGCACTGATTCTTGTAGTAATGTCAATGGTCTCCCCAAAAGTGTCAGTTAGGTGTTCAATCTGTCCGCCGCAATGTTGCAGTCCTGCGAAAAATCGCTAATCGTTGACATTACTAGTAAAAAAATAAATAAATAAAAATGACATGAATCTTTCCCCTAGTTTGTACACGCGATAACTTTTTGCGCAAATGGCAGTGAAGGTATCCAGTACATCCTCTCACCAAGTCACCATCAGCACAAACAAATGTGAACCACTGCAACCTTTAACTGGCCTTTGCTGCAAGGAGCACGTGGAAGGGTGATGTGTGTCAAAAGACAACAAACAAAAAGTCCCAGCTCACTTACCATCCAGTCTGCAACAAACTAAATTGACCCTGTCTAACAAATCACATTAACCGGTTGCCGACCGCCGCACGACTATATACTGCGGCGGTCAGCCCCGGCCAGGCAGAGTGACGTATGGGTACGTCACTCGCCTGTCACTGACTTGAGAGCCAATTGCGGGCGGGCGGCGCCCACCGCGGCTCGTTCACTGACAAGTCAGTGTGTGTGACCGGCGGACCCGATGTCCGCCGGTCACACTACGATCACTCCGGTGAAGGGAGAAAGGCCATGTCCCTATACAGTTAGAATCACGCCCCTAGGACACACTTAACCCCTCCCTCTCCAATACAGTTAACCCCTTCCCTGCCAGTGTCATTTTTGCAGTAACAGTGCATATGTATAGCACTGATTACTGCAATAATGTCACTGGTAACCCCAAAAGTGTCAAAAATGTCAGTCAAGGGTCCGATCTGTCCGCCGCAATGTCGCAGTACCGAAAAAAAAAATCGCAGATCGACAACATTACGCGTTTAAAAAAAAAACAGCAAAAATGACAAAAATCTTTCCCTTTGTTAGTAAACGCGATAACTTTTGCGCAAACCAATCAAAATACGCTTTTTGCGATTTTTTTTTACCAAACATATGTAGCATAAAACAAATTGGCTGAAAGTGTTAAAAATTTTGATTTTTACATTTTTTTGGGGGGAATTTCATATAAAAAAATTTGAAAAATATTGTTATTTTTGCAAAATTGATGCTCTTTTTTTGTTTATAGCGCATGATCAAAAAATCGCACAGGTGATCAAATACCACCAAAAGAAAGCTCTGTTTGTGGGAAAAAAAGGACGTCAAATTCGTTTAGGTACAGCATCGCACGACCGCGCAATTGTCCGTTAAAATCACGCAGTAAAAAATCGCAAAAAAAACCCTGGTCTTTTAGCAGCCAAATCCTCCGGGGCTTAAGTGGTTAAAAACAAGAGGTTTAGTTTGCACACATTTGCAAATATATGCTGTAAAATGTACTCTGTTATGGGGTATCTCAATTCTAATTAAAGATGACTAGGTCTTAAAATAAAGTTTGGGTTTATTCACAAATAGGGATGTAAATACATAAAAAAATACAATACAATACAAATACAAAAAAGTAATATTAGTTATAAATGAGGAGAGGGGAAAAGGGAATGAGGTGATAGAGGAAGAAAGGGGTCTTCACTAGTCTAACACACACACACACATTCTCTCTCAATCTCTCATGCCAGGGTCCCTCTCAGTCTCAACCTTGAGTCTCTTTGGGCAGATAATCACACAAGATGTCTATCCAATCCAAATTTAAACAACTCATGACAAATTAGTGTGACAGTCAGTGGGAAGAATGCTCCTTCCTCTTGTCATCATTGGGAGGAATTACCCCACTTACAGAGAGCTATGGTGTCATTGGGAACTTATCTGAGAGGCAGAAATTGCCCATTGCTCAAGGAACCCCTAGCAACCTGAGGAGGAACCCTAGGGATCCATGAAACCCTGGTTGAGAAACCCTGCTCCACTCTTTTAAAAACTAAAAAAAAGGTTTTGTCTTTAGTTATAGTTTAAGTTGTGCGTTATTTGTTGGGTGGGGTTGATTTACTAAAGACAACTAGACTTAGCACTTTAAAAAGTGCAGTTGTACTCTGCAAGTGTGGTTGCCCCAGAGCTTAGTAAATGAGGCAAAGCTTAATTTGGAGAAATTACCCAATCACCTGCAAGGAAAATAATAAAAACTGCATTTTTGCCTGCGCTTGGTTGGATGAAGGAAGTCAGCAGAGCCTCTGCTCACTTACTAAGCTTTGGACCATCTGCACTTCCAGGGTGCAACTACCCTTTGCAAAGTGCACAGTCTATTTGCCTTTAGTAAATCAACCCCGCTGTGTTGTGTTATGGTTTTTGTTCTGTTGCTTATATCTAAATCATATCACTTCACCTGTCATTTGTTGCATTATACTCTGCCATTTTGATTTTGTAAGGCTGTTAATGACTGACATACAGTATCTGGTTACATCATCTAACATTTGGTATTCTGACACAATGTTGCTTCAGTCTTCACATTATTTTCAATTCTTTGCTATCTCTGAAAAACACTTTTTGTTAAGAAAAATAAAAAAGTTATGTTTTGGAACAATGTTTTCTGGATACAATTAGCATTGGGTGGTTTTACTTGTTCCTTGGAGTTCCTTTTTGATGTTTTTAATTTTATACACTAGTGTTAAATAGTATTTTAGTTATGAACCTGAAATGTTTTGGCAGGTTTATTTCCAGTTCTTGAACTGCGTACAATGAGCAGAATGTACCTGACACTAAATCTAAATTCTGAGCTATATCATTTCAAAGAACATTAAACCATTTCATGTAAAATCTGGACAGTGTATCTGATAACAGATATTTTTTAAACATGTCACATTTCAGAAACAAGTATGAATATGCAATCACTGCTCAACAAACCTGGATCCAAATCTAATGTTATGGGAATGAACAATCTTTAATTCAGTTAGAGCCCTCTGGGAGTCACCAAATACATTTCTTAATGGGATCTCAATGTGCTGTTGCGATATATAAATGATGTAAAAGGGGGTATAATATTTAAAGTAGAAACAAATGACTTATATGTAACCCAAGGAACCTAATATGGTTGCTAATATTCAGATGGGGACCATATTTGCATCAACATTAATAAATAGCATAAAAATTCACTTAGGTAATCACTATGCTTTAATTTACTTCCATTTCCCAACATGGCAGATTACTATTATATAGTGCTTGTGTTCATTTGAACTATATTAGTTGAAAGAGATCATTTTTATGGATTTGCATTTAACAGATTTCAACTGTGTTTTCACCAACAACGACTGCCCTACTTAGAGCCCAAAGCAGTGACTAAGCCAGCTCATGAAAATGAAGTCTTTTGAAGTCCCCGGAGAAAAGTGTATTTTATTTCACGTACGTACAGCGTCTTGTAATTTTTAAGAGTTTGCTTTTATTCTACCTTTTTTTTTTAGGATTATTATTTCATTTGGCCGCTGTTGGTACATGTAGGAGTGAAATTTGACTAATCTGAATTTTATTGCAAGAACTTGAGCAGAGAAATAAGGAAGGAGACAGACAGGAATGTGGGTATAAAAGGTAAATGGATTTTAAGGGAAACAACCCCCTAGTATTTAGTGTTTGGAAAATCCGTGTATAAGACACCTTAACAGAAATTGCCTGATTCAGGAGATTATGTTGTGGTAAAGTTGGTGTTTGACAAGCATGAAATTTATCCTTATAAGTAATCCACTTATTTTATCACATAATGCAATATAAGGTTTCTGTTGCTCTATGTTGTTTCATGAATCCAACACCTACTTATTAATCCACACTTGTAAAAAAAAAATTGGTTATGTATACACATGGTGATTACAGCTTTAAAATATGATATGCCTGCTACAACATGTAAAGTATGGAGACATAGCTCGTATTCACTAATGTGAATAAAGATACATCAACCACAGAGATGAGAAAACACAGAATGGCAAAACTACCACATTAACAGAGGTATATCTACTCCTGGATCAGCAAAGGGTGGGCATCACTATTCTCACTATGCCACAGTAGGGAATCTAATGGCCATAAGGGCACCAAATATGAGCAGTAAGGCTTACTGAAAGAGTTTCCTATATCATCTAAAATATCTGGAAAGCAGTCTAGAAAAAGTGTGGGTCCTGGAAGTCATCCTTGTCCCACCAAGTGAGAGAATCTGTCATGGGAGAATAAAAAAGCCTAAAGAAGCAAAGAAACAAATCACCGCTCAAAGGGCTGACAGCTGGGCCAGTAGGATTCCCAAGTAAACTGTAGTAGTCCTGCAAGACTGGGTGCTCACCAAGGTCCGCAACCTAAGAAGTCCATATGCATGTAGAAAGAAAGCAGCACTTCCAGTCTCAGGAAAGTAGAAACTTAAGTTTTATTTCTTCAAATCAAAAAGTCCAACATCGACATGTAGCAAGACAAACAGGATAGCAGCAAACACGTTTCAAACCATGTGCTTATTCATAGCAATGAATAAGCACATGGTTTGAAACGCGTTTGCTGCTATCCTGTTTGTCTTGCTACATGTTGATGTTGGACTTTTTGATTTGAAGAAATAAAACTTAAGTTTCTACTTTCCTGAGACTGGAAGTGCCGCTTTCTTTCTACATGCATATAGAATAAAAAAGCCAGCCATTGCTGGCCTTTCATTTTGAAAAAGCTAGTTTTCTCGATGTGAGTCTGATGCTTAGGTTCAGTGCTGTCTTTTTCTTGGGTGGTTTGGTACTTCCACTTTCCAAAAGAATCATCTAACCTAACCAACCCTGCTACATGAGACTTAAAGACGGTATTACTGCTGGTCCCTTAAAATCCTTAACCAGATTCTACAGATTTGAAAGGGAAATAACCGCAGCCTATAAAAAAAAAAAAAAATATGTACTTACCTTTTTGGCTTGTGTGTTAAAACTATACCACATTACCAACCCCTGGCTGCTGCAATCTTCATGGGTCTCAAAATGACAAAAGTAGGACTGCAGCACACTGGGGTGCCGTGACGTGTCCGATGCAGCTTACGTATCTGTAAAATTGGAAAAAAATGAAATGAATGCAGATGGGGCATGGGAACAATGCGAATTTAAAAATTACTTTGATTAGAGGTAGATGACAACTTTCACAGCCAGCCTGCAGTAAACAGGTCCAGAAGAATGCACGCAAGTTTATTATCATCTGACCAGCAGGACTCCTGAGGCAATTTAACTGCCCCCCCACACACACACACACACACCTAACCAGCATGGGACCTGAAGGGTGATGGGTTGGATGAACATCTTGTGTGTTTATCTGCCCAAACAGACTCAAGGTTGAGACTGAGAGGGGAATGAACTTTTATGACTTTTGGTTCAAATGTCTTCAATGACTGTGATTATCAACCCCCAGCTGGGGTGTGGGTCTCAGGTCTGGATAAAAGGGACCCTGGCATGAGAGATTGAGAGAGAATGTGTGTGTGTTAGACTAGTGAAGACCCCTTTCTTCCTCTATCACCTCATTCCCTTTTCCCCTCTCCTCATTTATAACTAATATTGTTTTTTTGTATTTGTATTGTATTGTATTTTTTTTTTTATGTATTTACATCCCTATTTGTGAATAAACCCAAACCTTATTTTAAGACCTAGTCATCTTTAGAATTGAATTGAGATACCCAATAACAGAGTACATTTTACAGCATATATTTGCAAATGTTTGCAAACTAAACCCCTTGTCTTTAATGTGAACTGTTAGACAGGTTTAATTTGGTTTGTTGCAGGCTGGCTGGTAAATGAGCTGGGAATTTTTGTTTGTTGTTTTTTGACATGCGTCGCCCTTCCATGTCCTCCTTGCAGCAAAGGCAAGTTATAGGCTGCGGTGGTTTACATTTTTTTTGTGCTGATGGTGAATTGGTGAGGGGATGTACTGGATACCTTCACTGCCATTGTGCTTTTGCTGGGTGTCCAGTGCATCCCTATACCTTTGAGGAGGGGTGGGCTCCCTCCAGACATACCTGCCCTTAATCTATCCTTTATTATATATGTGCTCTAACTCGGTAAAATCTAGAGTTAGGACTGCAGTACCCTGGGGTGTCATGAGGTAGCTGCTGCAGAATATGCTTATATTTGCAAACGTGTGCAAAACTACACCCCTTGTTTTTAACATGAACTATTAGGCAAGGTCAATTTGGTTTGTTGCAGGCTGGCTGGTAAGTGAACTGAGAATTGTTGTTTGTTGTTTTTTGACAAGCTGTATCTGGTAGTTGCAGTAAGTAAACCCAATGCCAGCTGTGGGAGACCCGCTTGATGTGACAGCTGGTGTGTGTATTCTAGAGTGTCTGCTGCCACTGTTCTACCTCTTGGCTGCACTCTACATCTAATCTGGGAGTGATAATTTCAAAGATGTTCCTTTTTTGACAAAAATGGGATCCTGCCCTCCTGTCCTTTAATTTTTATGCTCAGGCCATTTACTCTAATCTCACATTACAAGCTATCAACTTCAAGCATTCCTGTTGCTCTTTTGTTTATACAGTGCAGAAAGATGCTATTTACAGTGCAACTACAAGTCCAAGCATTCTTTGCTACTCAGTACATAACGTCAACCACACAGTTTGCAGGACATTCTTGGACAGGAGCTGGAGATGCTGGCTTTTCTTTGTATATTTTTCCAGTTACGTGCTCTGTTACTCTTCCTAAGCACTTGGCATGTCAGAATTTTAAATGAGTGTTTCGTGTCAGAGTTTAATAGATGAATTAAATGAGCTGTGTCAGTAGTATGAGGATGAGCCATTCAATTCTGCTGGCTGAAAGATACAAACACTAAACCCAAATCAGTGTGGTCTGCTGATGTTTGTTAACGTCAACACATATCTCAAACACTTTTCTCTGCTCTCTTCACTGATGTTCACCAGCTCAGCATTACTTTCTGGAGTTATATTTAACCGCCATGTTTGAAAAAACATTTGCCTGTACCACGAGAATATCATGAGAGCACAATCACAAGTGGCAACACACCAGCTAATCATAAATGTTGTAGCCTACTTATTTTCATCCATCTGGTGATAATTCCCACCATACATTTGTGAATGTCCTGCTAGTACAGATCTTGCATGTGGAATATCCCCAGTTGCTATGAAAGGCGTTTAAAATGTTTGTAAGAAGTAGAGGTGAATCTCACGCATATCTTATGGGCAGAATATAGCACACTCCATGATTGGTGGTTGGTTCATCAAAATAATTTAACAGGCCATGTGACTAGATTTTTCTGTTCCCATCCGATCCGATCCCATCCGATTCAGGGTTTCCATCCGTCCGGATTTCATGGATTGGATCGGAAGCGGATAGCAGCGGGTGTCAGCGGAGATGTCTCCGCTGACATCCGTTGCCCCATAGGGATGCATGGAGCATTCGATCAGGTCCGCCTGGAAAACTGACAGGCGGATCTGATCGGATCGTTCATGTGAAAGGACCCTTAAGCATTTAATCAAGCTTGTTATGTATTTGAATTTTTAGGGAATCAAGTGTACTCTAGAAGTAAAGATACCATATCATACATACCTGTCCATAGTTTTATATCATCAGATTTCAGTCTTTAATTTGGAATCTCAGCAAAAAGTAGCTTTGCTTAAATTGTGAAGGAAAAAAGAGTTGTAAAATAAGTGTATCCATTATAACCTACCCTCCCCAAAATAATGCAAACAATATTTCCTGTATGTGATACATTACATATATTTTAAACAGGTTATAAATAAAAATGTAAAAAAACTTAAATTGAAGCACCATACAACTGCTAAAAGGTCAAGATAAGACAACTGAAAGAGTAACTAACAAACATTTGGGGGTCAAAAACTGCCCCTTTACAAAGGTAGAAAAAACATAAGGACATATCCATATTAATTTAATGTTAACTTCTCAGGGTCATAGTTGAAACCAAATACCTGATCGCCGATAGCATTGGATGCACAAAAATTAAAACATTTAAACATCGGGTTTCAATGAATAAATAACCAATACAGTATACAAGAATCTCAGACAACTGTGAGAATCTGAATAATAAAGTATATAATTTTAGTTCATCAACTGAAATAAAAAATAATAATAAAAATTATAATGCCAATACAACCTCTCAAATAAAATATAGACCTTAACAAGAATAACTATATGAATAAAATGTATATCAAAATTAAAATGTGTATGACTCAAGCCAGATGCTCTACAGTCTGATTGTAAAATCTCTGGACAATCCCCCTAGCTTCACCAACACAATACATTATAATAAACCCAACACACATCTATCTATTATAGATCCAAAGAAGACTTATAAGTAGAGTTGAGCGGACACCTGGATGTCCGTGTTCGGCGGGTTCGGCCGAACTTTAAAAAAAAGTCCGGATCCGTTTGCCGAACTTTTCCCGGACACCGAACCCCATTGAAGTCAATGGGGACCCAAACTTTCAGGCACTAAAATGGCTCTAAAACACCAATGAAAAGGGCTAGAGTGCTGCAAATGGCAGCAAAACGTTGTTAAGAGCATGGTAAGCGCTCTGCAAACAAATGTGGATAGGGAAATAACTTAAAACAACAAAAAAAAAAAACAGAAAAATAAAACAATGTTCTTCATCTCTGAAGGACGAGGCCCATATGGAGTAGGAGGGAGGTTGAGGTGGTGGTGGATGTGGCGGTGTCATAGGCGTGCCGGATGTGCCTGGGCACACCCTAATCACCTAGGGCACATAGCATTATCGCTCTGTTTGCCAGTGAGGAGATGGGAAAGATCTCCCTCGGACCTGCTCTGCTCTATTTCACTTTGCCAGCAGGGAGAGTAATGTATCGGGGCCATGTACATGTAGGCAAACACATGCATGTGTATTTAAACTTTGGGGTGCACACCCTAATGCAATAGGCTGCGCACACCTATGGGCGGTGTAGGTGGAAGCGGCGGTGGAGGAGGACCAGGGCCGGATTAAGAGCATCATGGGCTTGGTGCTGAGGATTTTGAAGGGCCTTAAGGGCCGTGCCTTGGCATGCACCCAGAGGAGGAAGGGTGCAGCCATGCATGCCTAATTCTACATGGGATGCTGTCTCTGAAGCCCATAAACACATCCATGCATCGGCAACTGTCCCTCCTTGTCTGGCCTTCGTGCTGTGTGGGGAGGTTCTGAGGGAGCTGCCTGGGGAAGCGAGCATAGAAGCCAGACTTCTGTGTTTACAAGTGACAGAAGAGCGGTAACAGTGAATATGGCCAACCTGGGGCCTATATAAAGGTAGGGGCCTGGAGCTGCAGCTCCAATAGCCCCTACGTTAATCTGGCCCTGAGGAGGACGAGGTAGCCAACACTGCTTCTTTTCACAAATTTTAAATGAGGGTACACCCCAAAAGAGTGAGAAAGAGCAAAAATGGAACAATGGCTGGGTAAGGTCGGTATCCATCGCTATTCTGCACAAGGTACGGAAAAGTCCAGTGGGATCCATGCCTGGTTTATTTTAATGAACGTGAGCTTGTCCACATTGTCTCTGGACAGGCGGCTGCGCTTGTCTGTGATAACGCCCCCAGCCGTGCTAAATACCCTTTCAGATAATACACTGGCTGCAGGGCACGCCAGCACCTCCAAGGCGTAAAGGGCAAGCTCAGGCCATGTGCCAACTTGGAGACCCAGAAGTTGAAGGGGGCAGACCCCTCATTCAGTATGTCTAGGCATGTGCACACATACTGCTCCACCATGTTGGTGAAATGCTGCCTCCTGCTAAGACGTTCCATATGAGCTGCTGGTGCTGCTGTTTGTTGTGGCGTGCTGACAAAGCTTTTCCACATTTCGGCCATGCTAACCCTGCCTTCTGAGGTGCTGGCGGTGCCCTGGTTGCGTTGGCGACCTCTTCCTCCTCCTCCTCCTCCTCCTCCTCTGCCTTGTGCTTCCACTGTGGCCCCGCTGTCAGGTGGGAATGCCAGCAGCATGGCGTCTACCAGCGTGCGCTTGTACTCGCGCATTTTGCGATTGCGCTCCAGTGAGTGAATTAAGGACGGTACGGTACGTTGTCCTTGTAACGGGGATCCAGCAGCGTGGCCACCCAGTAATCAGCACAAGTTAGAATGTGGGCAACTCGCCGGTCATTGTGGAGACACTGCAGCATGTAATCGCTCATGTGTGCCAGGCTGCCCAGAGGCAACGAAAGGCTGTCCTCTGTGGGAGGTGTATAGTCCGTGTCCTCTGTATCCCCCCAGCCACGCACCAGTGATGGCCATGAGCTGGCCTGGGTGCCACCCTGCTGTGAACATGCTTCCATCTCCTCCTCCAGCTCCTCCTCCTCATCCTCCAGAACTGTGCCCCTGCTGGACAATTGTGTCCCTGGCGTTTGTGTGTGCAGGAACCCACCCTTGGAGCCCCTTGCGAATGACTGCCCTGAAAGCCTTGGAAATGTTACCTCTTCATCCTCCTCCTCCTCCTCATCCTGTGCCACATCCTCTTCCATCATCGCCCGAATTGTTTTTTCAAGGAGGCATAGAAGTGGGATAGTTAAGCTGAGAACGGCGTCATCGGCACTGGCCATGTTGGTGGAGTACTCAAAACAGCGCAACAAGGCACACAGGTCTCGCATGGAGGCCCAGTTATTGGTGGTGAAGTGGTGCTGTTCCGCAGAGCGACTCACGCATGCGTGCTGCAGCTGAAACTCCACTATGGCCTGCTGCTGCTCACACAGTCTTTCCAGCATGTGCAAGGTGGAGTTCCACCTTGTGGGCACGTCACATATGAGGCGGTGAGCGGGAAGGCCGAAGTTACGCTGCAGCGCTGACAGGCGAGCAGCAGCAGGGTGAGAACGCCGAAAGTGCGCACAGACGGCCCGCACTTTCTGCAGCAGCTCTGACATATCGGGGTAGTTTTTAAGGAACCTCTGCACCACCAAATTCAGCACATGCGCCAGGCAAGGGATGTGCGTCAAACCGGCTAGGCCCAGAGCTGCTATGAGATTTCGCCCGTTATCGCACACCACCAGGCCGGGCTTGAGGCTCGCTGGCAGCAACCACTCATTTGTCTGCTGTTCCATGCTCCTCCACAACTCCTGCGCGGTGTGTGGTTTGTCCCCCAAACAGGCAAGTTTTAAAACTGCCTGCTGTCGTTTACCCCTGGCCGTGCTGAAGTTGGTGGTTAAGGTGTTACGCTGTCCGGATGAGGAGGCGGTAGAGGATGAGGAAGCGGAGTAGGAGGAGTTAGGAACAGGAGGCAAACTGAAGCGCCCTGCAATCCTCGGTGGTGGAAGGACATGCGCCAAATTGCTATCCGCCTCAGGCCCATCCGCCACTGCATTTACCCAGTGTGCCGTTAGGGAGATAACGCCCCTGACCGTGCTTACTGGTCCACGTATCGGTACTTAGGTGGACCTTGCCAGAGATGGCGTTGCGCAGTGCACACCTGATTTTTTCCCCCACTTGGTTGTGCAGGGAAGGGATTGCTTGCCTGGAAAAGTAGTGGCGGCTGGGCACGATGTACTGTGGGACAGCCACCGACATAAGGTTTTTAAAACTGTGCGTCTCCACCAGACGGAATGACAGCATTTCAAAGGCCAAGAATTTTGAAATGCTGGCATTCAGGGCCAGGGATCGCGGGTGGGTAGGGGGGTACTTCCTCTTCCTCTCAAGTGTTTGGGAGATGGAAAGCTGAACGCTTCCACGGGACATTGTGGAGATGGTTGGTGACCCAGGTGGTGGTGTTGCTGACAGATCCTCTGTTTGCGGGGTGGCAGGTGCCGGTATCACTACAGATGTGGCTGGAGCGGCCGAGACTGCAGCAGAAGAGGAAGCAGGATGAGCCAGAGACGTTTCTTGGTTTTGAAGGTGTCTACTCCACTGCAGCTCGTGCTTTGCACTTAGATGCTTGATCATGCAGGTTGTGCTCAGGTTGAGAAGGTTTGTGCCTCGCTTCAGGCTCTGATTGCACAGGGTGCAAACCACTCGTGTCCTGTCATCAGCACATTTTCTAAAGAACTTCCACGCTAGAGAACTGACTTTGGTGCGCTCGTTCCCTTGCTGCGTTGGGCAGTAGCAGGTGTAGTGTCTAGGGCACGGGCGCTCCGCTTCTGCACCCTGCTCCCTCTTCTGCTGTGCTGGTGGCTCTGTGCGACCACCGCCTCTTCCTCCAAACCACTCAGGTCACCTGCATGACGTTCATTCCATGTATGGTCGAGGACCTCATCGTCCTCCCCATCATCTTCCACCCAGTCTTCACCCCTGCCCTCCTTGTCGGTCTCCACAATGCTGAACGCCGCAGCAGTTGGCACCTGCGTTTCATCATCATCGGAGACGTGCTGCGATGGTCCTTGCATGTACTCATCTTGAGAAATGAGTGGTTGGGCATCGCTGCACTCAATCTCTTCCACTTCTGGGGCAGGGCTAGGTGGATGGCCCTGGGAAACCCTGCTGACAGAGTCCTCAAAAAGAAGAAGAGACTGCTGTATGGCTTGGGGCTCAGACTGCTTGCCTGATTTGCAAGGGGGTGAGGTGAAAGACGGTTGGACATCGGCTGCAGGTGCCAACTCTGACCTTTCTGCAGTAGACTGGGTGGGAGACAATGTGAAGGAACTGGAGGCACTGTCAGCAGCAAACCAATCTACTATCGCCTCTCTGTGTTCTGGCCTCATCACTTCTAGAGGCGTATGATGCCCTACCAAATACTGATGCAGGTTCTGTCGCCTACTAACACTTGAGGAAGGTGTTTCACTTGTGCGTGTAGCTGGCACAGATCGACCACGTCCTCTCCTTGCAACAGGAGCTCTACCAGCAGCACCACGACCCAGGCCACGGCCCCTATTTGACGGTCTCCTCATATTTCTGTAATTTATGATCTTGCCCTAGAAAGGTTTTTATTGAATAGCGGAACAAAACAACAACAGTATCGCACGGGTGTATCTGACAGTCAAATATGCAAACTATGCCGCAATTTAATGTTTTTTACCCCAAAAGGGTGTATATTGAATAGCGGAATAGGAAAAAGGATAAAAAAAACGGTGTATCTCACACGTACAAACACAGACTAGGCCCCGATTAAAATTTTTTGTACCCTAAAGGGAGGATGAGGAAGAGGAGTAGGAGGTGTTGGGAACAGGAGGCAAACTGAAGCGCCCTGCAATCCTTGGCGGTGGAAGGAGATGCGCCAAACAAATTTAAAAAGGTGTATCTCACATGTACCGATACAGACTATCCCGCAATTTAATTTTTTACACTCAAACAGGGTGTATATTGAATAGCGGAATAGGACAAATTTTACAAAACGGTGTATCTCACACGTACAAACACCAACTAGGCCCCGATTACAATTTTTTGTACCCTAAAGGCAGGATGAGGAAGAGGAGTAGGAGGAGTTGGGAACAGGAGGCAAACTGAAGCGCCCTGCAATCCTCGGCGGTAGAAGGAGATGCGCCAAACAAATTTAAAAAGGTGTATCTCACATGTACCGATACAGACTATCCCGCAATTTAATTTTTTACACTCAAACAGGGTGTATATTGAATAGCGGAATAGGACAAATTTTACAAAACGGTGTATCTCACACGTACAAACACAATCTAGGCCCCGATTACAATTTTTTGTACCCTAAAGGCAGGATGAGGAGTAGGAGGAGTTCGGAACAGGCAGGAGGCAGACTGAAGCACCCTCAAATCCTCGGCAGTATGAGATGCACCCCAAAAATTGGAAAGGTGTATCTCACACGTACCGACACAGACTATCCCGCAATTTAATTGTTTATACCCAAAGGTTTTGATTAAATAGCGGAATAGAAAATATGATCAAAAAAAGTGTATGTATCTCACACGTACAGAAGCACACTAGGCCCCAATTACTATTGTTTGTACCCCTAAAAGGCTGAATGAGGAGTAGGAGGAGTATGGAACAGGCAGCACCCTCAAATCTTCAGAAGTATGAGATGAACCCCAAAAACTTGGAAAGGTGGATCTCACACGTACCAACACAAACTATCCTGCAATTTAATTGATCCACAAAGGTTTTTATTGAATAGCGGAATAGGAAATATGATCAAAAAAAGTGTATGTATCTCACACGTACAGAAGCACACTAGGCCCCAATTACTATTGTTTGTACCCCTAAAAGGCTGAATGAGGAGTAGGAGGAGTATGGAACAGGCAGCACCCTCAAATCTTCAGAAGTATGAGATGAACCCCAAAAACTTGGAAAGGTGGATCTCACACGTACCAACACAAACTATCCCGCAATTTAATTGATCCCCAAAGGTTTTTATTGAATAGCGGAATAGGAAATATGATCAAAAAAAGTGTATGTATCTCACACGTACAAAACCACACTAGGCCCCAATTACTATTGTTTGTACCCCTAAAAGGCTGAATGAGGAGTAGGAGGAGTATGGAACAGGCAGCACCCTCAAATCTTCAGAAGTATGAGATGAACCCCAAAAACCTGGAAAGGTGGATCTCACACGTACCAACACAAACTATCCCACAATTTAATTGATCCCCAAAGGTTTTTATTGAATAGCGGAATAGGAAATATGATCAAAAAAAGTGTATGTATCTCACACGTACAAAACCACACTAGGCCCCAATTACTATTGTTTGTACCCCTAAAAGGCTGAATGAGGAGTAGGAGGAGTATGGAACAGGCAGCACCCTCAAATCTTCAGAAGTATGAGATGAACCCCAAAAACTTGGAAAGGTGGATCTCACACGTACCAACACAAACTAGCCCGCAATTTAATTGATCCCCAAAGGTTTTTATTGAATAGCGGAATAGGAAATATGATCAAAAAAAGTGTATGTATCTCACACGAACAAAACCACACTAGGCCCCAATTACTATTGTTTGTACCCCTAAAAGACTGAATGAGGAGTAGGAGGAGTATGGAACAGGCAGCACCCTCAAATCTTCAGAAGTATGAGATGAACCCCAAAAACTTGGAAAGGTGGATCTCACACGTACCAACACAAACTAGCCCGCAATTTAATTGATCCCCAAAGGTTTTTATTGAATAGCGGAATAGGAAATATGATCAAAAAAAGTGTATGTATCTCACACGTACAAAACCACACTAGGCCCCAATTACTATTGTTTGTACCCCTAAAAGGCTGGATGAGGAGTAGGAGGAGTTTGGAACAGGCAGCACCCTCAAATCTTCAGAAGTATGAGATGAACCCCAAAAACCTAGAAAGGTGGATCTCACACGTACCAACACAAACTATCCCGCAATTTAATTGATCCCCAAAGGTTTTTATTGAATAGCGGAATAGGAAATATGATCAAAAAAAGTGTATGTATCTCACACGTACAGAAGCACACTAGGCCCCAATTACTATTGTTTGTACCCCTAAAAGGCTGAATGAGGAGTAGGAGGAGTATGGAACAGGCAGCACCCTCAAATCTTCAGAAGTATGAGATGAACCCCAAAAACTTGAAAAGGTGGATCTCACACGTACCAACACAAACTATCCCGCAATTTAATTGATCCCCAAAGGTTTTTATTGAATAGCGGAATAGGAAATATGATCAAAAAAAGTGTATGTATCTCACACGTACAAAACCACACTAGGCCCCAATTACTATTGTTTGTACCCCTAAAAGGCTGAATGAGGAGTAGGAGGAGTATGGAACAGGCAGCACCCTCAAATCTTCAGAAGTATGAGATGAACCCCAAAAACTTGGAAAGGTGGATCTCACACGTACCAACACAAACTATCCCGCAATTTAATTGATCCCCAAAGGTTTTTATTGAATAGCGGAATAGGAAATATGATCAAAAAAAGTGTATGTATCTCACACGTACAAAACCACACTAGGCCCCAATTACTATTGTTTGTACCCCTAAAAGGCTGGATGAGGAGTAGGAGGAGTTTGGAACAGGCAGCACCCTCAAATCTTCAGAAGTATGAGATGAACCCCAAAAACCTAGAAAGGTGGATCTCACACGTACCAACACAAACTATCCCGCAATTTAATTGATCCCCAAAGGTTTTTATTGAATAGCGGAATAGGAAATATGATCAAAAAAAGTGTATGTATCTCACACGTACAAAACCACACTAGGCCCCAATTACTATTGTTTGTACCCCTAAAAGGCTGAATGAGGAGTAGGAGGAGTATGGAAGAGGCAGCACCCTCAAATCTTCAGAAGTATGAGATGAACCCCAAAAACTTGGAAAGGTGGATCTCACACGTACCAACACAAACTATCCCGCAATTTAATTGATCCCCAAAGGTTTTTATTGAATAGCGGAATAGGAAATATGATCAAAAAAAGTGTATGTATCTCACACGTACAAAACCACACTAGGCCCCAATTACTATTGTTTGTACCCCTAAAAGACTGAATGAGGAGTAGGAGGAGTATGGAACAGGCAGCACCCTCAAATCTTCAGAAGTATGAGATGAACCCCAAAAACTTGGAAAGGTGGATCTCACACGTACCAACACAAACTATCCCGCAATTTAATTGATCCCCAAAGGTTCTTATTGAATAGCGGAATAGGAAATATGATCAAAAAAAGTGTATGTATCTCACACGTACAAAACCACACTAGGCCCCAATTACTATTGTTTGTACCCCTAAAAGGCTGGATGAGGAGTAGGAGGAGTTTGGAACAGGCAGCACCCTCAAATCTTCAGAAGTATGAGATGAACCCCAAAAACCTAGAAAGGTGGATCTCACACGTACCAACACAAACTATCCCGCAATTTAATTGATCCCCAAAGGTTTTTATTGAATAGCGGAATAGGAAATATGATCAAAAAAAGTGTATGTATCTCACACGTACAAAACCACACTAGGCCCCAATTACTATTGTTTGTACCCCTAAAAGGCTGAATGAGGAGTAGGAGGAGTATGGAAGAGGCAGCACCCTCAAATCTTCAGAAGTATGAGATGAACCCCAAAAACTTGGAAAGGTGGATCTCACACGTACCAACACAAACTATCCCGCAATTTAATTGATCCCCAAAGGTTTTTATTGAATAGCGGAATAGGAAATATGATCAAAAAAAGTGTATGTATCTCACACGTACAAAACCACACTAGGCCCCAATTACTATTGTTTGTACCCCTAAAAGACTGAATGAGGAGTAGGAGGAGTATGGAACAGGCAGCACCCTCAAATCTTCAGAAGTATGAGATGAACCCCAAAAACTTGGAAAGGTGGATCTCACACGTACCAACACAAACTATCCCGCAATTTAATTGATCCCCAAAGGTTTTTATTGAATAGTGGAATAGGAAATATGATCAAAAAAAGTTTATGTATCTCACACGTACAAAACCACACTAGGCCCCAATTACTATTGTTTGTACCCCTAAAAGGCTGAATGAGGAGTAGGAGGAGTATGGAACAGGCAGCACCCTCAAATCTTCAGAAGTATGAGATGAACCCCAAAAACTTGGAAAGGTGGATCTCACACGTACCAATACAAACTATCCCTCAATTTAATTGATCCCCAAAGGTTTTTATTGAATAGCGGAATAGGAAATATGATCAAAAAAAGTGTATGTATCTCACACGTACAAAACCACACTAGGCCCCAATTACTATTGTTTGTACCCCTAAAAGGCTGAATGAGGAGTAGGAGGAGTATGGAACAGGCAGCACCCTCAAATCTTCAGAAGTATGAGATGAACCCCAAAAACTTGGAAAGGTGGATCTCACACGTACCAACACAAACTATCCCGCAATTTAATTGATCCCCAAAGGTTTTTATTGAATAGCGGAATAGGAAATATGATCAAAAAAAGTGTATGTATCTCACACGTACAGAAGCACACTAGGCCCCAATTACTATTGTTTGTACCCCTAAAAGGCTGAATGAAGAGTAGGAGGACTATGGAACAGGCAGCACCCTCAAATCTTCAGAAGTATGAGATGAACCCCAAAAACTTGGAAAGGTGGATCTCACACGTACCAACACAGACTATCCCGCAATTTAATTGATCCCCAAAGGTTTTTATTGAATAGCGGAATAGGAAATATGATCAAAAAAAGTGTATGTATCTCACACGTACAGAAGCACACTAGGCCCCAATTACTATTGTTTGTACCCCTAAAAGGCTGAATGAGGTGTAGGAGGAGTATGGAACAGGCAGCACCCTCAAATCTTCAGAAGTATGAGATGAACCCCAAAAAGATTGTGTTCACTGCAGCCCACACACAGCAAAATGGATGTGGACCACTGACACCTGCCTATCTCCTATCCCACCCCACACAGCAATATCGATTGTAGTTTGTAGAACACACTGTCTGACCCTAAAAATCAGCAGACTTTGTCCCTAAAAGGATTGCTAAGATCGTAGATCGGTCACTGCAAACCCCACCCCACACAGCAATATCGATTGTAGTTTGTAGAACACACTGTCTGACCCTAAAAATCAGGAGACTCTGTCCCTAAAAGGATTGCTAAGATCGTAGATCGGCCACTGCAAACCTCACCCCACACAGCAATATCGATTGTAGTTTGTAGAACACACTGACCCTAAAAATCAGCAGACTCTCTCCCTAAAATGCCTACAACTCGCCCTGCCTAACACACTCCGACCTGTCCCTCAATTCTATCCGGACACAAATGTTTTTTTTTTCCTGTCTGTCCCTAATCAGCAGCCAGCACCCCAAAAAGATTGTGTTCACTGTACCCCAAAAAGATTGTGTTCACTGCACCCCAAAAAGATTGTGTTTACTGCAGCCCAAAAAGATTGTGTTTACTGCAGCCCAAAAAGATTGTGTTCACTGTACCCCAAAAAGATTGTGTTCACTGCACCCCAAAAAGATTGTGTTCACTGCAGCCCACACACAGCAAAATGGATGTGGACCACTGACACCTGCCTATCTCCTATCCCACACCACACAGCAATATCGATTGTAGTTTGTAGAACACACTGACCCTAAAAATCAGCAGACTCTCTCCCTAAAAGTGGGGGGTGTCATGGCGCTCTTCTAATATCCCAAGGTGGTACAAGGAATGTGGGTGGATGGGAGGGGGGGTTATGGGGCTGCGTGGGGGGGAACAAAGTTTGGTACTGTAGGGAAGCTATAGTCCGCGGCAGCCGGCTGAAGCGTGGAGAAGCCCTGAGAGATGCAAGAAAGGAGAGAGCGGCGCCAGCTTAGTATAGTACAAGTTTATTTAACACTGTTAAAATTGGTGACTCACTGTCCGAGGTTGGGTGAGACCGGTACACAAAGACTGTTAGGGTCTTCCATCTTCCTCTTCCAGGATAGTGGTCATAGGAGAAGGTGGTGAGGTTCCAGAGGTATAGCCGAGCCGCTGTGGGGCTGCTAGTTGTCACTGGCCGTGGCGGAGCATGCACAACAGGGCTCCGGCTGCCGACTTCTGATCCCTGATGACATCACTTCCTGGCAGGAGAAAAATAGGGGTTGCACGCGTTCAGAGCATCCGTGCTCCTTCGTCAGGCGATCAGCCCATCGCCTGACGAAGGAGCACGGATGCTCTGAACGCGTGCAACCCCTATTTTTCTCCTGCCAGGAAGTGATGTCATCAGGGATCAGAAGTCGGCAGCCGGAGCCCTGTTGTGCATGCTCCGCCGCGGCCAGTGACAACTAGCAGCCCCACAGCGGCTCGGCTATACCTCTGGAACCTCACCACCTTCTCCTATGACCACTATCCTGGAAGAGGAAGATGGATGACCCTAACAGTCTTTGTGTACCGGTCTCACCCAACCTCGGACAGTGAGTCACCAATTTTAACAGTGTTAAATAAACTTGTACTATACTAAGCTGGCGCCGCTCTCTCCTTTCTTGCATCTCTCCCTAAAAGGATTGATAAGATCGTAGATCAGTCACTGCAAACCCCACCCCACACAGCAATATTGATTGTAGTTTGTAGAACACACTGTCTGACCCTAAAAATCAGCAAACTCTGTCTATAAAAGGATTGCTAAGATCGTAGATCGGTCACTGCAAACCCCACCCCACACAGCAATATCGATTGTAGTTTGTAGAACACACTGTCTGACCCTAAAAATCAGCAGACTCTGTCCCTAAAAGGATTGCTAAGATCGTAGATCGGTCACTGCAAACCCCACCCCACACAGCAATATCGATTGTAGTTTGTAGAACACACTGACCCTAAAAATCAGCAGACTCTCTCCCTAAAATGCCTACAACTCGCCCTGCCTAACACTCCGACCTGTCCCTCAATTCTATCCGGACACAAATGTTTTTTTTTTCCTGTCTGTCCCTAATCAGCAGGCAGCACGTTGATGTGTGCTCTCTCCCTGAACTAAACAGCAGAATGACGCCGCAGCGGCGCTGCCTCGAACTTATAAAGACTTGGTCACATGCTTCAGACGGCCAATCACAGCTACTGATACATTTGTAGGCATGGCTGGGATGGCTTAGGCACACTAGTTAAACGCTTGTTGATTGGCTGTTGAAAGCCCGCCATGAAAAGTGTGCCAAAGCATGCAAAACCCGGAAATAAAACGACCGAACACGGATTTTTACCCGAATATACAGTAAAGTTTTCGGGTCCGTGTTCGGGTAACAAAAATCCAATTATTCGGCACGAACACGAATAATACAGTCCGTGTTTGCTCAACCCTACTTATAAGTCTTATAAGCTCAATGGTTGCTGCCAAAAATGCTGCTGACAATACCAGTGCCTGTATACCCTCCCTGTATGTAAAGGTAGGGGCTGTGATGTAACGAGGGGCTGTTTTGTAAAGGAGGAGCTGTGATGGGAAGGATGGGGGGGGGGGGCTGAGAACACTGATGTAAAGGTGGGACTATGATGTATGTTAAAGTTTAACAATGCCTCATGGGACGTGTAATTCCACAACAGCTGGAGGGTCGTAGTTTGGAGATCCCTGGTATAGTGTATGGCATGATTTATACACATATATTTAGATACATTTTATTACTGTAATATAATTTTTATTATTAGGTCCCTATTAGAATTATTACTTTTATTCTTTCAGTTTTAACCCAACTGATGAATTAAAATGTTCTGATTTATTTTTTACATTCCCATGTTTTTCTGAGGATCGTATATATTAGCTATTTTTTCGGGGATTTGCTAATTTGCTAAGTTTTCAATTGTCCTCCTGACCTTTAATGGAGTAAAGTTATAGCTGGACCTTTTAGCAGTGGTGGGGTGATTCAATTTACATTTTTGTTACATTACACTAAAAGCCAAGGAGACCATGGAGATCATCTGGGGTGCAGAGGCCACCTGCCTGAGAACCAGGTCATCTACATCAACATTAAGATTAAAGTGGTTCTAAAGGCTCAAGGTTTTTTCCTTCATGCATTATATGTTAGGTAAAAAAACCTTCTCCGTGCAGCAGCCCTCTAGCTCCCCCATACCTACCTAAGCCCTATGTTGATCCAGCAATGTGCACGGGAGCCTCGGCTCTCCGGGGATTCTCGCTCCCCATTGGCTTCCGCTGCTGTCAACCACAGCCAGCGAGTCAATGAAAAGAGAGAGGGGTGGAGCCAAGCTGCGGCTCTGTGAGCGAATGGACACGCAGAGCAGTGGCTCGGGAGGATCTGGACTGCTCTGTGTAAAACCACTGCCCAGAGCAGTTAAGCATGACATGCTTGGTATTTAAAAAAACAAAAAAAACAAAAAGCCTTTAATATCACTTTAAATATCAATATCAATAAGATAACCTTACAGGTCCAGCACAATTTTTCTACTTTCCTTAACTAATAGACCGTAATTAAGGAGGCAAGCAATGGTATATCAATCCTTATATATAATAAATATATATATATTACAACTTCAAGCAGTATTAAAAACAAAAACGAAAATGTTATATATTGCAAATTTCTATTTCTTAAATGTGGTGGCTGCATTCTACTTCTCTTTTAGGTTTTTGTTCCTTTCTGTGCACCTGGGGATCTGGCCAGTAACATGGCTCTGCCTTAAGGCTGCTACACTCTATGGAGGACCAACAGAGCCAGCCTTGGACAACAGCATTGTTAACCTGTGAAGAGGGTTGTATTTAGCAAATTTAGATGGACTTGACTGACAAATAACACCAAATTCCTGCTAACACTTTAGCAGTTACAGCAACAGATTTTTTTTCCCTTTGGTTTAAAGGCTTTACACAAAAATTAATTAATGGTAAAAGCTGATCATTGTAAAAACCCCTGTAAGTGTTAAATGGTTTGTCTCAACATACTTATTGACATTTTGCTAGACAGCTTGATCTGTTAAAGGAAGTTGAAAAATTACAGACTAATTGGCAGGATCAACAGGTGAAATTAAAGGGAAAAAGTCTAAAAAGAAAGAATGCAACCACAGCATTTTAAGACTAGTAAGATGCAATTGAAAACATCTTTTTCAGGTTTAGATACACGTTAAAGGGTTTGTCATAACCATTGTAACTGTCATTTTTGTTGGACTGCTTGGCCTGTTTCAGGAAGTGGAAAAATAACACATCTACAGACAGGATCAACGGGTAATAAAATTGTTACAGGGAGGCTCAAAACTGTTGTGTTAATGTTAGTGGCAGACTGCGTCAAATGTGCCACTTTTGATTTTGCAATTGTAGCCAGGTGCTGAACTACAGAAACATGGAGAAGCAAGTATTTTCTTCTTTACAATCAGATTACTTCTACTCTCTGCTATTATGGTGAATGTTGTGTTGTATTATCCCCTCCAGTCAGCAAGGGGGGTACTATAGCCAGGAAAGCCTATAGACTTCAATGAAGAATGCTGAGGATCACAGGAATTGTAGTCTAAAACCTCAATCACAGAATTGCATTTATGGACCTTTACAATATAGGTTCCATAGGACATTGAGGGGGAAGGGCAGTGGTGGAGCAGCTTTTACCAGACTGCACTGGAAACCTTCCTCTTTGCAGTGCAGAGCCAAGATGTGCACAACGGTCCTGATGCACACGGATCATCCACGGTACAAGTGACCAAAGACTGAGACATGGAGGCAAAGAGACAACAGCACAGATCACAGTGATCACATCGGCACCATTGCTGCTGGGAGAAAAAAAGCATCCTCCCAGCCTCTACTTCCTACCTCTGATCACCAGAAGCATTCTGTGGAAAGACTGAGGGGGCCCCCTTCTACAGGGAGAGTTCACAGCTGCACTACAGGGACTAGTGACAGGTCTCACTGCCATTGTTCACACTACTAGTAGGGACAGAGTTCCTGAAGGTTGGACATTAAAACTATACTGCACCTATACTGCACCTGCACCACACCAATACTGCATCTTTACTACTCTTAGACGGTATGTTGTTAAGTGCACCAACACTTCTTAAAGGGCCCCAATGATAGCAGGCAGAATAACAACAAAAAGGACTGCACCCCCTTTAAAACCATCCTGCAAGTCCCATTTGTTCCCTTCTCATGTTTCCTTAATTTCTGTGGACTCCAATGCTCGATTCCCAATGCACACATTCCTATAGAAATTATTTATTATTATACAGGATTTATATAGCGCCAACAGTTTGCGCAGCACTTTACAATGTGAGGGAAGACAATACAGTTACAATACAATTCAAAACAGGAGGAACTAGAGGGCCCTGCTCGCATATAAGTGGGTGCTGAAGTGACCACCAGCTGAAACCAAAGTCAGAGTGAGAAAATGTCACCAGCATACCATGGATCTCCAGAATGGGTCTGATGCTTTATTCAGCGATTGCATTTATGCAATTTACTGTAACAATGTGATTGCTGAATAAAGCTTTGGACCCATTTTGGAGATTCATGGTGTGCTGGTGACATTTTTGTGCTCTAATTTCTGTGCTCTAATTTCTATATACAGTGCACATCCAGTTGGTCTAGGCCTAGCATATTCGCCATCTATGCACTTTGGAAGTAAAGTTTCTCTGTTTGGTAAACCAAACTTTATTACTGCTCCCTGTAGCACTTTAGGTGACCTTGCTATTTTTTATACTGATCTGGACAGCGAGTTATCTTATGCCTAGTTCTTATTACTAATCATCCTGTATGCTAAATTGTGTCATTACTATTGTTAATCCATTTCTGTGCTTACTTTTGTTACCAACCAAACCAGGAGATAACATATTAAGTATGCCTTTACTAACTGTTAAGTGCCTGTTTTCTTTGAGATAATACTACTACAGGGTACTAAGCATTAAATCCAGTGATTTTCAGTGATATTGCATGCTTTGTACACTCAACCTAGGGTGTCGGAGGTGCTGAATTCCTTAAAGAGGTAGAGGCAAAGAACAGAGGACCCATCATAACCAGCGGCTCCAACGGGAGTAGAGCTAAACAAACAATTCCATTTTTTTTCCTGGTACATGCTTTGCATGTTGCTTCCTTTTTGCCTATTGAGTTCTCATCTAGGTTAGCATCTCTGATACTGTAGGGCATTATAATTATATCATAACACTCTTTCCCAGAGGACTTTAATTTTTTTACATTTGCATTTTGACCTTTTAAGATGTGTTCTCAAGAACTGGTGTTACTGAAGAACTCAATGCTGCAAGGGGACAGGGGTTTACACTGTTACACTATAACCCCATGGTCTTGCCAACCATTAGAGTTTGTGTACATGGATAAAATTAATCTGAAATGCTTCTAAATTGCTTTAGCGTTTACATTAACCTATATGCAATAGAAAAGCAAACATACTCTAAATAATATTGTTATTACGGACTTACATGAAACATCTTCTCCCACTGCGCTTTAGAAAAATGTATGTTTAAAGACTATAATATTGGCATCATAACAACAAGCAGCATATTCAAATTGCATTTCCAGAATTGCAGTCAAATCTGAGAAAACCCAACTATATCGTTGCTATATATTACCATTCATACAACATTCCCCCCAAAACATTTTAAAAGATATTTCTTACCTTGTAAAATGTTTCTCAGAAGATGTCATGATGGGGTGCAAGACTTTTTCAACAATGTCAGAGTGAGTCTGTCCTAATGACAGAATGAGTTCCCTCTTATTAACATACAATGCAAGAAACCCAGCTTGTAAACCTTAACAGCTGGCCAGTCTCCTCGTAAACAAAGAGAACTAGTAGGATTTTACAGTGGCGGAGGTTCCAGAAAGAAGCATCTAAAAAAGGTAAGTTGAAATTTTTAAGAACTTTTTTAAAGGTATGCAATGTAAATAATAAAAAAGAATAGCGCGCAAATGCAAAAGAAATTACTACCAAATCTGAAGACAATCCATAAATAAAAATGGGGATTTGGTCCCACCATATGGCCATATCGTGCTCAAGCCCACTACTGCGTCAAAGTACCCCATTATCAGTACACTATCCATGAAAAAGAGATGAATCCAGCCTTTCTAACCCTTGGAGATAATACTCCTTGCTGGGAAAGATGTGCAAATGCACTACAGGGGACTCCTCCTATATCCACTTGATGGTGGACACTGATTGAGTACAGGTGTGTGTGGGGGGTGAGGAGGGCTGCTCAACCTCGATAGTCTGGTCAGACCGAATACATAATAAACAGGCAAAAAATTTTGGGGAGCATACCCATGTATTTCTAAAGCTGCTGCAGCTATGAACCAAAAGACATGTATATTAAAAAAGAATAGCGCGCAAATGCAAAAGAAATTACTACCAAATCTGAAGACAATCCATAAATAAAAATGGGGATTTGGTCCCACCATATGGGCATATCGTGCTCAAGCCCACTACTGCGTCAAAGTACCCCATTATCAGTGGGTCCTACACTATCCATGAAAAAGAGATGAATCCAGCCTTTCTAACCCTTGGAGATAATACTCCTTGCTGGGAAAGATGTGCAAATGTACTACAGGGGACTCCTCCTATATCCACTTGATGGTGGACACTGATTGAGTACAGGTGTGTGTGGGGGGTGAGGAGGGCTGCTCAACCTCGATAGTCTGGTCAGACCGAATACATAATAAACAGGCAAAAAATTTTGGGGAGCATACCCATGTATTTCTAAAGCTGCTGCAGCTATGAACCAAAAGACATGTATATTAAAAAAGAATAGCGCGCAAATGCAAAAGAAATTACTACCAAATCTGAAGACAATCCATAAATAAAAATGGGGATTTGGTCCCACCATATGGGCATATCGTGCTCAAGCCCACTACTGCGTCAAAGTACCCCATTATCAGTGGGTCCTACACTATCCATGAAAAAGAGATGAATCCAGCCTTTCTAACCCTTGGAGATAATACTCCTTGCTGGGAAAGATGTGCAAATGTACTACAGGGGACTCCTCCTATATCCACTTGATGGTGGACACTGATTGAGTACAGGTGTGTGTGGGGGGTGGGGAGGGTTGCTCAACCTCGGTGGTCTGGTCAGACCGAATACATAATAAACAGGCAAAAAATTTGGGGGAGCATACCCATGTATTTCTAAAGCTGCTGCAGCTATGAACCAAAAGACATGTATATTAAAAAAGAATAGCGCGCAAATGCAAAAGAAATTACTACCAAATCTGAAGACAATCCATAAATAAAAATGGGGATTTGGTCCCACCATATGGCCATATCGTGCTCAAGCCCACTACTGCGTCAAAGTACCCCATTATCAGTGGGTCCTACACTATCCATGAAAAAGAGATGAATCCAGCCTTTCTAACCCTTGGAGATAATACTCCTTGCTGGGAAAGATGTGCAAATGCACTACAGGGGACTCCTCCTATATCCACTTGATGGTGGACACTGATTGAGTACAGGTGTGTGTGGGGGGTGGGGAGGGTTGCTCAACCTCGGTGGTCTGGTCAGACCGAATACATAATAAACAGGCAAAAAATTTGGGGGAGCATACCCATGTATTTCTAAAGCTGCTGCAGCTATGAACCAAAAGACATGTATATTAAAAGAGAATAGCGCGCAAAGGCAAAAGAAATTACTACCAAATCTGAAGACAATCCATAAATAAAAATGGGGATTATTTATTTATTATTTTATTTATGTTTATTATGTATTCGGTCTGACCAGACCACCGAGGTTGAGCAACCCTCCCCACCCCCCACACACACCTGTACTCAATCAGTGTCCACCATCAAGTGGATATAGGAGGAGTCCCCTGTAGTGCATTTGCACATCTTTCCCAGCAAGGAGTATTATCTCCAAGGGTTAGAAAGGCTGGATTCATCTCTTTTTCATGGATAGTGTAGGACCCACTGATAATGGGGTACTTTGACGCAGTAGTGGGCTTGAGCACGATATGGCCATATGGTGGGACCAAATCCCCATTTTTATTTATGGATTGTCTTCAGATTTGGTAGTAATTTCTTTTGCATTTGCGCGCTATTCTTTTTTAATATACATGTCTTTTGGTTCATAGCTGCAGCAGCTTTAGAAATACATGGGTATGCTCCCCCAAATTTTTTGCCTGTTTATTATGCAATGTAAATAAGCACATTTATTGTTACATTACATTGTTATTTGTTACAAACATAATGTTGGTGTTATGCCTATTTGGCTGCAAAGAGATTACACATTTTAAAAGCCCAATTTCAGACATATTTTAAATACTACCAACAAAGATGTAAAATAAAAATCAGCTCAGGCTGCAATGCTTACCTCCTTCAGGAATCTTTCTCCCACTAGATGTTCCAAGGCTTCCAGGATGATGCGTAAAGGACTGTACACTGTTGGCAGAAGACCAGATGAGAAAGAGGATTCTACATGGTACTTAACTGGCCTAAAGTCAACTAAAATAGGAATGTATTAAAAAAATCAAAAAGTAGGGCGGCCTCTAGAAAGGGGAAGCCTTGAGGGGTAGGAGGGATCAGCCTAAAGTTGCACTCACTTAAGGACCGTCCTATAGCAGATATACTGCTACAGGGTGACCCTGACCCTACTGTGCAGAATCACGTATGTATACAAGATTCTGCACTCCTGCCAAGAGGGCGCGTGTGTGCCACCAGCGGGACGCTTCTGCTGTGATTACTGACAGCAGAAGCCAATCTGCAGGTGTGGGCAATGGATGTCCACCTAGCACATGCCAATCATTGGGCAGAGCCACAGAATAGAGCTTGGCCTATGTAAACAAGGTAGAGCTCTGTTCTGGCGGGAGGGGGGGGGGGAGTTATGGATTTTGTGGGAATAAAATCCATCACTCCCCCTAGTAAAAGCTCCTAACACAGTGCACCAAAACACTGTCTAGGCACATATTTAACCCTTTAATCTCCCTAGATGTTTCACCCCTTCCCAGCCAGTGTCATTAGTACAACGCATATTTTTAACACTGATCACTGTATTAATGTCACTGGTTCCCACAAAGTGTTAAAAGTCTCAGTTAGTGTCCAATTGTCCACCGCCATATCGCAGTCCTGCTATAAGTTGCTGATCGCCGCTATTACTAGTATAAAAAAAAAAAAAAATTCCAGTATACCATAGTTTGTAGACACTATAACTTTTGCGCAAACCAATCAATATATGCTTATAGGAATTTTTTTTACCAAAAATATGTAGCAGAATACACATTGGTCTAAATTTATTAAATTAGATGTTTTTTAATTTTTTTATTGGATATGTTTTATAGCAGAAAAAAATGTTTTTGTTTTTTCAAAATCTTTGGTATGTTTTTGTTTATAGCACAAAAAATATAAAACGCAGTGGTGATCAAATCAAATACCACCAAAAAAAAGCTCTTACTGTGGGAGAAAAATTACCTAAATAATTATTTGAGTACAGTGTTGCATGACCATTCAATTGTCAGTTAAAGTAACGCAGTGCCTTATCACAAAAAATGGCCTGGTCATGAAGGGGGGTAAATCTTCCAGAGATAAACTGTAATTGCAATTGTTTTTACCACTTGAACACAAAAGAGCCCATAACATAAATTTAAAATTGACAGAAACCAAACATAGAGTTCATTTAGGACTACAATTGCCCTCTCGTAAGGCAGTTTTGCTTGCCAGCTAAGCACCGCATCATTTCTCTTTCTTGCAGCTGTAACTATTTACTGGAGTAAAGCTAAATCATTTCTTAATATTTCTTCTTAGACCCTTGGAGTGATCCCTAGGGAAATGTTGAAGTAATATTTCTGATACAAAAGTGTCTCTGAAGATCACAACAGCGCAGTTCTGATACTGAATTTTAAATGAGATAGTGATCTTGAAAGACAGAGGCAAGTATGAATGAGTCTCTTCTTACCCAAAGTAAAATATGCAAGGAAAACAAGAAAATAGGTTTCACATCTTGAAAATAGTTTATTTATAAGGACCAATGTGGAAAACCTGATGTTCCAAATTTGCTAATTACATACAGTAAAAATTCATGACTGCCGCCATCAATGTCCCTCTTGTCTTAAATAAATAATTATGGATTATAAATATACCATGTTCTACAATAACCTTTCTGTAAGTCCAAGGTCATCCCTGCCCTGACACAGAAGACTTCTATTTGAAGCTGCTTTGCCCTTTAAAGAAACTAATAGAATATTCAACATTTCATGCAAGAGAGGAGAAAAATGAGCGTAGATACTAAACAGTGTTCTGTAGAGGGGTCCCGGCAGGTTTCATAGCAAAATGCCTCGGGAAGGCCTGTTTGCCTATTTTCAATGATTAAAAAGATGATGTTCCATATGACACACAATTTTGCTTCTAGGCCTTTTAGTATGTGTTGTAAAAAGTTTGAGCATAACTGTTTTAATAACAGCTGACACTGAACAACTATTAAAGGAACCTATTCCCATTAAAGGAAACCTCTACTAAAAATTTGGAGGCTTCCATTTTTGGCAAAATCTTTTTGTCCAGCTGTCAAGCAATGGCTAAATTGGAGTCATTTACCCAGAATAAGTATGTAATTCAGGTATCCTGACATCCCTTGTAGGCATGTTTTGATTCAGTTAGGGTCCTTTCACACGGGCTTTCCGCCTAGCGGACTCTGTTTTGCTCAGCGGGGTTCAATCCGTTGATCCCCGCTGAGCAGGCTGATGACAGGTCTGTCTCCGCTTACTTTGCAGAAGCAGACCTGTCAGACCCCGCACTCGTCTGTGGGAGATTGGATGAAAACGGGCCACCTGTCCGTTTTTATCCGATCCTATCCGATCCAATCCTCCAGACAGAGGGAAAATAGGGTTTCCATCCATCTGGATTTCATGGACAGGATCAGATCGGATAGCAGCGGGTGTCAGCGGAGATGTCACCACTGACATCCGTTGCTCCATAGAGGTGCATGGAGCGTCCGATCAGGTCCAACTAAAACCTTAAAGGGCGGACCTGATCAGAAAGCCCATGTGAAAGGGGTCTTACTCAGAAAGTACTGAAGCTAGATACAGACAGGAAACCTTTTTTCTTTCACAAAAATTGTATTATTTTCAAGAGAATTACAACAGAGTGATGTCATATGTGTTTTTCTACATTAATTGCCAAAAAATACAAAAGAACAGGAATACACCAAGAAAACCATGGTCACTTATTAAGGATAAATACCAAACCCAGAGAGAGAGACTCCTGGGATACTGCTTTATTCAGTGTCTTATGCATTAGGTCAATGGTATACTAACAGCCACTGGTTACTGGTTCCCCCTATTCCTGCACAGCCAGGCAATACGCATTTCCAACTTGGATCCAGACACAAGATATCAGTCCATGGGCTTGTTTTTGTTGTTGTATTGGGGAAAACAACTTGGATAGGGTATAGGGATTATGAGATGCCCAACTTGACTTGAAGAACAACGGATGAGGACAACTTCCCTCCTATGTACAGAGAAAAGATTCTGGACTGCTCTCATTGCTAGAAAAAACAGTCTCATGGATCAGTGGCAAAGTCCCTTACAGATCAGGAACTCTCAGATCCCTTTGGAAGATAGCACAAAATGTTGCAAAACAGCAGGAGTATCACCTCTCCTCGTTTAGAACTGCTCTCAGCTCCACTGCCTGCAGGTACTACCAGCCCACCTGGCTGCTGGTCTACCATCGCACTTGGCTGCTCCAAAGATCTCCCAGGAGAAGGGATAAAGGGTTAAGCACAGCGCTAAAATTTTGCTGCATGTGGCAGTCACTCCCCTTGTAAATCCCTGGGTGTGCTGATGTACTCACTCTGTTCTCCTTGCTCCCTGCTACTCTTTGGCAAGATTCCTTCTCAAACTGGATGCTGAAAGGATTTGTCCAAGCCAGGCATAGCCCCAGGCTAAAGGCAGAGCCCTCCCCCTCCCCCAGGGGTCCCCTTCTAGGCCACCAGCCTTCTTAGCACTCCATCTTTCACCTGGCTCCCCGGCTCCACCCAGCCACCCTGCTCAGCCCTCTGTCTAGGGATTGGCCAGATTCCCTCAAGTATACAGATCAGGACCTCCTGGCCACTGCCCACTAACATCCAGAAGCTTCTCCAAACTCCTAGAAACAGGGGAGGTACCAGAGACCTGCACTGTAGAACCATCCAGCCTGATCTGCAGTAACCCAACCTAGTTACACAGTTACCATGAGTCATACCAAAATACATTTACCTACACTAACACTAGTAGCACACTAGAGGGTGCTACATTTAGATCTAACTGTATTTGTGTTTTTATCTAGTTAATGCAAAACAGCGCCTCGTGGTAGCATTAAAGTTTATGTGCTTTAAAACCTACCTCCCTTCACATTATTCTTTCAGAAAATCTAAGTGGGGTTATGGACAGGCTTTAAGGCTCCGTTCACATACTAGCACCTCGGATCGCGGGCAGAATCGCTACAAATCGTGGGGACGCCTGTGCGATTCCCATGACTTGCAAACAGAACCACAGGATGCCTTTCACCCAAAAAAAGTACAAGAACTTCTTTTGGGCGACAGGCGATTCTGCCCGCGATCCGAGACGCCAGTATGTGAACGAAGCCCAAGTAAACCTGTGGCCAAGTTATGGACATTTAATATTTATATATACTTAACAAACATATACTTAACAAACAGTAAATAAGGTTTAAACAAGCTGTCACTGACCCCTGTAGATGCAGGAACTCTGGAGGTATTCATAAGACTTCACATCAGAAACATTGAAGTAATTTGTGGCATTCTCTTGGCAGCACAGCTCACCCTGCTTCCCCTCCCAGCAGTGAAATGGCAGTCTTTTCTCTAATGTAAAAACATGGTAGGTTCTCTGCAAGGGAAAATCAGGGGGATATGGGCTGCAGAGAGAATTACTTAAAAGATTTCAGTGCCTCTTTGTTGAAATTTAGGTATTAATTGTTCCAGAGTGAGGGTTTGTTTTAAAGCGCATTCATCGATTGGTAAAAATATTTAAATAATTGACTTTTCACACCCTGGCCAAGTTCATTTTATGCATTCACAACCCCCGACCAATCAGATAATTAACTTTTCAATGATCTGTATGCTCAGATCACCAAAGGTCCAAACTTAGGCACTCTGGCTTGCATCTAGAGGCTAGAGAAAATGGAGTTTCTAGATATCAGGTTACTAGCAGCCACTGGGATATGTAGGGCAAAGATGTATGGTGCACAAAATTATTGATGTGAGAATGTGAAAAATTAAAGGCAGTGTTCAGGCAGGCCATGTCCCCTGTGCCTATTTAAAACATATTTCTAGACAAAACGCTTCCTTTCGTTTTGGATGATGTAGGAAAAGGTCTTAGTTTTATTGCTGGCTGTGCCCTCATTGGGGAACTTCACCACTCTGTTTGCATAGATGACTACTGTCACTAAAACAGAAAGTTATGGTGGGGAATCTAAAATGTTGTCTACAGAAGAAAAGGTTGAGGAGAAATTTTCCAATGGGGATAACTGTTCCAGAAAAAAAGTTGGCTAAGAAAAACATCCCCCCTCTTTCCCCAATGGTGCACAGAAAGCAAAAAAAAAAAAAAATTGGCAGGGGTTTTACCTCATCTACTCTAACCAAAATTTAAAAAAAAAAAAAAATGTTGAGCAAATATACAGTTTAAGAAGCAGGTTGTCATAGTTGACAGAAGCGTACATTCAACTTTTTTATATTAGGTAGTCTGGATTTTATTCTTTGCAATTTTTTATTGTATGATTTTGAATACCACTCTCGTTTCTCACATAAAGACAATTATTATTTTCTTTTTTTTTTTTTATTTAATTAATGATTTCCTTCCACCCTCCTCTCTCACCCCCTTGTACATAACAGCTGTCATCCACAACCACTGGATCAGAGTTTTGGCCCTTTTTCTCATCAAGGGGGAAATCCCTGGCAAGTTACCCCCCCATGTTGAGAGCATGTGGCCTGATATGGTTCAGGGTAGAAAAAGCACGCTTATCCCCCCCTTTCCCCTTTTCTGGTCAGCCAGGCTGCATGCTTGGATTAGGAGTCTGGTATAGATTTTTTAGGAGGACCTCATGCTTTTTTTCATGTCCCTCTTAAAATCTGTACCACACTCAAGGTGTTTAGTATAGAATTTGGGGGGGACTCACACCTGTACCTACTGGCATCCTTAACAGCCATTGACAGCAGTAAGCTGTCATGTATATTAGCAGAAGCATTACCACTATTATGCATGACATTTGGCTCCTGCCAAATGGGTAAATGTTTGGGTGTTTGTCCAAACACGTGAACAGTCAACGCTTGGTCCGAATCTTGAGCTCATCCCTAGTCAAGAGTATGTAGCTTACAAAGTTCTGCCATAGTTGACTTCCATTGCTGGTCAAGGGGGCATGAAATGCCCCACTGTTGGTGGAGCGGGAGAAAGAAAAAATGCCCAGTGTCATTGTTCAGTATGCCTGAATCATTGGTCAGTGTGAGAAAATTAACCAGCATCATTGGCCAGTGGGAAAGAATGCCTAGCGGCATTGGACAGTGGAAGGAAAAATGCACTTACATTAGTTGGGGCAAAAAAATCAGCCTCCCCTTAACACTCAGGCCCCAGACCAGCTCCTCCAAACCTTCAGACCCCAGATCACCCTTTAAATTCCTCTTCAAATCCCAGACCAAGCCCCCTTAACATTCAGACCCCAGATCAAACTATCCTTAACACCCACACCACATATCAGTCTCCCTTAACATTCAGACCCCAAATCAGTCCTCCTTAACACCCAGAGCCCAGATCAGGCCCCTCTAACGTTTAGTCCTTTTAAAACAGAGACCACACATCAGACCCTCCCTTTACATGCAAACCTCAGATCAGACCCCCCTCCTTTACACTCAGACCACTCTCTTAATACTCAAAATCACAATTGGACCCCCTTTTACATTCAGACCTCAGATCATAAAACTCCTTTTATGCTTAGACCAAAGATCAGACCCACCTTACGCTCAGATATACCCTCCTTTAACTCAGACTCCAAGTCAGACCCTTCATGTGTAAATCTTGGATAATAGAATACATTTGATCCTATATATGTCCCATCTTATGATGGGGCCAAAAGATATGAAGGAACTCACCAGGAGACATCCACATCTCTAGCAGCCACCTGACATGTTCACAACGCAAAGTAAGGTACCTGTGGGATTTTACACCAATTGATTAAGATCTTACAGTATATGCCAATTCTTGATATTTGTTGCTGATAGAAGATTTGAGGGACAAGGAAATGATTAAAACTTTTTACGCTTGGGTAAAGTGAATATAGGGTGCCCTCTAAAAAATAGGTTTGCAAGATAGAGAAAAGGTATGTCTAGATCAGCCTGTGTTAGGGCATTCCTGCCCAGTGTATGTAAGTGATGTTCAAAAGTTCGGGCTTGGATGAGTGTCTCCAGTCTACAGTGCCCAGTGGGGCCAGAGCTGATCAGAGGCCATGCAAAAGTGAGCCACTGGTGATATACAATACAGTGTGAAACTCTGTACTTGCCTACATTTCTTAGTAATAAAAAGGGTTTATATTAAATGCCAAGAGGGAAAGCAATATTTCCAAAATTAGGTTACTGTGGAGAGGGATGGAGAGATAGGCTTTCTAAGTTAATAAAGATCTGCACTAACAACCAAGTAGGCATCAGAGTCTTGTGATCTTTGAGGTCTAGTGGCAGATTTTTTTCCCAACACAAATGTACATTTAGTAATAGTTGGACATATGTGAATCATTGCTCCAGCTCGATTCAGAGTTTTGTGCATTGATGTCTGCACCAGTCTATGATTTTGGTACTGTGGGATGCAACATAATATAGTTTAATAACTGGTAGGGTTATAGCACATTCACACTTATATTTACAGGTTTTTACCTTCCCTTGGCAATACTGTAATGTGTGCAAGGGGTGATTTATGAGGCAGGGAGAGATCTCACAGCTTTTAAGTGTTTATTTGTGGAGATAGAATGGATAGTTATTTTTATTGTATGGGGGGAAAGGTTAGCCTGCCTGTACCTGGGACTTTGCGGCTATGTGTTAGTTTGAAAGCACATGCAAAGTTGCAGAGTAGAGAGTAACTGATTATACAAGTACTCATGTTAAAATCTAAAGTTTCTGTAAATATCAGCAAACATCTTTTTCTTCTCAACCTTGTACCTTCTTATAGACCAGGGGGTCTCCAAACTTTCTAAACAAAGGACCAATTTACTGTCCTTCAGACATTGGGGGGGCTTGACTGGGGCCAGTGAAAGTAGCAAATGCCCCTATGTCAATTAGAGTAAACAACGCTCCATCATTGGTATCAGGGGAAGTATTAGTGACCCATTTTTAATGCCTGTGGCAGGAATTAGCATCACTGTTGGTGTCAGTCTGCCGAATACTGTTTCCTATCAGTGGGAGAAATATTGCCCCAAGGGCCACATAAAGGCGAGCAAACGGTCACATCTGGTCCCTCGGGTGGCAGTTTGGAGACCACTGCTATAGACCAGTGATCTCCAAATTTTGGCCCTCTGCTTGCTTTTATCCTGTGCTTGGGCACTATTTTCTTCCACTGATACCACCAACGTACACAATTCCCCCCACTGACACCAATGAAGGGCTGGAATTCCTCCCGAGTCCCAATGACATCAACAAGGGGGCTTTTCCTCCGCTGACTCCAATGATTGGGCATTCTTTATTCCCACTGACCTCAGGACCTTTTCTACTCCCGCTGGCATATGACTGGCCCCCCTTATGTCTGAAGGACAGTGCACTGGCCCTTTGTTTAGAAAGTTTAGAGACCCCTGCTATAGACCATTAGATGTGATGTGCAACTTCACTGACTAAAGGGAAGACATAAGCATCAAGAGGAGGCAGACCAAGTACGGTGGGCCTAAACTCTGTCAACGACAGGTTCACACAATCCAGGGAATTAGGTAAGCTTCCTGCTACCTTATAATGGTGCAGGAAACTGTCAGGAGTGGTGTGCACCACATTAAAGATGAAGTAAACTCAGCTTTATTTTTCTATTTTTTAAAATATTTGTATACAATAAAGTATTTTCATGAATTGCACATTGTAACGTTATTATAAAACAATTCTCAATTACCTTTTTGTTAAATTATAAAATATATCTTCTTCCAAGAATAGGCTGCGCCATCTTTGCTAATGATTTTGTGAGCTGATAAGATTCATTTATATTTCAGATAATGAAAATGTACAAACCATGCCACTTAACCAAAATAAATATTCAATCAAAAAATATATATATTAAATAAGAAATAAATATTACTCTTCAAAATTCAATAACATAAATATATATATATATACAGTATATATATATACACAGTATATATATATTTTTTTTATTAATTGTATTTGTTTATACAGTATTTACATAATTATAGGAATACATTTTATAATCTCTCTCTCTCTCTCTCTCCGTCTCTCTCTCCACAGTATCGCGAGCCTTCATAACCGTGCTATTTTCAGAGGAACTGTGAGACTCGGCATGCTGTTGTTAAGGAAACAGCACATATAGCGTGCCGCAAATTGAATGACGAACTGCGCATGCATCGGTGACGTAATAAAAGTATTCTGTACAGATTGTAGGAAGATGATACAAGTAAGTAAAGTTTCACAGGCAGTGATCTATAGCTATAGTAATGTAGATTACAATGAGGTAACGTTTAACTGGGAAGTTTACAACCACTTTAACTAAGCAGATGGACTGCTTTCAGGTACATCTCCGCCATCCGGGCTAGTTTTTATTTCAGAGCTCTGCTCATGATTACACTACACGAGCAGAGCCTGCCAGGTTAACAAGCCTTCTCCTCCATCCTGTTCAGAGCGAGCAAGAGAGTCGGAGACAACAGAGAGATCGGAGCATGCAGCTCCAGCTTTCATGTTTTCTGTGTTGTTTGTCATAGACACGGCAGAACAGTGAACTGATTGCCCCTAATTTACAAAGGGCCTTGCACCCATTTTGTTTACTAGAAGCAGCATCTTTTTCATTTTTTTATGTTAAAAGGAGTGGGAGATTTATAAAGCAAATGGCACACATCTATGTGCACGCTCATACCACCTACTAGAAATCCCACTTTAAATACTTAAAGTTAATTCTTTGTATGCTTTTTTCTTTTTTTCAAACAGTTGAACTGTCAATGTGATTCCTATTTTAGTGTCAGCTTCCTCTACTAATATTTTTCCTTCTGTGCTTTATAAACTTAACAGTAACTTAAAGCCCTCAAAAGTGAAAGTACTTCTCATCCTTTTCCCCATCTTCACTCCTAACACATTTGAGCAATTTATTAGTTTTTTTTTACATGTATCACTGTCCCCGTAGGGCTTGCTGTGTGATGACTTCTTAGGCCCCCTCTCATTACATGCAGACAGTCACTTAGGGACAGTTCACACATTCATCCTGTATTGAATATATAAAATGTATGCACTTACAACAAAGCAGTGTATTTCCACATATAAAAAATCATAGCCGGCCAGCTACGGCAATATTGATTGTCCTTCCGGGATCTCTGAAGCGTGGTGACGTCAGCACGTCGCTAACGCCACTCGTTTCGTCACAAATTACGTCATCCTTGGGCACGGGCGGCGTGCTGACTTACCACATTAAATAGCATCCACCGCAATCGAGCCTCGGTCTGAGCCTCAGGCTATTGGGCCATTTTAGACCAGGGAATCGCTGCCATCCCTCTCATCCAATTACCTCTATTCAATTACAACAAGGTTGTGTACAAAAACACCTACTATACCATATTAATTCAAACCGCCATCCCCACCAAGGATATGTAAATCCCAGATGCAAGATCTACGGATCCAATACACTGTCAAATAAAAACCCATATTGAATAGTATATATGTACTGTATATCCTCATACCAGTCCCATGAAACTCCCAATGGTAATAATTCATTGTGTAATAAATATTAATATGTGCCGTGCCAATTATAAAAACAAAAAAATATTTCACATTGAAAGCACGGAAACACATATATGGAGGAACTTCTAGTGATCATTAAAATGTAGCAGCGTATAGAGGCATATAGATAAGGGGACCACTAGTGGCCATTACCAAATGCTACTCACATAGTCATAACATAACAACTAAATAGCCCATATCCATACCCCATATGTGGCCAGTAGATACAATAAATTATGTGAAAAAATATATACACATGCTGTACAAATTTACAAATTGATATAGGGTTTCACCAAGTGCATTATATTAATGCAACCCCCCGCCAAACAAAAATCAGTCTGACTGGAAAAGGTTAAACATCCTGACTAACTATTCTACAAATAACCTTTGTACATATATACACAAAATAGACAATGGCCAACCTTTCAAAGGCATGAAGATCATCTACAAGCCTGAAAAGGAAAAGGGTTAGCGCATAGTAACTGTACATCCAATATACTCACAGTGAGACTGCCCTCTCTGCAGAGGCGACCTTCTCACCTGCAGAATCTGTAGCACTAACATTTTTTAGAGACTTCTGATGCATCCGGCCTCCTAAGGGCACGCTTGACTCATCGTCCTGTTGTGTTTCTGTAATAGACAAACAGAACAACCTGCCAATCACTAACTAGACATTTCTGTACTTCATATGACTAGCAATAGGCACAGTCCCTTTCAATCGCCAGGGCACTGACTCTTTCCTATCCTAGCCAGACCCACAAGTTAGGATGAAGAAGTGCAGAGTCCACCTAACTGGTGTTCACAGTGTCCTTCTCTCTGTAACACTGAGGCAACACATCTTCTCCTGGCGGCAGCTTAATATTGCTGGAGCCCGAGCAAAGCTTGCCAACTTGTGAGTGTTTGTAAGAACTCTTCAAGGGATCTTTCACTCTGGCATTCCTCTCTCTGAAGAGACAATTAGCCACTACCCTTCTCTCAGAAGGTAGCAACTCTGGCAAAGTTTCTTCCAACATTACTCTAGCCCAATGGCCCAAAAGGATCTTCGCAAAGTGTCCTTTGAACAAAGTATCTTCGCAAAGTGTCCTTTCTCAGTACTTAGCAACAGTAGTGGCCCATGGCCAAAACTTCACAAAGTGTCCTTTAGCAGGGTGTCTCTGTGAACTAGAGGTTTACCTCCTCCAGGTAGCAGCCCCTGACTTTAACAGAGGAAGTTCTCTGTGGCAGAAGTTATTTCTCCGAGGTGAAGAAACGATAGCAGTTCCGCTGATCCCCATCTTCTTTTGAAAGGATAGAAGGGAAAGGGGATTTGGGAAAGGGGCTCCTAGCCCTAACAGCAACATAGTAACAAAGGAACTGTCCAGGCACACTAGCCCCTTTGTAATTCAAAACTTTTTCAACAGCAGCAACAAAATTCTTCAGGCTCACTAGCCCCTTTGTAATTCAGAATTTTTCAGCTGAAGCAAGAACTTGGCACACCTCAGTAGTAGTGTTCAGGATGAGGTATGTGGATGATCTTGCCTTCAGAACTCAGGATACTGATGGCCCAGGCTTGGCCTTTTCCATCTGGGCAGTTGACCTCCACTCGGTCAATGTATATGGACCGCCCTGGATTCCAGTTCTCCTTGGTAGACAGGAAGGTATCCCACAACTGAGGCCTGGATTGGTTCCGATGTGGCTTGGGGACGTATAGGAAGTCCCAAACAGCCTCTTTACATCAAGCCCCCCTCTTGCTTTCGATTTCTTCCATTATCTCCCTGGGAGCATATGGATAATTGTATCCATACTCCATGGCTATCTTCCTTTGGACAAGATGTTGAAAACATGAGAAAATTGGGAAGTTTCTGCCTGTCTCCTCTTCCAGGTGGGGTGTAAGGGGTCTCCACTTTCTTAATCAGTTTGGAGTAGGCGTCGTTCTGTGCCTGAGCCCGGGCATTAGTGTGAGGTGGGGGTAGATCTGGGACCTTAGTGGCATAGGCCTCACAGAACCCTAGGTTTCTTGCACACTTCATCCGAACAACTGCTGCCTCTGTCTCTTCACTGAGTGAACTGGAACTTGCAGGACTTCTTCTTCCTTCTTCCTTCGTTCCCCAGTTCCACTGATCCCCAGTCATTGACTCCCTCTTCCAGGGACCCATAGAGATACTTAAAACTGGGTGACCCTACATCAATGACCCTTGCCTCCCCCCTCACTGGATGAACCAGAGAACTTCTACTTCTGGACCCACTGCCGCTTATAGAGCTGGACTGCTAGTTGCTGTAACTGCCACCAATGCATCTTGCGACCGCTGCTTGGCTTTTACAACCTGTGTGCATTGCACCTCTAAGATGTGGGTCTCCCTGGTCTGGCAGATTGTTGTGCAGGTTTGCATCACTGGTCCTGGCCCCAGCGGTACTCTCGGCACTCCCCGTCCTCTCCCAAAAGGAATGGCCACTATAGGTGTCAGCAGTTCAGAAGTGGTTTCTACTTCCCAGATCACAAACAATCTTCTGGGCTAGCAATCACTCCACTCTAACTTCAGCAGCATGTCACCACTGTGCCCTTACTTGCCCCACGCTCGCAACCGCACTGACACATTCAGGCATCTGTCACATACCAGTCCAGGGTGTTCCGTGTCCCCTCCGCTGCACAAGGCCAGACTTCCCTTGGGCATCAATCGGACCCCTGTGTCCAACAGAGTCGGATCCTGCGATCCAGTCCGCTCTGCAGGTTCTCTACCAACGTGGGATAGCCCCTGGGCTCCGGCTCACTCCAGCATTTGCGATCTTGCTCCACCAAAGATGTCTCTGCTCCTCAGCTACACCTGGGGGCGGAAGTGACGTCTCAGCTCCCTTCCTCAGTTCGGATTAGTGGCCCGCGGAAGCAGTCACACTGCTTTAACCCTACTGCCACTTGTATGGAAGGGTTAGGTCTCCTTGCTCTCTTCAGCAGCAGACCTGATGCCACTACATTATCTTTAGGACACTCTCCAGCATCCCCTTGACCGACACCCATCCACTGACTCCTCTAGCTGAAGGGATGGCCCTCTCAGGACACAGATCTGTACTCACTATATGCAGAATCAGATCCTTTCCAGTGTCTCCCTTCCAGTCAGCTCCGCAGGACCTCCGGGTTTAGCTTCTCTCTGACTCTCAGGCCCTCAGGTTGACCACCTGAGGCCGCATTGCAACTTCTACACAGGAGAGGTAGCCTCCCCCTCCCTCCGGGACCCCTCTCTCCAGCCGAAAGGCCCTGAGCCCATGTGTCCTTGCCATTTATACAGTATCTCAGCATGCACCGAGGAACTTTCCTCTGCCAATTACCAGGGCTGTACTAAATGCCTGTGCATTCATTTGTCAGGTTTCCTCCCATTGTCCAATATGCCTCCCTATTGGACCACTGTGAAACACTTCAGACAAACTGAGCTGCACCTGAGCACCATGAGCAGACCTCACTAGCAGATCCTGCTCTCTGGTAGGCAGAGAACAATATAGATTTACCTGGCAATCTTTTTGGCAAGCAGAAAATATACCAAACTATACTCTCTCTTCCTCTAGCACCTACCTAGAAGGGTGCTACATACAGGTAGCAGGTACCTTTATTGACAGACTCCCGCCAGCAGGACCAGTCTCACGGTGTTGCCCGATCTTAAACATGTGCAGTTCGGAACAGGCTATGTTTCATCAGGAATAGGGATGGGCCGAACACCCCCCTGTTCCATTCCCAAACAGGGGAAATGTTCTAACCCGAATGATGAACCCAATTGAAGTCTATAAAAGCCACACAGGAAAAATCAAAAGTGCCCATTTTGAAGGCTTAAATGCAAGTAATTGGCCATAAAAGGGGTATGGGGGTCTGGATATTGCCCTGGGGGACATGTATCAATAAAAGTAAAAATAAAAACAATCTTTTTTTTCAGGAGCAGTGAGGTGAGGTGCAACAATAAAAATTTACTTTAAATATAGTACCCTTAATGTGCCTGTAAAGTGGCGCATCTGTAGCATGCATAAAACATGCTACAGCAAAAATTAAATTTCTAAAGAAAAAAAAAAACGTGTCAAATCCCATTTAACCACTAGAGCATTTTGCTGTCTTACGTCTGGGCCACTTTTTCCGATTCGGCGCTGTGCGACTTGAACTGACATTTGCGCGGTCGTGCGACGCCATACCCAAATAAAATTTATGTCCTTTTTTTCCCACAAACAGAGCTTTCTTTTGGTGGTATTTGATCACCTGTGTGATTTTTACTTTTTGCGCTATAAACAAAAAAAGAGCGTAAATTTTGAAAAAAACAACAATATTTTTCACATTTTTTTATATGAAATTCCCCCCAAAAAAATGTAAAAATCAAATTTTTTTTACATTTTTGGCCAATTTGTTTTCTGCTACCTATGTTTGGTAAAAAAATTCACAATAAGGGTATTTTGATTGGTTTGCGCAAAAGTTATTGTGTTTACTAACAAAGGGAAAGATTTCTGTCATTTTTGGTGGTTTTTTTTTAAGGCGTAATGGCGGCGATCTGTGATTTTTTTTGCGGGACTGCGACATTGCGGCGGACAGATCGGACCCTTGACTGACATTTTTGACACTTTTGGGGGTACCAGTGACATTACTGCAGTAATCAGTGCTATATTTATGCACTGTTACTGTAAAAATGACACTGGCAGGGAAGGGGTTAATTTTATTGGAGAGGGAGGGGTTAATGTATGCCTGGTGCTTACTGACGTGTGGGGGGGGAGGTGACTGTGTGACACAAGGACAGATCCAGGGCTCAGCTATGCTGAACCCTGCAATCTGACCCTGCCTGTCACTTGGGAGATCCGCCCGCTTGTGTTTAAACAAGCAGGCGGATCTCCACACTAGATCCCCGACGATCGGGGAAGAGCAGAGGCGATCGCCGCTGCTCCTCCCCTGGCCCGACTCCCGCTGTGACTGAAAACAGCGGGAGCGAGTCTCCGGCGGCGCGCGAGCGCCGCCCACAAGGGGAGTGTCTGACGACGTAGTACTACGTCGGCAGACGATAGCGAGCCACTTTGCCGCAGTAGTACTATGGTACTCAGCGGTAAAGTGGTTAATAGACTCGCGGTTACAATTGCTGTCACCTGGCTATTGAAAAAATGGCGTTGAGGTCTCCCCCAAAATCCATACCATAACCTTATCCAGGCATGCAGCCTGGTAGATCAAGAAAGGGGAGAAATGAGCGAGAGCTCCCCCCCTCCTGAACCATACCAGGGCACATGCCCTCAACATGGGTGGGTGGACACCTTGGGGCGGGGGGGCTACCTCTACTCATTCACCATAAAAGTGTACAAAAGTAATAAACACAAGAGACAGTTTTTGACAAATCCTTTATTTAAAAAAAAAAAAATAGTGTCCCTCAATGCAAATCCATCGTCAATCACTGTGCACTGTGGAGCACTTTATGCACTGAAAATTTTTTGTGGACTTGTGGGCTTTTTGGGAACAGAAGTTTTTGTGTATTTTATATTAAATTTATTCACTACGTTATAATCTATACATATATGTTTTTATAATAATATGCACTGGTTTTGGTTACTATATCATGATACACGATTGTTGAAAGTTATGTCCTTAAGTATTTACCACATATAGACATGAGTATAATTTTTATTTGAACAGTGCTCCATTTTCATTGGTTTAAACCATCGCCAATCACCCCACCCACCGGACCCGAAAAATGAAAAAAACGAAAAATGCTCTCGCCTGTATGCCCGCTCTGCATTTAGGCATTTCTTATATAGGCAAGGTGCGGAGCCACCTGACTATGTGACGTCAGATGGGGCGGTGCCACTAACTACAAACAAAAACATGCACAATGGCCTAGCGCATTATCCTCAATAGGGCTTTTTTACTATGAAGTAAAAATATAAATACTCACAAACATGGGTTGTAAGCCAGCATATCAGATACATATGACACAATCTATCAAATGACAGTCCACAGTCAAGATAATTGACGGTTAACGCGTTTCGAGGCTTCGCCTCTTCATCAGAGCCCACCTGGTCATAGTGGGCAGCAAGGCCTTGTCATTGAGGATGCCAAGTAGGAGTCCCGTGATAGGAGTGAAGTGGGAGCCTTGTACCTGAGCGCAGGAGGTAGATGCTTTGCATCACAATTTTCTTCGGGGCGGTGCCACTGCATGATGCTGCCAGGTGGCCGCCCCTTGCTTATATAAGAAATGTCAAAGTGCAGAGCAGGCATACGGCGGTAGGCCTCCAAGGAGGCTACAGCATTTTTAATTTTTTTAAAATTTTGATGGGTCTGATATGGACTGGTGGGGAGGGACTCCACGCCATTTTTTCTTTATTTTTTTTTACCGGCACTCTTTTTTTAATTCAGCTGTTGTTAAAGACTCATCGGGTTGTTGAGGACGCCGCAGCCGACTTTCTGGCCCTCTCTTCTTAACAACCAGCTTACACTGCTTCCGTTCGCCCATCCCTAATCAGGAAGTCATATCTGACTCCCAAATCCAAGATGGCAGGGACATGCAGCAGTGAGAAGAATCAGCTGAAGTAAGACAGCACTGAACTCTTTGGACGGCTAAAATCAGCAGCTACAGTATTTGCAGATGTTGACATTTCTTTAAAAAATTTAAATATGACATAAAAATCAATCTAGGGTAGATCACATTAAAATTCTTAGTATAAGTACCTCTTTTTTTTTTCTTTTATGTCGCTGTCATGTAATGCCCTTTTCTTTTTCCCTTGGCTGCCCAGTGCTGATTGGGGCATGATTAAAAAAAATAATAATTTCATTTTATATAAAACCATCCAATAAACCATATTAAAGGTTTTGCCATACCTATAAGAACTATTCAGATAAAATGTAATCTAAAATACTGAGCCTATTATAAGTGGAGGCGGAGTTTATACAGACTAGAATTTCCCTGGAACTGAGACTAAACTGGCAGTGATGCTTCCTGTAGGAGCTGCTGTAAATCACAATCTGTAAGCCGCCCCACAAGCTTTTCATTACATACCTTATGTAGCACTACCCCCATAGGAGTTGCAAATGTCAGGGTTCCCAACTGCTGCACAGCCAGCCACACAGCATTTCCTTCTTGCATCCAGACAAAGAAAGAAGTCCTTGAGCTTGGTTTTGTTGTTTTTATTAGGGGATAATAACTTGGATGGGGTTAGGAATTATGGGATGCCCAACTTGAAAAAATGTCCAACAAATAGAACCAGGGACAATTTTCTCCCTATTTACAGCTTCAGCTTTTTTCTTCTCCAGCACAAACGTTGTTCCTTTGCACAACTCTGCTGGGTTCACTTCATTAGAAACTAACAGTCTCTCATTAGCTCAGAAACAGCCCATTACAGGCTAGGAACTCTCAGTCCCTTGTAGAAAATAGTACATGTGGAGTGAACTGCATCCTGCTTTACCTTCTGCTTCCATGTAGACACTGGTCCCAGCCTCACTTTCTGCATAAAATGCTAGCCCACCTGGCTGCTTCTTCTTCCTAGTCCCCCTGACTGACAATCTGCACCAGTCCTGCCTTACTGGCACACTGCAGACTTCCCAGGGCAAGGTTGAATGAAGACTTAAGCACACCACTAACTTCAAGAAAGACCTTCTAAAGCTGGCAGTCTCTCCCCTTGCCTGTCCCTGCACCGTGCTGATCTACTCACTCTGTCTCTCTTTGCTCCTGCTGCCTCTCTGGATAGGGTCCTTCCAACTGCCTTCTGTAGTCGGATCCTTCCAGGCAAGCCTCCCGAGCTCCAGCCCAAGGTAACCCCCCCACAAGGGGTCCCTCAAGGGCCGCTGACAGACTCCCTCAGCACTGCTTCTTCATCTGCCATCCGACTCCCCTTCTGGCATGCCTCATGTCTATTTAAGGGCTTCTTAGTTCTCTGCCAGGCCCACTTCCTGGTAATTGGCCAAGGGCCCCTAAATATGCAAGACGGGCCCTCCTCACCTCCGCCCACTAGTATCTAGAATGTTCTCCAACTTTCCAGATCCAGTGGGAGGTACCAGAGGGCTATCTGTATGAGTCTTCCAGCTTAACCTCTAATAACCCTTACCCAATTACAGACTCACAGGCTAAGTATGAGTCAGAGTATAGTTTACCTACTCTCACTCTAGTAGCACACGTATTTTGGATGTCAGTATGCAGGAGTGGGTGTTCTAAGGATGACTACATTTGCCTAGGTAATGCCCACATGTCATGCTGAGCCTCTATGATTAAATAACTGAACTACAATAAATGAAAGGGATGGGTCAGAGACAGTCAGGCTGGGGAGCAAAGGGTTAGATGATACTGGATACCCTCAAGCCAGGAAATGAGACAGGCTCTGTTTGACTTAAAGCTTCTAATGCACAATATAACAATGTGATCTTTTTAAAGTGCTGCAGATTATGTAAAAACTACATATACTGTATATACTACAGTATATGTACTGTATATCCTAAATAATGTCTTTCTGCCTAAACTAAGTCTGCTAATTTAAAAGTTGCAACTGTTTTATTAGATATGATTTATATGAATATTAACACAACATGCACATAATAAATAGATAAAACTGCAATTAATGAAAGCAACACCCATTATAAGACCACAGTATGAATACCAGAAAATTGTTTGGTAATAAATATTATCCTATAGTACTTTAAGCGTAACATCTGAAAATTAGGAAACGTAATGACTTTACAGTGACTCCCAGTGTTAATATTGAGGTACTTCAAGAAGTGAAATGTACAAGAATATAGGAGATTTATGTAGCTTATGTACCATATATACTTTCCTGAAAATGTAAAACAAAAAATTATAATCACAGAAGGCAAGTATCAGCTATACACTAAGACACTTTATTAAAAAGGCAAAAGCATTGACTTTTTTTGCACATTACTGTATATTATTTTTATTGTGGACCCTATAGATGAAAACTTGTCAATAATATACAGTATTTCGATTTTCAAGGTTAGGTCTGCTATGTCTGTAGTGGTTTCCCAGTGGCCATCTTGGGAAAGTCTGTGTCAATAATAGACACAGGTTTCCTATGAAATTTGCCATCATTTTGGTAAAGAAGTAATATATAAATATCACATTCGGCTGGGTCGACTTGCTCTGCTGGCATTCCAGGCCAGGTGTAATCAGGTTTCAACCATCCAGAAACATCAGATATTAAAACAAGAAAAACATGTTGCCTTCCAACCAGGGTTGGCCCTACCATGGGTCCCACTGGGTCCATTGGACCCAGGCAGCACTTGGTGAGGGGCAGCAAATTGACTCCCAAGATTTTTTTTACAGCAATTTTGTGTGTCATCAGTTTGCAGTGTCATCAGTTTGCAGTGGCATTTCCCCATCTAATACTTCTGCCCGTAGTGCAAACTGATGAGTATGAGGAGGCAGAGGGTCTCCTCTGGGAAACGTCCCTCACGTGATTGTGGTGTGCGCAACGACCTCAGATAGCAGTGCACTCAATCTCACGCAGGGAAGGCTGGATCTTCTATGGGCACTGCAGGCACAGGAGTTACAGGAGAACTAAGGACAGACATTGGGTGTTTGGTGGACTGTTCCGGTGGTGAGTTATGGAAGAAGATAACAGTATACATAATATTTTCTAAAGGTTATATTTATATGAAATAATGAATGTGGGGGCCTTTTGTTGGGCGTGATTTTTTTTATTTTTTTTGGGGGGGGGGGGAGGGCAGCTTGTTATTCTTGGACCCAGGCAGCACAATGTCTTGGGTCAGCCCTGCTAAGGGATGGTTCCCAGCATCCATAGGAAAGCTTCTCTTTCTCTAAAAGACTGAACTATTTTGATTACCTTGAGTAGGAAGGGTTGTGCACAGTTGTGAATAGATGCCCCTGACATGTGTTCTCTACCTAAGTGACTGACTGAACATCTACATATATGGGGAATTTGACATGTTGTCCCATAAACTAAGCTACTTAGTTAAGAAAGTGGTCTGACTATAAGATGTTTTTCTGGAGTGGAGTTTCAAGTTACTTTATAAACCGGACTTGATATTAGTGAGCTTTGAAGAGAGTAAATTGTGATCTGAAAACTGGTAGTTGGCTTTCTAAAAGACTTGCAAGTCAGAATGTATGGTTTCCCCTTCACTTGTAATGAGCCATTTAACCTTTTATGAAGGATCAGAGACCCAAGTATTGTCCCATGTAGTAGAATTATGACATGTGCACACAAGACACTTAGTGGGTCTCTGATCCTCCATATAGAGGAAGGTCATTAGGGAGCAGATGTGTCCTGATCCCTGCAGGTAGGGGGCATCACTCAACACATTTTCTTGACACAGAACATATGTTATTCTTATTTGGCGTAGTTGATCTACCAAAGAAAAAGGTCTTAGTAGCAGAACATCCTCCCTCCTCAGCAAGGGGCCGCTACATGCTGACCCTCCTCACATACAACTACCCAGACCATAGATACAGAGAAAATCTTGTGACTGTTGAGTAACTCCAGTGAGGAAATAATAAAAGTAATCAGGAACTACACCTGCATATGGATGGGTCAGGGGGTGTCTGAGGGGGTTTGAGGAGAGCAAACCAAGCAGTGAAGTTGTCTAGAGCAGCCTTTTTCAAAAAAGGTGTCCAGGCACCCTGAGGTGCCTTCAAGTTTCTTCAGGGGTGCCTTGGCAAAATGTCCAAAAGATGCCCCAAAATTGTGTACAAGCCCAAGGGTGGGTCAAGCCTGCCTTTTAATTACATAAAGCCACAGGTTTTCATTGTGCACCATTGCAACATTGAAGCCACCGCCATCCTAATGACCAATGGCGTCATTGCTTGATAAGGAAGACGTCAAGCACCTGCAAAGCATCTTTGCTTGCCGCTCCCCTGCCCTCTCTGTCAGTACTGGAGTCACATTAACTGAGTGAGGGAGAGAAACTGAGGGAGCCAACACTGGGTGTCCTACATGTGTGGTTGTTGCTGCGTTATATAAAACTATTAGTTTGTTTTTTTTTACATTTTAGAATGGGCTGCCTTAAGATTGTGCATGATTTTAAAGGGTGCCTTAAATGAAAAAAGGTTGAGGAACACTGGCTAGAGTATCTGCAAGCATGATCCTTACTAGTTGCATGCTGCTAGTTCCCTCATTCTGCTACTGTATGTAGCCAAAAAGTTGGGATATTCCAATTGACTTCTGTGGGATCGATCAGCTACTTATTTTCAAGAGATGCAGAACAAAGTGGAGGGACTGGAATTAGCCGCATATCTAGTTATAGGTTTTGTGGAGATAAGTGTAAGTTACAAATTACATTTTTTTTTCCCCAGTGTGGAGAATGACATCACCTATGTATCACCTCCTGGCAGTCTACTGTACAGTCTGTACCGCAGAACTCAGACAGAGGGAAGGGAGAAGCAGCACAGGGAGCCAATCAAGTGTGCTACAGCCCAAGGAACATGCTGATAGAAGAAGAGTGATAAATGACAGAGAAATTAGCTAATCACTGTGCTGATTCTTGGTTCATTGGCCAATCATTGTACTTTGGTGGGAAAATCAGCTCCCATGTATTATATCAGTATATTTAGCTGTTTGCTTTGAGTTAAACTCTAACTTTTCACTCAAAAACACTGTGCACACACATTTCTGATTGCAACCTTGGCTTTGTGAACTTGGCTGCTCTCAGGAAGCAGACATCTACTACTGGCACACCTCTCGCTAAAAGCTAGAAGCCGCTCAAACGGCTGCTGAGATGACCTATTGGATTGTGCAGGGGCATGGGTGTGTTAGGGATGACACATTGAATCTAGGTCATGGCTTTTTTATTTCAGCCTAATTCACACAATGTAAGAGCAAAATGATTTACGCTCAGAGATAGGTAGAGAGTCTGTGCCAGAAAACAATAATGGAGGACTCCTCTTAATGGACTTGAATTCAAATATTCCCAGACAGAAATTGGATACATATACTCCCATGCCGAAGTGAATTATTTTGTTTCTGGCTGTATAATCATGAAATCACACCTTTTGGCTAGCTCACTCTTTGTTGTTCCAATGAAGAGACTAGTGTACTTGTACAGTATTACCAATGAACAGCTCACAATGCAAAAACTGTCTGTAAAATATAAATCTTTTGGAAAGACATACAAACAAATTGGATCTTAGGAAGTGATTGCTAAATTTGGGTAATGATCATATATCCTGCATGACATACTTACATAATTTGAAAACAGAAACATGTACATTGATCTCAGCCAAAAAAAAAAAAAAAGGAAAAAAGGCTAAATCATAAGCCTGTATATTTAGAAGTATAGACAGGCAAAGTGAGGTTGTTAAGTGCGGTTGTATGACCAAGTCGCTTAAAAAAAAAATTATAAAATGAAGATTCCATCAGAAAATCTTGGTAGGAAGAAAACAATTTGAAGGGACAAAAACTCAATATCTGAATTCTGTGTGACTTCTGTTTTGCTGGGCAGATAGTAAGACATTTGTACATACCAGAGTACCTTCTAATACAAGGACATAGAAAACAAGAACATTATGGATCCACTACTGCCCAAATCTTTAATGAGGTTCGGCTGTCTCAGAAGACAAATTCTGAAAAGAATAAAGTGTAAATTATAATTAACACTTCTGAGTAGGGCAGATGGTGAAAGAACTGCTCATACAGATTTCACCTGTACCCAGAGCAGGAAAAAGTTCTGTAAGGAAGGGTGTATGAAACAGTTCCACAGTTGTATATTCCAGACCCTGTTAAAAAAAAAAAAATTTCTGTACAAGGTCTAGGTGTTTTCGGTCTGGTCATGTGATGTCACAGGTCCTCTTCTTTCTTAGGTGATGGGTGAATCCTAATTGCTGCAGAACCACACAAATCTCTGCAGCATTTTCCTATTAGTCCAGGGCAGAGTCATGACACCTCAGGCTCACAAGAAAGGTGTGGGGCGTGGGCTCCTCACCCCACACATGCCAGGATACCTCTCCTCCCGTGTACGAGCTCACCAATGCGGGGCCGCGTTCATGTGAAGGTCAACATTAAGGCAATACCCCAGGTTGGAGATGAGCCCTACGCTGTGTGCAGTTGTGTAATATACAGAGTTCCTCTGTGGAGCATTCTGTCCCATGCCACTACACATCTTCACCCAATGAATGTTGCATTTAGGAGGGGCACCGCTGAGCCTATGGCCTCTCCACCAGTCCAGCATAACTCTGCCCCACCTCGCTCGATGAAAGAATGGGGTTCAGTTGTGCACTAGCTCAGACCTCATGCATACACATAATTACCTCTCTCTCTCCGAAACCATGCGGCTGCATTCATTGAGTCTCCATACCATAGGTTTGGCCCCAGTTACTGTTTTGGGAAAACCGCTAGGGAGAGAAGGGGTATACTGACCTTCTCGCTGTCACCCAGAGCATGGTATAACTCCTCGCTGTCTGGCTGCTATTTACTCTCAACAGTTCATGGTTGTGACAGGAGTCACTTTGGGCATGGGGGTTGTGGACCCCAAATTTCTTTAAAGAGGCTGGGAGACACCATGTCCAGCCTTGTGTGGCTTTCTTATGTTTAAGTCACCCTGCATCTTTTAAGGATGCAGGGTGACCGGGAGGGTGGTGTACACTGAGAATATGGTTTGGACTATTTCAAATGGGACAGTATATGCATTACCCATATCCCAGGAAATATGGAGATCTACCTTATTCCTGTACACTGTAAGGCACAGGAAGTGCAACTCCTAATTTGGGCATCCAGGAAATAGGAGAGACACCGTGTCTGCTAATCCATGTGTATTAGCTGCAGAGAGAGGGGGGGGTTGTTTCCAGCAGCCCCTCCTAAAGAATGTGCTTTTGTCTAAAATAGGACAGTATGTTAATTGGGTCTGAGACTATTGATAAGCATGTTAATGAGCTCACCTGGCTGTCTACTAAGGGAGGTAATTACACAGTCATTGTTCATGTGGTATTCTCAAAGTATATATAAATGCTGTGTTTCTTTCAATAAAGGAGAAGAGAGTTACTCTTGATCGAACCTCACTACAGAGCCTTGTCTCGTACTTGAGGGGAATTATTGATTGGCTTCATGTATGGCGGATTGGAGTGGTCGATAGCTGTCCTGGTGTTCAGGAGCGGATTATCCAAACGACTGTAACCCCTTTCATACTTGGGGTGTCGTTACAATTGGTGGCAAGCGGCGGGATGATTTCCACAGCCCAGAAGGACAGCTACAAGAGGACACAAGCCATGGAAGCGGAATTCGAAAGGAGGTTGCGAGAGATACCAGTAGATCGCAGGAAACCAGGGTCAGCGCAGGTCCTACTATGTTTGGGTAATTCAATTCGCTGGGAACTCTGGAAAGAAGCACTTGCCCGTGAGCAGCGACGCCAGGGAAAAATACTCCCCTCCTACCAGGAAAGGTACTGGTCACAGTATGAAGTGCGAATGGCGTTTTTGGGGAGACAACCGCATGAGGAATGGAAAGCCGAGTTAACCAAGCTGGTCCAGGAGGAGATGCGGTTTGATGAGGATTACAGAGCCCTCCATTGGCATGTGACCAAGTGTGCCCATGGAAAGCGGATGACAGCCCAACGGAAGGGTTTGGCTACGGCGGCCTGGGGCTGTTATTAGAGAGGCTGTCCAAGGACCCTGACTTTGGGAGCGATTCGGAGTGGCGCTTTGAGGAAATTGCAGATTATAGAGAAGAGATGATGGATGTCATGGATATAGACTGGGCACTGGAAGATTTGGAGTTTCTAGCCAATCAGGAATGGGAGCTGTAGATCGCCTCCAGACGGCTGCTTGACTCTGTTCAGTGCCAGGGCTGGGCTCCCCTTGCCTGGGAAAATCCAGAAGTACCAGCTGACAGTCTGGAAATCCTGGCTGAAGATTCGGCAATGTGGCGCAGTAAGAGTGTGCTTTGCTCACCTGCAACCCCAGCTTTAAATACAGAGGTTTTATGGCAGATGCAGCAAGTGCTGGCTCACCCGGATGAACCTGTTTCTGCACAGGATGAGATTGGATGGAGGAATGCGTCTGTCCAGCAGCAGGATAAATGTATGGGAGAAGAGGAAGCCATCTTCATTCCCCAACCACAGATTACAAATTTAATGGACTTTCCATTGGAGGATGATTTGGATTATAAATCACCTGCAAAAGTGTTGGCACTGGGCCCAAGTGCCACCAGTCTGTGTCCTGGACTTTCAGCAATTCCAGAGACTGGAGATTTATTAGAATTTTCTGCTGAGGAGGAACCTCCCAGTGAGCCCACAGCAGATGAGCAGCCATCCAGGCATAGCGCTGCTGACCTCTGGAGGCAACAATTGGTGACGCAGGAAGGTGTGTGCCAGGCCACTGGCATTGCAGTTTACTTGCCAGCAGAACCACTGACATCAGGGCCTTATGTCACTGAGCTCTGTCCAACACCAAGAGCAGCATCTGTGGAGTTACAAGAAACTTCTACAGCAGAAGCGCTGACAACTGGACAGAGGGTCCAAGACCTCTGCCCTACACCTGTGGTAGTTCTGGAGGCCCAGGGTGAAAAGGTGGCGGTCCCTTCCCAGCAGCAGAGTGTGTCCCAGAATGATTACACCAACCCAGCAGAAGGGCTGGCAACAGAGCAGAGTGCTGCTGGCCTCTGCCCCCAACTTACTAAGGACAGATTTCCTGAGAAGGTGGATGAGACTACAATCTCCACCTGTATACCCCAGGGATGCTGGGCAGTCGGCCCAGATCCCCAACAGCATGAGGAAGTGAGCCCAGCCACCCTGTCCTCTCTCCAGCAGCTGAAAGGAATCCTGGGAGAAGGGCCAGTTCATGCTTCTTCCCCACAGAGGAGATGTTCTACAACAGAGGCAGAGGTTGGCTGGGTGAGTGATGTTCTGTCCCGAACAATTTGTTTGGGGTACTTTGTGGGTGCAGACATTGGAGGACTGGAACTACGGACTAACTTCGAAGTAAACCCGTTTGGGGTCTCCTTCTGTGTTAGTCTCCTGCCGAAAGGGGAGAAATGTGACAGGAGTCACTTTGGGCATGGGGGTTGTGGACCCCAAATTTCTTTAAAGAGGCTGGGAGACACCATGTCCAGCCTTGTGTGGCTTTCTTATGTTTAAGTCACCCTGCATCTTTTATGGATGCAGGGTGACCGGGAGGGTGGTGTACACTGAGAATATGGTTTGGACTATTTCAAATGGGACAGTATATGCATTACCCATATCCCAGGAAATATGGAGATCTACCTTATTCCTGTACACTGTAAGGCACAGGAAGTGCAACTCCTAATTTGGGCGTCCAGGAAATAGGAGAGACACCGTGTCTGCTAATCCATGTGTATTAGCTGCAGAGAGAGGGGGGGATTGTTTCCAGCAGCCCCTCCTAAAGAATGTGCTTTTGTCTAAAATAGGACAGTATGTTAATTGGGTCTGAGACTATTGATAAGCATGTTAATGAGCTCACCTGGCTGTCTACTAAGGGAGGTAATTACACAGTCATTGCTCATGTGGTATTCTCAAAGTATATATAAATGCTGTGTTTCTTTCAATAAAGGAGAAGAGAGTTACTCTTGATCGAACCTCACTACAGAGCCTTGTCTCATACTTGGGGGGAATTATTGATGGGCTTCATGTATGGCGGATTGGAGTGGTCAATAGCTGTCCTGGTGTTCGGGAGCGGATTATCCAAACGACTGTAACCCCTTTCATACTTGGGGTGTCGTTACAATGGTTACCCGTGGCAACTCTTCTTCTGCTCTAATATTATATACATTTTAATTGTGCGCTGATATATAAAATATACGTGTAGTTGTGAGGAACTGCTGCACCATTGACATTGGCAAGAACACCTACCACACAAATCAAATATACTGTATAGAGTAAATAAAAGTGCACTGTTCAAAAAATATTAAACAAAATATTCCTTATACAGGCGGTCCCCGAGTTACGAACATCCGACTTACAAACGACTTCTACTTACAAATGGAGGGAGACAACATAAAAGTGAGGTGAAATCTAGCCATGGGAAGGGAAATTCACTCCTATAAGAGTTATCATGGGAAAAAGGTGTCTCCACTGAAGCTTTGTCACTAATCTTTGTTTCCACAACAACCTAAAAGTTTCAAAATGCAGTTTTCATAGGGACAGAAAGTGAAGTGACATTTTCTGAACAGGGGCACAGACAGAAAAACAAATGGTACAGGGATGTTAACCCTTCCCTATGCTATCCAAAAAACTAAACTTAAAAATGATTCTTTTGGCTGGAGCTAAACTTAAAAAATGTACCTGTTCTAACTTACAAACAAATTCGACTTAAGAACAAACCTCAAGTCCCTATCTTGTATGTAACCCAGGAACTATCTGTATTAGTCCAAATATCACTGTGCCCAGTGATTACATCTAGTGAAAAAAGTGGTGATAACAAACGTCCAGAAAAATAAAATTAACTATTAAAAAATAGGATAAATCACAATTTAGGTGATAAAAAGCCATCACCCGACACCTCTGAGTCTAGTGCCTGCTCACCTAAGTTCAGACCCACTATAGGTCCTGCTGCGCCTTGCAGATTTATTGCTGGTTACCTGGTGTATCCCCCACTGGATGGCCTCCTCTTGTAATCTGCCTTCAAATTTGACCAACCTCCACTTGCAAATGCAGACTCCAGATATGTATGAAAAAATGCTTTAAAAACAGGTGTCTTTTAATAGATTATGGATCACTTATATAACCGATTCTTGTAACTAGCACATAAAAAAAAGCTCTGCTCTCACTGCTGCTTCCAGTTACCAGAGACATCGGAAGTGACATCACTGGCTCTGCCCAATGCATTGCGTAACTTGTCACAAGACTTCCTCCTTCCCCTGGAAGTCACATGCCTCAGATATGTCTACTGCTGAGGAAGTCCCGACTGTTGGACGCAATGCGTATAGGTAGTGGAGTCCCCTACTTGATGTTATCCCACAGCCATCTCTGCATTAAGCTGTTTGCCAGTGATTGTCATACCCAAGTGATATATGGCCAGCACTGCCTATAGTGCTTCAGTCGTTACCTTTTATATTAAATGAGAGTTTTAAACAGAGAACAGTAGGGTTTGTGTGCTCTTTTTGTCTGTTTCAGTTTGGACACAGCGGTGAGTTTATTTTTGGAAGCTGTATTCATTGAAGCTTCATTGATTTAGGAGAACAAAGACAAGTGTGTCTTGCCTACAGTCAAGAATAGTGTTGGGAGTGTCATGGTCTGGGGCTCCAGGAGTGCTGCCGGTACTGGGGAGCTACAGTTCATTGAGGGAACCATGAATGCCAACATGTACTGTGACATACTGAAGCAGAGCATGATCCTCAAATGGAAGGTGGAGGAGCGCAAGGTCTCTAATCTTCACCAGCTTTGTGATGTTGTCATGAAGAAGTAGAAGAGGACTCCCGTGGCAGCCTGTGAGGCTCTAGTGAATTTCATGTCCAAGAGGGTTAAGGCAGTGCTGGAAAAAAATGGTGGCCACACAAAATATTCACACTTTGGGCCCATTTTGGACATTTGTGAGGGGTGTACTCCCTTTTGTGAGATACTGTATAAATATATATATATATATATATATATATATATATATATATATACACATAATATTTTTTTTTTTGCACATTTAAAATGGAGTGTGATTTAGGATATCACCGTCTGTTTATTTATATATCCAAGGTTGCTAGTTTATGGCACTTGTAATACAGATCCAGTGTAATTGTAATTATTTTGGTGAAGAGTTGCGCTACACCAATCTGGGTTTATGTTCATTTAATAAGTTGTTGAATCACTTATAAGTGTTGGCAATCAATTTGCTTTAGTACTGTGATTGTTTTTATTATTAAATGATTGTGCTGAAATATCACCTCTTTACACACTGTTCTTCTGATATGCCATGAACCACCATGCACCCCTTTAAATAACTTCAGATCAGGCTCATCAACAGGCTTACTTGAAGGCTGCAATGCTACGGTCCACAACCCTTTAAGTCCCTAACTAATTAGTTCTCAGCTGCCCAGGCATACCTTTACAGGTAGAAGTCCGAAATGGTAAAGTCCATAGTAGGTAAGTTCCCTTAGGGTGTTGGTGATTGAAGGTTGAGTCACATCCTCGTTTGGCCTGGACCTTCTTTTTCCCAGGCAGTCCCAGTCGCTCACTGAACCTAGCCTACCCCTGATTTATAGGTTGGACAGGGTGAAGGGGAGAACCATAAAAACAAGAACGGGAAACTGGCTCAAGCTATGTCCGATTGTATGGAGAGTAATAACAGCAATTTTCAAGTCTTGCCATAGATTCTCAATTGGATTTAGGTCTGGACTTTAACTGGACCATTCTATCACATGAATATGCTTTGATCTAAACCATTCCATTGTAGCTCTAGCTGTATGTTTAGGGTTGTTGTCCTGCTGGAATGTGAACCTCTGCCTCAGTCTCAAGTCTTTTGCAGACTCTAACAGGTTTTCTTCTAAGATTGCCCTGTATTTGGCTCCATCCATCTTCCCATCAACTCTGACCAGCTTCAATGTCCCTGCTAAAGAAAAGCATCCCCACACCATGATGCTGCCACCACCATGTTTCACAGTAAGGATGGTGTGTTCAGGGTGAAGTGCAGTGTTAGTTTTCCGCCACACATAGTGTTTTGCTTTAGGCCAAACAGTTAAATGTTGGTCCTATCTGACCAGAGCACCTTCCTCCACATGTTTGCTATGTGGAGAGCTGCCGGCTGTAGTGTCGGAGAGAGAAATAGACTGGGATGCCACCTCTACACTAAGATCACAGCTATTAGAGAGCAACACCAGTTCCATGAGAGATTGACATTGCCAGGTACTAAATTTCTGCTGACACAGCTGGTCCTGTTAGTGATCTTCATTTCTGGGTTTCTGAGTCGCTGCTGTTTTGTGGGAGATTGTCATTGTCAGGTTCTAAGTTTGTGCTAACATCACCAGTTCCCTGTACTGTGGGATCCGTTAAAACCTGAGAGTTCCAACGCTGATTTTTGGGCCCCAACGATTAAACCACACTGCCCAGTATGAGAGATTTGGAGAGTTTGAAGGACCTATAACTTCCAATACAGTCCCTTTAGTTAAAACTAGGGATGCACCGATACCAGTATCAGTATCCGTACTCGCACAGATGCTCCAGATATTGAAACCGATACTGTGTGGTGCTGAAAACTGAACAGACTGATGACATTAGGTAATTAGATCACAAGCCCATGCAGGGAGATGGTAGTGTGCCAGTGAGGCAATGTGACTCACAGGTTCCATAGTTGATTCTGCTGAGCCTGGTGGAGTAAACAGCTGCCTTTAACTAAGAAACTCCTTGGGGCGGGTGGTGAGCTGACAAATCATTAATTATTTGGTTCTCCCTCGTTGGTTGCCCGCACAGTAGTGCTTCCATAGTGGAGCACTATTTGGGCTCGCCGCCCGTACCCAGGGGCCTGATTGGTCAGTCACCAGTCACCGTTAATATAATGTTGGAAGGAAAGCGATTCACAGGTACAGTTACAGGTTTTTCTTTGAGGATTACATTTTAGAGGAGTGGGTAAAAGGGCTTATTATGGTGTTTATGTCAACTGTTAAAGTGACACTAAAGAATAACCTTATTCTCCAAATATAATTCAGTCATATCCCACCTCAGATCAGGGCAGGAAATCATGTATATGTGGAGAGGGGTCCATCACCTGCTCTTTTCCCATTGACTTGCAGTTTTTCTTCCTGCCTTGGGGGGAGGAGCTTTGCCTGGGCCAGGGAGCCCTTTGTAGCTGCATGGATTTGTAGCTGCATGGATTAACTGGCTTTGTAGTTGCATGGATTAACTGGCTTTGTAGTTGCATGGATTAACTGGCTTTGTAGCTGAATGCATGAACTGGCGACTGCTGCTGCTTTCCATTTCAGGTGTGTCTTTCTTTTCCTTTTGGCCTAGCTTAATTGAGTGCTCTCAGTCAGGTTCAGACTAACTTACCACTGTTGTGTTGCTACTGGCAATACAGCACTGACACTAGTTTTGGGGGTTATTATTACATCTGCTGTCTGCTGACACCAATACTAGGGGTTATCAGTGCATCCGCTGACACCAATGCTGGGGGTTTATAGTGCGTCCACCGACACAAATGCTGGGGGTTAATAGTGCGTATGCTGAAACCAATTGTGGGGGTTAATAGTGCGTTCACTGACAACAAGGCTGGGGGTATTAGTGTTTTCGGTGACACCAATGCTGGGGGTTAATAGTGTGTCTGCTGAACCAATGCTGGGGGTCAATAGTACGCCCGCAGGAGCAGAGTGCTGCAGGAGATGATGCAGCAGAGATGCTGGCTGTAGAAACGGGAGTGATGCTGGCGGGGGTCAGGAGGGAAACTGAGGTAGTGCTAGAACATTGGGTGGAGGAGAGGGAATCTTGCTGGCTGGGGGATGGGAAGAGGATGGTGGTTAAGGCTGGGGCGGGGTTGGTGACATTGAAAGGTGAGAATACTGATCAGACAGAGGGATGTCTGAGTGTTGGCTTTGCTAGCTAAGGCAGCGTTGAGAAGCAAAATTGGCGCCACTGGATTTAAACTTGACAGGTGGGTGTGGCTTAAGAGGGTGACAGATGTGGGGATGGGCTACATCCCTGTTTAAAAGATATGGCAAGGATAATGGGGATATGTGAAAGGGGTATGTGACCTGATGGGGGTGAGTTTGAACTGTATTGCTAGAGTATTTTGTTTTTGGAGGGGTGGAGGGGGAAGTAGCTGGCCTTGCCTAGGGCGCAAAATAGTCTAGCACCGGCCCTGTGTGTGTGTGTATATATATATATATATATATATATATATATATATATAATGCCTTAGATGATCCTTTAGAAGATCTGTTTCTAACCTCTGATTTTCATTAGACCGCTGTCATATCATTAATACCTATTCTGTTTTTGCACAGAACCACTTCAGTAAATCAAATATGGAATTCATTTTGATAACAGAAAAAATGTGGGTCTGGGCAAGTAACCTATGAAACACAGATATATTGAAAGAAGCACATGAAATGTTTTAAATATTTCACCAGTGCTAAAAATACATTGGTATATAACCCTCAGCTTTAGCAATATTTATCATTTACGGGTTCATGCAATAACCATTCCACACATATTCCATTTGAAAATCAATATGATGGCTGTGAGTAACAGCAGATGGCTGCACTTGAAACCCAGCAAGTGAATAATGTCAGTGCTCTGATAATAGGAAAATGACTAATTTGCTTCAAAACAGCTGAGGAAAATGCTAACATATACAGTATGAGGGGGCAATAACTTCAATAATATGTATTTATAAAATCAACCTGTTCTGTTTGAAATGCCCCTTTTTTATTCACTGATATACCTCCTTAGACCCAGTCTGTCTGGACAGCAGGGTTGCTGTTAGAAAACATGGGGTACGGTACAGCCTTCCTGACAGGGGCCCCCGCAAACCTGCCCCCACCCCTCCAAGATGTAGCGTAACAGCGGCAATGACTTTATCCTCCTACACCCCAAAAATGTACAATGTCCCTCCTCTGCTCCCACCTCTTGGGCCCCTCTGTTGAGGGGATAAGGACCCAGGGAAATGTAATTTAAGCCCTGGCAAGCAAGAAGAAGCGGGGGTGTGGTCTAGTAAAAATCAGTTTATTCATTTAGGCAGAAATGAACAATAAAACTGCCATGGGCCCTGATGTTTAGCTGATGAGGCCTGGGCCCAGTACAACATGACCAGTTGTACTGCCTTATCAGCAGCCATGCTGGGCAGTATAGTTACCTGCTGACTTGGCACCATTCACAGACAGCTTAATTCTTTAATAAGACACAGAAGTTGATTCAAACTCAAGTAGCACCCTTCTAGGTAGGTTGTTGGATAAGCAAGGTAAATTTAGTTATTTTTCCGGCTCCCCTGTAATCAGTGGAGCAGTTTGTGATTGCTTTGGTCTGTTCTGGGTTTTACAGGCTGCAGGTTTGATTGCTTCCCCCTGTTTTCTGGGGGAATCCAGAATAAAGTGGGTTAGGAGGAGGCGAATCAGGAGCCTGAAAATTTAGGTTGTCCCAGATAATCCCTGGGAGAGGATGCCCAGCAGGCAGCTAGGGAGTGTATACATAGGCTGAAGTCTGGAGCACCCCTGTTCTTGTCCAGGAGGAGACGTTCTCAGCCTGAAGGACTGCTGCCCTTTCAGACAGCTCAGCTAAAATTCTACCTATGCTTATCGAGCTCCCAGCTATGCTAAAGCTGGGGGACCTGTTTGCAGAAAATATCTGGAACTATCCAAGGGATTTCATTAAGGATCTGGTTTGGAGAGTTCACTGGACAAATGTCTGATTGATATTGTAAGGAGGCATCCAAGTATCCAGGGACATTGCAAGTACAGACCTGAGTGTAGGATTATAGTGACTAGTAGCAAGTTGCCTAAAGCTGCATTAGTTAGTTAGTCACTGGCCCAGGCTGGGGGGGGGGGGGGAGAGTTAACACATGTGTCTCAGTTCCTGGGCTTTTTGGATCCAGCCTACTCACCAGTAATATAAATATGGAAGAAGGATGGGTTTGGCGTGCTGGCTTTTCATCAACTTTTGGGACAAGACATGCTGTAAATAGTGTGGAATAGGTTAGGGGTTCCTGCAAGCGACCAAGACATAGAAAATGCCAGAATGGACTACAACCTTACAGAGGTATGCCTGGGTAGCCCTTTAAGTTGTAGTTAGGGTCAGGATGTGGATTAGGTTCACATTGAACTATATTGCTTAAGGACTTTTAAGTAAAGTTGCATCAACTGTTCTGAGCCTGGTCTGAAGTTATTCAAAGGGGTTTTTGTTGGTTCAAAAGAGCAATAGTCTGTAAGGCACAAGCTCAGCTACAATAAAAGTTTTAACTTGGCAAGACGAGGAGGATGAATGTAGTTGCCATGAGTAAACAAGCACTAGTTCAAGTCAAAAAGCAACCAGTAAATAAGTGTGTTACCTGGTGTAGCACCCTCCTAGGTAGGTGATAGAAGAGAGTATAGCTTTTGGGTCTTTCTGCTTACCAGAGAGATTGCCAGGTAAATTTAGATTGCTCTCTGCCTACCAGAGATCAGGATCCATTGGTAGGGTCTGCTCATGGTGCTCAGGTGCAGCTCAGCTTGTCTGAATGTTTCACACTGGTCCAATAGGGAGGCATATTGGACAGTGGGAGGAAACCTGTCAAATGAGGGCACAGGCATTGTTACAGCCCTGGTGATTGGCAGAGAAAAGTGCCTCGGTGCATGCTGAGTGACTGTATAAATGCCAAGGGCACATGTGCTTGGGGTCTTCAGCTGAAGAGCGGGGTCTTGGAGAGAGGAGGCGGATGCCCCTCCTCTATAGAAACTGCCATGCGGCCTTGAATAGTCGACCTGAGGGCCTAAAAGTCAGATAGGAGCTTATCCAAGATGTCCTGCAGAGCTGACTGAGAGGGAGACACTGGAAAGGATCTGAATCTGAGTACAGATCTGTGTCATGGGGCCTGTCCCGTGAGGGCCATCCCTTCAGCTAGAAGAGTCAGTGGATGGGTGTCAGTCAAAGGGATGCTTGAAAGTATCCTGAAGATAAACAAGTTTGCATCAAGTCTGCTGCTAGAGAGAGCAAGAAGACTTAATTTTTCCATACAGGTGGTGGCAGTATGGTCAAAGCAGTGAGACTACTTCCACAAGTAATCCGGTGAGGCCAAGTGAGATTTGTCCTTATCTACTGTGAATAGTTCAGTTGGAGTATCCCACTATTCCTTTCTCCCATCCAAGTTCCACAATAGATACAAAAAAACCCCCAAAACCCTTGACTGTTTACTGAGTAACGAGGCAAACAGGAGTAAGGAGGGATATGTGAAAATCCCCAGCAACTGTCTGCAGGTAATCAAAGGGAGGCCTAAGAAATCAACACACAGCAAGCCCCACGGGGACAGTGCTACACAGGTAAAGGTGACAGGTCCTCCTGTAGCGAGGGGGATCGACGTTCTGGCTCCATTTCTAGTGATCGGTTTTCAGTAGCAACCTGAACCGAACCCGTATTACTGAGATTCTTGACCTGTTCACAGGGTACGGGAAGGAAGGAAGTGCATGTATGAGGTCCATGCTATGTGCATTGCAGGACCCTATTCTGTTACTGGGAGAGAGGTAACAGAGGTAAGCTGGACTTGTAGAGAGGGCACCGGCTTCACGGTGTCCCTCCTAATGCAACCATCATCAAGTTACAGTGTGTAGTGACATGGGACAGCACTTTACTGCACACAGGGCAAAGGCTCATCTCTATGTCGGGGGAACTGTCTCAGTGTTAGACCTTTCACATGACCACAGTCTCCGCCTGGTCCTGGGCATTGATGAGTGCACCCCTGTGAAAGGCAACCCCCACGTACACGGAGAGTAGACCCTGCCCACAGACTGTTGCTGCTGCAATCCTTTGTGCATCAGTACTAAAGCTTGCATGGCCTGGGACATTTCTGATGGTGTCTCAGCGCTCTCCATTCTCTGGCCCAGTACTAACGGTACTATTCTAAGGAGTAGCGACAAAGCGAGGAGTGTCCTTTCATTACTGTTCAGCAACAATGGAGTATCCCACATCTCCCTGAGACCTATCCAAGTTTATATATCAATACATTCAAAAGAATGCAACCCCTAGACTGTTCATTAAACTAGAAAGAGTGATTGTTGCTGTGTGCCTGGCTGCCATTGCACTAATCTGGTAATTGGCAAGTCAGTGGGCCCTTTCAGGGAGCTTACAAACACTACTTTACATTGTAGCAAAGTGTAATTTCTTCAGTGTTGTCACATGAAAAGATATAATAAAATATTTTCAAAAAGGTGAGAGGTGAGAGATACTGTATATACAGTATATAAAGTATATAGTAACATATCATCTTGTAGGACTATAGATTTTAGAACAGATTTAGGTAGCAATAGAACAATGGTCACATATTTACATATGGACTGTGTAAATGGGGAAAAGTCCCCTTTTAGAAGCAAATATCAGGTTAGATATCAGCTACCTTGAGAAACCCCTTTACAGGCATAATGTCTTGTTTTCCAGGTGTAGATGTTGAAGCACTGGTGCCATCTTCAGGAAGTTGCAGAATCTACAATGTGATATAGCTATTTTTACTTTTGCTGCCAAATTAGGAAAAAACCTGCTTTATATCTTCTGGATGTTCCCATTCACATAGCATCTTACAGAGAATTCCACCTTTTGTAAAACATAATAGATGCACACATATTGCAAAAAACAAAAATTTGGATTTTTTTATTTTGAGCCCACAAAGCATTGTAACCTCGATTAGTGGATCACGGGGGCAGGCTCCTGTAAACTATTAGGTAAACCTGCAAAAATAGCTCAAGAGAAGAAATATCAATTAAAGGAACCACATCCCAGTAATAGTCCAAATATAAAAGTGCAAGTTAGCAAAGTTATAACATAGTGAAGTGATGATTATGGTAGGGAAGTACCAGAAGACCAGGACAACCTGGTAATTCTGGGATGATTTCCTCTGAGTAATTACCCACTACCCGACATGTTTTGCGGGGTATTCCGCTTCTTCAAGGGTACAGGGGTGCACAATCTCAAACAATGCAAAAACTGCAGAGTAATCAAAATACAAATTAATATACAGACATTTCGACGATATTGTTTAACATATATATATAAATATGCATCATTGTAGTACCTATATTCAGGAGTGGTCAAACAGTAGATATATATATAAAACAAAATGTATTAATATTCATATGGACATAAAGATAAAGATAACATGGGTAGTCCCACCTGTATGACAGCTTGCAAGTGGCTGGCTGATGGGTCCGACCAGAGGAAAACCAAGCCCCCCAGGCGGGCATGGACGGCCTGAATTATATCGAAGTATATGGACAGGTCAGAAATCCCTGATAGTATGTAAAAAAAAAAATATATATATATATATATATATATATATCTTTTAGAAGACATTGATATCTCCAAAGAAGGTAAATAAAAGCAAAACCAAAAATATTATTAACAGATGACATATATAATATGGAATCTCCTTTAGCACAATTAATTCAATAAAAAATCAATCAAAAGTCAGGGGGCCTACATAATCATAAAGGCCTTAAAAGCAAATATGTCAGACGATGGGATGGACCAGATGACAAGATCCAAGATGTTTGAACTGATCAAGGTGAGGTAAGCTTCCAACTGTCCAAAAACAACATACAAGAGTATGGAGAATCTATGTATGTATATAACAAAGGATGAAAAATGAGCTGGTGTATGGCCAAAAAGGGATATATTAAAAGTGATAGATAGCACATAGAGGTATATGAATACATTTTACCCATACACCATACATATAAGCATGGGTGTATAAGTATAAATATATATATGTATAAAATGCTAACCTTTGAAGAACCGGAATACCCCCGCGAAATATGTCGGGTAGTGGGTAATTAGTTTACTCCGAGGAAATCATCCCAGAATTACCAGGTTGTCCTGGTCTTCTGGTACTTCCCTATGGTTTACCACAATCATCACTTCACTATGTTATAACTTTGCTGACTTGCGCTTTTATATTTGGACTATTATATGTCCATAGTGTTTATGTATGTCGCTTGCTTTTGATTTTTTCCTTTGTTAATTTGATAATAAAATTATATGTTTTTATAGAAAAATTATGATGATTATTTCTAGAACTTTATTCAATATTGGTCATAGATGGTACCTTTAAAATCCCGCCCCAGGCTCTATTAGGTAAACCTGTTTGTACTACGTTTGTACACATTTGCGTGCATTAGAAGACAGTGCATTGCGCTGAATAAAAATAGTGCATGCTGTACTTTTTCAGCGCTGTGCAAATGCAATGTAACCCCCTGGTTTGAACTGCATTCATAGGGAACCATTATATTTTGGTTGCATTGCATTGGGAATGCATTCACAAATGCACACCAGCGCATCTGGTGTGAATGAACCCTTAGACATGAAGTATTGTGTTTAGCGAATAGAAGATCTTGGTTGCAATTCCTTCAGGTGTTATGCAGGGATGATTCTACAAATGTAAGATTTATTTTCTTCCTCCCGTCTGTCTAAATCTATGTTATTTCTTCCACTGCGTCTGGGGGATCTTGCTTTCTTAATTTTCAAGTTTCATGGCGGACCTGGTATCTGCCTATTGGTGGTTTCAGAGTTCTAGATCCAATGTGGCTACATGTCTAGAGTTGGTTTTTCTGGGGTCCTTTTTCAGACCTGCGGAATCTGATCTATCAGGGTCAATGGGCATATCCTTTTGTTCCTGGTCCAACATGTGTCACTTGACCAGTTTGGAAGGCTGCAACAAGAAGATTCCCAAGCCCTAGTCAGTTGTCATCTGCTCAACCCCCTTGGGGTAATCCTACACTTCCTCACCTACGTACTGTGCCGGACTGGATATTGTTCCAATACTTTCAGCTACACCATGCTCTCAGGTCCTAGTTTCTGCAGTAACCCTCCCTTTACGTTGATCCCATTGAGGAACTATTAGCCCCTGCTCTATATAAACTTTGCTTTGGGAATGTGCCAGGTTGCTCCTTCCTTTCCATGATATTCTACAATAGAAGGGAATGAGCAACCTGGCACATTCCCAAAGCAAAGTTTTTATATTTAGTAGAAAATATTACTTTGCCCAGAGTTCTATGTTTACTGCTGATATTGAGGTATATACGCTACACATAGCCTACATAGATTCTCTTATCCTCTTCAAAGCATCTCCTGTAAGAGCGCGTATGCCCAGAAGGAGCTTCGCGCATGCTCTGAAACGCGTTGTGGTTCTAACATTTCGATGATGTCACATGCCATCTCTGATGATGTGTTGCCCTCCATGACACAAAACAAGCGGGCATTCTTTCCTGTCACACCGTGGCCGACGTAGACCTGGATCAACATGAGTTATCTCCACTCTACCGGGATGCTTACTTCTCAGATGAGCCTTACTTTCACTGTCTTCTTGTGAGTTTTTAATTGTTTTCATCATAATCTATTGCCAAATAAATATTACACTTAGAGGAAATGTTCTGTTTTCCTTAAAGTGATCTATCAGGACTTAATTTTCTGACTAAAGTTCCACTTTACACTTTGTCACTCCAATATACCGACATTTGTTGGCGAGATTGCTTACTTCCACTGACACTGCTGACACCAAAAGCTTTGCCACTGACAATAATTCTCAGTGTCTCTGCTCCTGCCTGGCACTGTCAGTATTGCTGGCTGGCTTGATGCTTTTACTTGCACGCAGGAGCAAATGGTGTCACCACATGGCTGCCCTGTACAAACAGGAAGAGGATGGAGCTGATCTGTCCTAGTTCTCTACTATTTGCCATTGCATTCTGGGATACAGGAACCTTCACTGCCTCTACTGCAGCATCCAGGCAACACACTATATAAACACTTCACTTGACCTCTGGAAGGTTTTATCCCCCTTCATGACCAGGCCATTTTTTGCGATAAGGCACTGCATTACTTTAACTGACAATTGCGCAGTCTGTACCCTAATAAAATGTATGTCCTTGTTTCCCCACAAATAGAGCTTTCTTTTGGTGGTATTTGATCACCTCTGTGGTTTTAATTTTTTGCGCTGTAAACCAAAAAAGACAGACAATTTCGAAAAAAAAACAAACAATATTTTTTATTTTCTGCTATAAAGCATATCCAATAAAAAAAAGTAAAAATTCTAATTTCTTAATCAATTTTGGCCAAAATGTATTCTGCATCATATTTTTGGTATAAAAAAAAATCCCAATACAATAATCAAAAAAGCGACTTATGGCAGGACTGCGATATTGGGGCGGACAATTCGGATACCTAACTGACACTTTTTACACTTTTTTGGGAACCAGTGACACCAATACAGTGATCAGTGCTAAAAATATACACTGTCACTGTACTAATGACACTGGTGGGAAGGGGTTAACAGGCAGGGCGATCAGAGGATTAAATGTGGAGCCAACATGTGTTACTGTGTTGTTTTTACTAAGCAATGTGCCATTTTCTACTTCCTGCTTTGCAGGAAGAAAAAAAAAAAGAAAAAACAGCGCATTGCTGCTGTCAGAAGAGAGCCCTGTGTTTGTTTACCTACACAGGGCTCTCTTCGGTAATGTCCGGAGCTGATCATTGGGTGCCGGCGAGCAATCAGTGGCCAGCACCCGCTGATTGGTTTGTGCTGCAGCCAATTGCACAACCGGGGTGGCAGGGACACGCTCCCTAGCCCGACGTGCAGATCATGTACTAGGTATTTCATACAGCGCAGGAGAGCCACCTTTCTGCTGTATATGTACTGTATGCAGTCGGCAAACAGTTAACGCAACATAAATGCTACAGGCACAGTTAACCACTTGCCGTCTGCTCACTAGAGCTCTACTGCAGCAAAGTGGCTCTTGTAGGTCTGATGACGTAGACCTACGTCGGCAGACACTTCCCCTCCTCCACGCGCGGCGCCGGAGGCTCGCTCCCGCTGTATTCAGTCACAGCGGGAGTCGGGCCAGGGGAGGAGCGGCGGTGATCACCGCCGCTCTTCCCCGATCGTCGGGGAATCGAGTGTGGAGATCCGCCCCCTTGTGTAAACAAAGCGGGCGGATCTCCTAAGTGACAGGCAGGGTCAGATTGCAGGGTTCAGCATAGCTGAACATGCGATCTGTCCCTGTGTCACTCAGTCACCTCCCCCCACACACATCAGTAAGCACCAGGCATACATTAACCCCTCCCTCTCCAATAAAATTAACCCCTTCCCTGCCAGTGTAATTTTTACAGTAACAGTGCATATTTATAGCACTGATTACTGTAGTAATGTCACTGGTAACCCCAAAAGTGTCAAAAATGTCAGTCAAGGGTCCGATCTGTCCGCCGCAATGTTGCAGTCCCGCAAAAAAAAAAAAAAATCGCAGATCGCCGCCATTACTCGTTAAAAAAAAAAAACACCAAAAACGGCATAAATCTTTCCCTTAGTTAGTAAACGCAATAACTTTTGTGCAAACCAATCAAAATACGCTTATTGCAATTTTTTTTACCAAAAATATGTAGCAGAAAACAAATTGGCCTAAAATGATAAAAAAAATTTGATTTTTCCTTTTTTTGGGGGGGGGGGGGAATTTCATATAAAAAAATGTGAAAAATATTGTTATTTTTTCAAAATTGTCGCTCTTTTTTTGTTTATAGCGCAAAAAGTACAAATCGCACAGGTGATCAAATACCACCAAAAGAAAGCTCTGTTTGTGGGAAAAAAAGGACGTAAATTTTGTTTGGGTATGGCGTTGCACGACCGCGCAATTTTCAGTTTAAATCGCACAGTGCCGAATCGCAAAAAGTGGCCCATATGTAAGACAGCAAAATCCTCCGGTGGTAAAGTGGTTAAGGTGCGGTTACATCGCACTGCCATTGAAGTTTAGGAAGGCAGCTGATAAACCGCAATAACTCCTAAAAGGAACATGTTGCCTAATTTGTAACACATTACAATACTAGCACACCTGTGTGTACTACACTGTGTGGTGCCCATTGTATTATTCATGGCAGGCATCGAAGGGCAGTTATGAGGATTTAGAGCCCTTTCACACTGAGGCGCTTGAAAACTGCCCATAAAAGCTTTTGCAGCACTTCTCAGGTGCGTTTCAGGTGTTAGCAGTGCGCTTTTTTTTTATAGACACTAACTCAACAACTGCTTCAAGAACCATATTGAGGTGCTTTTGAAGCACTTTTCGGGTGCTTTTGAGGCGCTTCCCATTTATTTCAATAGAGAGGGGCGTTTTTGAGGCACTTTTTTTAGGCTGCTTTCACACTGAGGAGCTTGAAAGATGCCCATAAAATGACAGGCGCTTTTGATGTGTTATCAGTGCACTTTTTTGAAGGCCTTTTGACTCAAAAGAACCATTTTGAGGAGCTCTTGAATCGCTTTTTGTGCGCTTTTCAGGCACTTACCATTTATTTAAATGGAGACAGGCGCTTTTGAGGCGCTTTTTTTAGGGCTCCAAACATGCTCCAAAGATGCTGCTTGCAGGATTTTTTTCACCACCCTGCCGGCGCACCGCCCCAGTGTGAAAGCATTCATTGATTTTGATGGGAATAGGTTTTCCTGAGCTTTTCAGACGCTTTTTTTTAGCGCCAAAGCCACTGAAAAGCGACTCAGTATGAAAAAATACAGAGTTATACCTCATCTTGTATCTTTGACAGTCATTAGCAGAATAACTGACCATGATCCTGAAATTAGGTGGAAGGCCTAGTGCTACTCTTTTTCTAGTGTGACCAAGTTTCTACAATTATGTACAGTATTATGCTATTGGCCACTATACCAATAGAACCCGATCCACAATGAACTGGTGTGCTATACTTTCTACTGATGGAAATATTGGGTTGTATGTTATCTGGGATTTGAAAGTAGTACATATGTACTTTTATTACCTTTTTTTTTTTTTTTTTTACTTTCTTGGCTGTAAGATTTAGAGAACAGATTTATTTTGTTCATCTACACAAAGTTGCTTGTGCTCTCACACAGGTCTCACTTCAGGTCATCAGAGCTCTGCTGCTCCCTTCAGTCTTCAGCATAGGTTACTCCAGCTGTGCTGTCATCCTGCCTTTCATTGGTTTCTAGGACAGCTGGCAACAAAGTTTATAAACCGAATTGGTGCGGGAAGTGAAACCCAGTGCTTACAGTCTTTCCTTTATTATACAGATGTAGCTACCTCCTAGTTTAGAGCAGGCTGCTATGTAAAACTGGATTTTTCACTTACCGTAAAATCATTTTCTCTTAAGTTCATTGACGGACACAGTTCCTGATGCATATCAGTATGGTTATACTGCCCCCTACAGGAGTAGGACACTAGACAGAAAAAAAGTTCTGGCTACGCCTATGGGCAGTCCCGGAGGGTATACCCTCTCTCTTCCTGCATAGGATATCAGTTTTGTATCAAAGCAGTGTCAGAGAAGTAATACCAACCCAACTCCAAATAGAGAGGTGGATATTGCATCCGTCAATGAACTTAAGAGAAAGGTAAGTGTAAAAGTGGTAAGTCAAAAATCCATTTTTTTCTATCGTTCATTGACAGACACAGTTCCTTATGCATATCAGTAGGGATGTCCCAAAGCAGTACCATAAAATGAGGGGTGGGAACAGCAGAAAAAAAACAAGTCCCCAAGGTTAAACATAACCAACCAGGCAACATAGGACTCATCAGAACAACAAAATGAGGTCCACCTGAAACAAACAGTAAACACCCTCAAAGAAGGCCAAAAAGCCCCCTAAACAGCAGCCTTCAAAACTTTGTGGCCAAAAGAGGCATCTGCAGATGTTTAGGATGTTTTGGCTTTGGACACAAAGAGGGTAACATGATGTCCTCATTTAAGTGAAAACTGGAAACTACCTTCGGAAGGAAGGACGGATCCAGACGAAGTACCACTTTATGTCTGTGAACCACCAGGTAGAAAGAACCTCAGGACAACGCCATCATTTCCGACACCCTGCGTGCAGAAGTGATAGCCACCAAAAAGGCCACCTTCTGGGATAAGGTAAGTAAGGGAATATTCCCAATGCTTTCAAAGGGAGGTTTCTGGAGAACCGACAGCACCAAATTAAGGTCCCAAGGTGACAACAGAAGTCGCACCGGAGGTACCAAGTGTCGCACCCCCTGGATGAAGTTACACACCATGGAATGGGTGGACAATGGCCTTTGGAAGAAATTTGCCAAGGCCGGGACCTGACCCTTGATAGTACTCAAGGCCAGCTTTTGATCAACTCCCTGTGGAAGGAAAGCCAAGATCTAAACCACCGAGTAAGAGCGAGGGGGAGCCCCAAGAGACTCGCACCACGCAATATACGACTTCCACGTACGATAATAAATCTTCCTAGAAGTCGCTTTCCTCACTTTAAGCAGAGTGTGAATCACTGAAGCAGACAAACCCCTGTCCTTCAGCATCTGGCTTTCAATATCCAAGCCATCAAAGCCAGCGACCGTAATGCAGGTACTCGGTCCAGTGGACTAGGCAAAGCGAGATCGCTCTCAGCTCCAGAACATTGATCGGTAACCTGGATTCTTCCAGGGACCAGACTGATATCCTATACAGAAAGAGAGAGTGTGTACTCTCTGGGACTGCCCATAGGCGTAGCCAGAACCTTTTTTCTGTCTAGTGTCCTACTCCTGTAGGGGGCAGTATAACCCTACTGATATGCATCAGGAACTGCGTCCATCAATGAAAGATAGAGAAATTTAGTTTAGCTATTCTGTAAAACGTTGAAAAGGGTTGAATGCATAAGGCTTAAGGTTTCACAGGCTGCTGTTCTGCTTCTTCTCCCTGTCTTCTTGAGGCTTCTAGAAGCATAACAGGAGAAAAGCAGAACAAGCAGCCTGAATATTTACAGGACTCTGGGGCAGAAGTCTGAAGTCAAAAGGACTTCTGGGACAGAAGTCTGGGAGGATGCCAGCCTGAGGACATGGAAGTCCTAGTTCAAGGATAAACTTGGGTCAAGAGAAAGCCCATGGGAGAGAGTCAACATTTCAAAAATAATTTTAGGGAGCCTTTTTTTCCAGAAGCCAGTGGAGGTGGAGTAGTACATTAATTAGGGGTGGGGCATTCATTTTTAAAATGTGTGCCACGTTAAAATGGACGTGGTTACATTATGCTAAATTGTGGGTTTGGCTTAAAGGGGTGTGGTAAATATAGTCTGTTTACATTTTCCTGTCCATAGGGATGCATGGACCTTCCCATCAGGTTCGCCTGAAAAACTGACAGGCAGACCTGATTTGACCTGCCGTGTGAAAGGGGCCTTAGTGATGGTGTCAGCAAGGAGTGACTGTAAGAAACTGAGTTTAAAACTGCCCAATTTCTCACAGTTAGGACAAGGACAGAGCTATATGAAAAAAGGAGATACCATCTTTGTCAGCAAATAGTTTTTCTTTAATTCTATAAAGAGTGCTGTTAGCTGACATGAAGCACTATGCTGACTGTGAGAAATTGGCCAGTACAGTTTTAAACCCAATTTCTTCCGGTCCTGGTCCGCTCTATACTGTACTGCTGCAGCCTCTGCCTCTTACCCACTCCTCCCACAACTGAGAGGCTCAAGGCGGGAAGCACGGGTAACTTGTGGCCCCCCACGAGTGCGTACCAATCACAAAAAGAGGCAGACATTACCTGACTTCCTGGAATCAATCAATCTCAGACAGTCCCTACTGAAGCTGGAGGAGGTGTTAGAAACCGTTTGTTAGAAACTGCTAATTGGCTAATACGCTTGCGCGAATTAGCTCCCATTAGCAACTGCTAATTGGCTAACGCGCATGCGCGAATTAGCCAATGCGCACGTCATGCGTTCTCACGTTTGCACGCACTGACCCAGACGTTTTGGCGCCAAAGAAGGTCTATTTAAAGGCAGCTGATGCACTGGCACTTTTCTGTCTTGTCTTCAGCTCTTGCCGTTGTTCCCGAACCTGTGACCTGTTTCCTGCTGATTTCCTGTTGACCTTTTTGGCTTGTTCCTGACTCCGCTCGTCTGCTGCCCGTCCTGACCCCGGCTTGTTTGATCATTCTCTTGGATCTCCCGTGTCTGTTTACCTGCCTTCGGACCTTGACCGGTTCTCCCTTGGTGGGGTGACCCTGAGGACCGTGACCTAGTATCCACACGCAGCGAAGTCCATACTCACCACCAGAGGCTCTGGCGAAAACCGGTGGATACTTAGATTCCGCACCTCAGGCTAGCCTGTGTCACTTACCTTGGGGGTTCCCGTCCAAGCTCCGCCCTCTAGCGAACATCGGGGCCTATCTCTGCCGTCAGGTTACCACCAGCACCTTAACAGGAGGGATCTGTGTGTCTGTTATGTTTTTCTGTTACCCGCCCAAACCCACCCCCCCCCCCCCCCCCAAGTTACTGTGTTTTTCCATCTGAATCAATGATGAACAGGCAGCCAGCAGCTCAGCCGTGTATGACAGACCTTAATTTCCAGGACTCAGCCCGGGACAAGGTATGCCCAGAATAGCTGTCAAGTATTCATGAATGTATTTCAAGACTGTTGGCAACTATGAGCACAGAGTGCATCCAGCATATGATCATCTCAGCTAATCACTGGCTGTGCGAACAGTCATGAATAGCTATGCACATTGACCGCCTGCCATTGCACTGTACAGACTCAGTGCCACAGGTATCTGCTCACAACTGTCAACCCAAGCAGCAGGAATCAGTAGATTCTTGCCACTGAGATTGGTACTGTGACTAAGGCTACATTTGCACAGCTGACTGGTTCTGGCGCAAATGAAAGGCAGGTTTCTTCTGGTTCCTGCAGCTGTTTCAGCCACCCATGAGCAGCTATGTGCGGCTTCTGAGCCCCATACATTTTAAAGGCAGGTTAGCAGTGGCCTCAGCTATCCATGGCTGTCTTCCCAGCTAGTAAATACCTGTGGTGACCATGACAGGATGCACACAAAGTGTGTCCAGCAGCGATCTCTGTAAGTAGCAGACAGCCATGGATAGCTGCTCGCAGGTGCTGTCAATCACACCGGCACTAGTTGTCATTGGGAATGTAGCTTTATTCAATGACCCCTGCTCTGAGCTCCAGCAGCCACTAAGCAGTGGAATGCACAGACACAGCAGGTGAAGCTAGCTGCAGCAGCATAGAGGGCACTCACTCAGTGGGGATTCTCAGACAGCTCAGTCTCAGATAGCTCCCCCCTACACTCTCCCCTTTCCTGACATTCCTTGACACCTTTACATCTTCCCTCACCTCCCTGAACAGTAAACCCTCCTGACACGAACCATCAACAGCTGCTTACCCCCCTAAACAAGTTTCTAGCCATCAGCTTGGATCATATCCCTTTCTTGGAGGCAATGCCATGCTTCCATGCCCAGTGCAATCTCCAAGGCCAGCTACTCCCCCATCCCACCTGCTCAAACTGTAGGTGGGAGAAAGCAAGAGGGAGGCCGGCAAGAATGTTCCTGCAGTCCCCATGAGTGCCTGAAGCTACTGGGGAGTAGGTCGGGGAAGGAGATTCAGCCCGGGATGTGCAGCGTGTCTCTTTATATTGGCAAACTCCTGCAGTCTGTGACAGAGCATAATTTTTGGGATTCTGCCCGGGACAAGTTCTGAGCGGGACACAGGGCCGGACTGGGAATAAAATTCAGCCCTGGAAATAATTTCATACCAGCCCCATAGCCCTATTATACCGACCCAACAGCATAGCGCCATTATTTTCTTGTTAAAAGGGAAAACCATGTATTTTAAAGCACATTTGAAGATTGTATTATATAAAGATAAGACAGATATGAAAGCATGTAGGGCTTCATATATATATATATATATATATATATATATATATATATATATATACACACTGTAATGTATATAATGTAATGTATATATATAATGTGTATATATATATATATATATATATATATATATATATATATATATATATGTATATATATACTGTAATGTATAGAAGCAAATTCCGGTTAAAAGTGGTAAAAATGCGGACATGAGGCTGTGTGGACATGGTACAGGAGATGTCAGAGGCTGTGCGGACATGTTACAGGAGATGTCAGAGGCTGCGGACATGGTACAGGAGATGCAGGGCCTGCGGACATGGTACAGGAGATGCAGGGCCTGCGGACATGGTACAGGAGATGTCAGAGGCTGCGGACATGGTACAGGAGATGTCAGAGGCTGCAGATATGGTACAGAATTTGCCGGGGCTGTGGGCATGGTGGAGGAGATTCAGGGGCTGTGAACATGGTACAGGAGATGCAGGGGCTGCGGACATGGTACAGGAGATGCAGGGGCTGCGGACATGGTACTGGAGATGCAGGGGCTGCGGACATGGTACTGGAGATGCAGGGGCTGCGGACATGGTACTGGAGATGCAGGGGCTGCAGACATGGTACAGGAGATGTCAGAGACTGCGGACATGGTACAGGAGATGTCAGAGGCTGCAGATATGGTACAGGAGGTGCAGGGGCTGCAGACATGGTACAGGAGATGCAGGGGCTGCGGACATGGTACAGGAGATGCAGGGGCTGCGGACATGGTACAGGAGATGCAGGGGCTGCGGACATGGTACTGGAGATGCAGGGGCTGCGGACATGGTGCAGGGGCTGCGGGCATGGTGCAGGAGATGCAGGGGTTGCGGGCATGGTGCAGGAGATGCAGGGGCTTCTGGCATGTTGCAGGAGATGCAGAGGCTGTGGGCATAGTGCAGGGGCTGCAGACATGGCACAAGAGATGCAGGGTTGTGGGCATAGTAAAGGAGATGCATGTTGCCGACATGGTGCAGGGGCTGCGGACATGGTACAGGAGATGCAGGGCTATGGACATGGTACAGGAGATGCAGGGCTGCAGGCATAGTGCAGGAGATGCAGTGCTGCAGGCATAGTGCAGAAGATGCAGTGCTGCGGGCATGGTACAGGTCCTGTACCATGCCCGCAGAATTGCATCTCCTGAGAAGAAGTCTCACTTACCTTTTGGACAAAAGGCGCCTTACATTTAAAAATGGCACCGCCAGGCAACAACACGTCACCGTGCATGTGCCTTCTGCACGGGAATAGCCAAACATGTACAGGCTTTCCTGAGCAGCGGCAGCGCATGCACAGTGCGCATGTTGGGCCGGCCGTGGCCATTTTTCTTTCAGGTGTTAACAGCCCCAGGGCAGGGGGGACATGCCGGCCTACCAGGAAATTTCCCGGTATCCCAGTAGGCCAGTCAGGCCCTGACATGACATCTGTCTGATTTCAATAATTGTGTCAGGCAGTGACTGTTGGCAACTATGGAAGCTGTGGGAGAGAGACCAAGTTGTTCAGAAGTAGTGTCAGTCAGCCTTGTGGATATCAGCAGGAGGCAACCGATGATCCTGTTGCTAAGTGAGTACATGACCCCAGTGCTGCAGAGTGTGACAGTGTGGTGCTTTGAAACACTGAAAGGAGTACAGGTCACAGTCAGTCTATGGATCCAGTGGGACATTCCTTTTGTAAGTGTAGTACAGCCAGAGGTTGTGCAATACAGCCAGGAGTTTGTGCATAGTAGCCAGAAGTCAACAGTCCTCAGGTTTTACAGATTTTGCAGTTCTAGGGTATCCCATGCTCCCTGTCGCTATCCAAGTTCATCGATCCCCAATAAAAACACAAAAAGAAACCCCTAACCCGATCTTTGATTCATCAGAAGAATGCAAAAAATGCTGTATGTCTGACTGTGTGTTAAAAAAGAGGGGGAATAGGACCAACATTTCCAGTGGAAATCTAGTTGCAAAGATAGCCACTCCCTGGTACAGCTCTGGGTTGAAGGTGAGTTTTGTAGCTGGGGCTTAAAATCTCCATAGGAAAAAAAAAAAAAACAGTCTAGGTTTAGGCTTTAGAATCTAAGACCGCACAAATACAACGTTACATAATAGCTTATGATTGATTGTTCCTATTCTTTTTAAAAGCTTAGCTGTGACTAGTTTCTTTAAGAAATTGATTTAATAACCAAAGACTAAAAGCCACAAAGCCTGTTTTACAATTTGAAATCATATCTTATCTTTTCTGGCACCCTCTCCATAAGACACTATTCTTTATGAATGACTAAAATAAATTACCTATTTTTGCCAGATATTAAACTAGGTCTTCCATGCTATATTTTAAATCTCTATTATCAATATAAACTGTAAAAATGTGCCAGTTTTAGATTCCTGATGTTTCCTTCAGCCAAGGTGTTACCCACAAAAGATTAGACTGCAGTAAATCTTTTCATCCTTCTCTAGAGAGCCATAGAATGTTAATTATTTACATATGGGAAAGCCTTAGAATGCTAATTTTTTACATATGGGAAAGCACGGCTTACCTTTATTGATTTTAAATGGTTTTTATTCTTTTGAAACATACTTATTTTTGACTCGTCAACACCTTGGGGTTGGAGGTAAGTAGTCCACTAACACACACACACACATATATATCTTACAATTGGAGAAATATTGCATTCTTGGAAGAAACCTTTAAGCCTCTGCTATCAGTTTCAAATTGGGTGTTCTGTTTGGTTGTGCGTTAGGCCAAAGTGTTTTCACTCTTTGCACTTGTCTGTTGGGACATTCACTTTCATCACTTGGCTTCTCGAATCATTTCTCTCTGATGAGTCCAAATAGTTTTTCATTTTTCAGTCCCTTACTCCAGATGTTGTTATTCACTGCTTGGAGGACTGCCCATCACTTGAATGTATTATTGGAGCAAGCTGACATTTATATTTCCTTTTTCTGATTGCTTTATATGTAGGAATATCCACTTTTCCAGACAACATAGTTATCTCTCACTGTATGATATATATTTTTGTAGATTGTAATGAAAAAAAAAAAAAAAAAAAAACACTTTTAAAAAGTTGGTCCATTCAAATGTGCTATTTCAGTTATTTTATAGCTTAAAGTGGATGTAAACCCACTCTATGCCCAGTGAAGTGAACAGCCTCATGAGATGAAACAAATCTCCTTACATAAGTTTTATTTGTATATCTGCGGGTCTTCAGCTTTCTACACTGTTTAGAAAGTGGACATCATGTTATTTTTTCCTCCTGTTTCGGCACTGGGTGTGGAGTCTTGGCATACACTGTGTGACAGCTGATTGGAGGAAAGCCCCCCCCCCCCCTTCCCACATAGGCAGAGGAAGGAAGAAACATACAGAGCTGTGCTGTGAATAGAAAAGCTCTCTGTTAGTCTATCTCTATGCCCCCACTCCGACACAAATGTCCAGCTGCTTTTATCTCCTGTGTCGTAGAACCTTTTAGAAGTTATCATTCTGATAATAGAGGAACAGAGCAGCAGAAAAACACTGTACTTAGGGCTTTGGAGAGAGATAAGTTAACACTACAGATATATGTACCCAGGTCAGATTTAATGAATGGAGTTTATATCTACTTTAAGAGGATTTACCAGTCCTTTACTATCAGAAACACTGTCCTGACTGTGCCCTATGAATTGATACAATAAACAGTATATTTTTTTTACATAGAAAAATTCTCTGTTTCCTAAAGTAGATTTAAAGTCAAACCTTTTTTTCATTTTGGAAAGTGTAACGGAAGGTTATAACCCCAGCAGGGCCGGCGCTACCGCTAGGTGGACTAGCAGCCGCCTAGAGCGCACTGCCACAGGGTGAAGCCGTGGCCTGTCGCCTCCTCATTACCGATGGATGTCAACTCTGGTCTAGAACTGCCGTCCGTGTGGCCGGTCTGCAGGAGTGTGCTGGAGGTCCGGAGCATGAGAGGGAATGTCCCCTACAGGGGTATCGTGCAGGGGCGTGGGGTGGGAACTATCTAATGCAGTAACAGATCCCTCCTCTGGCTCTCCCAGCTGCAAAGCTGTTTAGCAGTTTAGGGCTCTGATTGATGCCGAGGAGATGGCCCGCCCCCTTCAGTGTCCCTGGTCCGGACTCATGAGGGGGCGTGGCTAGCCAAGGGGGGATCCTGCCTGTGACTGGGAGGGGGGGGCGGTGCAGCCGTCTATAGGTATGATTGCGTGGTTATTCTGGGGCAGAGAGCAACATGGAGGTAAAAACAAAAATATCTCTAAAAATGCGTTTTTTTTATGCAGCCACTGGACATGAATAACCAGATACAATCTTGATCTTTGTCAGCTTTTTTACTTCTATCTTTAAACTTTTAGAAATAAGTAAAAAAGCTGGCAAAGATTTAGATGGTATCTGGTTTTTCATGTAGCACTGTCCTGACTGTAAGAAATTAGGCAGAGCAGTTTTGATCCCGATTTCTCACAGTCCTCTGCCCTGCTGTCACCCAGTCCTCTGCCCTGCTGACTCATCCCATCCCATCCCTACTGCCACTCATCCCATCCCATCCCTGCTGACCCATCCCATCCCATCCCTACTGCCACTCATCCCATCCCATCCCTGCTGACTCATCCCATCCCATCCCTGCTGACTCATTCCATCCCATCCCTACTGCCACTCATCCCATCCCTGCTGACCCATCCCATTCCATCCCTACTGCCACTCATCCCATCTCATCCCTGCTGACTCATCCCATCCCTACTGCCACTCATCTCATCCCATCCCTGCTGACTCATCCCATCCCTGCTGACTCATCCCATCCCTACTTCCACTTATCCCATCCCATCCCTGCTGCCACTCATCCCATCCCATCCCTGCTGCCACTCATCCCATCCCAGCCCTGCCACTCATCGCATCCCTGCTGTCACTCATCGCATCCTATCCCTGCTGTCACCTATCCCATCCCATCCCTGCTGCCACTCATCCCATCCCTGTTGCCACTCATCTCATCCCTGCTGCCACTCATCACATCCTATCCCTGCTGCTACCTATCCCATCCCATCCCTGTTGCCAATCATCTCATCCCTGCTGCCACTCATCGCATCCTATCCCTGCTGCCACTCATCGCATCCCATCCCTGCTGCCACTCATCCCATCTCATCACCACTGCCACTCATCCCATCCCATCCAACCACAGCTGTCACTGATCTCATCACCACTGCCACTTATCCCATCCCACCACCGTTGCCACTCATCCCATCCCATCCCATCACCGCTGCCACTCATCCCATTTCCCCCCACCGCTGCCACCCATCCCATCCCACCACCACCACTCATCCCACCACCGCTGCCACTCATTCCATCCCATCCCACCACTGCTGCCACTCATCCCATCCCATTACCACTGCCACTCATCCCACCCCACCACCGCTGCCGCTCATCCCATCACCCGTGCCGCTAATCCCATCACCAGTGCCGCTCATCCCATCCCACCACCGCTGCCACTGATCCCATCCCACCACTGCTGCAACTCATTCCATCCCCCCACCACTGCTGCCACCCATCCCTTCACTGCTCATCCCATCCCTGCCTCCCCCTCCACTGCTGCCACTCATCACATCCCCTTCCCCACCACTGATCCCATTCCCCCCTCCCCCACTACTGCTGCCATTATTACCATCCCACCACCACCCATCCCCTCACCACCACAGCTGCCCCTAATCCCATCACCACCACCGCTGCCACTGATCCCATCCCCCCACCACCCCTGCTACTAAGCCGGGAGGGGGGGGGGCGGCAAAATGAGGTTTCTCCTAGGGTGTCAAAAATCCTTGCAACGGCCCTGAACCCCAGATATTTTTTTTGCCATCTGTGTCCAGTACATTTGTAATTTAAGGTGAGTATATCATGGGTTAAAGGCTGCTCCGTCCCTAAATACTACATAGGAGAAAAGCATCTCCCATGGGACTTTGTTGCAGCAGAAATTGTTTTACCAAACAATTTTGTTTAAAAGTGAAAGAGTTTATTTGTACAAAAATGATTAAAAAATCAATCTATACATAAAATTCTCTGGTCATTAAGTGCAAATATCATCAATTTTTCTCTTAGCAAGAATTTGATTTACAAACGCCATACAATAATAAACAATTGTATAGCCACCAATCTTTCCAACACATTTCAATTGCAAAGAACCTTCCACTGGGATGTCTGGTGGAACATGCACAGATAGACCAGCACATCCTAGGGAGGTCACGGGTCAAAGCAGTGGAGCCACAAGTCCCACAAGGGATCAGAAGGTATGGCCAGGCAGGGCAAGCCCAATATGAACAGCAAGTCCCCCCCAAACAATTCAGCCAATGATGTTCAAATGCATATATGGGGATGTTAAAAGTTGAATATGGAATAACCATACATTAGCCCTGCATGGCAACAATGCACCATGTGTGACCCAGCCGTCTGTGTTTCAGTAGGGAGATTTCTCTTCACTTCCTATCCCATCGCCAAATGGGGAAGTGTGAGGATATAAAACCAAAAAGTGCTGCGCCAGATCATAAAGGTGCAATGAATAACCACAGATGCTCAAAATATCAGATGGAAAAAATCATAAAAGTGCTCAAAATATCAAATAGTGAAATATATCAAAATAATATAGAAAACCATGTGAGTAGAGATAAGAGTCCCAATATTCCCACAAGTGTCCAAATCTGCACCTCCGTGAATGTGCTTTGGTTCACCACCACCAGAAAATATAGCCTCTCACCTTAATCTCTGACCAAAGAGTCACCCAGGGTCAGATGCATATTTGAACAGGAAAGCCTACACAGGTCGTGAGTACTGAGGATTGACCCTGGGGGTCTGCCTGGAGAGGTAGAGGAGACCACTCCGGAGGAGGTTCTGGGATCCAGTGTCAGCTAGTAGCCTAGGTTGAGGACCCTGAAATATTAAAGGGGGTACATGGTCAGTGGACCGTCCCTGAAGAGCTAAAGTGTAGAGGGGGCGCCTGTGGTTTAGGCATTGAATGGTGCAGAGTGCCAGTTGAGAGTTGCAGCTATACAGTAATTCACAGCAAGCTACCTCAAGCCATTGCCAGGCTGGAGAGGGTGGTCAGTGACTTTGCAGTGCACCAATGTCAGTATTTCTATACTTCACAGTCCTGAGTCTTCTGGACCTAGAGTCGAGGATTCAGCACTTCAGTCAAGATACAGTGCGTTCTAAGCGTTAGTGTGCGCTGGCTAGCGTCGGCTGGCGTCAAGGCAGCGTTAACAGACATTTTCTTGTATAAAGTCCCGAATTGCATTTAGTTAAGCCTAAAGGAGTATCCCACTCATTCCCTTCTCCCATCCCCTTTATCTACAATAAAACCACAAAAAAAGATGCCGGAGTTGTCAATGTCTCAGTACTCACACCCACGGTCGCAGCTCACATGGGCTGGAGAGGTAACCGGTAACAATGGCAGACCCACATCAGGCCACAGAAATGAAAAACGTGCTACATAAAGTATATTCTCCTTCTACAATGGCTTGCTGGACAATGAGAAAAAAAAAGGTGTCCCTGAAATGTTTTTTGAAATGTTTGCAACCATGCTTTTCCATGCCCCCTAACCCTAAATGAGCAGTGGGGCTGGGAAAATGTTAAAGTTTCCTGGAATTTAGTTTTAAAATCAATGACACTGATAAAAGTGTGAAGTAAAAGCCTGTACAGTAATTGCAACTTAAACCACATAAGGATCAAGCCTATTTCTGACACGTTGTTTACAAGTTAAAATCAGTATTTTTTGCTAGAAAATTACTTAGAACCCCCAAACATTATTTATATTTTTTTTAGCAAAGACTCTGGAGAATAAAATGGCAATTGTTGCAATATTGTTTTGTCACATTGTATTTGCGCAGCTGTCTTTCAAACACAATTTTTTTGGAAAAAATACAATTCACTGAATTGAAAGAAACTAAACAGTAAAGTTAGCCCAACATTTTGTATATTGTGAAAGATGATTAATGTAAGTAAACAGATACGTAATATGTTACAGTTTAAATTGCACACACTCGGCGAATGGCGACAAACTAGGGTACTTAAAAATCTCCATAGGCGATGCTTTAAACATTTTTACCGGTTACCAGTTTAGAGTTACAGAGGAGGTCTATTGCTAGAATTATTGCTTTCGCTCTGACGATTGTGGCGATACCTCACATGTGTGAATGTAGGCATCTTGTGACAGTAATATGCAGTGACAGGTACTCTTTATGGAGGGATCTGGGGTCTAAAAGACCCTAAACCCCTCCTCTGCACTTAAAAGCATTCAAAACACTGAAATTGGCATTTTTATATACTGTCACTTTTTTTTAAATCGGCGCCATTGGCAGCCGAGTAGACCAGAAGTGTCATTGTGATGTCGCTTCAGGGTTATTTGATCAGAGACCCGATCAAAGCCAAATCCAGCTTTGTTCGGGACTCTAACCAGCTGGAGGATGTGCCAGCTGGTTGCTCAGGTCTCCCAGTGGGAAGGGAGTCCCAGGCAGAGCAGCGGCAGGAGGGGGGGGGGGGTGTTCCCTCCTGCTACATGTGATAACGTGCGAGCGGCTGCTGAGCTGCATCGGTTGTTATCATTAAAAAGCCGTCCGCCGGCTCTAAAAAACGGTACTGGATTGATGCCACTTCTTCAAGCCGACATACAGGTAGGTCTGTTTGCGGGAAGTGGTTAAGAAACATGGTTACAGTGAAAATAGCATATTTCCAAATAACCACAAGATGGAGCCCTAACATTAAACCATACATTGCAGAGGAGCAAGGACATCCAGTGGATAATGTATAAACACAACATAAAAGTGTATGTAAACCCAAACAATGAACTATTCTTATTTGCTCCCTTTTGATCTGTTTATTATACTGTTTGTTATATCTGTTAAATGCATGCAAAAAAATATTGATCCTGTCAGAAATTTTGAACTTTACCTTGAATGGTGAGCTGATAACTTTATGTGCTCTCCATTTCTGACAGCTGTCACTTAGCGTTAACTCAAAAACACCCCCCACGTTATGGAAAAAAGGCGAGGTGTTCTGTAGTCCTGTCCTAGAGTGTCAACATTGCTCCTCCAAAGATCACCCTAAGACAAGGTGTGTGTTACTGGCTCGATTGCTGAGTCAAAAAAAGAGCCTGAAAAAAAAACTGGTAAGCTACAATTATGAATTTTTTGTTCTTGGGTTTTTAAAGTAATACTACAGTGGCTTTTGGACAGGTAGTCTATTTTTAAATGTATCAACTGATATGTAAAATCCTTTTTTTATTTGCATAAAATCCTTTTTTTTTTTTTACAAATAAACCAGTAGCCAGCTACATAGCTTGCTTGGGCTGCCAATCATTGGCTCTTACACAGAGCTGTGTAAAACAGGCAAAAAAAGATAAGCTGTTAACAACCTGTTTTCCCAAACCAGAACCCAAACCAGATCACGGGTAAGTGTTTCAGCTGTGCTAAGAGATTTTGAAATAAAGGCAGAAACACGGAGCAGGGGACTTAAAAGTCAAAATTTGACTTAAAACAAATCTTTGCTTAGCAAATTCAGGTCATCTACATACTTACCGTTTATCTCTTCCCTGCTGTCCCATTTAGTCACCAAAGTGATTATAAAGGAGTATGCCAACCCCCCCCCCCCCTTTCCTTGGGCTTGATTATTGACCTAGGTATGTCACACAGGAGCTCTAAATTGAACAGCTTATGGGCCATACACACTATAAGATTTTCTGAAGACTTTTTCCTTTAGACTTACCAAAACCATATAATATGAGGTCAAACCTAAACACTTTTAATTTGTCTGCAACCTGGCAGGCCCTTGCACTACATAGAAAAGGTAAATCTGAAGGAAATCTTACCACAAAAGTTGGATAGTGTGTATCCAGCTTTAGACTGTATAATATTGTATTTGGTAACATAAACAAATATTTTTTTATTAATTTATCAAAAAGTGTTATTGTAACTATAAATGCATATCATGAATCAAAGCATAATCATGAATGTTTCTATATTTGGAATATCTATATATGTGTAGCACCCTCCTAGTTTAGAGCAGGCTGCTAGGTAAATTTAGTTTGACTCCCCTGTAGTCAGTGGAGCAGGAGTTAATTATTTAGGGCTGCTCAGTGCTTCACAGGCTGCTGTTCTGTTACGTTGCCCTGTCTTCTAGATCATTCTAAAAGTATAGTGGGAGAAAGAACAGAGCAGGCAGCCTGAATATTTATGGGACTCCAGCCAATCCCTTAAGAGGTTTGCCCAGAAGGTGGTGATAGAGCTCATAGTCTCAGCAAAGGCAGTGTGCCTGAGACAAGTCCTGTAGGAGGTGACCCTTGTGCAGGGTCTCTGCCCCACTGGTGCAGGACCCAAGTGGAAGCCTTGGGGAAGACACAGAGGTCCCAGCTATGCTTAGGTGGGGTTCCTATTCAAACATCCGTGTCCATGGATTAACCACTTGCCGACTGCCTAACGCCGATCTACGTCGGCAGTCAGCCCCTCACAGGCAAAGTGACGTAGGGCTACGTCACTAGCTTGTGAGGGTCTAGGGAGCAAACGCGCGCCCCCGGAGGCACGCTCCCGCTCCCGCGTGGTCACGGACCCCCCCGCGCGTGTGACCGGCGGACCCGATGTCCGCCGGTCACTCGGCGATCGGCGGGGGAGAGGGAGAATGTCAGGCAGCCTGTGTAAACAAGCTGCCTGTCATTCTCCTTGCTGTTAGGATACTGATCACTCGGATCTAGTATGTAGATCCGTTGATCAGTGTCCATACAGCTCAAGCCCCAGCCAATCACAGTAGAAAGCACGCCCCTAGGGATACACACAGCCCCTCCCTCCCAAATAAAGTTAACCCCTTCACTACCAGTGTATTTTTACAGTAACAGTGCATATATATAGCACTGATTACTGTAGAAATGTCACTGGTAACCCCAAAAGTGTCAAAAATGTCAGTCAAGGGTCCGATCTGTCCGCCCCAATGTCGCAGTACCGCAAAAAAAATCGCAGATCGCCGCCATTACACGTTAAAAAAAAAAACAACAAAAATGACAGAAATCTTTCCCTTTGTTAGTAAACGCGATAACTTTTGCGCAAACCAATCAAAATACGCTTTTTGGGATTTTTTTTACCAAACATAGGTAGCATAAAACAAATTGGCCGAAAAAGTAAAAACATTTTGATTTTTAAATTTTTTTTTTGGGGAATTTCATATAAAAAAATGTGAAAAATATTGCTATTTTTGCAAAATTGACACTCTTTTTTTGTTTATAGCGCGTGATCAAAAAATCGCACAGGTGATCAAATACCACCAAAAGAAAGCTCTGTTTGTGGGAAAAAAAGGACGCCAAATTCGTTTAGGTACAGCGTCGCACGACCGCGCAATTGTCCGTTAAAGTCACGCAGTGCCGAATCGCAAAATACCCCCTGGTCGGAATGGGGGTAAAATCTTCCGGGGCTTAAGTGGTTAAGTTGGGTCTGGGGCAAGCTCACTGGAGAGAGCCAGAAGAAAGTTGGTGGGAAAGAGTCCAGCTGTCCTTTGGTGGTGTAAGTCTACATCTACCTCACTAGGAAGAGCCTGGTGGATATCTGCAGGAGACAACCAATGATCCTGTTGCTTAGTGAGTAGATGATCCCCAATCCTAAAGGAAAGTGACTGTGTGTAGCTTTTAATGCAGCAATGAGTACAGGCCATCAGCAGCATAGAGATTCTGTTGGACAGTCTTATACAGTGCAACCAATAGCATGTGCTGTGCAGCCAGAAGTTTTGTGCAATGGAGCCAGAAATTAAGAAGTCCTTAAGTTGTTCAGTTTGTAGTTCATTGGGGTATCCCATGCTCCCTACCCCTATCTAAATTCATAATTTTCAATAACAGGAAAAAATAACCCCTATGCGGTGTGCTTGGTTGTGTGTGCTCTGAGGGGAAAATAGGACCAAGTATACCAGCGGCTCTTACGGGGGTGCGTTACATATGCATATTTGATATACTGTACACTGAAATAGGATTTTTGACTTACCATAAACTCCTTTTCTTGAAGTACATTAAAAGTTACAGAATTAAGTATTTAGATACACCAGGTTATATCGCTGCCTTCATTAAATTAAACAGTAGCAAACAAAATGGTAGGAACAGCCCAGTATAACTCCTTCCACTCCCAGTCTGTTCATAAGAAAAGAGAGAAGGGACCTGGGAGGATTTTACAGAAAGTCACATTTTTTTTAAGTATTCAGGTAAATAGGGACATCCAAAAGCGATTAAACTGCAGGGTGGTCAACAAAGCAACAAAAAGGCTAACAAGTCAACAATAACCAACAGTTTAACCACTTCCATACCGGCCATAGTAAAATGACGCCGTCAAGAAGTGCTCCTCGATCGGGGCGGCCGTCATATGACGTTCGCCCGCTCTCGCCGCTACTGCGCGCCCCCGGGGTGCGCAGCGTGACGATCAGGGATGAGGCTCATCCCTCTGACAGAGCCCATCCCCGATCAAGGTAAACAGCCAATGAAAATTGGCTGTTTACCATGTGATCGGCTGTGTCAATCACAGCCGATCACATGAGCGGCTCCAGAGTGAGCCGCTCGTTCTCTCTGCAATGCTCGCCCCCAGGGGCGCGCAGCGCGGCGATCGGGGACGAGGCTCATCCCTCGGACAGAGCCCATCCCCGATCAAGGTAAAGAGCCAATGAAATTGGCTTTTTACCACGTGACTGGCTGTGTCCAATCAGTGTGAGGAGGAGATCTGGAAACAGTGAGTTACCACAGTACTGTGAATATTACTGTGCCCTGATTGCCCCCACCAAATAAAGAGGACCTGTCACCAGTGTACCTGTCACCTGCCTATCTGAGTACATGTCACCTGCCCATCAGCGTACCCGAGTACCTGTCCCCTGCCCATCAGAGTACCCGAGTACCTGTCAACTACATATCAGAGTACCCGAGTACCTGTCATCTACCCATCAGAGTACCCCAGTACCTGTCACCTACCCATCATAGAACCCGGGTACCTGTCACCTGCCTATCTGAGTACCCGAGTACCTTCCACCTGCTCACCAGAGTACCTTCAGCCTAAAGTACCCGAGTACTTGCCGCCTGATCATCAGTACCTGTCACTTGCCTATCGGAGTACCCGAGTACCTGCCACCTGCTCATCAGTACCAGAGTACCTGTCACCTGCCTGTCACCTGCCCATCAGAGTACCCGAGTACCTGTCAATTATCCATCAGAGTACCCAAGTACCTGTCACCTACCCATCAGAGTACCCCAGTACCTGTCACCTACACATCAGAGTACCCGAGTAGCTGTAATCTGCCTATCGGAGTACCCGAGTACCTTCCACCTGCTCATCAGAGTACCTTCCACCTGAAGTACCCGAGTACTTGCCACCTGATCATCAGTACCCGAGTACCTATCACCTGCCTTTCACCTGCCCATCAGAGTACCCGTGTACCTGTCACTTGCCTATAAGAGTACCCGACTACCTTCCACCTGCTCATCAGAGTACCTGCCGCCTGAAGTACCCGAGTACTTGCCGCCTACTCATCAGTATCCGGGTACCTATCACCTGCCTGTCACCTGCCTATCAGAGTACCCGAGTACCTGTCACCTGCCTATCGGAGTACCCGAGTACCTGCCACCTGCTCATCAGTACCAGAGTACCTGTCACCTGCCCAGCACAGTACCCGAGTACCTGTCACCCTTCAGACAGCCACCATGTCCAAGTCCAAAAAAGTTTCCACTACCGAAGAGGCATATCAATTTTTAACCCTGATGGATAAGAGCAGCGGGGAGCTCTCACCGTCCGATGCCGAAACCAGTTCTGAATCTGGTTCAGAATCTGAGCCCTTAGAAGGCTTTACATCGGGGACCGAATTGGAGGAGGAAGAAGTTCGGACTAAAAGACAACGTACTGAAAACCAGGCAGACACCAGCAGCGCCAATGGCCAATCGGCAAACGCCAACGGCGCTAGACCCCAGGAGGAAATGCCCAGTACAAGCACTGGAATTTCACACCAGCCCCAAAGAAACTGAGCACAAATGCAGCTTCCGGATGCCTTGGCAAACCCATTGTGGCTGCCTTCTAGCTCTGGGTCAGCTACAATCTCCCCCTTTACAGCACAGCCAAGTTTGCAGGTCAACACCGAAAATTTTGTTCTGATTGATTTTTTAAATTTATTTTTCCCTATTGAGTTCCTTCAAGGCATCGTGGACCAATCAAATCTTTTTGCCCAGCAGTTCATAGAGAACAACCCCACCACATATCATGCCCGTCCTTTTGAATGGAGACCGCTAACATTAGAAGAGCTAAAAGTGTTTTTGGGCCTTACTATCAATATGGGGCTAACAAAAAAAAAAAACAAGTTGCATTCTTATTGGTCCACCAAACCTATCCACCATATGCCACTTTATTCACCGGTCATGTCCAGGTCCCGCTATGACATCATAATGAGCTTCCTGCATTTCAACAATAACTCACAGTGCCCTTCCCGAGATGATCTCAATTTTGATAAACTCTATAAAATTCGCCCCCTAATTGATTTCTTTTCTAAACGGTTTCCCGAAGTTTATGTCCCTGACCAAAACATCGCTGTGGATGAATCACTGGTCCATTTCACAGGCCGGCTGGGATTTACAGTACATTTCCAGCAAGAGGGCTAGGTACGGCTTAAAGCTAAACAAGCTATGTGAAAGTAAAACTGGGTATGTGTACGCCTTTCGCGTGTACGAAGGCAGGGACTCCGAGCTCCAGCCCCCTGAGTGCCCAACGTACATGGGAATAAGTGGGAAGATTGTCTGGGACCTAGCTTTCCCACTGTTGCAAAAGGGGTACCACAATTATATGGACAACTATTATACCAGTTTGCCCCTTTTCCGCCACCTGTACCTGAAGAAAACAGCAGAACAGTAAGAAAAAACCGGAAGGGCTTCCCGGAGCGTCTTGTCACCACTCAATTACAAAACGGGGAATCCGCAAGCCTTAGGAACAACAAAGTTTTGGCTTTGAAGTGGAGGGATAGTAAGGATGTTTACATCATGTCCACCATCCACGATGACACCTCAGTGGAACTTCGAAGAAGACGTGGTCCAGTTCGAAAGCCTGGTTGTATCCACGAGTACAATAAGTACATGGGGGGGGGGGGGGTGGATTTAAATGATCAAATGCTGCAGCCCTATCTCCCGACACGAAAGTCCCTCTTTTGGTACAAAAAAGTTGCAGTTTACTTTTTCCATTTGGCTATTTACAATGCATATGTCACCTATCAAAAATCAACAATAACACCAATTCCCTTCCTCCTGTTTATTGAAGATATTGCCACTGCCCTGATTTACCAGCAAGTATCCCCCCCAGAAAGCATTTGTTCCGATTATGTCAGCAGACTTCATGAGCGCCATTTCCCTTTCCATATCCCACCATCAGAAACTGGAAGAAGACGCCAAAAAAAGTGTCGGGTGTGTAGCAAAAAAGGAATTAGGAAAGACACCAGTTTTCATTGTGCCCAATGTCCATCCCAACCTGGCCTATGCATCGGAGATTGCTTCAAACTCTATCACACTGCCCTAAACTTTTAGCCCGTATTTCAATCAGACTGCCATTTCCCCTCTTTCAATTTCTGTGCTGAATATTTTCCTGCTGCCTCAACCAACCATATCACTGCCTTCCATGTGAACCGACCCTGGCCTGTATATCGACTATGAGAATGGAGGTGATGGCGCTGCTTATGTTATAAAGTGTAATTAGGTAGATATACCTATGTAAACATATATCATCGGATGAATTGTATATAGAAAAGACTAAGGAAAATAGCCACAAGGTGGCGAAGTGCAATGTGCAAAGATGTGCTGAGATAAATAAATATGTGTATATATACAATATGCAATAGTGATGAAAATAAATAATCAACAGAGTGAATATATAAACAACATTAAATAGATCAATCAATGAATAATATAAAATGACTCAAAAATTGCGATGATAAAAATTAGTAAAATAGTGCGGGAAAACCTTGACCAAACAGGGTAAATGTGCAAATATACAGGGGAGTATTATCCAAAGTGCACCAATAAGTGATAGTACTAATTAATATATAAAAAATATAAAAAATATAAAAAATATAAGTTCGTGATCAGAAAATTGTGCAAAAGCAATAAATGTGCGGGAAACTTCTTTCCAAAGTGTGACAATAAGTGATGATCAGTCAATTCATATACTAGAATAAATCCATAAATAGGTGAGTATACCCAGTGAGATAGGTGGGCAGTGACTTACGGTGACCCCCAAGGTGGGTGACTGGTGAGCTGCAAAGTGGCTACTGATGAAAAACCTACGACGGCGCTGTCATTTCCGGTTCCGGTTTTCAGTTGGAACGCATTGCGTTCCGGGACGCCAATACCACGCTGTTTACCATATGATCGATTGTGAGTATTCATTTATTGTATACTGCTGAATAAAATATCCCCTACGATATCACACTATCGAGTCTTTCCACTTCCTATGACCCTCCCATCCATATACTTGTGAGTGGCCATACTAGATCCCTCCACGGAGCATCGGACATATTGGAACAGGACCCTAGTACTGGACCCCACGTTAGGATATCTGCGATACCCCGCGGACCCCACACCATTCTCCCCCAGGAAGGGAACCACTACACAGTAAAGACCAGCGAGGCATATCTCCAGTACCCACTCTATACCCCTGTGTGGGGTGGGTATATCTGGTGAGTAGGTTTTTCATCAGTAGCCACTTTGCAGCTCACCAGTCACCCACCTTGGGGGTCACCGTAAGTCACTGCCCACCTATCTCACTGGGTATACTCACCTATTTATGGATTTATTCTAGTATATGAATTGACTGATCATCACTTATTGTCACACTTTGGAAAGAAGTTTCCCGCACATTTATTGCTTTTGCACAATTTTCTGATCACGAACTTATATTTTTTATATTTTTTATATATTAATTAGTACTATCACTTATTGGTGCACTTTGGATAATACTCCCCTGTATATTTGCACATTTACCCTGTTTGGTCAAGGTTTTCCCGCACTATTTTACTAATTTTTATCATCGCGATTTTTGAGTCATTTTATATTATTCATTGATTGATCTATTTAATGTTGTTTATATATTCACTCTGTTGATTATTTATTTTCATCAATATTGCATATTGTATATATACACATATTTATTTATCTCAGCACATCTTTGCACATTGCACTTCGCCACCTTGTGGCTATTTTCCATAGTCTTTTCTATATACAATTCATCCGATGATATATGTTTACATAGGTATATCTACCTAATTACACTTTATAACATAAGCAGCGCCATCACCTCCATTCTCATCTATTTATATAGTCTTTTGGCTATAGTTTAAGTGAGGCTGCAGCTTATTAGTACTTATCTATATCCTTTGATTCCTTAGCGCGGATTCTATTATCTTTTTTTTTTTTTGTATATCGACTATGCCTCTGCCTGCCGTCTGCATTGTTTATACGCCACGTTTCTGCCTTTCATGTGAACTGACCCTGGACTGTTTATCGATTATGCCTTAGCCTACCGTCTATTTCTGCCTTTTACCTGTACTGACCTCGGCCTGTTGCGACCATGTTTTTTGCCTGACACTTAGACTGATCTTTCGCCCTGCTAGTATACTGTAGTCGTGGGATTCAAAATGACACAGGGGGTCTCACTTTTGTGAGGGGCTTCAGAATAGTGTTCTGATATGAGAAAAACAGTTTTTGGTTTTCTCGGGGTTTGTAATCTCGGAACAGGGTCTGGAGTCCGGAGGCTTCAAAGCAGTTTGGGTGGGAGAAACCTCTACCCCTGTCGCCATTCTTTCCCAACCGAGGCTCTAAGCTTGATGGTCCTGCCTGCTGCCTGAACCAATACTTTGGCTATGCTGATAATATCCCTGCCTGCACTGACCCAGGACTTTTTATGGAACATTTGCCTGTTGCCTGGACCAATACTTGGGCTGTACTGACCATATCTCTGCCTGCTGCCTGTACTAATTATGGACAGTATTCCTGCCTGTTGCATGGACAATCCTTTCTCTGCTGCTGACCATATCCCTGCCTACTACCTGGACCAATGCTTTGGCTGTGCTGACAATATCTCTACCTGTACTGACTATGGACAGTATTCCTGCCTGCTGCCTGGACAATCCTTTCACTGTCACTGTCTACGTTCCTGCCTGCAACCTGGACCACTGCACTGCCAAAACCACAGGTAATCTTTTGTTTATCCTTTGCTCAGCAGAATGTATTTTGGTATGTATTATGCTATGTGTTAGGGGCCTTCAACAATGTGATAGGTTGTCATGAATTTATGTGTGTGATTTATGTCCCTAGGACGCATGATGGTGCTCCTTGGATGTTGGGCCCCTCTATATGGCTAGGCTGTGAAAAAGTCTCACACATGTGGTATTGCCATACTCAGGAGGAGTGGCAGAATATATTTTGAGGTGTAATTTTTGCTGTGTACATGCTATGTGTTAGGAATATCCTATACATTTACAACTTTGTGTAAAAAAAAAAAATGTTGGGGGCGTGGCCTGGAGCGGCATGGAGTAGGACGCTAGTGACTAGAGCTCCGCCGGCCGATCATCCTTTAACCCCGTTTATCCTGCATCCCAGGCTTTACTTTTGGCTCCACGGCACCCTCCTTGTGCCCTAGTACTCAGGCACCATGTCGCCGCCGAAGAAACCCACGGACACCGTGGCTAAGCTTGACAAATTTCACCGACAGGAGAAGGATGGCTCTTCCCAAGATGGCGCCGAGGCGGGAGCGGGAGGTAGCGTGGCGGCTGCGGACACGGTCCGTGTCCTAGATGCGATCTCGCTTTGCCAGACCTCCCTCATGGCCAAAATCGAGGAGATCAAAGTTGACATCTCCCTGATCCGCCAGGACCAACAGAAGCTGCGAGACCAGGTCGGCGAGGCTGAACAACGGATCAGCGGAGTAGAGGATTCGCTGCCCCCCCTGCAGCATGTCTCTGATCGTCTTCAGCTCCAGGTGAGCCAGCTGTTACTCAAACAAGACGACATGGAGAATAGACTGAGGCGATGTAATGTCAGGCTGATTGGTCTCCCGGAGGGGGCAGAGGGCAGAGACCCGGCGGATTTCTTGGAACGGCTCCTGACCGATACTTATGGGCGCGAGGCCTTCTCCCCCACATTTACCGTGGAACGAGCCCACCGTTTATCGGGGAAGCCCCTTCCTCAGGGGGCACCCCCCCCGCACCTTTATTGCTAAGATGTTGAACTATAGAGATAGAGACACCATACTGCGATTGAACAGGGAAAAGGGCAATAACCCTTTTGGAAATGGACGGATTGCGATATTCCCCGACTACGTGTCAAGAACATAAAATATGCTATGTTGTTCCCGGCTCGACTGCGAGTGGAGGGGGGAGACAGAGTTCATTTTTTTGACGACCCTGAGGCTGCCATATCGTGGCTGGAACGCCTGGACACTTGGAACTGAACTCCCCCCCCCTGCCTCTTTTCTGCTACCCGCTGGTGACCGGCTCTTTGGCAATTTCACTCACCTGGCAGCTCCCTTTTCGGGTTGTGCATCCTATACCCCTGTCTGGAAGGGGACTATGACTGCTCCTGTGCTGCCTTAAACTCCCTCACTTTTATCCTGCCCGGTCCACGAACCATCCCCTGGTCTGGAGGAGGACCACGTTATTCTCCTATGTGCCTTGATATCCTTAAATGTTTGAATTTACTTCTCTGTGTCTCTTTCTCCCCTCTTTCTTAGCCTCGGTGATCATAATCTATACCTACCTTCTCCTCTATCTCCTCCTATGGCTCCATGTGTGTCTTTGATTACTGTCGCCCGTGGGTTTTTTGGCCGGTGGGCCCTAGTCCTCTTTTCTTCTTCTTCTCTCTTACCAACCTCTCCTTTCTCCCCTTTTCCCTACCCTTGTCCTTCCCCCCCCCCCTTTTCCTTTTTTTTTTTTTTTTCTTTTCACTGCTTCTGGCTTTCTTCTCCCCTCTTCTTTTTTCTTCCTCTTCCCTTAATCTTGGTACTCCTTACCTAGTTTTCTAGCTTTCCTACGATTGTGCCTTTGCTACCCAGCGAAGTTTCGCCCGAGGGCTCTGTGTTAGGCAGAGCTGCGCACCAACCACTCCTCCATTGTCTGTGTGGATAGTGGGGGCATATGCTCAGGCTGTTGTTTTCCTGGGCCAGATGCTGGACCTGTTTTTCCCCTCATTTTTGTGCGGGGGTTTTTTCTTATGGCCTTTATTTTCTTAAGTTTTACAGGTCCGGATTCTGTTGTGGTTGGATATGGGATTTGAATGCCCGCAAATGTTTGGGTTGGTGCAGGGCGGGGTGGGGGGAAATGTTTTCTTTATTGTTCACAAATGATCAGTATCTGTGGGAATGTGTATTGTTTACCCTGTTAAGTTTTTTACTGCTATTTGCAGTACTTATGGAACAACTGTCTCTGTGCCTGACCGGGGCTACTCCCTTAACACGCATTGTGACTCTTATTATTGTGGGTCAAACGGGTCTCCCGGAGCTCCTGCGCAGCTTGCTGCTACCGACATTCAATGGCCCAACTTAAATTTCTAACATGGAACGTCCGGGGTCTGGGCGACAGGATTAAACGCTCGGCAGTGTTTACCTTTCTTAAAAGCCAGCGTGCGGATGTAGTGGTGCTGGTAGAGACCCACCTTGAGGGCAGACTTCAGATGGCACTCCGTCGCCCGTGGCTTGGCTGGACGTTCCATTCCATGTTCACTTCCCATTCGCAGGGTGTGGCTATACTAGTGGCCAAGACTGTACATTTTGAGCTCCGGGGATCCCTAGTAGACCCTCAGGGTAGATTTGTGTTTCTCTCTGTGATGCTGTACGGGGAACCCTTCCTACTTATGATGTATTATGTGCCCCCCCCATTTTCATCCACTATCCTTATGGAGGGCCTGGATTTCATGATGTCAAACCCCCACATACCAGTACTCTGATTGGGGGATTTTAATAATACCCTGAATCCCAGTTTGGACTAGATTTGCTAGACTGTTGACGGAATTTAACCTATTTGACACCTGGAGAGCTAAATGCCCTGATAAGCTGGCCTACTCCTGTTACTCCTCTGCTCGTCGGTCCATGTCTCGCATAGATTTTATCTTGGTCTCCCCTTCCCTTCTCCCACGACTGTTGGACACTGGATTTTCGGCTCGTGGTTTGTCGGATCACTGTCCCTACTGGGTGAGGATTAGTTTTGGCCGTGACCGTCCCCCCCCCCCCCCCCCCCAGCGTGGAGGCTTAACCCACATTGGCTTGGGCTTCTTCCTGAGGAGGCGGATGTGTCGTCGGTCTGGAGACAGTTTTTTGCGGAGAATGCCCATGCTACATGTCAGATCCCACTTAACACATGCAATCAATAAAATCAAGACTGAATCTTTGGAGAGCTATAATGGCGCTCTGCGCAATTTGGCTGCGGCGGAGCAGGCTTTCCAGGTGGCTCCAACGCCGGAGGGAGCCGCGCAGCTTAAACTAGTAACTAGAGTGGTAGCGCAGATGGAATACGAAAGGGCTCGTAGGAAGTTATTTTTCCAGAAGCAGAAACTGTTTGAGCACGGGGAGCGAGCAGGTAAGCTCTTGGCTTATCTGGTGCCTTGCTAAGATAGGCCCCCGGTGGTGATTAAGTTGCGCTCGCCACAGGGTTCTTTGACCGCTGATCCTAAGCAGGTAGCTGATTTGTTCAGGGTGTTTTTCCAGGATCTTTACACTTCCGTGACCCCGGCGGATGACTCTCTAATGAATGCTTTTTTGGCCTCTATAGAGCTCCCCCAATTGTCGGCCGAGCAGGTAGAGTCTTTGGAGGCCCCGCTTACGGTGGAGGAGATCGTGGAGGCCATATCGCAATTCTCGAGAGCCAAATCACCCAGCCTGGACGGCCTCCCAATAGAATTCTATTCAGCATACGCTGAAGACTTGCGGACCCAGAGGCCTCTCTACATACAGCGCTGTCCCTGATTGGCCGCTATGGCCAATTCTCGGGCTTAAAAATTAACTGGGATAAGTCCCAAATCCTGCCCATTGATGATATCTTGTCGGTCCCCCACAGCCTGGAGTTTCCCTTGTGTAGGGTGGACCGCATTAAATACTTGGGAGTTCAAGTCACGAAGAGAGCGTCTGATTACGTCCCGGACAACTTACTACCTCTCCTTACCATGGTCAAAACGCAAACTCAGACTTGGGCTAGACTGCCGTTGGGGGTCATGGGACGCATCAATCTGATAAAGATGGTGTTACTCCCAAAACAGCTCTATGTCTTGTGGCATTCCCCGATATATCTCCCACTCCGGTATTTTCTTCAATTGGAATCTCTTCTTAAACCGTTCTTCTGGGAACCTCCATGCACAAATTGTCCTGGCGGAAACTGAAGAATGCTACCAATCTAGGGGGGATGGCTCTCTCTGATTTTAATTTATACTATATTGCAGCGCAGTTGTCTCATTTTTTCCATTTTAATTCCTCTGATAGGGATAGATTCCTAGCGCTCCTTGCACCGCCTCAGACCCATGCACTCACAGATCCACTGTCTCTCATTGTCTCAGGTGTACGGGGGCGGATAACAGGGACAGCAGAACTTCAATGTTGTATCACTATCGGAGGCTGTGGGACGTGGTCTCGAGCAAGCTGGCCCTCCCGGACCTTCACGAATACACCCCTTTGTGGTGTGATGCCTCCCTTCCTGAGTTCCAGACTATACCAGAGGTGCATGTATGGGTCCGACACGGAATCATTTTCTTGTCTCATCTCCTCACAAATGGTAATATTAGGAACTTTGAATCCCTCTCCAACAGGTTCCATCTTCCCCCTCATATGCATTACCGATACCTTCAACTGAGACACGCTTTCCAGACACAATTCCCTCAACCTCTGTCTGCCCTTCCTCCAGTTCCTGTGCTGGAAGTGGTTAGCTGCTCAGACCCTAGTCACCTCATTTCGATCTTATATACTATGTTGCACGAGCCGGCGTCCACGGTCCTTGCTTATGTCACTAAGGCTAGATGGGAGGAGGATGTGGGAGACCTGGAAGATGACGAGTGGAGCGACGCCCTGGATACTTGTAAACTGGCTTCCCCTAAATTGTCCGACCGCCTTACGCAAATATATATCCTTCACCGTGCGTATCTTACCCCTGTCCTGACAGCCAAATACAGACGTTACACCTCAGACACCTGCCCTATGTGTAAACGGGAGCAGGGAACTTTTTATCACTTGTTGTGGAGCTGTCCAGAGGTTCAGGGCTACTGGGCACAGATAGTTAAATTCCTTCATGACACCATGGGCTCTCCTCTCTCACTGTTCCCCAAACCGTGTCTATTGGGAATATTTCCTGACACCAGCATGAATAAGTTTACCACTATCTTTCTACATGAGACCCTGTTCTCTGCCCGAAAGCTGATTGCGAGAAGGTGGATGCGAGATAGACCTCCTACTTTTCATGACTGGCTAAGGGAAGTTAATGCCACTATTCCGTACAAGAAACTTCTGTATACTCACAGTGGATGCCCCACGAAATTTACTAAGATATGGGACAGGTGGATCCAGGCCCCGGAGACGTGTGTGGGACCCAGTGCCCTGTCCCCCTCCCCTACATAGTTACCTGGTCCGCAGGCCATTCACAGTGTTCCTCGGTCCTCATGCCTCACGCTGTCATGTAGTTGTTCCATGCCATTGATACTTGTCCGGGTTACTTTCATGTGTATGTACTCGCAAATATGTCCTTCTGATACTCATACCCTGTTGTTCTGGTCACTGCTTGGCTAATTATTTGTGGATTACTGTATTACCCTGTTACTGTTATTTGCACTTTTTTGTTCAATAAAGAACCGTTTGATTTAAAAGAAAAAAAAAAGGTTTTCATTTTTTTCCAACATTTTCCAAAAACTTGCCTCATAGAATATACGTTGGAGTGTTTGCATTCCAAAATGGGGTAATTTTGTGGGCGTTTTTCAATTGCCTTGGTACTCTAGGGCCTTCAAAAGTGTGATAGGTAGTCAGAAAATGATGTGTGTAGTTTATGCTCCTAGAGCGCCTGAAGGTGCTACTTGGATGTGTAGTCTCTTTATGTGGCCAGGCTGTGTAAAAGTCTCACACATGTGGTATCGCCATACTCAGGAGAAGTAGCAGAATGTATTTTGGGGTGTCATTTTTGCTGTGCACATGCTATGTGTTAGAAATATCCTTCCTATACATTGACAACTTTGTGGGAAAAAAAGTTAAAAAAATGTTTTTCCTTAATTTTCCAAGAATTGTGGGAAAAAATTATAACTTCAAAAAACTCACCATGCCTCTTACTAAATACCTTGGACTGTCTACTTTACAAAAAGGGGTCATTTGGGGGGTATTTGTACTGTCTGGTGTGATCAATTTTCAGCAATTGGTACCATAGCTTCTAGACTCAATAACTTTCACACAGACTAAATAATATACACTAATTTTGGTTAATTTTACCAGAGATATGTAGCAGTATAAATTTTGGCCCAAATGTATGAAGAAAAAATAATTTTTTGCAAAATTTTATAATAGAACCTAAAAAAAAAGTATTTTTTCTTCAAAATTTTTGCTCTTTTTTTGCTTATATCACAAAAAAACCCAGTTGTGATCAAATACCACCAAAAGAAAGCTCTATTTGTGTGAAAAAAATGATAAAAATTTTGTTTGGTTACAGTGTAGCATGACTGAGCAATTGTCATTCAAATGTGAGAGTGCTGAAAGCTGAAAATTGGTCTGGGCAGGAAGGGGGTGTAACTTCTCTGTATGAAAGTGGTTAACAGAGAAGACTCTACAGGGCATGGTCAGTGGACATCATAATTGACAATGAATTAACAACAAGGGGGTTTCTTTGGGATTTATTTTATTTTATTTTTTTAATAAAGAATTTGTCAAGCATATCAATGTTTTTATTTCTAGGTTATATATTTTTTGTGAATGAGTAGGGATACTATTGTATGTGCCCCATACTCATTTACAAGGGGGTGGGTGGCATCTGAGGTCTCCTTATTGTTAGATAACAATGTGCAGATTCGGATAAGCCCCTTGACTGCAGACACCACAACCACTGGCCAGGTTTGTGGGGAAGGGGTACCCCCCAGCACGGTTCCCCCATGTTAAGGGCATGTGGTCTGGTAGGGTTCTGGAGCCAGGAAATCCCATGCATTTCTTTTCTGCATTCTAAATCGATACTAGATTCAAAAGAGTCTGTTTTGCATTTTGAGGGGGGACTCTCCACAATTTTCTTTAGTATTCTTGCTATGGGATGTGCTTCAACAAAAGTGACATTTGCAAAGCAAAGTGCTGCAGCACTTTCTGCCACTTTCTGTACATCACAGAGATGCACCCTTTCACAAGCTGCACCACCAGTAAATAAATAGATAGAACTTTTAAAAATAGGAATTTTTAATTTGACAGATTTATCCTCCATTGATTGCAGTAGGGTTTGGGTTCAGCATTTGAACTTCTTTAAAGTTTGCCAAACCCTGCTTAAACCAAACCCAGGACAGTTCAGCACACCATTGGTCTGGAGATTGTCCAGGAGAAAGAAAACCTGGGAGAGAGCTATGTTCAAGATCAGGCCTAGATACTCCAAATTAAGATAAGTCAAATCTTCCCTCAGAAGAAAGTTGTCCAGTTATCTCATTATGGGGATGCCCTATGAGCAAAGAAAAACAAGGACAAGGGCTAGCATCTTGGTTAAGACCTGAGGTGCAGTGGACAGGCCAAAAGCAAATGCAGCAAATTGATAATGCTGTGTGTCCACAGTAAAACCCTGGCAGCGTTGATGAGCCAGGAAGATGGGGACATGCAAATAAGCATCCAAGATATCCACAGACATCAGAAGGTCTCCCGAGGGAAGAACAGACTGCCCTGGCAGATTTCATGCAGAATTTTTTTGCACTCGGAGGGAGGTGTTGAAAAACTCTAGATCCAGTATGGGAGAAATGCCTTTTTTTCCTTGGGTACAGTGAACAGGTTTGAATAGAAACCATGGAACCTCTTGGTTTTTGGGACAATGGCTATTACCCCTTCATAAAGTAGCTGCACCAGAGCAGCGTGAGGGTCATTGCAAGGATGCTGGCAAGTTTGACAGCATGAAACAAGGCAGAGGCAGAGACCAAAATTCCCAAATGTAGCCTCTGGACATAACATTCCGGACTCAAACATGCCATTGGACCAGATGGACAGAAGGGCCAATTAACATCCTTGCACTCTGACAAGTGGGGGCACTGTCTCATTATGAGGAATACTTGCTCATAGATTTTGGGGACTTGGGGGTCCAGGTCTTATGGCAGAACTGCATTCCAATATTAATTTGGGACTTGGAAGCCTGAGAGAAACAAAAGGAACTCTTCTTAGCCTCAAGAGTAGAGAGTTTCCCAGATGGAGATTTTGCTTTCTTTTTCTGGGGCAAAAGGATACTCTTTCTCTCCAGTGACCACCTAAAAAGTTATCCAGTGATTCACCAAAGATGTGTTCCTTGTCAAAGGGCAATCACAAGAGGCATTTCTTGCACTGGTGCTCTGCAGAGTAATATTTGATCCAAAGGGTCTGTCACATGTGTACCAAAAAGGAGGCTAATTCTGGATATTTTGCATATAATATCTGCCAGGCTGTCATTGCAATGGAGTATTACCGCGAGCATTAGCACTAACTGATGGAGGACAAAAGTATCCAGTGAGCTAGAACTAGGATCCCTGGACATAACTATACACCAGACAGCTAAGGTCTGGCAGATAGAAAGGGCCACGATAGCAAGTTGCAGGGCAGGACCTGCCAGGAAGAATAAGTCCTGACAAAGGGCTTGTAGTCTTTTTTTCACTGGGTCTTTAAATACCCACCTAACGACCACCCTATAGCAGATTTACTGCTACAGGGCAGCCATTCTGTACAGCATTACGTATATAAACATGACTCTGCACTTCCGCCTAGGGGATGCGCGCGTGCAAACGTCAGATCAAGGGCAGCAGTTCTTGCAGTAGACCTTCTCTGTAAAGCTAAAGTGGTAACCTGTAAAGGCTTTTAAAGCCTTTTAAAAATGTACATAGTTTATTGCCGCTGCACGCGCGTGCACAATTTCAAAGCATGTCATCTTTGGTATCTATGCACTTGGCAAAAAATCATCTTTTATATTTTACCAAACAATTGGGCAATAAATGTGTATATGTGCATTACATTTTCCCCAAAAAATTGCATTTGGAAAATCTCTGCTCAAATACTGTGTGACAAACAAAATTGCAACACACACCATTTTGTTTTGTAGGGCCTCTGCTTTAAAAAAATATATATAATGTTTGGGGGTAAAAAAAAAATGGGATTTTTGACTTACCGTAAAATCCATTTCTCTGATGTTCATTTACTGGCACAGCTCCTGTCATTCTTGACCATTGGGATATACTGCCCCCTACAGGAGTATAACACTAGGAAGAAAAAAATTCTGGCTATACCCCTGGGCAATCCCAGGGGGTTTACTCCCTCTCCCTGCTATAGTCACTCAGTTTTGTTACAAACAGTGTCAGGAGATCTATAACTATACAGAGGGGTGGGTGCTATGTCCGTCAATGAACATCAGAGAAATTGATTTTACGGTAAGTCAAAAATCCCATTTTCTCTTTCGTTCATTGACGGACACAGCTCCTGTCATTCTTGACTATTGGGACATCCCAAAGCAGTGTCAAACATGAGGGGTGGGAAACAGCAAAAAAGGCTAAACAGTAGCTAATCAGGCAACAGGGACTCCACCAAAACAACTAGAGCACACCTGAAAAAAAACAATATACTCTCAAAGAGGATCAGGTCCTTCTAAGAGCAGCGCAAAATCTATGCGGCCAAAGGAAGCATCCGCAGATGCCAACACATCCACTTTATAAAACTTTGTAAAAGTGTGCACCGACGGCCAAGTGGCCGCCTTGCAAACCTGCGCCACTGACACTTGATGACAGAAGGCCCAGGAGGCACTAAGCACCCTAGTAGAGTGCGCCTTGACAGGGAAAGGAGGAACCTGACCCCTAATGGAATAGGCCTGAACCACCGTCTGTCTGAGCCATCTGGAAATGGTCGCAGAGGAAGCAGACAACCCTTTGCGAGGTCCATCCGTGAGCACAAATAGAGTCTGACTTCCTGAAAGACTCCGTAGCTGCCAGGTACACCCTGATTGCCCGGACCACATCGAAGGCATGCAAGGCAATTTCCTTCAGATGTCTTGAGTTTAGGCAGGACACACTTGTCTTTGTATAATTCACCTGGTTGCCTCCACATAGGCATGATGGACAGGGGCGAAGCACCACCTTATCCTTGTGAATCACCAAATAAGGTGAGCGACAGGATAACACCGCCAGTTCCGACACCCTGCACGCAGAAGTGGTAGCCACCATAAAGGCCACCTTCTGGGACAACATAAGCTGGGGAATCTCCTGAAAAGGGAGGCTTCTGTAGAGCTGAAAGCACCAAATTTAAATCCCAATGTAGCAACGGAGCCCGCACTGGAGGAACCAAATGTCGAACACATTGAAGAAAGGTACGCACCAAGGAGTGTGTGGCCAAAGGTGGTTGGAAAAAGACAGAGACCTTGCTTTCAATGGTACTCAAGGCCAAAGTCTGTTCAACTCCCGGTTGAAGTAAGGTTAAGATACGAGCCACCGAGAAGAAGCAAGGATGAACCCAAAGAGACTCACACCATGCAATCTTCTTCTACATCTTCGACGTACTATGGTAGAACTACCTGGAGGTCGATTTCCTAGCTTTTAACAACGTAGGAATCACTGATTCTTTTCTATCCTTTCTATTTCTATCCTTTAGCACCTGACATTTAACAGCCAAGCAGTCAAAGCCAGGGACTGTAAAGCAGGATGAAAGAATGGTCCTTGGGACAGCAGATCCTCCCTGAGAGGATGCTTCCAAGGAACGTCGGTGACCAGCCGCACTAAATTGGCGTACCAGGCCCGACGAGGCCAGTCCAGTGCCACTAGGATGACCGTAATCCCTTCTGCCTCGATCCTGCATAGGAGTCTGGACAGAAGCTTGAGAGGAGGGAAGGCGTAAATCAGACGATACTGACCCCATGGGGCCACCAACGTGTCTGTGGCATCTGCCAGAGGATCCCTTAACTGAGGCACAAACCTCTGCATCTTTCAGTTGAGCCAACAGTTCCTGATGAAACACCTCTGGATGAAGGGACCACTCCCCTTAGTCCAACGCCTGCCGATTTTGCACTCCAGTAATATGTACAGCGGAGAGGGCTGAAACGAAAGGTTCTGCCCACCTTAGAATGCCAGCTACCTCCAGAGCCACCAGGGCACTTTTTGTGCCCCCTTGGTGATTGACATAGGCCACGGCCGTAGCATTGTCTGATTGAATGTGCACTGGGCATCCCTGAAGATGATCCATCTAATGATCCAGACACAGTCTGATTGCTCTGAGTTCCAGGACATTGATCTGTAGTCTGGACTCTTTTATCGTCCAGATCCCCTGAGCAGAAGGCATCCAGGGTGATCACTGTCCAATACGAGGGGAGGAAGGATTTTTCCAGCCGAAGAGCGAAGTTACCATATCAGGGACTCCTTTGTTCCCTGACTCGGCTGGATCTGATTGTCCAGGGACTGTGGAGTCTTGTCCCATTTGGACAGAATCTCCCTTTGCAGGGATCTCGTATGGAACTGTGCAAATGGAACCGCCTCAAAGGTAGATACCATCAGACCCAGCACCTGCATGCAAGTCCGGAGTGATGACCATTTGTTGGACAGCAGGAGGTGAATTGCAGCCTGCAATTTCTGGAGTTTGTCCAGAGGAAGGAGCACTCTGGGTATGACTGAGTCCAGAGTCAGGCCCAAATAGTCCAGCTTTGTGGATGGAAGCAGGGCAGACTTCTGAAAATTCAGAATCCAGCCAAACTCCCGCAGAGTTTTTATTGTGATTTCCAGGTTCTCCACCAGAGCAGAGGGAGGCTCAAACTGATAATGCTCCTCTCCCACAGCAAAGCAGAGAAAACACTGGTGAATGGCACATATTGGAATGTGAATGGCATCTTTGATATCTATAGAGGAAAGGAAAGGAAATCCTCCTGATGCAGGGATGCCACCACTGTTCGAATGGACTCCATTCTGAACTTCTGTACCTGCACAAAGCAGTTTAGCACCTTGAGGTCCAGGATTGGATGCACTTTGCCTTCCTTCCTGGGGACCTTGAACAGGTTTGAGTAAAAACCCTGAAAACGTTCCGAAGTCCGACCCGCGACAATCACCCCTTGAGGGAACAGGTCTTGTACCACCCCATACAGACCTGGGGACAGGAGCAGGTTGGAAGGAAAAAACCTTGCCAGGGGACAGAAGCAAATCTCAATCTTGTAGCCGAACCTAATGACTTTGTGGACCCACTTGTCTTACAACAGGGAAGTCCATGGGTCTGGAAACCAGCAAAGACGTCCTGTCAGGCTTATTTGGGGAGGTTAAATTAAAAAAAAAAGAAATTAAATGTTATATATAGAAATATGAAGCAATGACATCCATTTTTGTTAGGTTACTGAAAGGTTAAATCTCTTTAACAAAAAGGGCCTATTCAACAGGTTTACCCCAGACATGCTGTGTTGACCTAAGGTAATAAATAAATAGTCTGTTGACTTTCTTTAAGATAAAGTCTAGCTGACGCTATACCAGGTAATCTTATCTGTGTGGGAATCATAAACCTTAGTCAGTATTTTCTGTGCTTAAACCCATTTAAAATAAGATTTACAAATATGTTATAATCTTGTATGTAACAGAATATTAACAATGAAATATATATATAACTAACATACATAGATATGTAGAAAACCGTTATATATTATAATTGTTTTATCCTTGCTAAAAGAAAGTTAAACTGATTTTGATGACTCATCATTACATGTCAAGAAAGATAGACTTCATGTTAATCCTTTGTAAGTTGTAGAAAGCATCATAAAAGTTTGTTTAACCTTGCTAGGCTCTAGGAAGTCTGAGATGGTAAGCTCTTTGTCAATATAAGGTTCAAAGTTTATTTGTAGGCAAATAATGCTGTCATACTGAACCTAAGAGCAATGCAATACTGCCATCGCTGGTGACTGACCACTACTAATTGAAGTCTTAGGTTAAAAAGTAATTTCCAATATATATAGATATATATATTAATAATATATTATGGTGTTACCAGATTTAATCTTTATTTAGATACATGGTGGATATTAAATGGACATGTAATAGATGAGAGCATGGATACATTTTATGTTGTTTTATAATAGTCTTAAATTGAGAAATCTTTATTTAATATTCAATATACTGGTCAACCAAGAGGTGTCACCCAATGACATCACCAGTTAATGAATAAGATGTTCCAACCAATGGGGATCATGTTACTCCCTCTGGGTTTAACTTATGGTAATTTTAATAGTCCTTTGTTCTATACCATATAAAAAGGCAAACTCAGATGAGAGGGGGACACATCACATTTGCCCAACATACATCACGCATACAACATACACGCTACTACAGCCATGCATAGACTCATCTACACAGACTCCATTTTGCTCCATCATGTATCTGAAACTTTGAGGGACGTCAAACGAAACTCCTCCCTAATTAACCGCTATCTTGGAAAGGCAGCCATCTTAAGGACTCTGGTAACGACCATTTTAAGCTAGCAGCCATTTTAAATATGGTAAATATACTTGCTAATTATTTGATTATTATTCAATATTGTTTATGTACTTCCTTAAATGTTTTACATTTCATGCTAAAGGGTAACGAGAGTACAATCCCAGCCGTATAAACCATATGTAGATTTTTCTCTAAAAAGCTGATTTTTGTTTTTATAACATTTTTATTAATATCAGATTTAGCGCATATTGGCGTATTAGTCTCACGTTTTGCATGGCCTATTCTCACTTCATCTGCAGTGGAGTGACTGTCGGACTTCGCAATTCGCAGTCAATTGTGGTCTGATTATATAGAACATTCATTTATGGTTTATACTATACCTGGAGAAAACGTAATCTTGCTTTATTTTTACTTTCATTATTGAGCTACAAATCACATTGCATTTATTGTTTGAAGTTCATATTTTATGTAAAGTTCTCTTTTTGTGTCACCTCAAGTTCGATCATTTATCGTGATTACATGTCTTGTGAATAAATATTTTATATATTCCATACTGTAGACTGTTTTCACTAAGATTGGTATATGCTTTTTAAAATAAATGAATCAATAAAAAGAATTAGCTACATATTGATTTGTGGAAATAAGTTGAGATTCTCCTTCCGCACAGATCTTTGCTTATTGACATAAATAGACACTGTTATATTCAGAGCAGTATAAACATTCTGACATAATGGAGGCGACCCAGCGAGATATTATTAATTTCTGACATAATAGAGGCGCCCAGCGAGATATTATTAATTTCTTACAGTCCCCCCACCACCGATACGGGTGAGGGCCCACCTTCATGCAGAAGAAGCCTTGTCTGCGGGTCTGGAGAAGCCCACTCTCAACTTGCCAGGCCAGGTTGAGAGCGCTGATCGGAGTGTCCTGGCAGGGGGCTGTTCCTGTTAGAACACAACAGCTCAGCGGGGGAGATCGCTGTACTAACGTTGGATCGTTAGTACAGCAGCTACAACCAGAGAGGTCAGGGTTTTTTTTCCTTCTAAGTTGAAGGAAAAAAAAACTATTAGTGTGTACTAGGCTTTACATGGGGCTGACATTTCTGTTCTAACAGGAAGAGAATACAAGGGAATTGCAGCAATCCCAGGTATCCCTAAGTAGTAAGGCTATTCTATCAAACAATCTGAAGATTGTAAATATTTCATATACCCATTCCCAACTATTCCTTCTAAATATGCCTTATACAGCTACGCTAAATTTATCACCATATTACTGACACTCATGGCACTAAATAGTACCATTTGGACCCGACACCAATGCCACTGCCTTCTAAAACCATTGTTTGGTCAAACTTATGCCTAAAAATTGTATAAATAACTTTGGGCCCAAAACAGTACATACATGAGCTTGATTGCCACCTCTTCAGTCAGAAAAAAGACCAGCACATCATGGCATGGCACTTTATTTTATTTTTCATAATGTCTACCAATTTCTTTAATTCACTATAAAAATCTTTATCACGTATTGTACCAAACAAGAGCATACACTTTTTTATGTATATTTTAATGTATTAACATAAAATTCATACATATTATATCATCTAACATTCTTCTCTTTATGGTAAATATATTTTTAAATTAACGTTATGGTAAATGCATTAAAGTCTTGTCTTCAAGTTAAACAGCAGTGCAAATATAAACTGAGTTCTGCAGCGAGGAATCCAAGGCAACAAATAGGCAATGCAAAGCATCATAGTGTTATAATAAAACTAAAATGATGACGTAGAAAACAAAAAAAACCCAGTCATCTTCACTTGGTTAAATGATATTAATCCGTGCGGCATAATGTGTGTGTACACCTGAAGCAGCTTAATTTTAATTGTGTATGACTTTATTTCCAAATGAGAGCAAGTAGATTTCTATATAAAAATTTTAAGATTATGTTTTAAGGAGTCGTATAAAAACTGAAGGGCGTTAAAAATGGTTGTGTGGTCCATGGCATCTAGCCAGGTCAGCGATGCAGAAGAAATACAGCACAGTCCTCTTGCAAAGTTTATTAACTCTTTCTACAAATGTTCATTCTCTCTTCCCAGGGTACCCTATTCAAAGGCCAGTATACTTCATATCAGACTTTTCAGTTTTTGCGTGGGTGTTGTGGAGGAAAAATACACAACACAGCAAGATACATTCACAATAAACATTCAAAATAATTCCAAACTCTCTCTAGCCATCTCAGACAGCGCAGGGATCACACACACCCCCCGATTAATTCCAAACTCTGTTCCTTGCCGCAATAATTACAATGATTTCTCACCTTCTCTATTGGATGTAATTTTTATATTACATTTTATTTTACATTACAAACATTGCAGGAATAGAAGTGTGACCAGCTTGCTTGGCTTTTCAATGACTGTAGCAGGTGTCACAACTGAGAAATCTGGCAGGGAAATCTTGCTTTTGGAGCTCATGAGATAGCAAGCCAGTGGTTTAACCCCATAGACTGCACCTATAATTGAAATAATTATTTTAGGTAGAAAATAGGATAGTTTAATTGTTCATTTTTTACTGACACACATTAATTATACAAGCCATCTAAATCCAGTTATGGCACTGTCTGAATCTAATTAGCCACAGCATCTGTATAGTTATGATGCGTCAGTAAGGGCTCATTCAAACCTGCTTTCTCAAGCGTTGTGATGCAATTTTAGGGTCCATGCACACTGGGCAAAGAAAAAACTCTCATATAAAATGCAAACCAGAAGGGGTTTTGTTTTTCTGCCTCTATACACCAAGCGCAAAATATGCCTCCAAACGTCCTAATGTGCATAGACACATAGGATAACATTGAGCTGCTTCTACAGGCAAAACACAGAACACCTGTAGAAGCAGTGTTATTTAAGACCAATGGGCATGGACCCTAAATTCACTTTACAGGTACAACTATTCATCTGTATGGAAGTATATCTGTGAAGGCTCCCATTTGCTTAAAACATGGTACAGCTATTAAAAGTCACATTCAACTGGACATGTTGATGGTTCTTTATTGTTGAAGGAATTTCACTAATTATCCAAGCAGTTCCAATGAGTGTCAGAAATATACCCCAGCATTTACACTCTGTTCACATACAGTATATGCAAAACGGATACATTTATTCACATAACATGAGAACCGGCATCCTTCTCAATGCAGCCGGTTCACAACTGTGCAGGGCGGCCGTGTTGTGGTTTTTAAAAGAGGCCTGTGCATTTTGCAGTCCGGGTTCAGGTGCGATTTCAGGTAAAATTTTGCACCTGAATCGGTGACCAGAACCACACCGGGCTCTCGCGCTCAAACTGCAGCCGCATATGTGTGAGCCTTAGAGCCAAATGGGTTACAATGAACATCCAAGAGCATAATGGCAAATGTGAACGTTTTGGAAGTTTGCGCCTTCATGGTATTACCATTGTGTACCATTGTGTCTGAATGCTACCATTCTTACAGCAAGGAGGTATAACAAATCTTTTTTATCTTCTTGGACAATCAACACTAGCCTTGACACACTACATGGTGCCTGAATTAAAGTGTCACTAAACCCACATCATAAAAAAAAACTAGCAATAAATGCTGTTTTTTTAATGTATTCTGCAAAAAACCTGGTTGATCCTGCTGTTTTCTCCCCCCCCCCCCCCCCCTTCTGTTCATGTCACCAATTCAGCTAGGGATTTTGCACAGCAGTGTGTGCAGCTCTGCACATGCTCAGTTTTCAGTGAGTTTCTATGCTGAGCATTTCCTCCTTATCACATCTGAGCAGCCCATGTGACTACAGAGTCACACATGTGGGCATATACACAGACAAATGACAGCCCACACTCTCCCTCCTCCTCCTTGCCCACTAACCAGCTAAACACAATGAAGGAAGGATATTATATGTAGATTTATGGAGACTTCACCTCCCTCTTATTCTAAGACACAGGCTACAGGGGTTTGACACAGCCTGTGGCTGGCAGATATCCGCCCACACCATGTTATTACCAAAAATTTATAAAGATTGGATTTTAAATATATATTTGCATGACAATTAAAAACAGTTTATTGATACAAATTTTTACTCTGTATCCGAAAGGTTGTTTTTTTTTTTTTACATGTGACCAGCACTAGAGGACTAGAAACTCCTGCATATGTTTCCCTACAGACAGGCTGAGAAAGAGCTTGGTCAGGTGACAACTGTATATCACACACACAAAGGCAACGACTGCACTCCGATGTAAGAAGAAGCATACATTTATTCACCACTTGTAGATCCATACATGACTTGAAACATCACAGACAAGAACCAAAGGTTCATGCATTTCATGAAATTACATTTGCTTACTGGTTATGAGTAAGCGAATGTAATTTCGTGAAACGAGTCAACCTTTGGTTCTTGTCTGTGATGTTTCAAGTCATGTATGGATGTACAAGTGGTGAATAAATGTATGTTTCTTCTTACATCGGAGTGCAGTCGTTGCCTTTGTGTGTATGGTCTTGCCTAAAGATTACGGATCTGACACGCACCCGACAAGTACCTTCACCTGAGCAGCTTACCTGCCTTGTACTTCTGACAACTGTATATCGCTTAGGAAATAGGTACTTAGATATGTGTTTTTTTTTTTTTTATTAAAATAATTAAAAAGCCATCACCCACATACAGAAAGAGAAGGAACAATGTAAAATAAACAGTGTGTATTTAGGGGTGTCCCATATGACTACATATGCTGGGGATTGTTCCCAATACTCATTGGAACTGAAATATTGCTTAGATGAGTAGCAAAACTTCTTGAACATTACAGAGCAAGTCCAATTAAGTGTGACTAACTGCTACTAGCTGTCTGTATGGACGATTTCTTTGCCAGAAACTGCACCAAAGATTGCAATAGAGAACATAGGTAAGACCCAGTGCCTAACTACAGAAACACGTTCACAACCCTGGTGGACAGGTGACTCTTGCCAAGAGTTTTTCTATGTTGGGAACTTGCTCTGTGCACACAAACACATTCTAGGCACAAAAATCACTGGGACCGAGTCCCCTTCAACCACTTGCACCGCAGGCCCTCTGCATGGCTTCCCATTTGCTTTCAGGTAGCAGCCTTGATTGACAAGCCCTCTTTTCCATCTGCATAGGTTTCTAGTATTGTAAAAAATGACAGCTAAAACTTGTTTGGCTGCCACAGACAACATCTCCATTTTCTATGTGCTACTTATTAGAAACTAGTCCAATGGGTTTCTGAGGCCCTTTAATTCATTTAAAGTTTTTCTCACTTGTATTCCTGAGGATCTGTGTATTATTATCATCGATTGTATGGCAGGGACAGGCAGTGTCACTTTTTCTACCAGATTTACAGCTGTACAGTTTAAGTTGTGCTTTATCCTGCCTTTAAAATAGACAGCTAAGCTGCTGAGGTTTGGTAATACAGATTATTGGATATCCTTTGTAAGAGTCCTGGTTCCTGTTTTTTTTTTTTTTTTAAGCATTATAAGCGTGCAAAAAGAGTACAACATTTTCCTGCAATCGGTTACAGATGAATGGCAACAGCAAATACATTCACGATACAATACATGGTCCGATTTTCCCACCTCACTGTGGAACTCCCTGAAAATGAGATAACAAAAAAGAATAATTTAAAACAGAAATAAAAACTAAAGTCCACTAACATTAAATGTATCTTTATGCAAAACCTTGAGAGACTCTGTCAAGTTTTTATTACGATTTCGTGTTATAGTGGTAGTAAAGGCAGCTTTATGACTGGTACCTACAGGTAAGCCTATAATAAAGCTTACCTGTAGGTACAGTGAATATCTCCTAAGCGTGTACCATTTAGGAGATATTACCATTTATACAGGCCAATGATGTCATTGGCGCATGCACACTGTGCTCAGAATGAATAGCATACTGGAGTATGCCGTTCATTGAGAGCACTGTGCTGCGACTTTTACTCACGCATGCATGAGTGGGAATGACGTCATAGTGGCCCAGCCATTCAAATAGCCGGAGCCTGCAAACCTGGAAGGAAGACTGGGTGAACATGGAAGCAGAAGCAGCAGTGATCGCTCACCGCTGAAGGGCTTCGTTTTAAGGTAGGTCTGTCATAATGTGCTAGTATGCGGTACATGAACACATTAAAATACATGCACCTGCGTTCATGGGCATAAATAAAAAAAAGTACCAGATGAGATGCCTCTAGCAGCAGCATTATTTCTGCCAATGTGCACGAGCCCTTAAAGAGGCAGCTGCAGGGGAATGGTTGCAGCACCAAAGGGATCCTGCTGAAGTGAGGAATAAGGGAGGTATTTTTTCCTATTCCTCTACCCCTAGACATAAAGAGCATTTAACCCTTGCTATGCTTGGCACTGCAGGGATTATTAGTTTTTGATATTTCTTGAGTTGGGATTTAATGTTAAGGTTTAAAGGTTAACTCTAAGGTTATGCTGTAGCGGGTTAAGGGTTAGATTAAGTTAGTGTAAGCGTTAAAGCAGTAGGTGCTCAGATTAAGGTTAAAATGACTGAATAAAAAAGAAGCACTAATATTTTCCCCACTGCCACTGATAAAGCTTGTTGAAAAATCTTCTGCCCCAACAATGCATTGGGGAATGCCTTTTTTCTAAGCTCTGCACAGTGGTTTCATCTGCTATCTCTTACATCACTAGAGAACATAGTAGTGACATAGGTGCTAGTGGAAGGAACCACTGAATGCAGTGGGGGATTAGCCAACTGCCACACCTGCCAAGTGTGTCAGATGCTGACGATTCTATAGTATGCCTATCTTTAATTAAAAGACATGGGTGGATGTAAGTATTAATGTTTTTCTTTGCAGGCTAGGCTTCTTTTTACACACTGAAATAGAAAAAGAGTGGCTTTAATTTTAAAATGATTTTTTTTCTCTGCCCATGTAGTATTGTTATGCTGACATCATGTTCTGAAGAACGGGCATGCCAGAAAAACATCTGCTGATCCCCCTGTCAGAACACAATAGCTCAGTGGGGAGATTGATGTATTAACATGTCTTAGTTAGTGCAGGGACCTCCTTGCGAGCCCCTCACTTTTTTTTTGTTCAGCCCAACTCATAGTTTGTACCAGACATTAGACATACAAGCCAGTGGCACCATAGGTTGTAATTAAATGTTACTTGTTAAAATAATGTTTTAATAGGAAAAATCTACTTCGCAATGGCAGTCTTGGATGATGACAAGTAAGTGTCAGTAGTTTGACTTCTGTAGGTAGGTTCAGTCAATGACCATCACAATGTTAAAAGTGCAGCTAGGCAGTAAGCATCATCTGTACCTATTGGGACACAATCACTGGAGATGATGGTATAGAACTTACCCACATTTAGCCATCTCAGCTCTATGCAGCTGTCATCTTAATACACAGTAACATGGGATGGAAACAAAAATCTGCTGCTGTGAAACCAAAAAGTATCAGGCTTCAAACAATATAAACATCCCTTGTAATATAAATAAGGATGACAGGTCCTCTTTATGGAGAGATCTGGGGTCAAAAAGACACCAAATCTTTTCTTTACCTTTAAAAGCAAAAGATTAAAAAAAAAAACAAAAACTTTTTTTGATCAATTACTTTAAAAAAAAAAAATGTTTACTTTCAGACTGGACCGGAAGTGACGTCATGGCGTCGCTCTAGTCCTCCAAGGCCATAGAGGTGATCAAAGAGGATCTACTCTTTGAACGTTTATAGGATTAGCCGGCCGCGCCATTGGATGGTTTCTCGGGCGAATGCTTTCATGAAAAAGCCAGCCACCGGCTTTAAAAATAACAATTCTGGGGTTATGACTGATATCTTTATCCATAATCCCAGTAAACCACGTCAAACCCGCAACATATGTACAGTATACAAAGTAGTTAGATATAAGTTTGAAGTGGAACTAAACCAACAATTACAAAAAATGTAACTGCTCAATCTTTAATGAATGTACATTGCGCAGCTCAGCGTGCATTCCCAGCACATTGTGGCTGTGCTGACTCCTATGCGCATGAGTGGGATCACACCATTCTCCATTGGCCAATTAGGAGACAAAAAAAACTCGGCACCAGTATTAACCCATGGAGGTAATGACATCCACGGCAAGCGATGTAACTGTTGCAGCGTTGGAGAATGGATGTGAGTTTCTTGTGGAATTTAGTTCAACTTTAACATATTTCTCATGCTGATAGCCAGTAGTGGGTAGACTTCAAGAGATTAACATAATTGTGACGCAAAACTCTACATTTGTGAAGACATGTCATGTTCAAATCTATAAACCTAATAAAGCTGGCTTATCCGCTCAAAACCTTTTATTGGCTCTACATAAGAATTACCATCAGTGGTGTTATCCCAGAAGGAAGAGCTTGCTGCATGAAGACCACCGCCTCGTTTTTGCATAACTGTACAGGTTACTGAAGAAAAACAAAAAAACAAAACCTATGATGTTGGTGAAGAGTCAAATGCCCCAATGTGTAAAAAAAATGCTTTTATTACATACGGTATTTATATTAAAATAATAAATTTGCGCAAAGACCCAAAACCTAAGCTAAAACACAAAAATGAATACATTTGTAAGTGCTGTGCTAATAGGAATTCAATATTATATGTGAGACCTAATATAACAGTCATAAGTAAAATAATCACGTATATGCATTAACAGTGTGTCAATACAAACAAACAATGTGAACATAACCCCCCAAAAAAAAAAAAAAACACAAATTTGTGCAAACCTTATGAGCAGTGCAAATCATTTGTGGTATATATTGACATTGACTCTTGGACACTCTCTCATCTTATATATTCAACCCTCACCACAAATGTAAAATATGCACATTTCTTTTAATCCAGGAACAATATGGACACAGGTAAATGGAGCCATCACAGAAACCTTTCGATGCGGCTTGATCCTCACCACAAGAACCCACAGTATGTATCTCTTTAATTCCAGGACGAGAGAGAAGGCCGAATGTTAGATCCAGCCACTCAGGTATATATCAGGCAATAGGGCTCAAGGAAGACAAAGGAAAGACATGGTTTTCACCGCCATACATTTATTTTTGAAGACCAAGAAAAGATAATGTACTCAAATAAAGCATGTGTCTTGTGAACTTAGAGTGAGCATGGTGTCTCTGGGCTGGAAGAATTTGGCTACTGGCTGGCGGGTGGTTTATAGATGTGGACAGCGCCACTTGTTTTTATGTCTTGTGCTATTGTGGAGTGATTTCTGCTTTATTTATGTGAGTGCACTAAATTTGCCTGGTTTTAGACAATAAATGTATGGGGGTGAGCGCTTTTTTTTCCCTTGTCTTCCTTGAGCCATATGGGCTGATATATACCTGACTGGCTGGGTCTGAAAATCTGCCTGCTGCCTGGTCTTTTAAAGAGATTCACGCTATGGCTTCTTGCAGTGAGGGTCAAGCCCCACTGACAGGTGTCTGTGCTGGCTCCATTTACCTGTGTCCATACTGTTCCCAAATTAAAAAAAAAAAACATGCATATTTGACCATTATGGTTGTAGGGTATGCTATAAATATAGAATATTCTACAATGGTGAGGGTCAAATATACAAGGTGCGAGAGTGCCTGAGAGGGGTTGTTGAAGGTTTCACTTTGGAAATTGCAAAGTGACATTATATACCACAAGTGAGTCAGACTGCTTTGAACTCTTTATCACAAAGTTTGCACAAAGTTATGGTGTTGTTGGACTTATGTACACAATATTTATATTTATATTGATGCACTGTTAATGCAAATATGAGATTATTTTAATAATGATTGTTTCACATATAATATGTCCCATATCTATTCAATGTACACCAAGGTCAAATAACAAGCGTAGTAGAGGCTGGCATTTAAAACTAGCAAACAATTTATAAAGGTATAAACATAATAAAAAATTCTTCCAAAAATTCCGAAATACCACTTTGAATTGTTGTATATATTCTACACATTCCTAACAATTAGTAAATGAGCTTTAAAACAAGCCCCCTAACCTGCATAGCTGCCGCCATTGTCGAGCAATTCATGCTCATTGACATGCAAGAAAGAACTGGATTTGTGTTCTCTCAGCAGCTCAGCTCACCCTGATTCCTCAAGCAGCAGTGATTTAGCAAACCTAAAGCCTTTGAATCGTTATTGTTAACACGTGTTCTAAGAGCTAGTCATCCCTGCATTGCACAGTGATATGAATTTATTAAGAAATGAAACTTGCTAATTGGAGAAAAAAGTACAGTTAGTCAGTCAGATAAGTGGCTATTTTGCTATCTAATCACAACCTCGACCAGTGATTGCTATCCTTGGCACCCCAGATTTTTTGGAACTACATTTCCCATGATGCTCATGTGCTCTGCAGTGTAGTTGAGCATCATGGGAAATGTAGTTCCAAAACATCTGGGGTGCCAAGGTTCGCCATCACTGACCTAGACCAACCTGTATTGCTTTTATTGCAGCTGAAAAAAGTAAATGGTCAGAGATTTGTAATTTGATAAAACCTTTTCAACAGAGTAAAAAAGGAAAACACAGTGGCATATGTATTTCAACTGTGTATCAAGCTGTTTGTCTACTTTTACACTTTAAACAAGCAATCATATTAAGAACTGCCAGGACAAGTTTTCAAAACGATGAGTAAAAGCTTTTGGATGTGTGATCAAGCTTGCTTGGAAGTACCCCTCCTATATAAAATGAATCATAATTATGAAAGGAAAAGCAGCAAAAGGAAAGTGTGGCATGTACTTATAACCCTCCTGATCCAACGGCAGCAGTGTTATACCACAACCCAGCCCAGGTCTGAGCTAATTAAAGTAGCTCTGTCACAGTAGTAACTACAGTATGAACTCCAGACAAAGTGCCTGTCCATTATTACAGAAGCCTGTAAGCAGGTGCTTACAAAGGTATTGCCAATAGGCCTGCACGATATTGGAAAAAAAATATATTGCAATATTTTTTTTCCAACGATATATATTGCGATATTGTGGGACCCGTCCTTTATATGGAGAAATATAAAGGAGGTTGGCTGCAGCCCACTTCAGAATATAACCCTGGAAGGGGTTATATAATCGATTATAAAAAGGAAGAGGAAGTGATTGGCGCTGCCAGTATATATGTGAAATACAATAAATAATCTATAATGACATGGTGTGTATACAACAAGGGAAAAGTAGATGTATGTATGTATGTATGTATGTATGTATGTATGTATGTATGTATGTATGTATGTATATGTAGAGGAAAATAAATTATTAATATATAAATATATAAATCACCTCTGAATTATTAATAATTTATTTTCCTCTACATATACATACATACATACATACATCTACTTTTCCCTTTTTGTATACACACCATGTCAATATAGATTATTTATTGTATTTCACACAGGGCCGTCTCTAATATTGATTGGACCCTGGGCAAACATTTTCTTGGGCCCCCCACCCCTGAGACATATAATAGCAGCTAGACTGAAAATCAGTTTACTGCAGCAGATCAGGCAGCGATTGCGATTGGTTGGTTGAGAGGTCCTCTGCGTGCAGAGTGCGGGGTTGGGGGTCCTCTGCGTGCAGAGTGCAGGGTTGGGGGTCCTCTGCGTGCAGAGTGCAGGGTTGGGTGTCCTCTGTGTGCAGAGTGCAGGGTTGGGGATCCTCTGTGGGCAGGGATGGGGGTCCTATGTGGGCAGGGATGGGGGTCCTATGTGGGCAGGGATGGGGGTCCTCTGTGGGCAGGGATGGGGGTCCTATGTGGGCAGGGATGGGGGTCCTATGTGGGCAGGGATGGGGGTCCTATGTGAGCAGGGATGGGGGTCCTCTGTGGGCAGGGATGGGGGTCCTATGTGGGCAGGGATGGGGGTCCTATGTGAGCAGGGATGGGGGTCCTATGTGGGCAGGGATGGGGGTCCTCTGTGGGCAGGGATGGGGGTCCTATGTGGGCAGGGATGGGGGTCCTATGTGAGCAGGGATGGGGGTCCTCTGTGGGCAGGGATGGGGGTCCTCTGTGGGCAGGGATGGGGGTCCTATGTGGGCAGGGATGGGGGTCCTCTGTGGGCAGGGATGGGGGTCCTATGTGGGCAGGGATGGGGGTCCTATGTGAGCAGGGATGGGGGTCCTCTGTGGGCAGGGATGGGGGTCCTATGTGGGCAGGGATGGGGGTCCTATGTGAGCAGAGTTCAGGGTTGAAGGCTGTGCTTTGTACATTTAAGTTCTCCCCCCCCCCCCCAAAGTACATAGCTCTCCACCCCAGTTTAGAGCTCTAATCCCCCCCCCCCCCCAGTACAAAGCTTTTTTCCTGCCCCAAATCCTCTCCCTGCATTTGAAAAACTTCAGAGTGGGGATACTAAACAGCAGCTGCAACTTACACAGGAAGTCCGTGCAGGCTGCTGGCTTCACGGGAGCTCCTCAGCTTGTGTCAGTGTAGATTTCCCGCCCCCCTCTCTCTCACTCCTCTGCTCTCATTATAAAGATGTGTAGAGCAGCGAGGGATACGAACAGCAGCCGAGACAGGAGCGCTGTCACATGAAAATACAGAAGCAACGCTTCTGTATTGCAACGGACCGTAGTGAGCAACCAGCAAGTGACCAGCTCGGGAGGCTGAACTCCGGCTGAAAGAAAGACCTGGTGGGCAGCAGCGCGAGCTCAAGGGGCAGCTACTTTGGGCCCCAGAGCAATGTGACGGCCCTGATTTCACATATATACTGCTACTGGCAGTGGTGGTAGGAGGCTGGAGCTGTGGATTAGAAAGGAGCACAGCCGCATACATTACATTACTCACACGTTCAGTGAGTCTCACTCTCCGCCCTAGTTTTCTCAATGGCACATTCAGGGAGCCAATCACGCCGTGAGTAGCGGCACAGCGAACCAATCAGGTGTGCAGGCACGCGTGATTTGTTAGCTGTGCCGCTACTCACGGCGTGATTGGTTGCCTGAATGTGCCATTGAAAAAACTAGGGCGGAGAGTGAGACTCACTGAGCGCGTGGGGTGGGCTGCAGCCTGCAGTGGATTGGATGTGTGAGTCCTCCTCCGAGTCCCTGCCTAACACGGAAGTCTGCGAGTCCTCCTGTCCTCCTCCGAGTCCCTCCCCCTGCCTATGCAAATATCGTGACCCCGGCGATATGAATATCGCCTACGGCCACAGAACGATAGTCGATATCATATCGACTATCGTTCAGCCCTAGTGGAGGTGCAGTAGACATTGCATATCTAGATTTTAGTAAGGCTTTTGACACTGTCCCACATAGAAGACTTATCAATAAACTGCAGTCATTGAGCATGGACTCCCATATTGTTGAGTGGATTAGGCAGTGGCTGAGTGACAGACAACAGAGGGTTGTAGTCAATGGAGAACATTCAGAACAAGGTCATGTTACCAGTGGGGTACCTCAGGGATCTGTACTGGGACCAATTTTGTTTAATATCTTCATCAGTGATATTGCAAAAGGCCTCGATGGTAAGGTTTGTCTTTTTGCTGATGACACAAAGATATGTAACAGGGTTGATGTTCCTGGAGGGAAACGCCAAATGGAAAAGGATTTAGGAAAACTAGAAGAATGGTCAGAACTCTGGCAACTGAAATTTAATGTGGATAAGTGCAAGATAATGCACCTGGGACATAAAAACCCAAGGGCAGAATATAGAATATTTGACACAGTCCTGACCTCAGTATCTGAGGAAAGGGATTTAGGAGTAATTATTTCAGAAGACTTAAAGGTGGGAAGACAATGTAATAGAGCAGCACGAAATGCCAGCAGAATGCTTGGATGTATAGGGAGAGGTATAAGCAGTAGAAAGAGAGAAGTGCTTATGCCGCTGTACAGAGCACTGGTGAGACCTCACTTGGAGTATTGTGCGCAGTACTGGAGGCCATATCTCCAGAAGGATATAGATACTGTAGAGAGAGTTCAGAGAAGAGCTACTAAACTAGTACATGGATTGCAGGAAAAAACGTACCAGGAAAGGTTAAAGGACCTTAACATGTACAGCTTGGAAGAAAGAAGAGACAGAGGGGATATGATAGAAACTTTTAAATACATAAAGGGAATCAACTCGGTAAAGGATGAGAGCATATTTAAAAGAAGAAAAACTACCACAAGAGGACACAGTTTTAAATTAGAGGGGCAAAGGTTAAAAAGTAATATGAGGAAGTATTACTTTACTGAGAGAGTAGTGGATGCATGGAATAACCTTCCTGCAGAAGTGGTAGCTGCAAATACAGTGAAGGAGTTTAAGCATGCATGGGATAGGCATAAGGCTATCCTTCATATAAGATAGGGCCAGGGACTATTCATAGGATTCAGATATATTGGGCAGACTAGATGGGCCAAATGGTTCTTATCTGCCGACACATTCTATGTTTCTATGTTTCTTCTTCACCTGAAAAGGAATTGGATAGTTAGGATTATTTTTTTTACTTACCTTGTAATTGTAGAAAGAAATACTCACCTATTTTCCACTTCCTCCCTTTGTGGCCGCGGCCCGCGCCGTCACTTCCGGTTTGCAATGATTCCTGGGAGCAGAACGTCATCGCTCCCAGGAATCAATGCGACGGCACCGGCCCCGCTCGTCACTTCCGGTGCTTAACAGCTTCTGGGCATGCGCAGAAGCTGTGGAGGAATGCGCGCCGCACCGGAAGTGATGAGAGGGGCCGGTGCAGGCGCATTCTGGGAGAAGAAGACACGGAAGAGGACGCAGAAGAGGATCGCGCTGGCTTCAGCTGCCCACAACAGAGATGGCAACGCTGGAGAAGAAATTGTATAAGTGAGTATTTCTTCTTGCAGGTAAGTGCGAACCGGGACAGATCAGAGGCTAGCCATTGTGAATGTACTAGCCCTGACTGTCCCGGGGGTATGTTCATTGAAAAAATGTTTTTGTGCCCGGAATTCCGCTTTAATGCATTCTAAGCATTCTAATAAAAAGCCTTCTGTGTGTGCAGCAACCCCCCCCCCCCCTCAGCAGCAACCCCCGCTTAGCCCCCCTAGTACCTACCTGAGCCCATCATCTCGATCCAGCGATGTTGCAGGAGACACTCGGCTGCCCGAGACTCTCCCGCCTCATTGGCTAAGACAGCAATCTGTCGCCATTGGCTCCTGCTGCTAACAGTTAAATTCAGCGAGCCAATGAGAAGAGAGAGGGGGCTGGGCCACGACTCCGTGCCTGAATGGACACAGGGAGCTGTGGCTTGGCTCAGCTGCCCCCAGAGTAAGCTGCTTGCTGTGGGGGCACTCAACAGGAGGGAGGGGCTAGGAGCGCCGGCGAGGAACCCGAGAAGAGGAGGATCTAGGCTCTTTGCAAAACCACTGCACAGAGCAGGTGAGTATAACATGTTTGTTATTTTTAACAAAAAAAAAACAAGACTTTACAATCACTTTAAGGAATGAAACAGGTGCATGTAGAGCATATTACATATATGGTTCACACCAGGAGACAAGAAAATACCAGAGAATAGGAAGGACCAGTGTCTGATTAATGGTCAAAAACCCAGAACAGGCTATTGTGCCATTGCTAAGGATCACAGTACTAGTGTCTATGTGCATAATTATAGCCAGTCAGTCAGGAAGGTGAGGTGAATTAGTATAGGTGAAGGAGGGCTCCATTAACGAAGGAACTTGTGTGCTTGAGTTCCTTCCCTAGCGATCAGTACTCCAATCTGGGTCTGACTTCTAAGACGGAGCGTCCTAGGGACCTGGCTTGGAGGCCACAGAAGATGGGTTAAGGTCTTAAGTGAGAGTAAGCACAAGTTCTGAACAGAGTTGAGCTTCCTGGGATTCAACTTTAATTACAAGTAGAGTACAAGTTAATATATGGATTAGTGTCATTGGGATGAGGTGACAGGTAGCTGGGCTGGTGGAGTCTGGTGCACATCACGCATTCAGACAGTCAAGCTACGAAGGAAGGACCTGAATGATTCTGCATGTCATCCAGATTGGAAATCATCACTAGGCTGCGATGAAAGGTTGGTAATAAATATTTAGCCAATAAAGTTTACATTACAGCCTGTATGTTTGCTTGTTCCAGGTTAGTGATTCACTAGGTAGTATAGCAAGAATCAGGATGACCACCATAGAGACTGGATAATTGGTCACACTATTATATCCTTGTGCGTTCTATTTAAAGAAACTCTATGGTTACTTCATAGAGGTCTCTATGCAAAGGGTCAATACTTACCCCTTCTTCTGTCTGCATCACCAATCTCCGCAGCCTTCAAATGCTACACTGACTTATGAAAAAGTCACACTTCCAGTCTAGGTCAAATACTTCTACCACAGCTGTAAGCTGTGCTGGTCGCTACATTACTTCTGAATCCTGTAATTATACAGGGGCCAGGAGAAGGAAGCACAGGGTGCAGAGTGAGACCAGGTATCTGACATGCCAGAAAGTCTAGAATATTGAATATTTTTCAATCAGGTGATTGAAAACTGAGGAGACTGGCATTGCCAGAGAGGTAAGACCCTTAAACCTTTCATTTGCAGGGGAGCATTTCTTACAACTTTATTATCGGAGATAAGTAGGAGACTTTAAGGTTTTAGTGCTGGAACTACATCTCTGGAGTCCCCAACACTGATAATTCAATCTACCCGGTTTCACCAGAACTTGACATACACTGGCAAGATCATAATACACCACAAGTAGAATAAAAAGATTCAGCATTATAGCAACATTTAACTTACCAATATACTTGAAAGTTTTTTCCAACTTTACTAGGTGGGTTAGTGACTGCTCCACCACAGCAGACATCCACTCATTGACTCGACCTTCATCATAATCCACTCCACCTAGGATGACGTCTACACACTGGATAAAAAGCAACAAATAGCATTAATCCAGTTTTACTGTAAACCAAGAAAGATTATAACAGTGCTAAAGGCTACCTAGTTTTCCATAAAGAGAACCTGTCACAAAATTAAAAAGAACAAAACATTTTTTACAGCCCTGTCCCCGCGTATATGCACTTACATGTGTAACTGCATGCGCAGGCTGTGGCTATGTACAAAAAGCTGATGACCTGTAAGGACTTGTAAAGCATCGCCTATGGATAATTTCGTGTATCGAAGTTTGCTGCCTATTTATGGGCACACTCAATTTTAATGCTTGACATGTTTCTATTTACTCGACACATCCTGATCTTTTACATATTTATTTTAAAACCTGGGTAATATATCACTTTTATGTGCACTAAAATGTATTTTAGTGTATACAGTAAACCCCCGCTCCATCGCGGTTCAGTTTTTGCAGTCCCGGTATATTGCGTTTTTTTTTGTAATGTTATTTTACTATATAAATCATTAAAAATGAAATATTTTTGTGTTTTCCATAGCTCTTGCTATGTCTCTCAGTATCTTTTATGAGTTTAAATGAGTTTCTATTGTTTTAAAAGTGTGTTTAAATACCTTAAAATGCTTTTACACGTACAGTGACAGTAAAAATGCCCTGATGCTGCATACAGCCACCCACAGAAATGACAGGGTGAAGACGACTGTATGCAGCTATGCGATGCAACTTGCTCACAGTGGAGCATACACACATACGTAATGTCCTGAATGCACACTACCTGCATTACGACATTACATCTGTGCACATTCACAACACTATGCAAGTAGTGACACATAGCAGCATACAGCTGCCTTCACCTAGTCATTTCAATTGAACTTGTGGGAAGGTGAGAGGCTATCCATTAGTTGTGGTGGTGGACACATGAGCACTGAGTGTGGAAGCATCTGACAAGCACTTTATCTTGCTGATTTTGCACATTTGATTTATTGAATGGACTTGTCATAATAATACTATGTTATTTTCACTCCCTGGTATGCACCTTTTTCACTTGCACTGATTGATTTGCACTGTATTTAATTTAAGATTGAATTTCATAAATGGATTATTTTATTGGTTTCATCATTTGATATACTGTATAAATATTGACAGTACTGCCAAAATATTTTTAAGCACCTGCCACTTTATTTTAATAATTTTTTGGCATTGATATTTACATGGTAGGCACTTTATTAGCACTTGACACTTTTTAGCACTTATTCACTTTAGCGTTGTACCCCCATTTGTCAATTAATAAAAATATCTAACAGGGAGGACTCAAAAAAAAAAACTGCTGTGTTAATGCTAGTGACAGACTAGTGTGTCAATAGATACACTTGAAGTCAATTGGTATATTTTTTTTTTTTTTGAGAGCTAAAAAGGAGCAGACTCTACTTCACATACTTGGTATGCTGCCTTGAAAATATTTTTTTTAATTAAACGTTGCCTGCCTATTTATCACAAAGAAAAAAAAAACCTAGCTAATACAGCTCTGCAGAAAAAGAATTTCTAAAGTATTAATTATGGAAATCTAGTATTCAGCCTTATTTCAATGGCTTCTACGTCCCAGTAAATGAATAGCACTATTGTTTAAACCAGCTGGGCATTGTGCTATGTTTATTTCACAGATACAAAGTCTTTATTATAGTTGCTTCACATACTACGTCTTCAGCTTCGCCCATAATAAAAACGTATACATTATAACTGTACAGTACAGACAACATTACACTGAAGTAATGTTAAAGAAATATAAAATTAAACTATATACCATTTTTTCACTATACATGTAGTGCTCCAGTGGGGTAAAAACAAACATTTCACCAGGATTAAAGTGTTTGTAACCCTAAAAAATGTAAAAAAAGGGATCCTGTTCCTTTAAAGCTTGTTATACAGCACAGTGCTTGTGCTGTGTAATTTGGCCCCCTGTATCAGCTGAAATACCTGACTGATCCTGCCTGGTTCTGCCCCCCCCCCCCCCCTGTAAACTGACCACGGTTTATCATGGCTACTGAGCCCTGACACCATGGTCAGTTTATGTGTCTCCATCATCCACAGCTCTCCTGTTCTCCTCTGTCCTCTCCCCCCTCCACTCCCTGCCTGTCAGCTCTGACTGCTGCTATCATTTCTGAGTGCCATTTCTACAATCCCCTCTATTACATTAACTGATGTGCCAAGGGTATGTGGTTTTGTAAGAATAAGCCGTTCTACACTGTATTTTCGAGTGACGCTCATGTGACCGGCCGCCTCTTTCCTCTTTTCCTCCCAGCTGAAGTCAGTGGGGGTTTCTCGGCCCCTCTGGCTGTAGCTGTCAGACTGGGAGAGGAGAGAGGCAGCCGGTCATGTGAGTGCCGAGCGGCACTCGAAAATACAGTATAGAACGGCTTATTTTTACAAAACCACATACAGAGGGGATTGTAGAAATGACACTCTGCGGCTTAACAGCCACTTTAAGTTAGTGATCTAAGCTTTCAAAAAGCATCACACACCGCCATGTGCTGGCACAAGCTACTGCTTTTTGTTTTTTTTTTTAAATAAGGCTCTAGAGCACAAAAGGAAGCATATACTGATGTAGCACCCTACAAAGTAGGTGCTATGTAAAGTATAGTGGGCCCTGGCTGTCTAACAGCAGGGCCATGATTTCATCTGGGCTGTTATGTTTCCCAGGTGTGACTGTTGAGACTGGGGAGTCTCCCCACTGTGCTCCATGAGAGGGTTCTCATTGGGCAGTGGAGAAAAAACCCAGCCAATGGTGCACTCAGGCCTGTATCTACCCCAGAAAGGCAGATTCTGCCACACTGCATTCTGGGAGTGGGTATAAGTTTGAGGGGAGCACCTGACGCAGCATCTTTGGTGGGAAGCAGAGTCCCAGGAGGGAGAGTATGGCTGTCTCTCCTCCTGTCAGGAGGATCGGTTGTCCCAGGCGGCAGGCGGTGACAGAGCGCTGAGCTGAGCTGCAGAGAGGATCCGGTGTGCCGAGGACCAGCGGAGCTGAGAGGGGGTCCAGTTTCAGGAAAGCATTCCCAGTTCGTGAATACTGCAAACTGCCCCCTGGGGGTCTGCCTAGAGAGAGGGGACCACTCCGGTGAAGGTTGTGGGGATCCAGAAGCTAGCTATCCGGTGAAGGAGTGAAAGTAAAGGGGGTGCCAGTGTTGACCCTGAAGAGAAGCAGAGAGGGTGCCACTGCATGGACCCTGAAGTGCAGAGAGGGTGCCTAGTGAGAGGACCCTGAAGTGTAGAGGGGGTGCCTAGTGAGAGGACCCTGAAGTGTAGAGGGGGTGCCTAGTGAGAGGACCCTGAAGTGTAGAGGGATGCCTAATGAGAGGACCCTGAAGTGTAGAGGGGGTGCCTAGTGAGAGGACCCTGAAGTGTAGAGGGGGTGCCTAGTGAGAAGACCCTGAAGTGTAGAGGGGTGCCTAATGAGAGGACCCTAAAGTGTAGAGGGGGTGCCTAGTAAGAGTACTCTGAAGTGTAGGGGGGAGCCAGCGGTTGGGCCCTGAAGTGGTAAAGTGTACAGCGTGCAGTGTGCAGTGTTGGGAGTTGCAGCAGCACAAGCAGTCACAGGAGCTACCTCAGTCAGGAAGGACTGGAGGGAGCTGTATGCAGAACTTTTGAGCCTCCCAGAGCGTCAGAAGTCAAGTCTAAGTACAGTCCAGGACTTTTGAGCTGATCAGAGTGTCAGAGGTCAAGTTCAAGCACAGTTCAGAAAGTCAGTGTTTTTTTCAAGCACCAGCAAGCGTTGGTCGGCATCCAGCAGGCGTCAAGACAGCGCTGAAAGGCATTTTTCCACAAAGTGCCCCGTTTGTACCTAGTTGAGCCAGAGGAGTATCCCACTCATTCCCTTCTCCCATCCCCATTATCAAATAAACAAAACAAACCAAAGATGCCGGAATGGTCATTGTCTCCAATCTCACACTTGGGTATTCAGCTTAAATGGGCTGAAGGTGTCGTTAACCATGGCAGACCCTCATCAGGCCCAATGCCTGAAAAACCTGCTACACCAACTTTAAAGAAAGTTAGGGCGGTTGTGTGCCCCTCTGGCATCCCACAATGCAGTGCAGATATTGATAATACCCTGACGCTGCATAGGAAAAAAAGTATCATAATCTCCCTCAGAGGTCTCACAGACCAAGCTTTTTTTATTTTGGAAGGATTAGTTACATAGTTAGTCAGGCCGAAATAAGACACAAGTCTATCGTTCAACTAATAAAAAAATTAAAAATTATACAATTCCATATACACAATCCTATACCCGCAGTTGATCCAGAGGAAGGCGAAAAACCCCAGCAAAGCATGATTCCAATTTGCTACAGCAGGGGAAAAAATTCCATCCTCATCCCCAGAGAGGCAATCAGATATTCCCTGGACCAACTTTACCTATAAATATTAGTACCCACTTATATTATGTACACCTAGGAAAGAATCCAGGCCTTTTTTAAAGCAATCTACTGAGCTGGACAGAACCACCTCTGGAGGGAGTCTGCAGTTTCCCTTCATCCTTCCACATCAGAGTCCTCAGTTTTCCCCTCTTCCTTTTTACATCATAGTGTTCAGTTTTCCCCTCATCCTTTCACATCAGAGTCCTCGGTTTCCACTCATCCTTTCACATCAAAATCCTCTGTCTTCCCCTCATCCTTTCACACCAGAGTCTTCAGTTTTCAACAAATCCTTTCACATCAAAGTCCTCAGCTTTTCCCTCATCCCTTTTATTTCAGAGTCTTCAGTTTTTCCCTCATCCTTTATATCAGCATCCTCAGTTTTCCCCTCATCCTTTCCCATCAGAGTCCTATGTCTTCCCCTCATCCTTTCACATCATAGTGTTCAGTTTTCCCCTCATCCTTTCACATCACAGTCATCAGTCTTCCCCTCATCCTTTCACATCATAGTGTTCAGTCTTCCCCTCATCCTTTCACATCATAGTGTTCGGTCTTCCCCTCATCCTTTCACATCATAGTGTTCAGTTTTCCCCTCATTCTTTCACATCAGAGTCCTCAGTTTCACCTCATCTCTTCACATCAGAGTCCTCAGTTTTCCCCTCATCCTTTTACATCATAGTGTGTAGTTTTCCTCTCATCCTTTCACATCAGAGTCCTCAATTTCCCCTCTTCCTTTCACATCAGAGTCCTCAGTTTTCCATTCATCCTTTCACATCAGAGTCCTAAGTCTTCCCTTCACCCTTTCACGTTACTGTATAGTGTTCAGTTTTTCCCCTCTTCCTTTCACATCACAGCCCTCAGTTTCCTGTGATCCTTTCACATCAGAGTCTTCACTTTTCCACTCATCCTTTTACATCAGTCTTCAGTTTTCCCCTCTATCCTTTCACATCAGAGTCCTCAGTTTCCCCTCATCCGTTCACATGAGAGTCCTCAGTTTCCCCTCATCCTTTCCCATTAGAGTCCTCAGTTTCCCCTCGTCCTTTCACAGCAGAGTCTTCAGTTTTCCCCTCATCCTTTCACATCAGAGTCCTCAGTTTTCCACTCATCCTTTCACATTGTCAGTTTCCCCACATCCTTTCACACAGGAGGCCTTAGTTTCCCCTTATCCTTTCACATTAGAGTCCTCAGTTTCCCCACATCCTTTCACATCAGTGTCCTCAGTTTTCCTTATCCTTTCACATCAGAATACTCAGTTTTCCACTCATCTTTCACATCTAAGTCCTCAGATTTCCCCTCATTGTTTCACATCAGAGTCCTCAGTTTTCCCTGCATCCTTTTACATTAGAGTCCTCAGTTTTCTCTCATCCTTTCACATCAGAATTCTCAGTTTCCCCTCATTCTTTCCCTTTAGAGTCCTTAGTTTCCCCTCATCCTTTCACATCAGAGTCTTCAGTTTTCTCCTCATCCTTTTACATTAGAGTCCTCAATTTTCCACTCATCCTTTCACATCCTCAGTTTCCCCACATCCTTTCACATCAGAGTCCTCATTTTGCCCTTATCTTTTCACATTAGAGTCCTCAGTTTCCCCACATACTTTCACACCAGAGTCCTCAGTTTCCCTCTATCCTTTCAAATTAGAGTCCTCAGTTTCCTCTCATCCGTTCACATCAGAATCCCCAGTTTCCCCTCATCCTTTCACATCAGAATCCTCAGTTTTCCACCCATCTTTAACATCTAAGTCCTTAGATTTCCCCTCGTTGTTTTACATCAGAGTCCTGAATGAAAAGTAGCTGAGAGCCCAAAGGCTTATAAGTATTACAAAACCTCTTAGTGTGACATCAGTCTAGAGAACTGATCATAGTCCAAATACTGTGGTTCCAATGCACAACGCGTTTCGAGACTGAAGCTCTTCTTCAGGGACAGCACCAGAATCTTGATGTCCAAAAATGGACACACATCAGCACAAAAAAAAAAAAGAGCAGAGTGGTGTTTAGAGGTAATCACACAGGAAGCGATAACTTAGGGTTAGAGACAGATGATCGTTCCCAAACATACGCTTGGGCTCCTGGCCACTATTTTCTGCAAGATACTTGCCACGCTACGGCCTGATTTGATTGTGCGAATGAGACCCTAATAGGTGACAGTTCACTTGATTTGAAAAGGGAAAACATCTTTAAAAATGATATTTTTTAGCACCAACCATTTTAAAAAAATATGTAGCAAACTACTAAACATTACCTTAAGGCCCCATTCACACCACAGTGTTTTTTAGCTCGAAGCTCCAAAACACAGGAGAAGAAAAAAAATTAATTATTCTCTATGGAGATGGTTCACATCTTCACTTCAAGTTGCCTGGAGCCAAACGCCTGTAGCTCAAAAAAGCTCTGGAGCTTTTTTTGCAGCTCAAATCGGGCTTTAAATGTTTTTGGTGATTTTTTTATTGCCATAGAAATAAATAGAAATGCACCATTTTTGTTTTTGTTCGCTTTTGAGAGTTTTTGTCAAGCGCTTGTGCGCGATTTTCTGCTCAAAATAAAAAATTGTAAAGCATAAAATAGCAATAATATATGAAGAAATAAATGTAAACTAAATTTGGAAATACCTAAAAATTAACATAAATAAATAAAATAAATTAATAGTGTATATTAATACATAATTAAATGATTATTAACCCTGTTTAGTTATTTATTATTATTGTATTTTATTTTGTTAAGGGTTAGGGTTTAAGTTTAGGAGTTAATTATTTATTTACTATAATTTAGTATTAATTTATTGACATTATTTATTATTTATTTATGATTATTTTTATTTATTTGTGTATTTATTTTACATTTATTTATTCATTTATTATTATTATTATTATTATTATTATTATTATTATTAGTAGTAGTAGTAGTAGTAGTAGTATTAACACCCTAAAGAAAAATAACCCTATATCAGGAGGCTAATTCAGCTAATACTAATTCTTCAGCAGCTAATGCAACCTTTTCTTCAGCTAATGCTAATTTTTCTGCAGCTACTGTTTATTCTCACACAGCTAATGCTCGTGCACATATACCAGCACACAGACAAGCTCAGGCTAAAATCCAGTGTGCATTGACATGTAGGCGCCTCCTGACCACTGTGTTGTCTTACTATGTATGACCTTGGCTCACCTTGACTACATCCCTTACTGTGGCAGTCACCTGCTACCGGCTACCGCCTACCAGCACCCGTGCTTCTTTGAGCCTTGTACCTCTGTCACCACATTCAGAGGTGCTTGGACCAGAGCCGCAATGGAAGCCTTCTCATCAACTCGGCCTCCAACCAAGGTACATGGCACCCTAATCCCTAATCCTAACCCAACTCCTATTCCTAACCCTAACCTAACCTTAACTCTAACCCTTTACCCTAATGGAAAAAAAATAATAAATGAATAATAATAATTAAAAAAGAAATAAAAGGTAATGGAAAAGCTAAAATGCTGTACCTAGTAACAAATGATGCAACTGATGATAGTTTTCTCTATTGGCTAATAAAAAAACGGCAAAGCTTAAAAACGTGCGCAAGTCGTGCATAAAACCACGGCAAAATCATGCATAAAAATGTGTGAAAGAATGCCATAAAAACATTCAAAGACGTTACGCTCAGGTGTGAATGCAGCCTTAATGAAAAATTTCCTTTAAGCAAAGGAACACTGACATTTCAGTTTTGGTAGATGGCACATGGTTAAACCAGCTGACATTTTCTTTCATCTCTTTGGGACTCTATAGGTGAGATATTTAATTGCTTCCAGGGTCTGCACATCTGATGTGACTGTTTAATGCTACTTGAACACACGAAGGTGAGCAATAACACCTAAAACTCCAAGGTTAACAGGAATTGAATTAGGACTTGTTTGACAGGTGGCTGGGAGTTGTTACGTCACCCCCCTCCTGTTTTAACTCTGTGGCTGCAAGCACTACCCCAGCTGAACGCGACAACCACCTATTTTTTACCAGCCCTAACCACAAGTGCAAACTAGGCTCTACTGTTGGAGTATATACACGTGATGACGTCCCCTCTGACAAAACGCATCGGATGGAGTTACATACACCAGCTACTGCGCATGCACGACCGATGTTCGACCATCTTAACTTTGGGAAACTGATCTGTTCTCAATGAGATATGGTCAAGCGTATTATTGTCGTTTTAAATGTAAGTGCACTATTATCTTTTTAATAAATATTACAAATTGTACAGTATTGCGCTATGTGGAGATTTATGTTTTACATATACCCTGCTCACTGAGCATGCACCAGGTTCTGCTGAAACAACTTCCTGGATTGTTTGCTCACCATACCTGTACACTTACCATTTGGAGCCAAGTGTGATGACATCTAAGCTAAAGCGACTTGATCTAAGGTCAAATTAGGCGTGTATTGATCTCCCTGAGTAAGGGGGATCTCCAGCTCTTTGGTAAGTCTCAAGTGTGAATTTACTGTGGGTGTCACTGTTGCGATCTCTGGATTTTCCTATTGAGCACTGATTCTCTTCTTGGACTTTCCCATTATGGACTTTATTTTAATTCACAGATTTTTTTTCAAGTAAAATTTTTGATTCATTCATTTTTGTTTATATCACATGCACACTTTATATGTATAGCGCCGCACCTTGTTTATTTCTTGCTACTGTGCCTAGTATCTGGGTTTTAGTACTTGGCTGCTGATTGAGATTTTCTTTTCCTTACACTATACAAGAAGCCACGGCCTTGATCCGAATGGATACGCTGAGGTAAACCGTAGTGAATGAAAAACGTCTCCACCAGAGTCTTGGCAACTGTACTAGCTTACTGATCCCGGTTCGGGAAAGCTTGGGCATATCTAGTAAAATGGTCTGTCACAACCAGGACATTGCCACGCCCACCAAGGTCAGGTTCAAGACACAGGAAATCAATGCACACTAACTCCATTGGTCCTATGTCCTCCCCCCTCCCGTATCACATTTGGAACATTTTCTTTCCGGGGAGCGGGTATCTAGTTTTGACAGGTCCCCACTCCCACTTCTGCACGGATTGCCTAGGCAATTCAAGCTGAAGTTCGGCCCCCTTTCTTTGCCTACAGCCTTCTAGGACACGTCATAGATCCCAGAAGGCCGTGGGACCATTCGTAATGCTCAGTTCGGCTTAAGCATGCACAGTGGGAAGCAGACCGTGAAGCCACAAGAAGTCTTCCTTTAGTAAACATGCCGGCGTCGGGGACCCAAAGACCGAAGAAGAACTGGCCTGGGTGATGATAGTGCTGGATCTCTGGACAGGTGTCTTTTATTAAAAGTCAGCAGCTACAGTATTTGTAGCTGTTGACTTCATTTTTTTCTGCCTATGACGAAGATTCTCTTTAGGATTGCAATGAAATACATGAAATACAGCAGATGGTAAATAAAGAGCCATTTAGAATTGCCTAGTAGCATTGAGGCTTGTTTGATGTTGGTGTTAATGATTTTTCCACGAGAAATGCACCCTCTCTAATTACAGGGCCGCTGTCACACACATAATGACGAGGGATCCAAGAAACAATTGATCAGTATACACTTCCCCGTCCAGAAGCTTAGGCCATGAAAGTGGTTTATGCTTAGCGTATGTTTCCTGAACAAAAGAAAAGCATGCAAACAATCCAGTGTGTTCTGAAATACAGGGAATTGGAGTTACTGTACAAACTGCAAAGAGCACACACTCAACTCTAGAAGGCCACTGTATAAACTAAGGATACCAGACATATTTACATATTAAAGAGACCCCCATCGCCAGACTATTCATTTCAATAAAAATCTTCCGGTAAGATTATATTTGCATTTAATAAATTTTAGGCATGTTATATACCTGTAAAAGCCTATATTTTGTATTAGACAACCAAGAGCCTTAAGATTGCTGCTGACCATCTTGGATGTGCTGTCAGCAATTCCAGCAGACTCAGATCTGTCACTCAAGCGACTCATGGCACATTGCAAGTGAATAAGGAAAAATAATGTATGGAAAGGAAAAACACTGCAAGTATGCATTTCAGATACTTGATTTGTAGTAATATTTAAAGCTGGTGGCAGAATCTCTTTAAAGAGCAACACCAGGAAACGTGAAATTGTAAAGTGTACTTGTAATGGACTTCATGAAAATTTATAACTGTGCTAAAGTCTGAAACCCCACTTAATCGACCTTAACCTGTTGCCGACCACCTGCTGCAGTTTTACTGTGGCAAGGTGGCTCGGCTGCGTGAACCGACATAACTGTATGTCGGTTGCGCACGGTAGTAGGCGGGGGCACATGGGTGTGCCCGCTGTCTCCGCAATGTGCTGATTCGGTTTAGAACCGATCAGTCAAATGATTTTTGGTCTGGACCTGGTGATTGGTTCTGACCAATTGCAGAATGTTCTGTGCCTGTGTTATGTAAACACAGGCACAGGAAATTATGCAATCTCCTATCTTTTTGGTTTTTAGAGAAGAGAGCATCAACAGTGAGTACACAAGCACTACACTGACACCAGTACACAAATATTTAACCCCCTGATCACTCCCCCAGTTAAACCTTTCTCTCTCTGTCACAGTGTCAGTATATACATTATACAGATAATTTACTGATCACTGTATTAGTGTCACTTGTGACGCAAGTTAGTGTGAGTGGCAGTTAGTGGTAGTTTAGCAGCAGTCCCAGGTAGGTTTAAGGTATCCACCATTAATCATCTAATAAAGATTTAACCCCCTGATCACCCCCGGTTAACCCCTTCATTGCCCTGTCACAGTGTCACTATTATAGTGTACAGATCTTTTTTCTGATCACTGTATTAGTGTCACAGGTGGCGTCAGACAGCATTAACGTTAGATAGCGTCAATCCAGGACAGCGCCAGAATGCCCGCCACATATTTAATAATACATTTTAACCCTTTGATTGCCAGTGACACACACACACACACACATACACACACTAAACACCTCCATTACTAGTATAGTGTCTGAACGGATCCATATCATTGATCAGATAAAATATTATATTATATAGTAATACTATACTATATAGTAATACTATACTAGTGTCCCAAATAGTATAGTATAGTGTTCCCAAAACACAGCGTTAGCAAGATCAGCCCCAACACCTGCCAGCACCTGCGTTTAGCCCCTCCACCCATCCCTCAAAAAGTGCAGTATCAGAAGATTACTGTCACTTCCAATACACAGCACACTAAACTGCAGCATTAGCAAAGTCAGGCCTGATCTTTGCTAGCAATAGCAGTTACATTTTTTGGTAGCGGTTCAAACAGTCCTTGACAACCAGGTGCTTTTTTACCTGTGAGTCAAACTAGGTACCTATAAATATATTGGCAAAAATGTGCAAACAGAGGTACATTAGTGAAGAGGCCTACACGATGCTGAGCATGACAGATGAGAGCGGTGGGGAAGCCTCACTGTTAGAATCAGGCTCAGTATGCGGACGTCTAGAGAGCAGCGGCACCCTGACAGATAGCTCTGATGACAGAGTAGTGGTCCCTGCTAAGGTTAGGCGTACCCGACCTTGTTCTTCTGTTGCTTCTAGTGTCGGTACTAGTGCCGCTCAACCTTCTGGTGAACTGGCAAGCACCAGCGGCCTAGTACCTCCTGGTCATAGTCAAACCAGCACTGCAAAAACACTTGGTGACGCGGCGAGTCCCATAAGTGCAGTTCAAGCTAATGCGGTGGCTAGCACATGCAGTGTCCTGCAGCCTCCAAGAATTTGAAGACAGGCCCGTAGAGCCCATAGTGTCCTTCCTGATGCGCTTGCAAATCAGGAAGCAGTGGATCCTTCCTAAAACTCCAGGAAGAGATCATCACAGCCCTTCTGTATCCCCCCCCCCCCCCGCTGCCTCTTACGGTTTTCCCGGGCTCTTCTGTCTCACCGGGTAACCCGAGACTGCAGCAGGTGGTTCCATCAAAAAAGATAAGTGCTATACAGCACCCCCCTCCTGCGCTCAGAACCTGGTCCTCAGGCTGCCTCAATCCCGGAACTCGTGCTAGTACTTGGCATCCATTATGGCTAGGCTTTGCTGCCCCTTACGACCAGGGCGGTCGACCAAACACTGTAAATACAAAACAAAGAAAGGGCGCACCAGCCTAGCGCATTATCCTCAGCGAGTTTATTAGATAAAAATTTAAATCAGCTACTCACAAACAATCGTGAAATTCAGGCACATCAATTCCATAAAGCCGCCTCATAACAGAGGACCAACATCTTTACTGGAAGCACAGGGCTGACGCGTTTCGAGGCCGTGCCTCTTCCTCAGAGCCTGGAGACCATGGTCAAATCCGTTGTTTAAATATGGTATGGAAGACCAGGCCTCCACATGGCCCTTGGGGATGTGGGAGGAGATATCGCACAGATGGGCGTGGCTACACAACTAGTTGCCCAAAAACATTGCAGATTACAATTACGATTTACTAGCCCTATGTGACCATTCACTCCACTGGTGAGCTGACCAGTCCATTACAACCATACAGCTGACTGGAGACCAGAATGGCTCCAATCATCTCTATGGCCTAAGATACTGGAAGCTACGAGCATTTCATGACTTCGGTTTTACCAGATTTAAACAGCGACATAGGGAAATTGGGAAAGCATCTTATCACACCAATCTTGGTGTGGTCAGATGCTTGGAAGGCAGAGGAGAGATTTAGAATCTAATAGACCCCAATTTTTTTTAAAAAGTGTACCTGTCACTACTTATTGCTGTCTTAGGGGATATTAAAATTCCCTATGATAATAATAAAAATAATAAAAAAAAAATGAAAGGAAAGGTGTCAAAATAAAATAAAAAAGCAAAATAAATAATAATATAAAAAAAATAATAATTTAAGCAACCCTGTCCCTCCGTGTTTGCGAACGCAAGCATTGGTCTGGTGTCATATGTAAACAGCAATTGCACCATGCATGTGAGGTATCACTGCGAACATCAGATCAAGGGCAGTAATTCTTGCAGTAGACCTCCTCTGTAAATCTAAAGTGGTAACCTGTAAAGGCTTTTAAATGCGCTGCAGGGGCGTGTGCAATTTTAAAGCATGTTATGATTGGTATCTATGTACTCGGCATAAGATCATCTTTTATATATTACCAAACAATTGGGCAATATATAGTGTATTTGTGCATTCAATTTAAAAGTTTTTTTCTCCCAAAAAATTGCATTTGGAAAATCTCTGCGCAAATACCGTGTGACAAAAAAAATTTGTAACACCCACCATTTTATTTCTGTAGGGGCCTCTGCTTTATAAAAATATATAATGTTTGGGGGTTCAAAGTAATTTTCTAGTAAAAAAAAATACACTTTTCATGTAAACAAAAAGTGTCAGAAAAGGCTTGGTCTTCAAGTGGTTAGAAGAGTGGGTGATGTGTGGCATAAGCTTCTAATATTGGGCATAATAAGCTTCTAAATTGGGCATGCCAGGACAGTTCAAACATCCCCCAAATGACCCATTTTTAGGAAGTAGACACCCCAAGCTATTTGCTGAGAGGCATGTTGAGTCGATGGAAAATTTTATATTTTGCCACAAGTTTCAGGAATATTACAATTTTTTTTATTTATTTTTTTTACACAAAGTTGTCACTAAATGATATATTGCTCACACATGCCATGGGTATATGTGGAATTACACCCCAAAATACATTCTGCTGTTTCTCCTGAGTACAGGGATACCTCATGTGTGAGACTTTGGGAGCCTAGCTGTTTACGGGACCCGAAAACCAATCCCCGCCTTCAGGTTTTTTAAGGGTCCTTTCACATGGGCTGAGCAGGCCGATAACAGTTCCATTTCCGCTTACTTTGCAGAGACGGAGCTGTTAGATCCCCGCTCTCCTCTATGGGAGATCGGATGAAAATGGTCCGTCTGTCCATTTTCATCCAATCTGATCCTCCAGACGGATGGAAAATAGGGTTTCCATCCATCTGGATTTCACAGACCACATCGGATCGGAGAGCAGCGGGTGTCAGCGGAGATGTCACCGCTGACATCCGCTGCTCCATAGAGGTACATGTAGCATCCGATCAGGTCCGCCAGAAAAACTGACAGGTGGACCTGATGGGAAAGCCCATGTGAAAGGGGCATAAGGGCGTAAATTGCTCATTTTACTTCCTCACTACCTATCACAGTTTCGGAAGGCCCTGAAATGTCAAGATAGGAAAGTAGACACTCCAAGCTATTTGCTGAGAGGCATGTTGAGTTCATGGAATATTTTGCTTCTCCTGAGGATACCACATGTGTGAGACTTTTTGGCAGTCTAGCCGCGTACAGGACCCCAAAAACCAATCACCGCCTTCAGGCTTTCTAGGGGGGTAAATTGTTTATTTCACTCCTCACTACCTATCCCAGTTTCGGAGGCCATGAAATGGCAAGATAGTACAAAACCCTTCCAAGTGACCCCTTTTCGGAAGGTAGACACCCCAAAGTATTTGCTAAGCGGCACGATGAGTATTTTGCAGCTCTCATTTGTTTTGGAAAATGAAGAAAAGAAAAGGAAAATGTATTTTATTTTTACAATTTTAAAACTTTGTGACAAAAAGCAAGATTTGCAAAATACTTTCCGTGCCTCTCAGCAAATAGCTTAGGGTGTCAACTTTCCGAAAAGGGGTCATTTGGGGGGGGGGGGGGGGTTGTGTTATCTTGGCATTTCATTGCCTCCAAAACTGTGATAGGTAGTGAGGAGTGAAATAAACAATTTACCCCCCTAGAAAGTCTGAAGGTGGTGATTGGTTTTTGGGGTCCTGTAAGCGGCTAGACTGCCAAAAAGTCTCACACATGTGATATCCTCAGGAGAAGCAGCAGAATGTATTTTGGGGTGTCATTTTACATATAGCCATGGCATGCTTGAGCAATATATTTCAATGACAACTTTGTGTAAAAAAAATAATTTCATTAAGTCACGCAGTGCCAAATTGCAAAAATTGCCTGGTCATTAGGGGGTAAAACCTTCTGGTCATAAAGTGGTTAAAGTTGATATACACCCCATTCATGAAATTTGATCTGAGCAAATATATCTGCAGTGTTTTCTTATCTCTCTCCAAAGCCCTAAGTCCGGTAGATTTCTCCTTCTCAGTTCTTCGGTTATAAGCATGATAAGTTCTCTATCAACTGAGATAAAACCAGGCTGAATTTTGTGCCGGGGTGGGTGCTATAAATAGATTAGCAGACAGCTGGTCGATTCACAGCACAGCTCTTAATGTTTCTGCCTATGTGAAGAGGGGGTGTATGCTTTTCCTCCAATCAGCTGTCGCACAGTGTATGGCCAAACTTCCCTCCCACAGGTAAATCAGGAAGAGAAAATTCAAACAGCACATGCACTTTCTAAACAGTCTAGAAAGCTGGGGACAGCACATATACAAGTAAAACTTATATAGGGAGATTTGTTTCATCTCTGTGTATCCTCTGAGGCTGTTCACTTCACTGTGAGGGTTTACATCCACTTGCATTCAGGCGGTAAGCTTATCGCCTTCTGAAAATCAATCCACGGTGGTTTTGTTTTCAGAGGTTGGTAGAGTAGCAGTTGACTAGCATTCTGAAAGTGCTGCTGCTACTTTATAGCTGCTTTTTTTTTTTTTTTACATTACGACCCTTACCCCAACTGTGAACATGCCTTGCAGTTGCGCTGCAGCTCCTAAAGGAGCCCTATTTGGCATTAATGTGATCTTCTCACATGTCTTTCTCTGTGGCCTGATTCACACTTATGCTTTTTTCAGTTAATTTTTAGTTTTTCAGAAACACACTACAGTCCATTTAGCATGATTTCCTATGGGCCACATTCACATCTGTGCATTTTTAACCAGTATGTTTTTTGGAAAGGGTCAGGGAAATTTGCCTGCAGCAGGTTGCAATTTTGCTTCAATAAACTTCCATGGAAACTCATCAAAAAAGGCAATGCTTGCATTTTTGATGTGTTTCAGCTGCATATTTCTTGGTTTCTCCTGTGTGCATTAAAAATGCGTCAAAAACGTATATGAAGAAAATGCTAAACGCACCCAGAAAACTCATCAACCACAACCTGCAAAGGTTTTATATGTAAAGCCCCGTACACACGCACCGATTGTTGGCCGTAAATTTTCGGCCAACGTCCGATCGGCCGATTGTCGGCTTGTTAGTATGATGCTTCCGACAACCGACTGCGACTTTTCGGCCGAACAAAATCTGGTGTGCATGCTATAAAATTTTTGTTGGCCGTCAACAGAACGGCCGATTGTTCGTCAGTCAGTACAGATTTCGGCCGACAAAAATCAGATGAGCAAGACTGGGCATGCTCAGAGAAGAAAAAACACACGGAAAGTAAACCATCACGTGACATCACTTCTGAAGGGAGATCATGTCAAACAAATCTTATAGATTTTTTTGACTGGGTGACTAAAATAATAGACGGTGGAGGTGCAGTAGACATTGCATATCTAGATTTTAGTAAGGCTTTTGACACTGTCCCACATAGAAGACTTATCAATAAACTGCAGTCATTGAGCATGGACTCCCATATTGTTGAGTGGATTAGGCAGTGGCTGAGTGACAGACAACAGAGGGTTGTAGTCAATGGAGAACATTCAGAACAAGGTCATGTTACCAGTGGGGTACCTCAGGGATCTGTACTGGGACCAATTTTGTTTAATATCTTCATCAGTGATATTGCAAAAGGCCTCGATGGTAAGGTTTGTCTTTTTGCTGATGACACAAAGATATGTAACAGGGTTGATGTTCCTGGAGGGAAACGCCAAATGGAAAAGGATTTAGGAAAACTAGAAGAATGGTCAGAACTCTGGCAACTGAAATTTAATGTGGATAAGTGCAAGATAATGCACCTGGGGCGTAAAAACCCAAGGGCAGAATATAGAATATTTGACACAGTCCTGACCTCCGTATCTGAGGAAAGGGATTTAGAAGTAATTATTTCAGAAGACTTAAAGGTGGGAAGACAATGTAATAGAGCAGCACGAAATGCCAGCAGAATGCTTGGATGTATAGGGAGAGGTATAAGCAGTAGAAAGAGAGAAGTGCTTATGCCGCTGTACAGAACACTGGTGAGACCTCACTTGGAGTATTGTGCGCAGTACTGGAGGCCATATCTCCAGAAGGATATAGATACTCTAGAGAGAGTTCAGAGAAGAGCTACTAAACTAGTACATGGATTGCAGGAAAAAACTTACCAGGAGAGGTTAAAGGACCTTAACATGTATAGCTTGGAAGAAAGAAGAGACAGAGGGGATATGATAGAAACTTTTAAATACATAAAGGGAATCAACTCGGTAAAGGAGGAGAGCATATTTAAAAGAAGAAAAACTACCACAAGAGGACACAGTTTTAAATTAGAGGGGCAAAGGTTTAAAAGTAATATGAGGAAGTATTACTTTACTGAGAGAGTAGTGGATGCATGAAATAACCTTCCTGCAGAAGTGGTAGCTGCAAATACAGTGAAGGAGTTTAAGCATGCATGGGATAGGCATAAGGCTATCCTTCATATAAGATAGGGCCAGGGACTATTCATAGGATTCAGATATATTGGGCAGACTAGATGGGCCAAATGGTTCTTATCTGTCGACACATTCTATGTCTATGTTTCTATGAAGTTGGTTGTTGTTGGCCGAAAAAATTTGTGTGCAGTCTAGAGCACATTTCAACCAACACAACAACACTGGACAAAAGTCGGCCGATCGGTCGGCCAACAATCGGTGCGTGTGTACGAGGCTTAAGAAATGTGATTGCAGATTCTCCTCACATGATTTTGGGAAGTACATTGGTAAATAGGCTCTAACAATGCTCCTAGGATGCCGCAAATATGCACAAAGAATTTGGTATTTGGGTCCTGTTCTTAAAATTATACTAATCATTAAAGCCTGTTTCTAGCCAAAACCTTTTTTGTTGTTTTAGGATATAGTGAGTAAGGCTCCATGTACACGGGACGTTAGAAAAAACGTCCTGCAAAGCTATTTCTGACGCCGGGAAAAAGCAGCTGTTAAACGTGCTTTCAGTAGCTTTTTCCATTTGCGTTATTGCACGTTTGGCCACGTTGCTTTTAGCAGCGTTTTTCTGCCTCCATTCAAAATCAATGGTTCCCTATGGGAGCCTATTGATTTGAATGGAAGTCGCACCGCAAGTCGGATCCGACTTGCGGCGCGACCTGCACTGTGAGAATCTTGAGGGGGAACTCCACCCAAAAATGGGAAAAAAATTGCGTGGGGTTCCCCCCCAGGTTCCAAACCAGGCCCTTCGGGTCCGGCATGGAATTTGAGGGTAGCCCCACGCCGAAAAAACGGCGTGGGGTCCCCCCCAAAATCCATACCAGACCCTTATCCGAGCATGCAGCCCGGCAGGCCAGGAAAGGGGAGGGGACGAGCGAGCGGCCCCACCCCCCCTGGACCACACCAGGCCACATGCCCTCAACATGGGGGGGTGTTGGTGCTTTGGGGCAGGGGGAGCTCTGCACCCCCCACCTCAAAGCACCCTGCCCCCATGTTGATGAGGACAAGGGCCTCATCCCCACAACCCTGGCCGGTGGTTGTGGGGGTCTGCGGGCAGGGGGCTGATCGGAATCTGGAAGCCCCCTTTAACAAGGGGGCCCCCCAGATCCCGGACCCCCTCCCTGTGTGAATGGGTATTGGGGTACACTGTACCCCTACCCATTCACCCCATAAAAGATAGTGTATGTAAATAATGACAGGAGACGTTTTGGAAAGTTTATTAAAAATCTTCATCCGGCTCTTCGGGGTCTTCTCCTCTCCGGGGGTCTTCTGCTCTTTTGCTGTCCGCCCTTCTGCTATCCTCTCTTCTTGTCTTCTCCTCTCCGGGGGTCTTCTGCTGTCTTCTCTCCGTGGGGTCTCCTGCTCTTTTGCTGTCCGCCCTTCTGATGTCCTCTCTTCTTGTCTTCTCCTCTCCGGTCTTCTGCTCTTGTGCTGTCGGCTGTCGGCTCTCCTTCTTCCTCCGGTCCTCCTCCGACGACGTCTCCAGCGATTATGCCGGCCTCTGGTCTCTGCAGCTTATTATATAGCCATTAGGGGCGTGGCCGCCAGATGACGTCATCGGGAGACCACGCCCCTTGTGTCACATGTGACGTCACATGTGACACAAGGGGCGTGGTCTCCCGATGACGTCATCTGGCGGCCACGCCCCTAATGGCTATATAATAAGCTGCAGAGACCAGAGGCCGGCATAATCGCTGGAGACGTCGTCGGAGGAGGACCGGAGGAAGAAGGAGAGCCGACAGCCGACAGCAGAAGACCGGAGAGGAGAAGACAAGAAGAGAGGACATCAGAAGGGCGGACAGCAAAAGAGCAGGAGACCCCACGGAGAGAAGACAGCAGAAGACCCCCGGAGAGGAGAAGACAAGAAGAGAGGATAGCAGAAGGGAGGACAGCAAAAGAGCAGAAGACCCCCGGAGAGGAGAAGACCCCGAAGAGCCGGATGAAGATTTTTAATAAACTTTCCAAAACGTCTCCTGTCATTATTTACATACACTATCTTTTATGGGGTGAATGGGTAGGGGTACAGTGTACCCCAATACCCATTCACACAGGGAGGGGGTCCGGGATCTGGGGGGCCCCCTTGTTAAAGGGGGCTTCCAGATTCCGATCAGCCCCCTGCCCGCAGACCCCCACAACCACCGGCCAGGGTTGTGGGGATGAGGCCCTTGTCCTCATCAACATGGGGGCAGGGTGCTTTGAGGTGGGGGGTGCAGAGCTCCCCCTGCCCCAAAGCACCAACACCCCCCCATGTTGAGGGCATGTGGCCTGGTGTGGTCCAGGGGGGGTGGGGCCGCTCGCTCGTCCCCTCCCCTTTCCTGGCCTGCCGGGCTGCATGCTCGGATAAGGGTCTGGTATGGATTTTGGGGGGGACCCCACGCCGTTTTTTCGGCGTGGGGCTACCCTCAAATTCCATGCCGGACCCGAAGGGTCTGGTTTGGAACCTGGGGGGGAACCCCACGCAGTTTTCTTTCCCATTTTTGGCGTGGAGTTCCCCCTCAAGATTCTCACAGTGCAGGTCGCGCCGCAAGTCGGATCCGACTTGCGGTGCGACTTCCATTCAAATCAATAGGCTCCCATAGGGAACCATTGATTTTGAATGGAAGAAAAAAAACGTATAACGTGGCTGAACGTAGGTTCATCACGTTCAGTCACGTTTAGTCACGTTCGGCCGCGTTTCTGCGTTTGAAACGTCGGGAAACACACGTTCGAACGCAATATAATTGCGTTCTAAAAAAAGTCCCTGAACGCAACTGCCTGCAAATGACTGTAAACTACCATGTGTACATGGACAGATAAGATAACATGGAGCTGCGTTCAGGGACTTCTGAAAAAAACGCCCAACTGCTCCTAAACGTCCATTTCCAGCGTCCCGTGTACATGGAGCCTAAGTTTTAGAACTGTCAGAAAGTGATGAAAAACCCAATAGGGGACAACTGTTATGGTGATTTCCTGTTGTGTCAGAACAGGAAGAAAAAATTTCCACAACAGCAATATCTGCGTATGCAGCGTATGCAATATCTAATACTGAAAAGGGTTGGGCTATAGATATACATTACAGGTTGCCAAATGTTAGTAAACCTATGAACATTTTCACTGTATACGGAGCACAAACAGTGGGATTTGTGGACCTCGGTAAACTGAGAATCTTTACATATCAGCCCAATTTTCTATTAGGTTAACATTAAGGGTCCATTCACACTAGCGCGACTTGTCAGACGACTTGGTCACCTGACAAGTCACGGTGGGTCGCTCGCCATTGATTAGCACAGGACCCGTTCTAATAGGAGCGACACAAGTCGCTCCGACTTAGAAAAAAGGTCCTGTACTACTTTGGGGCGACCTGGAGGCGACTTGCATTGACTTCAATTATATGAAGTCCGTGCAAGTCCCGCCGAGGTCGCGGTGCATGCTGTGCACCGCGCCTTCACAGGTTGCCCCACCAAGTCGTGTCGCTGCAGTCTGACAGGGTCTAAGGGATAGTACCTTGCAATTCCTGCAAAAAAGGGAGAAAGGCTGGTGCTATGGAAGTCGGTTAAAACATTGTTTTAACCACTTGCCGACCGCTTACTTTATATATACGGCGGCAGAGTGGCTCTCCCAGGCAAAACCACGTATGCATGTGATTTGCTTGGGAGGAGCTAGGGGGCGAGCGCGTGCTGTCGGCGGGGAAGCAGATGCGTGTGTCAGGCGGCTCCGATTGCCGCCTGACACTCTCGATCGTTCCCCGTTGAGAGAGAAGGATGGTCGGCTGTTGGAAACACACCCTGGGATGATCACAAAGCTCATGTGATCCTGCTTTATAGGATCACATGTCTCTATGGTCATCTCAGAAGCCCAACCCTCATACAGTTAGAATCACTCCCCTAGGGTCACATTTAACCCCTTGATCACCTATACTGTTAACCCCTTCCCTGCCAATGGTATTATTACAGTAACAGTGCATATTTTTAGCACTAATTACTGTAGTAATGGAACTGGTACCCCCAAAAGTGTCAAAAATGTCAGTTAGGGGTTCAATCTGTCCGCCGCAATGTCTCAGTACCGCTAAAAATCGCAGATCACCACCATTACTAGTAAAAAAAAAAAAAAAACAAACAATAAAAATAACATAAATCTTTCCCATAGTTAGTAGCCACGATAACTTTTCCGCTAACCAATTAAAATACGCCTATTGCGATTTTTTTAATAAAAATATGTAACAGAAAACAAATTGGCCTAAAATGTTAAAAAATTTTAATTTTTTGAGAATGTCATATAGCAGAATGTGAAAAATATAAAAATCACACACAAGTGATCAAATACCACCAAAAGAAAGCTCTATTTGTGGGGAAAAAAATTACGTTAATTTTATTTGGATACAGCTTCGCACGACCGCGCAATTGTCCGTTAATGTAACGCAGTGCCGAATCGCAAAATAGGGCCTGGTCATTAAGGGGGAAAATCTTCTGGTCTTAAAGTGGTTAATAATGCAGGTGAACAACAGTAAAAAATAAAGCCAATGCATTTTGGCCATCGGCCCTTAATCATGGCTCGGATGCACCTGTTCCACTACCTTGAAATTGCCCTCTTGCAACCTGGACTTTGTCCTGAACTACAAGCTTCAACAAACATTATTAATTTAAATGGTAATTTCACGTGTTCACCAAAAAAGGAAAGGTGATATAACTTCAAATATCCTGGCCACCGCTCTGGACCCCACTGCACATAGCGGCCTTGATGCCCCGTGCTGCCAATGTAGCAGTCTGCACATTTTACACTGAACATAATACACAGCCCCAGAGTGAGTATTCATCATAATGCTTGCCCAATTAAATCAATCACTCATTGATTTACGCTTGCCCAATTAGAAGAATCCTCAGATGTGTTTGGCTGCACTGACCAATGAGAACTTGCCATTGCGAGCATTATGATTGATGTGTGCCGTCCACTACAAAGACAGCATGGGGCACCATGGCCACTATGTATAGCGGCGTACAGAGGGGTGGCTAAGATGTTTGGAGTTAGTTCACCTTTTCATTTTTTTGTGAAAAGGTGAACTTACCCTTTAAAGACAGGTACATACAGGCGTGCATTGGACTACATCTGTCGGTTTTGCTGAGCTCAGCACCAATAATTTCCACAATCCCATTAAAGTGGAACTTTAGTCAAAAACTAAGTCCTGCTAGATCACTTTAGGCTAGCCCCTTTTGCAGGTATAGCTATGTAAAACATTAAAAATAAGTGCCTGTACTGTTTAAAATCCAGTACTACACAGTCTCATCCTGCTGTGCACATGCTCAGTTGCTTTCCATTTTTAGGCACTTTTAGGCACTGCTGAATATATAGAGGCCGATCTGCTAACAGCCTTAAAGTGAAATTAAACCATCCTATCCTTTACAACCAAGGAATCTGCTTCTGTTTGATCTGCAACTGCCATGGTGCTGCACATGTGATCATGTATGACACCAGCCATTTGATGGTTTAACAGTTTGGTTAAGGACACAAGCAAATGTGACAGTTAGCAACCCCGGCATTCCAGGAATAGAACTGTTTTTGAAACCTTTAAATCAATGGGTTTAGTTCGGCTTTATGGTTTTACTGCTGTTCAGGGGCTCTGGGCTTCAGCAAAATGGCAACCTCCAGCAAGAAGAAAGAGGAGCATCGCTGGAGGCAATTTACAACACACACACATTTTGGTAGCCTAATTGTTAATATGGAATGTATGTTCCTTGCTAAAGAACATTATTTTTTATCAAGTTGTTATGGGTAAAGATCCACTTTATTAAGGTGCGCTTGAACAACAAACTATGCACACAGAGAGGCTGCTGCTTGTAAGGTTCCATGAAGCACAAGCAGATGCAAATAGAACTCTTAAGGAATACTAATTAGCAATCTACACTTAAAGTGGAGTTCCAGCCTAACACACTCACCTGTCCAACGGTCCAGCGATGCGGCCGCCTGAAGCCTCGCTCTTCTCCCTCTCTGCTCTCCGGTGCCGGCATCACTGGTGTGGGCACCCGGCTGTGACAGTTTTCGGCTTCACAGCCGGGTACGCACTGCGCATGCACGAGTTGCGCTACGCGTCGTGATTGGCTGGCAATCTTCTGGGACCTCTGACATGTCCCAGAAGATTGCAGGGAGGGAGGGGGAGAGGAGAACTTCCGCTCAGGGTGCCGCGGCGCTCCGAGCGGAAGTGGGAGCGGGTACCTGTCAAAAGGAACCCGCCCCCCCCCCCCCCCAAAAATGAGATGCCAAATGTGGCATGTCAGGGGGTTAGCACTACCTAAAGCGGAAGTTCCACTTTTGGGTGGAACTCCGCTTTAAATCAGGGTTGCCAACTGTCAGGAAATTCACGGACAGCTTGTAAAATCCGTTAATTTACATCTGTACATGAATGTCCATTACAGACATGCAATCTGCATGTACGTAACGGACATTCACAGACAGATGAAAAAATAACGGATTTTACAAACTGTCAGTGAATTTACTGACAGTTGGCAACCCTGATTTAGCCTATGAATATATCTGTTCAGACATATCAGACTCTTGGAGATTCTATGGACCAGCTCTCCGGAATGATGTCTGATAAGCTTGGCAGCCTTTTTTCCTTTTTTACAAGGTAGGCTGCCAGGCCTTTCTTCAACCCCCCCGATTGTTTGGGCTTGGCACTGGCATGCAGGATGTGATGACATATGTCCAGAGCAATTGTTTTCATTCATAATAGAACTGATTTAGACAGTAACCTTCCAGCGTGCCATTGGAGTGTAGGAGAAAACTCACACAAAATTGAAGAGCATGTAAACTTCATGCAGATAGTGTCCTGGCCAAGATTAGAACCAAGGACCCCAGTACAGATATAAATGCCACTCTTTCTATACCAGTACTACATTTTTTTTATTAAAGGTGTTGTTAAGTCAGAAGGTTTTTAATCTTAATGCATTATTTGAAAGAAAAGAAAAAAAAAAAAAAAAGAAAAAAGGAGGTGCAAACACCTAGTGCATTACCCGTGGTCACCGTTAATAAAAAGTTTTAATAAATGCCAAATGCATACTCACAGACATGAAGATTGTTAAAATCGTATTACAAGAATCCACCACACGTGAACTGGAACATGTCCTCGTAGAAACGACCTCTAACGCGTTTCGGGAGTCAAGAGTTCAATTGAAGCTAGAGTATATCTATTCTGATCTGCTGCTATTATGACCAGCTCTGATGAAGGGAGCTTGTCTCCCGAAACACGTTAGCGGTCCTATCTACAAGGACATGTTCCAGTTCACGTGTGGTGGATTCTTGTAATATGATTTTAACAATCTTCATGTCTGAGTATGCATTTGGCATTTATTAAAACATTTTATTAACGGTGACCACGGGTAATGCACTAAGTGTTTGCCCCTCCTTTTTTCTTTTCTTTCATGCACTTATTTTGGAGTTCCCTGCCTGAGGAGAGCAGCACGCCAGTCTTTCCCATCGGAGTGAGTGCTTGGCTGAATTGTTTGTTTAATGCATTCTTTGCATTAAGATAAAAAAAACCTTCTGGGTGTAGCAGCTGCCCCAGCACCCCCTAATATTTATCTGAGCCCCATCTCTCTCCAGCGATGTCTATGAGTCCCTCGGCCTTCCGGGACTCTCCCTCCTGATTGTCTGGGACACAGCCGTGGCGCCATTGGCTCCCACGGCTGTCAATCAAAGTCAGTTAGCCAATCAGGAGAGAGGGGCTGGGGACAAACGGCAGCTCCATGTCTGAATGGATACACGGAGCTGCAGCTCGGCTCAGGTGCCCCCATAGCAAGCTGCTTGCTGTGGGGCACTCTATAGGAGGGAGGGGCTAGGAGCAGCAAAGAAGGACCCGAGAAGAGGAGGATCCAGGCTGCTCTGTGCAGAATCAACTGCACAGAGCAGGTAAGTATAACATGTTTGTTATTAAAGAAAGAATAAAATGCTCAGAATAAAATGTCAATGCTGTTGTTTCTTAAAAGAGAAGTATGGAAAAAGCTCTTTTGGTCATACTTCTCATTTGGGTCACAGGAGTACACTAATTTGTGCTCTCCTGTGAGTCAGCCAACAGTGGGCTTTAGCAGAGCAGATGTCACAGAGCAGCTCTAAACTCTGGAGGGATCCCAACAATAATGTCAGGATTCACCGAGATGCCTGACCGACAGCTGGCTCAACCACTGAGGGGAAAAGCAGGGAGTGGCGACTGAGAGTCACCACTCTCTGTTTAGAACGCACCTGAGAACTGAGCGATCAGCGGTCGAGTGATCACTGAGTTTCTCGGGCTTTGAGCCAGCGTGGGATAGCTGCAGCATCACACCAATGCTGTAGCAGGGAGATAAGTATATAGAGTGTTTTTTTTTTGTTTTTTACCATTCCCACACTTCTCGTTTAATTGCGATGGACAGACAAGTCCCTTGTATGACCTTTTAAAGCAAAAGCATAAATCATTAAATTCATTTATGAGTCTGCTCACCTACCTGACTCCCTAAAGGGTGGCCTAATCCATAATTCATGCTAATGTATGTCTAAATGCATAGACAGCACAACCAGAATTAGATCAGCTTTACAACTAATCGCACTTCCAGGTTGAAAGGCTAGACCCAGGTTTATTGCAATTCCCTTAGCTCAGCACTTTTATGGGGCTCATTTATTTTTCTCCCATTTGATTTTCAACCCCTATGTTGCTTCAGCTTTTTATTCTAGTACAAAGAGACACCAGAGTTTACTGGCACGGTGAAGCCCTTATCTATATTTTAAAGAATAAAGGTAAAATAATGCCAATTTCAGAAACATGTTGTCATATCATAAGTAGGGATGCACCGAAATGAAATTCTTGGCCGAAGCCGAAGCCGAATAATAATGAAATGTTTGGCCGAAGGCCGAAGGCCGAATACCGAACGCGGTATTTCGCATTTTTTCCATTTATTTTGCCAATTTTTTGTCCTCTCTCTTGTCCTCTCGTGTCTCTCTCTCTCTCTCTCATGTCTCTCTCTCTCTTGTCCTCTCATGTCTCTCTCTCTTGTCCTCTCATGTCTCTCTCTCTTGTCCTCTCATGTCTCTCTCTCTTGTCCTCTCATGTGTCTCTCTCTTGTCCTCTCATGTCTCTCTCTCTTGTCCTCTCATGTCTCTCTCTCTATCTCTCTTGTCCTCTCATGTCTCTCTCCCTAAATGTTACTGTAGGGAATGGGATTCAGTGCACACTGCAGCCTTGTACCATAGGGTTAATGTTAGTGACACTGTAGGGATTGGGAAGGATGCTGGGAATGGAAATCAGGAAGCATGCAGGCAGCCTTGTAAATTTTAATTGCAGATACAGGGCACTGGGCAGGTCAGGGTTAATGTGGTAACATCAATTACTCAGTGACAGTCAGTCAGTGTCAGTGTGGACTCGATCAGATTATACAGTGACAGACAGTCTCTCATAGTGGTGGTAGTAGGAGGCTGGAGGTGGACTAGTAGTAGCCTGGAAAGGAGCACAGCCGCATACATACATTACTCACTCGTGCACTGCAGCCCGCCCCACACATTCAGTGAGTCTTACTCTCCTCCCTAGTTTTTTCAATGGCACATTCAGGAAGCCAATCACGCCGTGAGTAGCGGCACAGCGGAACCAATCAGGTGTACAGGCACGCGTGATTGGTTCGCTGTGCAGCTAATCACGGCGTGATTGGCTCCCTGAATGTGCCATTGAAAAAAACTAGGGAGGAGAGTAAGACTCACTGAATGTGTGGGGCGGGCTGCAGTGCACGAGTGAGTAATGTATGTATGCTCACCGCTGAAGTGTCCCGGCTTCCCCTGCCTAACACGGAAGTCTGTGAGTCCTCCTGTCTTCCTCCGAGTCCCTTCCCCCTGTAAATATCGTGACCTCGGCGATATGAATATCGCCTATGGCCACAGAACGATAGTCGATATCATATCGACTATCGTTCAGCCCTATTGTTCGGCACAAAATTATTCGGCCTTTTGACTTATTCGGCCGAACACCGAAAGTGCTATTTTTTCTATTTTCGGCCGAATAATGTTCGGCCGCCGAATATTCGGTGCATCCCTAATCATAAGGTAATCCTAGTGATGTGTGATCACAGGGAACTGTGTATGCCTACCAGTATATCAAGACAACATTACAGTGGCAATACGCCCACCAACTGAACAGCCTGAACATTTCAAGGTGTGCTCCCTCTTCATCAGAACCTTGGAGGGGCATTATACTAATAGACACACACAGCTCCATTAGCTGGTGTGGGTACACTGAAGTCTATTACATGTAAAACCCAATATGCTGCGGAAAAAAAGGCCCTGACCCTTTCAAAAAAATGCACAACTCAAAATCCACACATGTGAACTAGATCCATAGGATACCATGTTAAATGGACTGTAGTGCATTTCTGTAAAAAGCGCAAAAAAACGCATAGGTGTAAACCAAGGGTAATATCCCTTTAAGCCCTAGGCGCTGACGGTACACAAATATACAGCCTCTGGGAGGGTGGGCCTTTAGCGACTACCACCCACATATTTTGCTAACGAAAAGCACCTGAACGCTTCTTGCGATCGGGAGCTTTCCGATCATGTGATCGCCGTGATAGCCAATCACTGCGGTCACATGATCATAAACCCCGCCTCCTGGCATCTGAAACCTCCTAAAGGGCTGGGAGGCACTGGTGCAAAGGGGTTAAGCTATGAAGAACACATCACTTTGCTTTTTAAAGATCCTCAGGTCATGCTGAGATTTGAAGTTCTACTACAAATTAATAGCTTTACATAGTCAATCTATGGTCTAAAGCAGCCTTTCTCAACCTTTCCACCATGGGGGACCCCTTAAAACATTTTTCAGGTCTTGAGGAACCCCTGCTAAAATATTATACCTACAGCTCAACATAGTATGACCAGTAAGTTATAGGAGTTAATACGTTTACAATAAAACAATAAATAATATATAAATTATATATAATAAAAAGTAATAATCATATAATGTTCCATATATGGAGTATTTGGCACCCAGGGTAGATAATAATTTTACACCCCCCCCCCCCTTCTCTATATGACAACATTATTTTCAGTAATATTATTGAAAGTATGTGAATTAAAAAAAACAGTAAGAACAATTATGGTCCTATAAGTCGCACATCACTACAAGACCCTGTGTATAGAGTGTGAAAAATCAGGCCACATTTCCCCAACACATTTCGCCCCGGCCCCCCGCAGCTTAGCCATGGGAATCCTTTTTTTTCCTTGTATCGATACTTGGAGTTGGGACAAGCTCCATTCTTGTCTGCACCCCCAGAGGTTGATTACAGGAGAGGACCCGTCGGAGCTTCAAGTGGCACCTGCAATTCTGGTATTGGTTAACAGAAGAATTGTGGTGTCTGCCAACATTAGCGTTCAGAGTGGAAGTGCCCCCCATTAATAGGCGGTGAGTGGATAAATTCCCCCCATTGAATTCACTTTACTCAAGGAACCTCTAGTAACTTTAGAAGGAACCATAGAGTTCCACAGAACCCTGCTTGAAAAAAGGTCTAAAGAAAGCCATATATTGATCAAAATTAGGCTGGTTCAACAGGGACCAGATGAATTGCGGTCAGCGTGTGGCCATCCCCGCTCAACATAATTTGATCGTTTGATCGACTTCAGTTGAAGGGATATGTTAAAAAATGTTTATCTATCAGTGACTGCAACCTATCATCTGCAGTCAATAATTGGTGTATTGTGACAGCTGTGAGTGCTGCTGTCAGAATACAATGTCCCAGTGGGCATGTGGGGAGGATCCTTATTTGTATGGATGAAGGAATCTGTTTTTTTTTTCAGCCCACTGGCTAAACGAAAAAAAACTAACCGCGTATGGCCAGGTTAAAACCACGTTCACTTATTTAACTGCACGTTGCAATGCAATAGTGTGCAATAAAGCTGGCCATACATAAATCAAAACTTGGCGGGTTAATCAGGAACCGACTAAATTTCGATCCATTTATGGGCAGGGAGGTTGTACGGGAGTTGATCTACTGCACAAGTTATGTACAACCACCCTGTCAAATTTTCCCCATTCAATCAGCGCCACCGGCTATAGTGGTAAACCTGTGGCTCTACTCCTAAAAATAAAAGTCCCAAAAGCTAAGCTGGATATAGCAGTCCTTGAGTGTCCACTTCAAAATAAAAGGTGTAGAGAGCCACAGGCCCGGAGAACCACCACCAAGCACACTGATCACACTGCCTCTTACCAGAGATGGAAGACCCTCATTACAAAGGTCTAATACGGCCAAATGATTACAGTGCAGGAACGATCCTCCTCTCAGATGGCACAGGGTTTACGAATCAACCACATATTGGCTCATGAAATACAAAGCGAGACACTCCTCATAGTGTAGACTGCATAAAAGCTATTTATTTTCCACGCATGGTTAAAAACACTTACATCAATGTAGATATTAACTGGCAATGTATGTTCATCTCCATGTATCGCTGTCTGCCGAAAACCGCCAAAAAAATGTCCGCCGCGTCTCCTCCACGTGTCGGCGTGCGTCACAGTGAGCATCAAACGACGAGTTTCGTCATCAGCAGACGTCGTCCGGCAATAGCCAGAAAAGCCGATCAGTGTAGTCTGAAAGCAGGGAAGTTTTCTTGCTGTCAGAATACAATAGCTCAGCGAAGAGGACCCCCCCCCATTCCCATCAAGTGTGTGGATGAAGGAATCAAGACATTTTTTTTTCACCTCGCTGGTTTAACCAAAAGAATCACTTATCTCTGGGCTGTCTTATCCATGATAGTCAACCAGATCACAGTTAAATGAAATCTGCAGACAAAGAGAAGCTGACTTCTCGTTAAGTGGTATGTAAAACTACAGGACACTGAACTTAATCAGTTTTCATGGTAGAAGGATAATCTGGACAAGTAATGCAGGTATTATAGTTGTGTGATGATCAATATAATGAGGATGATTAACCCACCTCTTTTACAATAGAGCTTGCTTCATCTGCGTTAAATGTGTTCTGTAATATAAATCATATATTATTAGCCACAGCATGACATGCTCCAAAACACTGGTGGATGCAAAGTAACAAAAATATAAAATACAGTATCTCACAAAAGTGAGTACACCCCTCACATTTTTGTAAATATTTTATTATATCTTTTCATGTGACAACGCTGAAGAAATTACACTTTGCTACAATGTAAAGTAGTGAGTGCATAGCTTGTATAACAGTATAAATTTGCTGTCCCCTCAAAACAACTCAACACACAGCCTTTAATGTCTAAACCACTGACAACAAAAGTAAGTACACCCCTAAGTGAAAATGTCCAAATTACAGCACTCATGCAGTCCCAGACCATGACGCTCCCACCACCATGTTTGGTTGTAGGCAAGACACATTTGTCTTTGTACTCCTCACCTTTTTTTCGCCACACACGCTTGACACCATCTAAACCAAATACGTTTATCTTGGTCTCATCAGACCACAGGACATGGTTCCATTAATCCATGTCCTTAGTCTGCTTGTCTTCAGCAAACTGCTGTCAGTCTTTCTTGTGCATCATCTTTGGAAAAGAATTCCTTCTGGGACGACAGCTATGCAGACCAATTTGATGCAGTGTGTGGCGTATGGTCTGAGAACTGACAGGCTGACCCCCCCCACCCCTTCAACCTCTGCAGCAATGCTGTTAGCACTCATACATCTATTCCCCAATGACAAACTCTGGAAATGATGCTCAGCAAGTGCACTCAACTTCTTTGGTCGACCATGGCAAGGCCTGTTCTGAGTGGAAGCTGTCCTGTTAAACTGTTGTATGGTCTTGGCCACCATGCTGCAGCTCAGTTTCAGGGTCTTGGCAATCTTCTTATAGCCTAGGTCATCTTTATGTAGAGCAACAATTCTTTTTTTCAGATCCTCAAAGAGTTCTTTGCCATGAGGTGCCATGTTAAACTTCCAGTGAGCAGTATGAGAGAGTGAGAGCGATAACACCAAATTTAACTCACCTGCTCCCCATTCACACCTGAGACCTTGTAACACTAAGGAGTCACATGACACCGGGGAGGGAAAATGGCCAATTGGGAACAATTTTGACATTTTCACTTAGGGGTGTACTCACTTTTGTTGCCAGCGGTTTAGACATTAAAGGCTGTTTGTTGAGTTATTTTGAGGGGACAGCAAATTTACACTGTTATACAAGCTGTACACTCACTACTTTACATTGTAGCAAAGTGTCATTTATTCAGTGTTGGCACATGAAAAGATACAATAAAATATTTACAAAAAAGTGATGGTTATACTCACTTTTGTGAGATACTGTATATTGATTAGAAAGCATTTCTGCAGCCGTGAAACAGGACAGAAACAGGCTTATTTAGTATAAGCCTGTTGCACTAATCCATAGTATCAATCATAAAACAGCTGGAGGGATGGTTTAGTTTATGACTGCTCGCCAAATGTATACAGTGCCTTGAAAAAGTATTCATACCCCTTGAAGTTTTCCACATTTTGTCATGTTACAACCAAAAGCGTAAATGTCTTTTATTGGGATTTTATGTGATGGACCAACACAAAGCGGCTCATAGTTGTGAAGTGGAAGGAAAATGATAAATGGTTTTCAAAATATTTTTCAAATAAATATCTGAAAAGTTTGGTGTGCATTTGTATTCAGCCCCCCTTTACTCTGATTCCCCTAACTAAAATCTAGTGGCACCAACTGCCAACAGAAGTTACCTAATTAGTAAATAGAGTCCACCTATGTGTAATTTAATCTCAGTATAAATACAGCTGTTCTGTGAAGCCCTCAGAGGTTTGTTAGAGAACCTTAGTGAACAAACAGCATCATGAATGCCAAAAAAAAAAAAAACACACCAGACTGGTCAGGGATAAAGTTGTGGAGAAGTTAAAAGCAGGGTTAGGCTATAAAAAAAATATCCCAAGTTTTGAACATCTCACGGAGCATTGTTCAATTCATCATCCAAAATGGAAAGAGTATGGCACAACTGCAAACCTACCAAGACATGGCCGTCCACCTAAACAGACCGGAAAGCATCAATCAAAGAAGCAGCTAAGAGGCCCATGGTAACTGAAGAAGCTGCAGAAATCCACAGCTCAGGTGAGAGAATCTGTCCACAAGACAACTATTAGTCGTGCACTCCACAAATCTGGCCTTTATGGAGAAGTGGCAACAAGAAACTTTTGTTGAAAGAAAGCCATAAGAAGTCTCATTTGCAGTTTGTGAGAAGCAATGGGGGGACACAGCAAACATTTAGAAGAAGGTGCTCTGGTCAGTTGAGACCAAAATTGAACTTTTTGGCCTAAATGCAAAACGCTTTGTGTGGCAAGAAAACTAACACTGCACGTCACCCTGAACACACCATCCCCACCAAGAAATATGGTGGTGGCAGCATCAAGTTGTGGGGATGCTTTTCTTCAGCAGGGTCAGGGAAGCTGGTCAGTTGATAGGAAGAAGGATGGAGCCAAATTCAGGGCAATCTTAGAATAAAACCTGTTAGAGTCTGCAAAAGACTTCAGACTGGGGTGGAGGTTCACCTTCCAGCAGGACAGAGCTACAATGGAATGGTTCAGATCAAAAGCATATTCATGTGTCCAGACCTAAATCCAATAGAGAATCTGTGGCAAGACCTAAAAATTGCTGTTCACAGACACTCTCCATCCAATCTGACAGAGCTTGAGCTATTTTGCAAGGAGCAAAGAAGAATGGGCAAAAATATAACTCTCTAGATGTGCAAAGATGGTAGAGACATACCCCAAAAGACTTGCAGTTGCAATTGCAGCAAAAGGTGGTTATACAAGTATTGACTACGGGGGTTGAATACAAATGCACGTCACACTTTTCAGATATTTATTTGTAAAAAGTTTTAAAAACATTTATCATTTTCCTTCCACTTCAAAATGATGTGCCACTTTGTGTTGGTCTATCACATAAAATCCCAATAAAATACATTTACGGTTTTAGTTGTAACATGACAAAATGTGGAAAATTTCAAGGGGTATGAATACTTTCTCAAGGCACTGTGTACAGAAAAATAATGTCTGTCTTAGAAGATTTATGCAACAGTTCCACATGATCATGGTCACAATGAAGCCCTAAAGCACAAAGATTTCAATGCTCCATTTTAAGCCTGTTTGTTAGGGTGGCTTTCTTCCCTTGTCTGCCTATTCCAAACCTATTGCAGAAGGACATACTGTACATCCTAAGTAATTAAATGGAATTTATATCTCTAATTAAAAACTGCCATTCATATATTTTGTAAACTCAAATGTTTGGGAGCACGAAACCTTGCTTAAAAACAGAATAAAATGAATTACCCATTAAAAGTTAAAATAAATCAGAGATTTCCCCTGCAATACTTTCTTCTGACACTAGATGTCCTCAGGCTGATGGTCAGCATCATTTAACCCACTTCCTCTGAATCCAGGTCATGCTGGGCTCACCCCAGTCTTTAAATGAACAGAGAAGGAAGAAGCAGCAAAATGAGGAGCTCTCTCTGTCACTCTGCTTTCTCTTCCTATCGGCATGCTTCTTGTCCGCAATACCCAATTGGCTCCTTGTGCTGCTTCTTCTTTTCACACTACAGCCCTGTTGTACAGGGATTGCAGGATACTAGGTCAGAGTAAAGTGGAACTATACTCACCTATATTCCAGCAATACCGTGTCCTGGAACTCCCTCTCCGACCACTGACATCTTCAGACAGTTTTCTTCCAGGTTTCCAATCTTTGGCCATTTTGATTGGCTGGGCCAAGATGAAGTCACTTCCACTCACGTGCTGGAGTTTTTTCATCTCGGCAAATGCCAAAAATGTACACTGAGTTGCACATCATCAAATACAGGAAAATGCAGGGTAACAAAATATGAAATATTGATTAGAAAGCATTTTTGTAGAAACTGGTCTATTCACCCTGTTGCGCCAATCCATAGTATTAGTAATAGTAGTAATATACACAAGTGTCAAAAGTATTGGGACACCTGCCTTTACACGCACATGAACTTTAATGACATCCCAGTCTTAGTCCGTAGGGTTCAATATTGAGTTGGCCCACCCTTTGCAGCTATAACAGCTTGAACTCTTACGGGAAGGCTGTCCACAAGGTTTAGGAGTGTGTCTATGAAACGTTTGACTATTCCCAGAAGCGCATTTTGTGGGGTCAGGCACTGATGTGGACGAGAAGGCCTGGCTCCCAGTCTGCGCTCTAATTTATCCCAAAGGCTTTCTATCGGGTTGGGGTCAGAACTCTGTTCAGGCCAGTCACGTTCCTCCACCCCAAACTCGCTCATCCATGTCTTTATGGACCTTGCTTTGTGTACTGGTGTACGGTCATGTTGGAACAGGAGAAGCCATCCCCAAACTGTTCCCACAAAGTTGGGGGCATGAAATTGTTTGAAATGTCTTGGTATGCTGACACCTTTAAGTTACCTTCATTGGAACTTAGGGTCCAAGCCCAACCCCTGAAAAACAATCCACACCATAATTCACCCCTCCACCAAATGATTTGGATCAGTGCACAAAGCAAGGTCCATAAAGACATGGATGAGCGAGTTTGGGGTGGAGGAACTTGACTGGCCTACACAGAGTCCTGACCTCAACCTGACAGAACACCTTTGGGATGAATTAGAGCGCAGACTGTGAGCCAGGCCTTCTCGTCCAACATCAGTGCCTGACCTCACAAATGTGCTTCTGGAAGAATGGTCAAACATTCCCACAGACACACTCCTAAATCTTGTGGACAGCCTTCCCAAAAGAGTTAAAGCTGTTATAGCTGCAAAGGGTGGGCCAACTGAATATTGAACCCTATGGACTAAGACTGGGATGACATTAAAGTTCATGTGTGGGTAAAGGCAGGCGTCCCAATACTTTTGACAATATAGTGTATATATAGATTAGATATAGAAATATATCTATATATAGGGTATATACTGTGTGCAGCTCAGTGTAAACTGTGGACAGGCAGGTTAGAAACTTTAAAGTGGAACAAAAGGCCAAACTTTTTTTTTTTCATTTTGGATAGAGTAAGGGAGGGTTATAACCTCTGTCAGTTTATTTTTTGCCATCTGTATCCCATTGGAGAGATCTGTCCTGGGTCACCAGATTTAGTATCCCTATTGGAAGATTTCCCCTCTATTACTTTTCTGGGGACAACCTGGGGTTTTCTTTTGCTTTCACTTTCAATGATAATAGCAAACAGGACAAATAGAGAAGGTGAATCTCACGCATGGGTACACAGGCAGCAATAAAAACTGACAGGGGTTCTACTCTATCTCCACTCTACCAAAACTAAAAAAAAAGTTTTGCCTTTAGTTATACTTTAATGCAGGAGAGCCATGGGGGGAGGGGATTTATCAAAACTGGAGCAGACAGAATTTGCAGCAGCCATGCATGATTCTGTCTGCTCCAGTTTTGATAAATTATAATGTGTTTTATGCATTCAAAATTCTGTTTCCATTTTCTCTTTCCACTTTGAGGTACTTACATTGCTGCATTTAAAAATATATATAGAGTCACTAAAGGCAAAACGATTTTTTTAAAGCCCAAATCCTGGGCACAGAAAAATTAATACCCTTGCAGTGCCCCCCCCCCCCCTCACACACTGCAAGGGTTAAATGCTTACTAAGTCTAGAGGGGGCAGGAAGAGGGTGTATTACTTACTAAACCTCCTCTCTGCGTCCTCACGCACAATGTAGGGCTATTAACCCTGTATTGTATGTGGTAGGGGCAAGCATGCGACCCTGCTTGAGAGCTGGTTAGAGAGAACACTGCAGGGGATCAGCGGAACAACAGGGGGGACCCCGCTGGAGAGAAGAAAAGATAAATAATAAAGCTCCTTCTGCATCTCCCTGGACTTAACATTTAACCCTTGCAATAAGGGGTATTTTTTTTTTTTTTTTTTTTTATTGTGCTTTAACTCATACAGTGCAGGGGCAGCCTCACTACAGGGGAGGGTTTATGCTTTAAAATCAAAACAAATTAAAGATCGTCATGAAAAATACCCAAACTAAAATCCGGAAATAAAACAGTTTATTAACACAAATAAAAGAAAAGTCAGTCCCTTTGCAGTAACAATGACAACCAATCTGAATATTTGCATTTGTGCTTGATTTCTTAAGCAAATCAAACCCAATGTTTACTCTGATCGTAACACGTCCTCGCCAGCACGACAAGCTGCATCTGTGCTGCACCAAAATAGTGTCCCCATTGTTCCAATGTTATAGACTGCTTGCATTGCTGTACAGTGTAGAGTGCTGTACAGTGTAGAGTGCTGTACAGTGTAGAGTGCTGTACAGTGTAGAGTGCTGTACAGTGTAGAGTGCTGTACAGTGTAGAGTGCTGCACTTACCTCTGCCTTGTGCTGATCCTCCATGGTGCTGGGACAGGTGCAGCCAGAGGTAGATCCTGCTCTTCTAGCTATAGCTCTGCTTCTGTATTCTCATCTGATGTTTAGGATTTGGAGGAAGACCTAAAAATAAACATGTATAAACAATTATACATTCAGCTCTGCTGAGATCTCTGCCTCTCTGCTGTCCCACCCTGGCTTCCTGTATTATAGTAATGCTGTCATTGCAAAGAGGAGGAGCAATGATCAGGAACTGAGCTACAGCAATATGAACAGAAAAATGACAGGAGGTATATAGCACACAGACATGGAAGAGGTGCTGCCATCTGCTGGTCAGAAGGCATCATTACAATCATATACAACATGTGAGAAATATTTTCAGGAATTCTTATGTTTGTCATTTACCTGTATATCCATATAAATGTGTATAAACAATACATGAATGCTGCGCTATCACCAATAGTTTATCTGTGAGTAAATAAACATATATCCACATGTTATTTTTGTTCAGGGATTTTTCCATGCATTTTATCACATAGTTTTAGGGTGACCACATTTCCAAACTGCAATTCAGGGACAAGCCCTCCCAACAGCAACACCGCACAAAAAAAAAATATGATTTTTGATACCTTATTTTGCCAATTTTGGGGAAAAACAAAAGCAAACAGTGGTCACCAGTTTAGACAGGTGGTATATAATGTGCAGTTCTCTCTGTCTCCTTCATCAAAGTCCTCTCAGTACCCTGTGTGTTACCTTTTTTAACGCCCCCCAGTACTCCGTGTCACCTTTATTACTGTCCTCTCAGTTACATACCTCCCAACCTTTTTTGAGATGGGAACGAGGGACACCTACTAGCAAACGTAGGTAGGCATTGGACACACCCCCTGCCATGCCACCCCTTAAAGGAGAATTAAGAAAAAAAAAAAAAAAAAAAAGATTAGTTAAACACAGGAGTGCTTTTTTTTTTTTTTTACCACTACTATTCTGTAGCACTGCCCCCTAGAGGACTGCTGGATATTACACTTTAGGGATTCCCGCTGGGTTACCCGTAGCAATTGTTTGCAGAAACAAATCACTTTAAGTTCTTTGCTCAGTCAAAGATCAGTCCAGGGGATGTTGTTTTTTGTGGTTTTATTGTAATTGGGATGGGAGAAGGGATGAGTGGGATATTCCAACTGTTAACTATTCACAATGCTGAGGACTCTTAACTTGAGAATGCGGCCAGGCCGCTACTTCATCCTGCCACTTGAATGAAGATGAGATAAGTGTTTCTAAGGTATTTCTCTTAAGGGTACTTCCCTAGTACCCCCTTTCTCTCTAGGCTAGCTGACACCCGTCCACTGACTGCACTACCCGGAGCAGTCCCCTTCCTGGCAGACCCCTGGGCTATATCCTCTGTACTCACAATACTGTTTTTCCAGAGTCTCGCTGTGTCCCAATTCTCCTCAGTCAGCATTCCTGGACCTCTGGGTTCAGCCTCACACCACCGGTACACCAGGCTGACTGCCTGTGACTACCATCATCCACTGCAGAAGAGGAGGCAGCCACCACCCTCCCTCTGGGACTCTGCTTCCCGCCAAAGACCTCTACTTTATGTGCCCCTGGCTTTTTATACCCTGTCCCATAATGCACCACTGTCTGTGCCAACCCACTGGGACAGTACCAAAAGCCTGGGTACCATTGGTAAGGTGTCCTCCAGCATCCGACGTGCCTCCCCATTGGACCTGCTGGGGACACTCCCTGAGACCAGATGAATACACACTGGGCACACTGAGAAGACCTAACTATTTCTGATAAGCTGACAGAGTGAAAATTACTCTTTCTACATAGCACCTGACAAGGAGGGTGCTACAATTCCTTAATATTAGCTTTTGAAATGTACAAATGAAGCACAGAAATTGGATGAAAGGTTTAGCACTGGGAAACACTTTTTAAAGATAAAGAGTGCATTTTATATACAACTACATAGATCAGACCAGTGTAGGACTACCCCCTTGGGGGTTGCTGGTTGATGGGTGTTCCTCGGCACTACTACGACCCTGTGAACCGTCCAGCCCACCTGACACTCGAGGTTCTCACATTGTGCATATACCTATAAGAACACACTGACACCATATAAATGAGTTTGACTTTTTACTTGAGTGAATAAACAGATGAAATTATGTCAGTCAGCCGAATCCTGCCAGCAAGACTGATACAACAAAACAAAAGGAACAGTGAATTATAATATCAAAGAACAATATTGAAGACAACGTTATATAATCTGAAAATATTATGAATACTCTCTATGGAAATGAGACAATATTCAGAATAAAGAAGAACTCTATGACACTCTATAACATCACTGCCCTTACTAGTAATACTGCAATGAAATAGGATTTGTCCCCTTTAAGAACAATTATGTATCAATGTCCTTCCCTTAGCATGGCCTTCCTAATTTTCTTCACCGGCAGTTGGAGCTCATTAACCCTTTTCACTGTGGTATAAAATAGCAGAAGGATCAGATGTTGAACTGTAATCCTAAGGGAATTGATGTATTTTGCAGTGTCTGCAGTCAGTGTAAAGATGAAAGGTTATACTTGCGGTCTGAACCCGACACAGGCACCCTCTTCCACTCTTGGATGTCCGTCCGTGAGGGCCCTTTTGGATAGGCGATGTGATCTCCCAAGCTCCGGCGTCTGGAAACAGGCTGCACTCTGCTATCTCAGGATGTCCGTCCGACCTCCACTCTCTCCCCGTCAGCAATACTGTGCAAGCATCCACAGTACAGTGATCAGCATCCGCTCCGCTGAGGCTGGGTTCCATGAGCGGGTCAGGCTTTGTACACTAGTCCACAACTGCAGTCAGTCATTCACACACAGCAGGCTAATGTGCACTCAGTGGGTCCCGAGAGAAAGAGAGTTCTCAAGACATGGAGCAGATAGTTTTACATCTTCCCCCATGATCCTCTGCTCCCCCGTTGCTTCATGGGAAGATAGTTCCCCCAATAGTCCAGATGATGATCAGCTCTCTGTCAGAAACTAAATCTCCCACAATCCCATGCTTCCATTTCCTGTGAGATGATGATCTCCTCCGAGAGCAGTCTTAAAGGGGCACAAGAACAATTCCAACAACAATGATAAGTCTATATATATATATATATTGGTAGTCCGATCCTGGCTACACCAGAATGAGGGACAAATGAGGAGGAAAGAGGGACTGAGGCACATTGTTCCAAATCAGGGACAGTCCCTCGAAATCAGGGACAGTTGGGAGCTATGCAGTTACCTGTTTGTCGCCTTTAATAATGTCCCATTCATTACTGTCCCCTCAGTTCAGTGTATCACCTTCATTAGTGTCTCCTCAGTTCCCTGTGTGTCACTTTTATGTAGCACTACCCCCTTGAGGGTTGTTGATAAGTGTAAGTTCTTCTGTACTGCAAACCATCCAGCCCTCCTGACACTCTAGGTTCAGACATGTTGCATATATCTTTAAGTAACACACTGACACAATATGAATGAGTTTTAACTTTACTCAGAAGAAGAACTTGCAAAGATATATTAGTCAACTAGACCCTAGTTAAACAGCCAGGGTTCAGTTGAACCAACATCAAAAAGACAGTGAAAAACAGGTTTTAATAACATCAAATGGTACTAATAAACACAGTCTCTTGGAATATGTGTATGGAGCTCTCAGAAAACTATATATTATTACTGTGAAGCACTCAGGACAAAGGGGAACCCCGGGCTGGCCTACACCACCTGTATCTTGATGAGAGATGAGGTAATCTAGATACCAGTAACATGTCAACTGTAAAAAGCATTAATATGATAGTGTTCTACTTGCAAGGCCTTGCTAAAATCTTCACCGGCAGTTGTAGCTCATGAAATGAACGGTTCCCAATGTGACTCAGTGTATAGCAAGCAATGCAGAATAGTTAATTATAATCCTAAAAGATCTGGTAGCTGATTTAATTGCAAAGTGTCTGTGTTCAGTGTAACAAGAACTGTAATAAATGCGGTCTTAACTCTGAGCAGGTGCCCTCTCACCAAATCCTGATGTCTATCAATAGGGGTCCTGAAAGAACAGGCGATGGCATTCCTCCACGCTATGTGGCCTCGAGATGGCTGCGCTCTGCTGTCTCCGTGAGCCCTGCCGACTACACCCGATCAGCGATACTGCAAGGATGTCTGCTATGCAGCGATGAACATCCGTCCCACCAGGGCTGAGTCTGCAGGCAGATGGGCAGTGTGCAGTAGGCCACAGTCTGCTATCTCTCTCTCTCTGTACAGCAGACTGATGTGCACACGATGGATCCCGGGAAGCAAGAGGGCATGGGCCTGTTCAGCAGATCCCTCTATAGTCTCTCCCAAGATGCTCATCTGTAATCCAAAGCTTGCTGGGAAATACAGTTCTTAAACAATCCAGCCTCATAGTCATTGCCTTACAGAGGACTACAATTCCCACGATGCCATTCTCCCAGTCTCAGCAATATGTTGTATGAACCCTGAGACCAACACTAGAGGGATACAGGGACAATCTGAAGGAGCAGAAGGTGAGTCTGCACTATCAGATAATGGTAGTCCGCTCCCGGCTACATCTATTAGTGTCCCTTAAGTTCTCTTTGTCACCTTTATTATTATTCTCTCAGTTCCCTGTGTCACCTCTTTTACTGTCCCCCAATTCCCTGTGTGTCACCTTTATTAGTGACCCATAAGTTCCCTGTCACCTTCATTAGATTCCCCTCAGTTCCCTATTTGTCACCTTCATTACTATTTCCTCACTTCTCTCTGTCACCTTCATTACCTTCCCCTCAGTTTCCTGTGTCACCTTCATTACTGTCCCCAAGTTTCCTGTGTCCCCTTCATTACTATTCCCTCAATTCCCCTGTGTCACCTTCATTACTAATGCCTCACTTGTTCCCCTGTGTCACCTTCATATCCCCTCACATGTCACTTCCATATCTGTCCCCCACTGTGTCACCTTCTTCATTACTATTCCCTCAGTTCCCCTGTGTCAACTTTGTGACGTGAGTCACTTTGGTTGGGGGGGCTTGTGGAACCCAGACTGCTTTAGGGAGGTTGGGAGACTCCTCGTCCAGTTTCCCCAGTCCTTCCTATGTGTAAGTCACCCTGTGTCTATTAGGGGCACAGGGTTACCAAGAACCCCAGTCAGGTCTGCTCTGCACTAATCAGACTCTTACTAGTGGGGTGGGGGTTTGTTGTTTTTCAATACCTGCATCCCATTGTTATATTGTTCCTGTCTGCCTTGAGTAAGCTTATTATGGGATGTGTATGCTGTGTGGATTGACTAAGGGGTAGGGGTTGCCCAGAAGTTTTCATCTCCTTGTGCTTTGTGTTTGAATAAACAGTTTGATTCTGGTTGACTCCAAAACTTGTACTGTCTAGTTCTTGGGGTAACTATAGCCAGATTCACGGATCCCGTGTTACAGAGCTTAGGAAGCAGGTTCTTGGCCGACATACCCACACATGGTGCCCGGATTCCATCACATTGGTGGCAAGCGGTGGGATGCTTCCTGCAGTCTGGGACATCCAAACCTCCACCGGGATCCAAGATCGGGATAACAGACTTTGGTCGCTACAACTGACGGACAATCAGTCGTGCGATGCTGTACCCAAACAAAATCGACGTCCTTTTTTTCCTACAAATAGAGCTTTCTTTTTGTGGTATTTGATCACCTGTGCGATTTTAAATTTTTGCGCGACAATTTTGAAAAAAAACAATATTTTTCACATTCTGCTATATAACATTCCCCCAAAAAAATGTAACAATCAAAATTTTTTAACATTTTAGGCCAATTTGTTTTCTGCTACATATTCTTGGTAAAAAAAAATCGCAATAAGCGTATTTTGATTGGTTTGCGCAAAAGTTATCGCGTTTACTAACTACAGGAAAGATTTATGTAATTTTTATTGTTTTTGTTTTTTTACTAGTAATGGCAGCGATCTGCGATTTTTTGCGGGACTGCGACATTGCGGCGGACAGATCGGACCCCTAACTGACATTTTTGACACTTTTGGGTGGACCAGTGACATTACTACAGTAATCAGTGCTAAAAATATGCACTGTTACTGTAATAATGACACTGGCAGGGAAGGGGTTAACCCTGTGGGTGATCAATGGGTAAAATGTATGCCTCATGCTTACTGACGTGTGTGTGGGGGGGGAGGGTTCTGTGACAGAGACAGAGATTGCAGGTTCAGCTATGCTGAATCCTGTGATCTCTCCTTGTCTGTCACTGAGAAGATCCGCCTGCTTTGTTTACATAAGCAGGCGGGTCTTCTCACATTTTCCTGACGATCGGGGAAGGGAGGCGGCAATCGCTGCCTCTCCTTCTCCGGCCCGACTCTCGCTGTGTCTAAACACAGTGGAAGTGCGCCTCCGGTGGTGTGCGCGCACCTCCGAAATCATTAGGAGTCCAGCGTCGTAAGTCTACGTCGCTGGACCCAGGGGAGCCGCACTGCCGCAGTAGGATTACTGTTAGCAGTCAGCAAGTGGTTAAAGTGTTACTAAACCCACAACAGTAAAATCAGTCTTTATATGCAGTAAAGCATGCTTGTTATACTCACTGTGGAACCTAAGGGGTTAATCCTCTGCAATGTGTAAAAAGGCTGTTTGATCCTGTCTTCTCTGATCTTCCCCTTCTTCCACAGTCCCCAATCTATCTGGATTTTTCTCGGGAGAGTGCATGTGATCAGCACAGGGCCAATCAGCACTATCCAGACAGAGGGGGTCCTGCAGCCTCATAGGACAATCAGGGGAGAATGAAAACTCCTACAAGGTTTAACCAGACACTGATAGAAGTCAGAAGACTGCTCTAACTGGTGATGAGAAAAGGTATTTAGCAGGTTTTTTTTTTTTACTAAAATAATTGCATTTCCATGTTCTTTGTACTGTGGGAGACCAGATATAGTGAATGCAGGGCCCTGGGTTTAGTAACACTTTACCGAAGTAGGAAATGCTATCTACTAAGTAAGCTTTGAATGTTGTCTGCCTTCTGCCTTTACTAGTGCTGAACCCTGTTTGTAATAATGAGAAGTGTAAATACTTTTTACCAAGCTCCAGGTTCTGGGCAGCTTGTGGAGAACCCAGGACCATAAGGAATTCCCAGAACAGTGATATCACTCAACAACGCGTCTATGCTCTGGACCTAGTCTGTTCCCAAATGCTTCAGCAGTCGCCCAAGACAGCTGGGGTTTAAGTAGAGGGGTGATATCTGAGGACCCCTCTATTTTTGAAGGGGGCTTCTAGATGCTGAAGAGCCTCCCACAGACCTTCACAACCACCGTGTCAGGGTTGTCAGGGAGTGGCCCTTGTCCTCTTCAACATGGGGACAATGTGCCAGGGAGGACCCCCAGCAATGTACTATTCCCATGATTTTAACACGTGGCCTGGTATGGTTTTCTTTGTTTTTCAGGGGGTTCTAACTTAAAATTCACAGCAGATCTGAACATCCATTTAGTTTGTCTGTTCGCAGAACCTCAGCTGAAATTCAGTGCGAATCAGGGTTCAGACCAAACAAGCAGCTCACCCCTACTAAGGAGAAAGAATGTCCCCTTTCTCTCTGCTATAATTTTTGCTAAATTTAAAGAGTTTTCTATCTACTTCATGCCAGATATTAAAAATACCAGTTAGTTAATGAGTGCAGGTTTTACCAGCTGTGTATTGGTGTGTTCCCTGCAATTGTCCTACAATCCAATGTAATGACTACTGATAGAAAGTCTGCCTGGATTGGATGTACAGACAGGTTAATCAAACACATCCAGAAATGTCAAACTTTAAAGTGGTTGTAAACCCTTACTCCTCTTTCACACTGGCGCACCACCCGACGGAGTCCGTTCTGTTCAGCGGGGGATTGATCCGCCGATCCCCGCTGAGCAGGCGGATGACAGCTCCTCTCCACTCTGTGTGCGAAGACAGAGCTGTCAGATCCCCACTGTCCTCTATGGGGAGATTGGATGAGAACGGACAAGCGATCACATTCGATCCGATCCTCCAGAGGGATGGAAAATAGGCATCCGCTGCCCCATAGGGATGCACGGAGCATCCGACCAGGTCCGCCTGAAAAAACTGACAGGCGGATCGGATCAGATCGCCGGTGTGAAAGGTGCCTTACCCATAACCAGAGATGTGACTGGCCTCAGGTGATACACCGAGATTAAACAAATCCTCCTACGGTATATACAGTGCCTTAAAAAAGTATTCATACCCCTATAAATTTTCCACATTTTGTCATGTTACAGCCAAAAACCTAAACATATTTTAATGGGATTTTATGTGATAGACCAACAAAAAGTGGCACATAATTGTGAAATGAAAGGAAAATGATAAATGATTTTCAAAATTTTTAAAAAATAAATATCTGAAAAGTGTGGTGTTCATTTGTATTCAGCCCACTTTACCCCGATACCCCTAACTAAAATCTAGTGGAACCAATTGCCTCCAGAAGTCACCTAATTAGTAAATAGAGTCCACCTGTGTATAATTTAATCTCAGTATAAATACAGCTGTTTTTTTGAAGCCCTCAGAGATTTTTCAGAGAACCTTAGTGAACAGCATCATAAAGGCCAAGGAACACACTAGACAGGTCAGGGATAAAGTTGTGCAGAAGTTCAAAGCAGGGTTAGGTTCTAAAAAGAAATCCCAAGCTTTGAACATCTCACAGAGCACTGTTTAATCCATCATCTGAAAATGGAAAGAGTATGGCACAACTGCAAACCTACCAAGACATGGCCGTCCACCTAAACTGACAGGCCGGGCAAGGAGAGCATTGATCAGAGAAGCAGCCAAGAGGCCCATGGTAACTCTGGAGGAACTGCAGAGATCCACAGCTCAGGTGGGAGAATTTGTCCACAGGACAGCTATTAGTCCTGCACTCCACAAATCTGGCCTTTATGGAAGAGGGGCAGGAAGAAAGGCATTGTTGAAAGAAAGCCAAAAGAAGCCATGTTTGCAGTTTGTGAGAAGACAAAGCTTATTTGTAAGGGAAAATCCATCTTTGTATTGTCCCTCAGGCTTAAGCCTCGTACACACGCATCGATTATTGGCCGTGAATTTTCGGCCAACGTCCGATCGGCCGATTTTCGGCTTGTTAGTATGATGCTTCTGACAACCGACTCCGACTTTTCGGCTGAAAAAAATCTGGTGTGCATGCTATAAAATTTTTGTTGGCCGTCAACACAACGGCCGATTTTTCGTCAGTCAGTACAGATTTCGGCAGACAAAAATCTGATGAGCAAGACTGGGCATGCTCAGAGAAGAAAAAACACACGGAAAGTAAACCAGCACATGACATCACTTCTGAAGTAGATTTTTGTTGGCCGGGAAAATTTGTGTGCAGTCTAGGCACATTCCAGCCAACAAAACACCACTCTGGACAAAAGTCGGACGATCGGTCGGCCGATAATCGATGCGTGTGTACGAGGCATTAGTGTTCGTGGGAAGTCTTCAGTGCTTTACTACTGTGGTCGAACATTTTACCCAAACCACCATTATAAAATTCACACCTCCTTCTCCTGTTGGTTTTGATGATGGACTACGGAGTGCATGGGGTGCACGCCTCGGCACTGTACCAGCGGTACTGTTACTTTTATGGAAAAGGGATACTCCTCTCCACTCCTTTAGTCCCGGTTCACACTTGTGCGATGCGGGAAGGCTGCAAATTCGCAGCCTGTTCCCGCATCGCAAACGCACATCTGGCAGTTCACACTGCCATATGCGATACGCAGGGGGTGTCAATGAAATGTTAACGACACCCCCAGTTTGATCGCATATCGCAGTGCGTTCTGACAGTTTGCACAGGATCGGATCGCACAAGTGTGAACCACTGTGCGATCCGATCCTGATGCGGCTGGAAAAAAGGGTCCTGTGCGTCTTTTGTGCGGGTGCAGTGCGAATTTCATCCATACAAAGTGTATGGCTGAATTCGCATCCACACATCCGATCGCATGTAATGAAGGAGCAGTGCGCTCCGAATTACATGCGATCGCCGCACTCGCACAAATGTGAACCGGCCCTTAGGCCCCTTTCACACTGTCCGTCCGTCGGGCGGACTCCGTTTATCTCAGCGGGGATAGGATAGCTGAGGAGGAGGATGACAGCTGTGTCTCCGCTCTGTGTGCAGAGACACAGCTGTCAGTTCCCCATACATCTCTATGGGGGAATCGGATGGGAACGGACCGTCAGTCTGTTCTCATCCGATCCCATCCGCTTGACGGATGAAAAATAGGGTTTCCATCCGTCCAGATTTGACGGATCGGATGTCATCCGATGCCCCATAGGGATGTATGGGGGCACCGTTCAGATCCACCAAAAAAAACGGACAGGCGGATCTGAACGGTCCGCCTGTGTGAAAGAGCCCTAAGTGTACAGCTCACTGCAGGAAATAATCAGAGTCTGCACAAGCCAAAACTCAGAATGTGACAGTAGAAAGTACAAGGATCCAAGAAAGCAGCAGGATCAGCAGTGAGGAAATAACAGAAGGCCTGGCACAAATATGGGAACAACACCTCACAGCAGATCAAATGCACTTCAGATGGACAATTTTTCTGCACTGACACTTGGCTGCTTGGGTCAATAACAAGACAATCAACTGTATCACATATAAACATATTGCTGTTCCAGCTTTGTTCTATATTTTCATTTTATTTTTTACTATGTTATCAGGAACTATTACTAATAATGATTATTCTTCCAACCATTAAATGAAGGGTTTAACAGTAAATCTACCATAAATATTCACATTTCAGTTGTTAGTGACAGTAAACTTAAACACCCTAAAGTGTTTCTAAAGGCCTAATTAGTATTCCTTTTTTCCCTAGGAACAGCCTGTGAAGATTGGGATAATGAATGATTCATTTAACTGTAAAGACTTTTTCCTTTGTTCTTTCTTGAATATCAATTTACATGTTAACAAGTCATGACTTTTTGTGTTAACAGAAGATTTTACCTTAGAGTTTCTTGTAGCAATTATCCCCCCCCAATTGTGATAACATGTTTATGGTCAGAGTAAACATCACATCAATTTAAAAAGATCAATAAGCCTATTTAGCAAGGCAGGGATCAATATTCAAAGTGTTGTAACCATTGTAAACCAATAAAACGCATCTTTAATTCATCTGAAATATGTTGGCCTTCATTACTGAACTTGCATTCCTCTTTATAATGCCTTATTAGAGGAAACTTGAAAAGAATACCTTGTAACATTTCATGGTAGACACCCAAGTGTTTGCTTTTTATTTTGAGGCAATTTTTCTTTGCGTGCACCAGATCCTCCAAGACCAGATACACTAATGAGAAAGTAGGTGTGTGAGCTTATGCAACCCATGCCATCCCACTGTGTAATTGGGCACTTTTAGCAGCCAATCAAAAGGCGCCTACATCAATAGTGGAAATGCTGGAGAGTCTATCAGAGTTTTGACAACGAGTAAAGTTGAGGCCTGCTTGCTCATTAGTGGGGCCAAGTTTGGAGAATCTTCAGACATGCAGAATGTTGGCTAAAGGACAATATTTCCTGCAAAGAGAACTGGTTAGCTATTATCCAACAATTGGAAGATGGACTAGACCATTAGCACAGCAGGGTCATCAAATGTCTAATGTTGGCCATCAAAGGGCTCTATGTATGCTATAGTAACTTTATTTTCTGAAAAAAAAAATAACATACAGCTGGGCCAGTACTGTACCCAAAAGCTTGGCTATTTGGCAAATACTGGGATCTGCATTGATAAAGAAAACTCTATGCCCTGTGACAGGAAGTCAGATAAATCTGTGGGTGTTGTCACAGACGGGAGATACATTTCTGCCTTGTTTAGACAATTCACCAATTACTATCAGGTGTCGGCTGCGGAGGTTGCCAGAAAGGTTTAAGGACGTTGGAAAGCTTCAGCCATTCAGAATGAGGCAATTAAGGCCTCTATAAGTTATCCAGAGGATGACTACTGATTGCTGCCTCCTGAGGCTTTGTGCGTTAAGGAGAGCAGTGAGCTGAGAGACTTCTGAAGGTGAGGTGGTGTTGACTTTTTCTGTGTGAAAAGAAAACAAATAGACTATTGGTTTTCTGCTGTATGACCAGCAGTGTCTGCCCAGCAGTAGGTTGGGACAGTCACCATAGGTAGGTTACTGTGTTGTGAAGGTAGACACCCCAAGTGGCCAGGGTTTATTTTATGTTTGTTTGATTTATGCTGTTTGGATGCTTGCACTTGTTTCCAGCAAATTGGAAGAATAAACCATAGACCGTTGTTTTCAACCACTCCTCGTCGGCTGTCTCTCTGTGTAACGGACCCACCCAAGGGGTCACCCACACCCGCTACCGAGCCAACCCCTTACAGCCCACTAATTAAATACACATAGCATAAAACATACATATCATAAAACATCAGTTCAATATGAAATGCCACTATAAAATAATATTAATTTAAATATGCATACACATGGATTTATAACAAATATATGTATGTTTTTCAGGAATCCAAAAAGAAAAAAGTTTTAAATTGAAGCTCTGACTTTTCCCTGTTTTTTTTTTTTTTTTTTTTTTAATCCAATCCACCCCTACCTACTGAAAAAAAAAAAAAATAATAATTTAAAGTTCTACCTACGCTTTTCATGCTCCAGTGCTGCCCCAGCTTTTTTTTCGGTCCAGCGCAGGTGGTCCCTTTCATAATTTTTCAGGTTGCCTTTTGGTAGTTTGGTAATTATTTTTTTTTTTTTACCATAGCCATGATCTCTCTTGTGCCACTTTATTGGTTTTCCCATTAGGTGTGTTGGTCTGCTACCAAACTACAAAGAATCACATGCGATTTAAACAGGAATATGGTGCGTTCACTATGACAAGCCTGGGTTCAAACAGTAGTGTAATAAGCATTTCACCACCACAAGTCACTATCTGTATGAATATGTAATGTCTCTTGTCTCCCACTCCCCCCAGATGCCACATGATTGCCAATATGTGCAGTAATGAAGAGATTATTAGAAAGGATGAGTGGCAAGCCTCCAACCACTCCTTATTTTATTCAAAACTAAGAAAAAAAGTCTGGCCTTTACAAACACTTTAGCCATCACTCTTCCCTCACCACAAGGGTTAAATTCCTGTTTAGTCTAGGGGTACAGGAATAAGGTGCATTTGTTTCCTTACCCATGGCTCTGGCATAGTCCCTCAATCCATCATAGTCCCTCTAGAGACCGGTATCCTCTCTAAACAGCTTTGGGCCACAGTCGCAGGCTCACCTCTTCGCATATATTGTAGGGTTACCAGTCCACAGCCCGGAGCTTGAGGAAAGTGCTAGAGCCAGAACTTGGGTAAGTAGTGCAGCTTATCCCTTTACCCCTAAACTAAGCAAGCACTTAGATCTTGCAGTGTCGGTGCCCCACTGCAAGGGTACATTTTGCCTTTTTCCCTGAGTTCAGGACTAAAGTAGTTGTAAACCTCGGATATTAAAATATAAACAAAGCATATCCCTCCATAGTGTGTACTTGTCTCAATCCAGAGCACAAATTGTCATTTCTGTCTGCTGCCTTGTTCCTCTGCTATCTACAAATCTGGATCACTTCTTGCAGGTTTTCCTGGCACCAAGAGAAATAGAGGGTGGCAGGGGAGGGCAGGGCTGCTGTTAGAAATCACAGGGCCCCATACAGCCTATATGACAGGAGCCCCTTTCTCCATTCAAATCTGACTAAGGACAAAGATTTATCATTCCTTTTTCTGTAGCCTCAGCTGCACAGTTGAATCAATAGGAAGCACTCCAAAGCCTCCTGCTTATTCACAAACTGAAGCCTATTAAACACAGTTTTCTAGGCTTCAGTGATGAATAGACACAGGAGTGATTGGCACCGATTGCTCAATGTATTCATTCAGGAAAGGAAGGGGCCAGTAGTATACTGTACATATCTCTTTCCATCTTGAAACATCCCCCATGTGCTCGCAGCAGCTGCTGGCGGGAGAGGAGGGCAACTGGCAGTGCTGCAGGGCAAAGGGGCCCACATGGGGGCACAGACAACAGATGGAAGGTATGCATGTGCTAGAACCAATCTGTCTGCAGTGCAGCCAGATGGAGAAAGAAGAGGAGAAGCTGGCAGTGCTGCAGTGGGAGACAGTAGAGTATCGGTGTCTGCAATAAGACAGTACAGCCGGATGTCCTACTCAGCAGGTACCTGGTCCCCTCTTTTGAACTGATGGGGCTCAGGCCCAGTACAGCAGGGCTGGCTGTACTGCCTTATCAGCGGCCCTGGGGGAGGGCTCTCCAGCAGATTGATGGCCTCCAATCTGCTTGTGTGCTGTGTAAAGTGAGGTGTGTTCCTTCCTTCAAATTAGCTCTCAAGAGTTCTCCACACTGAGCTCTGTGTGTCATTTAAGCCCCCTGCCCCCTTTTTTTCTGACAGCTCAGACAAGCTTTATAGATTATGGATTTTCAATGGAATGAAGAAAATATGTAGATAAACAGGTACAACTTATGTAGGAGGATTTGTTTTATCTCTGTGTATTCCTGAAGCTAGTCAATTACCTGGGTATATGTAAGAATTTACAACCACTTTAAGGAAGCCTCTTTCCAGGTTACCCTACAACAAATAGATTGGGAAGTAAGTACAGTCCATAATGACATAGCAAGTAAATGGAGTGCCTAAAACCAATTTTATATAAACACATGTGGCACGGCCCCCTTGAGGGCTGCTGGTTAGTGGAAGTTCCTCTGCACTCACCTCACCCTGAGAAGTATCCAACCCGCTAGGCACTATAGGTTCAGACATTTCAGAGACGTTCTCCAAAAATACACTGACACAATAAAATACAAGTTTGACTGTTTACTGAGATAAAAGGTAAATCAAACAACTTAATAAGAACAAATAGGATTCTGTAATAGAAGATACTGCAGTGTCACTCCATTAAACCCCAATTACTACAAAGGGGCTCAAAAGACCAACATTGCAGGAATAAATGCTTAATCAACAAAGTATTATATTCAATAAGTGAGAGTGACTGAAAGAACTATAAGCTTTAACTGTCAGGGCTTCTATTGAATGTATTGCTTTTTCATTAATCTGCAAAGTTAAAAAAAATAAAATAAATAATAATTTTTCTTTTAAAGTGATTGTAAATCCCAGACATAAAATATGAACAAAGCACATCCTTTTATAGTGTGTATTTTTCTCTATCCAAAGCAGAGTGTGATTTCTCCCAGCTGCCTTGTTCCTTTGTTATCCGCGTGAGTTTTCCTGACACCAAAAGATAAAAAGGTTACGGGGAGTAGAGCTCCAGCACACTGCCTGTGATTGACAGCAACAGCTGTGCATGTCTGCAGTGTACTGTGTGAAGGGGAGTGTGTCCCTTCCCTCCATTCAGGGCTCAGAGCTCTTATCACTGAGCTCTGCACTGTGAGACTTCAGATCCCTGCCCCTTGCTCTTCAAAGCTTAGAGATGCTGTGAAATATGTGTGTTTTGGAAGACTGTAGAGGATAGGTGGCTGCAGATAAACAGAATTTGTTTAATCCCTGTATATCATCTACTGCTAGTCTCTTTACTAGGTATATGTAGGGCAGGGATCCTCAAACTACGGCCCTCCAGCTGTTGCAGAATTACGCATCCCATGAGACATTGTAAAACTCTGACATTCACAGCCATGACAAGGCATTATGGGAATTGTAGTTCCTGAACAACTGGAGGGCCATAGTTTGAAGACCCCTGATGTAGGGGATTATAACCACTTTAAATAATAAAAAGCAACTACTTCTTACCCTGAGCGCCGGTTCACACTACCGCGACGCTACTTCCCGGGGCGACCTCCAAAATCGCGGTGCGAGCAGCGCGCCGCGACCTCGGACCGGCCGCCACGGACTTCATAACATTGAAGTCTATGGCGGTCGCCTCCTGGTCGCCCCAAAGAAGCTCCGGACCCTTTTTCTAGGTCGGAGCGACTTGTGTCCCTCCTATTAGAACGGGTCCGCAGCTTCCCTATGGGAGGCGACCTGCGGCGACCTGTCAGGCGACCAGGTCGCCTGACAGGTCGCCCTAGTGTGAACCGGGACTAAAGCTATTTTCTTTATTATTTTATTTTGTATATTTCTACATTTATATATATTTGTTTAGTTTTGTTAATTTGTTTAATGTCACATTACAAAAAGTGCAACACAAAAACAACCAAAAACTTTATTTCATGTGTAATTAAATTTGCAGTGATTTATACCAGAATCACAAAGTCAAAGCCAGTTGCGTCACTAGGGTTGGTGTCACCCAGTGCAAAAAAACATGGTGTCACCCCCCTCCTCCCCCCCAAGTAGGGCACTGAGCAGGGTAGCGCATTGGCGAGGCCCTCCACCCATTATTATCCTCAGTGACCCAATTATTGTCCTTAGTCCCCCAATTCCTGCCCTCAGGCCCCTATTACTGTTTTTAATCCCCCCTCCCAATAATGTCCTCAGTGACCCCATTAATGTCCTCAGTCTCCCCCATTATTATTCTCAGTAACCCAATTACTGTCCTTAGGGCCCCCATTAGTGTCCACAGCCCCCATTACTGTCCTCAGCCCCCCCCATATTGTTCTCCCAGTCCCCCCAAAAAATAATATCCTCAGTGACCAAATTACCGTCCTCAGGCCCCTATTCCTGCCCACTGGCCCCTATTACTGTCCCCAATCTACCCCAAAAATGTCCTTAGTCCTCCCCCCAGTTAATGTCCTCAATTAACCAATTACTGTTCTCAGCAGTGGCGGCTGGTGCTCCATGGGCCGGGGGGGGGGGGGGAGGCAGACGGACCGCACCACACACCCCTCCCCCCTCGGGCCACACCAGGCCGCACACAGTACACACAGCATTACAGTACAGGACCCACAGCATAGCATGACATGACTGGACAGTACAGGACCCCCCCCGGCTCACTCACCCATCTGCAGCAGGCGAACAGCGGCGGCAGCTTCTTCCCAGTTTTCTGCGTCTCCTCCTCCCTCCTCCTCCCTCCTCCTCCATGCCCAATGTCATGGCTTCTCCTTTCGGCCAATCGGGAAACGGGTCTGAGAACCCGCTTCCTGATTGGCCAGGAGGAGGATCTATCTGACAATAGCGAATTTTCATTCGCTATTGTCACACAACGGGGTGGGCTTGGGGCGCAGTGCTCCCTGAGCCCACCCTTTTATTTATCCTAATAGAGCCTCTGGCTCTAATCACACGGCTAAAAAAAAAAAAAAAAAAAAAAGCCCCATTGAAGTCCATGCGTCCGGCGCCCCGCATGTAGATTAGGGGACCGGATGCATGGATAGGGGGGGCGGCGCCCCTGCGCCCCCAATGCACCAGCCGCCACTGGTTCTCAGGCCCCCAATTCCTGTCCTCAGGTCCCTATTACTGTCCTCAGTCCACCCAATAATGTCCTCAGTGACCCCGTTAATGTCCTCAGTGACCCCGTAAATGTCCTCAGTGACCCAAAAAAATGTCCTTAGTGACCCCATTACTCTCTTCAACCCCCCTCCCCAAAATTGTCCTCATTGACCCCAATACTGTTCTCAGTCCACCCCCATTAATGTCCCCTTTTGACCCCATTACTGTTCTAAACCCCCCCCCCCCCACAGCTCACCATTACTCATCGCTCCTGCTCTTGTCTTACCTTACATAGACAGTCTGGAGGGCTGGAGACACAGCAGGTTTGGACAGAGGGCGGGAGCTGCAAGCTGGTGATATTATATTGTAACTAACCAATTCTTATGTGTAGTGACTACATTCGCTTTCTTTCTTTTTCTTTTTTTTAGCCATTCTTTCCTTTATTTTCACTTGGTGATTATGCCATTAAGTCTGCTTTTTTAACAGCACAATCTGTCCTACAGATAAAGCAGTTAAAGGGTTGAGACAAGCCATTTGCCACTGACAGGGGTGCGTACAATGATCAGCTTTTATTTATTTATGTATAATATTTATCCCAAAAGGAAAAAAGTATTAGCTGGAGTTTGGCTTAAATTTTTTAGTGTATTTAAATTCGTTAGTACATTTTACACTGCCCCTTCCCAGACTGACAATGCTACTGTTCAGAGGTGCTGTGCTCCTCTATCCAGAGTGGGGGGCACTATAAATACAAGAGATGTGTTACTGGCCAGATAACTAGGTGAAAACAGAGGGAAAAGTAACGCTCCTATCACATCTAATGGGTTTAATACAGCTTTTAACTACTTCCGGTCCGTGCTATAGCCGAAGTACGGCTGCAGCGTGGACTCACATTTTCGGGTGGCCGTCTTTAAACGGCCTCCCAGTGACAGGCTCCCCGCGCGCTCCCGCGAGCGCGCATCAGGGAAAATCTGTGTCGGCCGTGTCCCTTGGACACAGCCAATCACAGATCGTGGTAAATGGCCAATCACAGCGGCCATTTACCACGTGATCGGCCCATCCAATGAGAGATGATCTCATATGTAAGCATATGAGATCATCTCTCATCGCCAGCGCTCCTTCCTCACACAGAGACTGCAGTGTGAGAAAGGAGGAGAGCCGATCAGCCGCCGGGGACACAGAAGAATGTAATCAGGGCACTGATCACCAGTGCCCTAATTACACAAGGTAAAAAACATACACAGTGCCCACCATCAGTGCCCACAGTGCCCGCCATCAGTGCCCCCCATCAGTGCCCACAATCAGTGCCCATAGTGTGCCAGTCAGTGCCCATCAGTGCCTGCTCATCTAGGCACTCATGAGCACTGACTGACAGCACTATGGGCACTGATGGTGCTGCCCATCAGTGCTCATCAGTGCCGCCCATCAGTGCTCATCAGTGCCACCCGTCAGTGTCCATCAGTGCCGTCCGCCAGTGCCCATCAGTGTCGCCTATCAGTGCCCATCAGTGCCGCCCGTCAGTGCCGCCTCTCAGTGCCCAGCAGTGCCACCTCTCAGTGCCCAGCAGTGCCACCTCTCAGTGCCCAGCAGTGCCGCCTATCAGTGCTCATTAGTGCCGCCTATCAGCGCTCATCAGTGCCGCCTATCAGTGCCGCTCATCAGTGCGGCATATTAGTACCTCCTCATCAGTGCCCATAAGTGCCACCTCATCAGTGCCCATAAGTGCCACCTCATCAGTGCCCATCAGTGCAGCCTATCAGTGCCCATCAGTGCGGCCTCATCAGCGCACATCAGTGAAGGAGAAAAATTTATTTATTTTCAAAATTTACTCGCAGAAAATAAGAAAAAACCTTTTTTTTTACAAAATTTTCTGTCTTTTTTCTTTTTTTTTGTAAAAAATAAAAAACCCAGAGGTGATTAAATACCACCAAAAGAAAGCTCTATTTGTGTGAAAAAAATGCTAAAAATGTCATATGGGTACAGTGTAGCATGACTGCGCAATTGTCATTCAAAGTGTGAGAGTGCTGAAAGCTAAAAATTGGTCTGGATGGGAAGGGGGTTTAAGTGCACAGTAGGCAAGTGGTTAATATTTAGGGTAATGTGCACTTGATATAAAACTATTAACATACCTCCCAACTTTTTGAGATGGGAACGGGGGCACCTATTGGAAGAAGTATGTAGGCATAGGACACACACCCTGCCACGCCCCTTAAAGGAGAATTATAAAAAATATGATTAGTTAAACCCACAAGTGCTTTTTGTTTCCTTTACACTGAAAAAAATGTATATAAAATGTATATAAAAACAGCGCTTGCTAGAAAAATATGTAACAAGTAAAGTGTTTCACGTGGTTAAAAAAAAAGTGCTAAATTAAATATATATCAGCATTTAAAAATACAGGTGCAGAAAATTTCTATGATACAGTGCCTTGCGAAAGTATTCGCCCCCCTTGAACTTTGCGACCTTTTGCCACATTTCAGGCTTCAAACATAAAGATATAAAACTGTAATTTTTTGTAAAGAATCAACAACAAGTGGGACACAATCATGAAGTGGAACAAAATTTATTGGATATTTCAAACTTTGTTAACAAATGAAAAACTGAAAAATTGGGCGAGCAAAATTATTCAGCTCCTTTACTTTCAGTGCAGCAAACTCTCTCCAGAAGTTCAGTGAGGATCTCTGAATGATCCAATGGTGACCTAAATGACTAATGATGATAAATAGAATCCACCTGTGTGTAATCAAGTCTCCGTATAAATGCACCTGCACTGTGATAGTCTCAGAGGTCTGTTTAAAGCACAGAGAGCATCATGAAGAACAAGGAACACACCAGGCAGGTCCGAGATACTGTTGTGGAGAAGTTTAAAGCCGGATTTGGATACAAAAAGATTTCCCAAGCTTTAAACATCCCAAGGAGCACCGTGCAACCGATAATATTGAAATGGAAGGAGTATCAGACCACTGCAAATCTACGAAGACCTGGCCATCCCTCTAAACTTTCAGCTCATACAAGGAGAAGACTGATCAGAGATGCAGCCAACAGGCCCATGATCACTCTGGATGAACTGCAGAGATCTACAGCTGAGGTGGGAGACTCTGTCCATAGGACAACAATCAGTCGTATACTGCACAAATCTGGCCTTTATGGAAGAGTGGCAAGAAGAAAGCCATTTCTTAAAGATATCCATAAAAAGTGTTGTTTAAAGTTTGCCACAAGCCACCTGGGAGACACACCAAACATGTGGAAGAAGGTGCTCTGGTCAGATGAAACCAAAATCGAACTTTTTGGCAACAATGCAAAACGTTATGTTTGGCGTAAAAGCAACACAGCTCATCACCCTGAACACACCACCCCCACTGTCAAACATGGTGGTGTCAGCATCATGGTTTGGGCCTGCTTTTCTTCAGCAGGGACAGGGAAGATGGTTAAAATTGATGGGAAGATGGATGGAGCCAAATACAGGACCATTCTGGAAGAAAACCTGATGGAGTCTGCAAAAGACCTGAGATTGGGACGGAGATTTGTCTTCCAACAAGACAATGATCCAAAACATAAAGCAAAATCTACAATGGAATGGTTCACAAATAAACATATCCAGGTGTTAGAATGGCCAAGTCAAAGTCCAGACCTGAATCCAATCGAGAATCTGTGGAAAGAACTGAAAACTGCTGTTCACAAACGCTCTCCATCCAACCTCACTGAGCTCGAGCTGTTTTGCAAGGAGGAATGGGCAAAAATTTCAGTCTCTCGATGTGCAAAAATGATAGAGACATACCCCAAGCGACTTACAGCTGTAATCGCAGCAAAACAAAGTATTAACTTAAGGGGGCTGAATAATTTTGCACGCCCAGTTTTTCAGTTTTTTTATTTGTTAAAAAAGTTTGAAATATCCAATAAATTTCGTTCCACTTCATGATTGTGTCCTACTTGTTGATTCTTCACAAAAAATTACAGTTTTATATCTTTATGTTTGAAGCCTGAAATGTGGCAAAAGGTCTCAAAGTCCAAGGGGGCCGAATACTTTCGCAAGGCACTGTATATAAGTAAATGAATAGATGTGCAAAATGCGCAATGTGCTCAAAAGAATAAATAATTCATTTCATAAATAAATGCATACAGTAATAAAGTTCTTAAAATGTTCAAAGAAGCTGTGCAAAGGTGCTCAAAAAGGTGCTCAAGTGCCTTATTTCCCTAGTGCTGGAAGGTACTCATCCGTGTCAAGGTGCCACTCTCCCCTCTTGCACCCCCACTCACCAGAATTGGAGACCGTCTCTGGGCCAAATGCAGCCCTAATGGTGAGTGTGGAGTCCTGGGTACCATCCAGCAGTAATGTTTAATTCAAGTGATCAGTTATCGTTTCCTTGACAGGCTCAGCCCAAATAAAATAAGAGGATCGTAGTGTCATCTTATTTGAGAAGACTATTTAATTAAGCAGATGACAAATATACTCACAAAGCAGAGATAAACATAAGCAGTAGACAGTAACAAAAATGTCTTCCTGGAAAGCCGTCTCGCGTGCGTTCCACGAGGAGACAGGAAATGACACAATTGGTTAAACCGAAAATTACGTCAACGCGTTTCACCCGCCCTCCCGAGCGTCATCAATGGACATCATATTCCTTTATAATGGCTTTTGACATTTACAATTGCAGCAATTTAGAAATTGGATGAAAGTTTTAGCACTGGGAAACACTTTTTGAATGATAAGTACTACATTAATAGTTCATGTGGAGTGATCCCTTGAGTGCCACATCCCAAACTAATAGTCAAAAACCGTGTGGTTCCCCTTTGGGTGGGACTTTTTAGGCACTAGCGTATCAAAAATTGCACTTGGGTATATACAAAAAAGTATTGAAAGAAATTATACATAATAATAAAAACATGAGGCAAGCAAGTTCATACGTCACATTAACAGTTGAACATCCACCACAAATCCCCCGGGTATACACCCGACGCGTTTCGGAGCAGAGATACACTCCTTCTTCAGGGGTGCCCTGGGAGGGTGGTCTGTAAGTAATAGTGTATATGCAATTGTTATAGATAATGAATATAGAGTATAAACAGAATATTTGCACAAAGAAAATGAATCAGAAAACACTTACATGGTTCACTGTAATGATTGAGGAAAAAGTGCCTGCCTACTAGGCTTAAAAACAGGAAATCAAACTGCCGTCTGGACGTTTGTAGATGTTACTTTCCACAGATATGGAGTAATTTATAAGATTGGATTGGTCGGGATTGCTTGCTCACGAGACTCACATAGGAGGCTGGGTGGGAATGGCTGAAACCTCAAGTATGGCAATCCTGCTGGACAAAAGCCAAGTGATTAATATGTCCTATACAATCCCCAGCAATGGTCAATGACAGGTTCTACGGGGTGTATAGGATCCTGATGGTTCAAATGTCCCCACTGTTAATACAAAATGAAAATAAAAAATAAAAGCAAAACCTTCTATGTGTAATGTCTCTGATTGTACTGCAGTTTGGAGTGAAAGCCCCAATGTATGACTATGAAGTCAAGAATTAATAGACAATATGAAAAGTAAAAAGTTGGGCAAAAATAACCTTACGCTAGGCATACAAAAAAACTGAGGACAATGGAGCCATCAAGGATACAAAAAAAATGACTGAATGGTCAAAGTACCTGCAAAGTCCAATTTCACCAATCAAAGATTCCGATGGCAGAGTAGATGTTATCCCATGTTCGGCAGAGGAGCATATGTGTCCAATGCCGAACATGTAGGATACATATAGGGCAGGCAATCAGCTGAGAGTGGCCTCAGCTGAGAGACCATTAAGTCCCGCTGGTTGCCTGTGAGGTTTCCCGGGTCGCATAGGCCAAGACCGCCCCCAGCCGGAAATGATCCGGCGGAAGTGACGTTGGCCTATGCGTCCCACCGACACGGTATAGACTTCCGCCAGCGTGGAGCGCATGATGGAGTCTATTGGGCATGCGCCAGAGGGCTCACAAGTGAACCAGATGGAAAGGGCTGATGCCGCAAATTGTGGGCGCCACCTAGTGGCGTCCGCTTACCGTGCCGGGCTATTCACAGAGCGAAAACAAAGAAATGTGGATCTTTGTAAAGCAAATCCGACATAAATGGAAAATACTGTGGAAAAATGATCTCCTTATTGGGTGGCTGGGGACCGGAGGTCGTGTGTTGTAAAAAAGTTTGTTTGTATATTATTTTGTACAGAAAAGGGGAATTGAAATATAAATTAATTAGTTCACAACATTATGGTCTCTGTATTAGAAGCCAGTCCACAAAACATTCAAACGTGCATTATCTCCTATAGTATGGCTACAAAGGCAGATTGATATTCCTGTATAAAAAATGACAAAGAATTAGTACAATTTTATAATCACAAAATATAAAAGGTGATGGGGGTGGGAAATGGGACAGAAAAAAGGAACGATAAAAGAAAAAGAAAAGGGGAAAACTGACAGGGAAGGGAAGGAGGGAAAAGGAAGAAAAGAAGCAAAGTGAAAAAGACATGAAAGGAAAAAAAAAAAAAAAAGAGAAGAAAGAAAGATGAAGGGAATAGAGAGCACGTATGTATCAAATACATATTAGAATGCGATGTGTGCTTGGGATGTATTAAGGACCAGGATGTATCCAAAAGAAGGAAGCCTAAAAGGACTGGCTATCTTTCCATGCCTCCATAGGCAAATCCCTCAAGAAATGGCATGAACTATATCATATCGTTCAAGCCTGGTGGTTCAGTGGCCCTCAAACGATAAATCCACCGCAGCTCGAGTTGGAGGAGGGTCTTGTTCCAGTCCCCTCCTCTCGAGCTGGGGTGGACTCTATCTAAAATCAAAAATTTAATTTTCGGAAAGATGCCAGCGTGGACCAAACTTGTGTGGCGGCCCAGAGGAAGATCTGGATCGCAGGTTCTCATGCTCTTAATGTGCCTACAGGCCCGTTTCGTAAAGTCTAGCTTGGTTTTGCCAACATAAAAGCAGCCGCACTCACAGAGGAGTAAATATACCACCCCGTGAGTGCGGCAGTTGGCAAAATGCTTAGGTTTAAAAATTTGTCCATTTGGCAGAATGGGATTTTTTGTAGTATGCATGAACCTGCAATATTTGCAAGCTCCACACATAAAAGTGCCTTTAGCCTTGCAGGGATCTTTACCATTTTGGGCTGTAAATTCACTGCGTACCAGTTGATCTTTAAGAGCAGGAACTTTTTGGAATGTAATTTGAGGAAAGGTGGGAACATGTTTACCCACAATAGGGTCGAGGGAAAGCATGTGCCAATATCTACTCACAATCCTTTTGATGTCGACATGTTGTTCTGAGTACTTAATGATCATCCTTAATGTTTGATCAACCGGTCTAGAGGTGTTTGAGGCCAACAGTAAGGTCCTATCTTTCATCAGGGCCTTCTTGTATGCCTTTTTCAAAGTGGTAGGGGGAACGATATGATATCGTTCAAGCCATTTCTTGAGGGATTTGCCTCTGGAGGCATGGAAAGATAGCCAGTAGTGTTGAGCGAACACGGACTGTATTATTCGTGTTCGTACCGAATAATTGGATTTTTTTTACCCGAACACGGACACGGACACTTTACTGTATGTTCGGGTAAAAATCCGTGTTCGGTCGTTTTATTTCCGGGTTTTGCATGCTTTGGCGCTCTTTTCATGGCGGGCTTTCAACAGCCAATCAACAATCGTTTAACTGGTGTGCCTTAAGCCATCCCAGCCATGCCTGCAAATGTCTTAGTAGCTGTGATTGGCCGTCTGAAGCATGTGACCAAGTCTTTATAAGTTCGAGGCAGCCGCCGCAGCAGCGTCATTCTGCTGCTTAGCTAAGGGACAGAGCACACATCAATGTGCTGACTGCTGATTAGGGAAAGATAGGCAGGAAAAAACCATTTGTGTCCGGATAGAATTGAGGGACAGGTCGGAGTGTTTAGGCAGGGCGAGTTGTAGGCATTTTAGGGATAGAGTCTGCTGAATTATAGGGTCAGTGTCTTCTACAAACTACAATCGATATTGCTGTGTGGGGGGTGGGGTGAATCTGCACTCAATCCTGATCTACGATCTCTTCTCAATCCTGTTAGGGACAGAGTCTGCTGAATTTTAGGGAAACTGTGTTCTACAAACTACAATCGATATTGCTGTGTGGTGTGGGATTGGAGATAGGCAGGTGTCAGTGATCCACATCCATTTTTCTGTGTGTGAGCTGCAGTGAACACAATCTTTTTGGGCTGCAGTGAACACAATCTTTTTGGGCTGCAGTGAACACAATCTTTTTGGGCTGCAGTGAACACAATCTTTTTGGGCTGCAGTGAACACAATCTTTTTGGGGTGCAGTGAACAAAATCTTTTTGGGGTGCAGTGAACACAATCCTTTTTGGTGTGCAGTGAACACAATCTTTGTGGGGTGCAGTGAACAAAATCCTTTGTGGGGTGCAGTGAACACAATCTTTTTGGGGTGCAGTGAACAAAATCCTTTTTGGGGTGCAGTGAACAACATCCTTTTTGGGGTGCAGTGAACACAATCTTTTTGGGGTGCAGTGAACAAAATCCTTTGTGGGGTGCAGTGAACACAATCTTTTTGGGGTGCAGTGAACACAATCTTTTTGGGGTGGAGTGAACAACATCCTTTTTGGGGTGCAGTGAACAAAATCCTTTTTGGGGTGCAGTGAACAAAATCATTTTTGGGGTGCAGTGAACACAATCTTTTTGGGGTGCAGTGAACACAATCTTTGTGGGGTGCAGTGAACACAATCTTTTTGGGGTGGAGTGAACAACATCCTTTTTGGGGTGCAGTGAACAACATCCTTTTTGGGGTGCAGTGAACACAATCTTTTTGGGGTGCAGTGAACACAATCTTTGTAGGGTACAGTGAACAGAATCTTTGTGGGGTGCAGTGAACACAATCTTTGGGGGGTACAGTGAACACAATCTTTTTGGGGTGCAGTGAACACAATCTTTGTGGGGTGCAGTGAACACAATCTTTTTGGGGTGGAGTGAACAAAATCATTTTTGGGGTGCAGTGAACAACATCCTTTTTGGGGTGCAGTGATCAAAATCCTTTTTGGGGTGCAGTGAACACAATCTTTTTGGGGTGCAGTGAACAAAATCCTTTGTGGGGTGCAGTGAACAGAATCTTTGTGGGGTGCAGTGAACACAATCTTTGGGGGGGTACAGTGAACACAATCTTTTTGGGGTGCAGTGAACACAATCTTTGTGGGGTACAGTGAACAGAATCTTTGTGGGGTGCAGTGAACACAATCTTTGGGGGGTACAGTGAACACAATCTTTTTGGGGTGCAGTGAACACAATCTTTGGGGGGTACAGTGAACACAATCTTTTTGGGGTGCAGTGAACACAATCTTTGTGGGGTGCAGTGAACACAATCTTTGGGGGGGTACAGTGAACACAATCTTTTTGGGGTGCAGTGAACAACATCCTTTTAGGGTGCAGTGAACACAATCTTTGTGGGGTGCAGTGAACAACATCCTTTTAGGGTGCAGTGAACACAATCTTTGTGGGGTACAGTGAACAGAATGTTTGTGGGGTGCAGTGAACACAATCTTTGGGGGGTACAGTGAACACAATCTTTGTGAGGTGCAGTGAACACAATCTTTGTGGGGTGCAGTGAACACAATCATTGTGGGGTGCAGTGAACTCAATCTTTGTGGGGTACAGTGAACACAATCTCATACTTCTGAAGATTTGAGGGTGCTGCCTGTTCCATACTCCCCCTACTCCTCATCTAGCCTTTTAGGGGTACAAACAATAGTAATTGGGGCCTAGTGTGGTTGTGTACGTGTGATATACATACACTTTTTTTGGATCATATTTTCTATTCCGCTATTTAATCAAAAACCTTTGGGGATCAGTTAAATTGGGGGATAGTCTGTGTTGGTACGTGTGAGAGAGATCCACCTTTCCAAGTTGTTGGGGTTCATCTCATACTTCTGAAGGTTTGAGGGTGCTGCCTGTTCCATACTCCCCCTACTCCTAGCCTTTTAGGGGTACAAACAATAGTAATTGGGGCCTAGTGTGGTTGTGTACGTGTGATATACATACACTTTTTTTGGATCATATTTTCTATTCCGCTATTTAATCAAAAACCTTTGGGGATCAGTTAAATTGGGGGATAGTCTGTGTTGGTACGTGTGAGAGAGATCCACCTTTCCAAGTTGTTGGGGTTCATCTCATACTTCTGAAGGTTTGAGGGTGCTGCCTGTTCCATACTCCCCCTACTCCTAGCCTTTTAGGGGTACAAACAATAGTAATTGGGGCCTAGTGTGGTTGTGTACGTGTGATATACATACACTTTTTTTGGATCATATTTTCTATTCCGCTATTTAATCAAAAACCTTTGGGGATCAGTTAAATTGGGGGATAGTCTGTGTTGGTACGTGTGAGAGAGATCCACCTTTCCAAGTTGTTGGGGTTCATCTCATACTTCTGAAGGTTTGAGGGTGCTGCCTGTTCCATACTCCCCCTACTCCTAGCCTTTTAGGGGTACAAACAATAGTAATTGGGGCCTAGTGTGGTTGTGTACGTGTGATATACATACACTTTTTTTGGATCATATTTTCTATTCCGCTATTTAATCAAAAACCTTTGGGGATCAGTTAAATTGGGGGATAGTCTGTGTTGGTACGTGTGAGAGAGATCCACCTTTCCAAGTTGTTGGGGTTCATCTCATACTTCTGAAGGTTTGAGGGTGCTGCCTGTTCCATACTCCCCCTACTCCTCATCTAGCCTTTTAGGGGTACAAACAATAGTAATTGGGGCCCAGTGTGGTTGTGTACGTGTGATATACATACACTTTTTTTGGATCATATTTTCTATTCCGCTATTTAATCAAAAACCTTTGGGGATCAGTTAAATTGGGGGATAGTCTGTGTTGGTACGTGTGAGAGAGATCCACCTTTCCAAGTTGTTGGGGTTCATCTCATACTTCTGAAGGTTTGAGGGTGCTGCCTGTTCCATACCCCCCCTACTCCTCATCTAGCCTTTTAGGGGTACAAACAATAGTAATTGGGGCCTAGTGTGGTTGTGTACGTGTGATATACATACACTTTTTTTGGATCATATTTTCTATTCCGCTATTTAATCAAAAACCTTTGGGGATCAGTTAAATTGGGGGATAGTCTGTGTTGGTACGTGTGAGAGAGATCCACCTTTCCAAGTTGTTGGGGTTCATCTCATACTTCTGAAGGTTTGAGGGTGCTGCCTGTTCCATACCCCCCCTACTCCTCATCTAGCCTTTTAGGGGTACAAACAATAGTAATTGGGGCCTAGTGTGGTTGTGTACGTGTGATATACATACACTTTTTTTGGATCATATTTTCTATTCCGCTATTTAATCAAAAACCTTTGGGGATCAGTTAAATTGGGGGATAGTCTGTGTTGGTACGTGTGAGAGAGATCCACCTTTCCAAGTTGTTGGGGTTCATCTCATACTTCTGAAGGTTTGAGGGTGCTGCCTGTTCCATACTCCCCCTACTCCTAGCCTTTTAGGGGTACAAACAATAGTAATTGGGGCCTAGTGTGGTTGTGTACGTGTGATATACATACACTTTTTTTGGATCATATTTTCTATTCCGCTATTTAATCAAAAACCTTTGGGGATCAGTTAAATTGGGGGATAGTCTGTGTTGGTACGTGTGAGAGAGATCCACCTTTCCAAGTTGTTGGGGTTCATCTCATACTTCTGAAGGTTTGAGGGTGCTGCCTGTTCCATACTCCCCCTACTCCTAGCCTTTTAGGGGTACAAACAATAGTAATTGGGGCCTAGTGTGGTTGTGTACGTGTGATATACATACACTTTTTTTGGATCATATTTTCTATTCCGCTATTTAATCAAAAACCTTTGGGGATCAGTTAAATTGGGGGATAGTCTGTGTTGGTACGTGTGAGAGAGATCCACCTTTCCAAGTTGTTGGGGTTCATCTCATACTTCTGAAGGTTTGAGGGTGCTGCCTGTTCCATACTCCCCCTACTCCTAGCCTTTTAGGGGTACAAACAATAGTAATTGGGGCCTAGTGTGGTTGTGTACGTGTGATATACATACACTTTTTTTGGATCATATTTTCTATTCCGCTATTTAATCAAAAACCTTTGGGGATCAGTTAAATTGGGGGATAGTCTGTGTTGGTACGTGTGAGAGAGATCCACCTTTCCAAGTTGTTGGGGTTCATCTCATACTTCTGAAGGTTTGAGGGTGCTGCCTGTTCCATACTCCCCCTACTCCTAGCCTTTTAGGGGTACAAACAATAGTAATTGGGGCCTAGTGTGGTTGTGTACGTGTGATATACATACACTTTTTTTGGATCATATTTTCTATTCCGCTATTTAATCAAAAACCTTTGGGGATCAGTTAAATTGGGGGATAGTCTGTGTTGGTACGTGTGAGAGAGATCCACCTTTCCAAGTTGTTGGGGTTCATCTCATACTTCTGAAGGTTTGAGGGTGCTGCCTGTTCCATACCCCCCCTACTCCTCATCTAGCCTTTTAGGGGTACAAACAATAGTAATTGGGGCCTAGTGTGGTTGTGTACGTGTGATATACATACACTTTTTTTGGATCATATTTTCTATTCCGCTATTTAATCAAAAACCTTTGGGGATCAGTTAAATTGGGGGATAGTCTGTGTTGGTACGTGTGAGAGAGATCCACCTTTCCAAGTTGTTGGGGTTCATCTCATACTTCTGAAGGTTTGAGGGTGCTGCCTGTTCCATACTCCCCCTACTCCTCATCTAGCCTTTTAGGGGTACAAACAATAGTAATTGGGGCCTAGTGTGGTTGTGTACGTGTGATATACATACACTTTTTTTGGATTATATTTTCTATTCCGCTATTTAATCAAAAACCTTTGGGGATCAGTTAAATTGGGGGATAGTCTGTGTTGGTACGTGTGAGAGAGATCCACCTTTCCAAGTTTTTGGGGTTCATCTCATACTACTGAAGATTTGAGGGTGCTGCCTGTTCCATACTCCTCCTCCTACTGCTCAACCATCCTTTTAGGGGTACAAACAATAGTAGTTGGGGCCTAGTGTGGTGGTGTACGTGCGAGATACATACACTTTCTTTTTGATCATATTTTCTATTCCGCTATTCAATTAAAACCTTTGGGGATCAATTCAATTGCGAGATAGTCTGTGTCGGTACGTGTGAGATCCACCTTTCCAAGTTGTTGGGGTTCATCTCATACTTCTGAAGATTTGAGGGTGCTGCCTGTTCCATACTCCTGCTCCTACTGCTCAACCATCCTTTTAGGGGTACAAACAATAGTAATTGGGGCCTAGTGTGGTTGTGTACGTGCGAGATACATACACTTTTTTTGATCATATTTCCTATTCCGCTATTCAATAAAAACCTTTGAGGATCAATTGAATTGCGGGATAGTCTGTGTCGGTACGTGTGAGATCCACCTTTCCAAGTTTTTGGGGTTCATCTCATACTTCTGAAGATTTGAGGGTGCTGCCTGTTCCATACTCCTCCTCCTACTCCTCATCCATCCTTTTAGGGGTACAAACAATAGTAATTGGGGCCTAGTGTGGTTGTGTACGTGCGAGATACATACACTTTTTTTGATCATATTTCCTATTCCGCTATTCAATAAAAACCTTTGAGGATCAATTGAATTGCGGGATAGTCTGTGTCGGTACGTGTGAGATCCACCTTTCCAAGTTTTTGGGGTTCATCTCATACTTCTGAAGATTTGAGGGTGCTGCCTGTTCCATACTCCTCCTCCTACTCCTCATCCATCCTTTTAGGGGTACAAACAATAGTAATTGGGGCCTAGTGTGGTTGTGTACGTGCGAGATACATACACTTTTTTTGATCATATTTCCTATTCCGCTATTCAATAAAAACCTTTGAGGATCAATTGAATTGCGGGATAGTCTGTGTCGGTACGTGTGAGATCCACCTTTCCAAGTTTTTGGGGTTCATCTCATACTTCTGAAGATTTGAGGGTGCTGTCTGTTCCATACTCCTCCTACTCCTCATCCATCCTTTTAGGGGTAGAAACAATAGTAATTGGGGCCTAGTGTGGTTTTGTACGTGCGAGATACATACACTTTTTTGGATCATATTTCCTATTCCGCTATTCAATAAAAACCTTTCTAGGGCAAGATCTTAAATTACAGAAATATGAGGAGACCGTCAAATAAGGGCCGTGGCCTGGGTCGTGGTGCTGCTGGTAGAGCTCCTGTTGCAAGGAGAGGACGTGGTCGATCTGTGCCAGCTACACGCACAAGTGAAACACCTTCCTCAAGTGTGAGTAGGCGACAGAACCTGCATCAGTATTTGGTAGGGCATCAAACGCCCCTAGAAGTGATGAGGCCAGAACAAGTTGAGGCGATAGTAGATTGGTTTGCTGCTGACAGTGCCTCCAGTTCCTTCACATTGTCTCTCACCCAGTCTACTGCAGAAAGGTCAGAGTTGGCACCTGCAGCCAATGTCCAACCGTCTTTCACCTCACCCCCTTGCAAATCAGGCCAGCAGTCTGAGCCCCAAGCCATACAGCAGTCTCTTATTCTTTTTGAGGACTCTGTCAGCAGGGTTTCCCAGGGCCATCCACCTAGCCCTGCCCCAGAAGTGGAAGAGATTGAGTGCAGCGATGCCCAACCACTTATTTCTCAAGATGAGTACATGCAAGGATCATCGCAGCACGTCTCCGATGATGACGAAACGCAGGTGCCAACTGCTGCGGCGTTCAGCATTGTGGAGACCGACAAGGAGGGCAGGGGTGAAGACTGGGTGGAAGATGATGTGGAGGACGATGAGGTCCTCGACCCCACATGGAATGAACGTCATGCAGGTGACCTGAGTAGTTTGGAGGAAGAGGCGGTGGTCGCACAGAGCCACCAGCACAGCAGAAGAGGGAGCAGGGTGCAGAAGCGGAGCGGCCGTGCCCTAGACACTACGCCCGCTACTGCCCAACGCAGCAAGGGAACGAGCGCACCAAAGTCAGCTCAAAGGAGTTCTCTAGCGTGGAAGTTCTTTAGAAAATGTGCTGATGACAGGACACGAGTGGTTTGCACCCTGTGCAATCAGAGCTTGAAGCGAGGCATAAACCTTCTCAACCTGAGCACAACCTGCATGATCAGGCATCTAAGTGCAAAGCACGAGCTGCAGTGGAGTACACACCTTCAAAACCAAGAAACGTCTCTGGCTCATCCTGCTTCCTCTTCTGCTGCAGTCTCGGCCGCTCCAGCCACATCTGTAGTGATACCGGCACCTGCCACCCCGCAAACAGACGATCTGTCAGCAACACCACCACCTGGGTCACCAACAACCATCTCCACAATGTCCCGTGGAAGCGTTCAGCTTTCCATCTCCCAAACACTTGAGAGGAAGAGGAAGTACCCCCCTACCCACCCGCGATCCCTGGCCCTGAATGCCAGCATTTCAAAATTATTGGCCTTTGAAATGCTGTCATTCCGTCTGGTGGAGACGCACAGTTTTAAAAACCTTATGTCGGTGGCTGTCCCACAGTACGTCGTGCCCAGCCGCCACTACTTTTCCAGGCAAGCCATCCCTTCCCTGCACAACCAAGTGGGGGAAAATATCAGGTGTGCACTGCGCAACGCCATCTGTGCCAAGGTCCACCTAACTACGGATACGTGGACCAGTAAGCACGGTCAGGGGCGTTATATCTCCCTAACGGCACACTGGGTAAATGCAGTGGCGGATGGGCCTGAGGCGGATAGCAATTTGGCGCATGTCCTTCCACCACCGAGGATTGCAGGGCGCTTCAGTTTGCCTCCTGTTCCTAACTCCTCCTACTCCGCTTCCTCATCCTCTACCGCCTCCTCATCCGGACAGCGTAACACCTTCACCACCAACTTCAGCACGGCCAGGGGTAAACGACAGCAGGCAGTTTTACAACTTGCCTGTTTGGGGGACAAACCACACACCGCGCAGGAGTTGTGGAGGAGCATGGAACAGCAGACAAATGAGTGGTTGCTGCCAGCGAGCCTCAAGCCCGGCCTGGTGGTGTGCGATAACGGGCGAAATCTCATAGCAGCTCTGGGCCTAGCCGGTTTGACGCACATCCCTTGCCTGGCGCATGTGCTGAATTTGGTGGTGCAGAGGTTCCTTAAAAACTACCCCGATATGTCAGAGCTGCTGCAGAAAGTGCGGGCCGTTTGTGCGCACTTTCGGCGTTCTCACCCTGCTGCTGCTCGCCTGGCAGCGCTGCAGCGTAACTTCGGCCTTCCCGCTCACCGCCTCATATGTGACGTGCCCACAAGGTGGAACTCCACCTTGCACATGCTGGAAAGACTGTGCGAGCAGCAGCAGGCCATAGTGGAGTTTCAGCTGCAGCACGCACGCGTGAGTCGCTCTGCGGAACAGCACCACTTCACCACCAATAACTGGGCCTCCATGCGAGACCTGTGTGCCTTGTTGCGCTGTTTTGAGTACTCCACCAACATGGCCAGTGGCAATGACGCCGTTCTCAGCTTAACTATCCCACTTCTATGCCTCCTTGAAAAAACAATTCGGGCGATGATGGAAGAGGATGTGGCACAGGATGAGGAGGAGGAGGAGGATGAAGAGGTAACATTTCCAAGGCTTTCAGGGCAGTCATTCGCAAGGGGCTCCGAGGGTGGGTTCCTGCACACGCAAACGCCAGGGACGCAATTGTCCAGCAGGGGCACAGTTCTGGAGGATGAGGAGGATGAGGAGGAGGAGGAGCTGGAGGAGGAGATGGAACCATGTTCACAGCAGGGTGGCACCCAGGCCAGCTCATGGCCATCACTGGTGCGTGGCTGGGGGGATACAGAGGACACGGACGATACACCTCCCACAGAGGACAGCCTTTCGTTGCCTCTGGGCAGCCTGGCACACATGAGCGATTACATGCTGCAGTGTCTCCACAACGACCGCCGAGTTGCCCACATTCTAACTTGTGCTGATTACTGGGTGGCCACGCTGCTGGATCCCCGTTACAAGGACAACGTACCGTCCTTAATTCACTCACTGGAGCGCGATCGCAAGATGCGCGAGTACAAGCGCACGCTGGTAGACGCCATGCTGCTGGCATTCCCATCTGACAGCGGGGCCACAGTGGAAGCACAAGGCAGAGGAGGAGGAGGAGGAGGTCGCCAACGCAACCAGGGCACCGCCAGCACCTCAGAAGGCAGGGTTAGCATGGCCGAAATGTGGAAAAGCTTTGTCAGCACGCCACAACAAACAGCAGCACCAGCAGCTCAGATGGAACGTCTTAGCAGGAGGCAGCATTTTACCAACATGGTGGAGCAGTATGTGTGCACACGCCTACATGTAGTGAATGACGGGTCTGCCCCCTTCAACTTCTGGGTCTCCAAATTGGGCACATGGCCTGAGCTTGCCCTTTACGCCTTGGAGGTGCTGGCGTGCCCTGCAGCCAGTGTATTATCTGAACGGGTATTTAGCACGGCTGGGGGCGTTATAACAGACAAGCGCAGCCGCCTGTCCAGAGACAATGTGGACAAGCTCACGTTCATTAAAATGAACCAGGCATGGATCCCACGGGACTTTTCCGTACCTTATGCAGAATAGCAATGGATACCGACCTTACCCACCCATTGTTCCATTTTTGCTCTTTCTCACTCTTTTGGGGTGTACCCTCATTTAAAATTTTTGAAAAGAAGCAGTGTTGGCTACCTCGTCCTCCTCCTCAGGGCCAGATTAATGTAGGGGCTATTGGAGCTGCAGCTCCAGGCCCCTACCTTTTATATAGGCCCCGGGTTGGCCATATTCACTGTTACCGCTCTTCTGTCACTTGTAAACACAGAAGTCTGGCTTCTATGCTCGCTTCCCCAGGCAGCACCCTCAGAACCTCCCCACACAGCGTGAAGGCCGGACAAGGAGGGACAGTTGGCGATGCATGGATGTGTTTATGGGCTTCAGAGACAGCATCCCATGTTGAATTAGGCATGCATGGCTGCACCCTTCCTCCTCTGGGTGCATGGCAAGGCACGGCCCTTAAGGCCCTTCAAAATCCTCAGCACCAAGCCCATGATGCTGTTAATCCGGCCCTGGTCCTCCTCCACCGCCGCTTCCACCTACACCGCCCATAGGTGTGCGCAGCCTATTGCATTAAGGTGTGCACCCCAAAGTTGAAATACACATGCATGTGTTTGCCAGCAGGGAGAGTAATGTATCGGGGCCATGTACCTGTAGGCAAGGAGAAATAGAGCAGAGCAGGTCCCAGGGAGATCTTTCCCATCTCCTCACTGGCAATGCTATGTGCCCTAGGTGATTAGGGTGTGCCCAGGCACACCCAGCACACCCTGTGCGCACGCCTATGTCACCGCCACATCCACCACCACCTCAACCTCCCTCCTACTCCATATGGGCCTCGTCCTTCAGAGATGAAGAAGAACATTGTTTTATTTTTCTGTTTTTTTTTGTTGTTTTAAGTTATTTCCCTATCCACATTTGTTTGCAGAGCACTTGCCATGCTCTTAATTACGTTTTGCTGCCATTTGCAGCACTCTAGCCCTTTCCTTTGGTGTTTTAGAGCCATTTTAGTGCCTTAAAGTTCGGGTCCCCATTGACTTCAATGGGGTTCGGTGTCCGGGAAAAGTTCGGTAAAAGTCCGGGACACGGACCCGGACTTTTTTTTAAAGTTCGGCCGAACCCGTCGAACACGGACATCTAGGTGTCCGCTCAACCCTAATAGCCAGTCCTTTTAGGCTTCCTTCTTTTGGATACATCCTGGTCCTTAATACATCCCAAGCACACATCGCATTCTAATATGTATTTGATACATACGTGCTCTCTATTCCCTTCATCTTTCTTTCTTCTCTTTTTTTTTTCTTTCATGTCTTTTTCACTTTGCTTCTTTTCTTCCTTTTCCCTCCTTCCCTTCCCTGTCAGTTTTCCACTTTTTTTTTTCTTTTATCGTTCCTTTTTTCTGTCCCATTTCCCACCCCCATCACCTTTTATATTTTGTGATTCTAAAATTGTACTAATTCTTTGTCATTTTTTATACAGGAATATCAATCTGCCTTTGTAGCCATACTATGGGAGATAATGCACGTTTGAATGTTTTGTGGACTGGCTTCTAATACAGAGACCATAATGTTGTGAACTAATTAATTTATATTTCAATTCCCCTTTTCTGTACAAAATAATATACAAACAAAATTTTTTACAACACATGACCTCCGGTCCCCAGCCACCCAATAAGGAGATCATTTTTCCACAGTATTTTCCATTTATGTCGGATTTGCTTTACAAAGATCCACATTTCTTTGTTTTCGCTCTGTGAATAGCCCGGCACGGTAAGCGGACGCCACTAGGTGGCGCCCGCAATTTGCGGCATCAGCCCTTTCCATCTGGTTCACTTGTGAGCCCTCTGGCGCATGCCCAATAGACTCCGTCATGCGCTCCACGCTGGCGGAAGTCTATACCGTGTCGGTGGGACGCATAGGCCAACGTCACTTCCGCCGGATCATTTCCGGCTGGGGGCGGTCTTGGCCTATGCGACCCGGGAAACCTCACAGGCAACCAGCGGGACTTAATGGTCTCTCAGCTGAGGCCGCTCTCAGCTGATTGCCTACCCTATATGTATCCTACATGTTCGGCATTGGACACATATGCTCCTCTGCCGAACATGGGATAACATCTACTCTGCCATCGGAATCTTTGGTGAAATTGGACTTTGCAGGTACTTTGACCATTCAGTCATTTTTTTTGTATCCTTGATGGCTCCATTGTCCTCAGTTTTTTTGTATGCCTAGCGTAAGGTTATTTTTGCCCAACTTTTTACTTTTCATATTGTCTATTGATTCTTGACTGCATAGTCATACATTGGGGCTTTCACTCCAGACTGCAGTACAATCAGAGACATTACACATAGAAGGTTTTGCTTTTATTTTTTATTTTTTATTTTCATTTTGTATTAACAGTGGGGACATTTGAACCATCAGGATCCTATACACCCCGTAGAACCTGTCATTGACCATTGCTGGGGATTGTATAGGACAGTGGTTCCCAACTCCGGTCCTCGGGACCCACCAACAGGCCAGGTTTGCAAGATAACTAAATTACATCACAGGTGATCTAATTTGCTGCTCAGTGATTGCAGTATTCTAGTCTGCATCCCCCAAGGTAATACTTAAAATCTGGCCTGTTAGTGGGTCCCGAGGACCGGAATTGAGAACCACTGGTATAGGACATATTATTAATCACTTGGCTTTTGTCCAGCAGGATTGCCATACTTGAGGTTTCAGCTATTCCCACCCAGCCTCCTATGTGAGTCTGGTGAGCAAGCAATCCCGACCAATCCAATCTTATAAATTACTCCATATCTGTGGAAAGTAACATCTACAAACGTCCAGACGGCACCCCATTGGTCTACATCGGCAGTTTGATTTCCTGTTTTTAAGCCTAGTAGGCAGGCACTTTTTCCTCAATCATTACAGTGAACCATGTAAGTGTTTTCTGATTCATTTTCTTTGTGCAAATATTCTGTTTATACTCGATATTCATTATCTACAACAATTGCATATACACTATTACTTACAGACCACCCTCCCAGGGCACCCCTGAAGAAGGAGTGTATCTCTGCTCCGAAACGCGTCAGATGTACACCCGGGGGATTTGTGGTGGATGTTCAACTGTTAATGTGACGTATGAACTTGCTTGCCTCATGTTTTTATTATTATGTATAATTTCTTTCAATAAAACTTTTTTGTATATACCCAAGTGCAATTTTTGATACGCTAGTGCCTAAAAAGTCCCACCCAAAGGGGAATCACACGGTTTTTGACTATTAGCTTGGGATGTGGCACTCAAGGGATCACTCCACATGAACTATTAATGTAATATTCATTCCAGGTAGCAAATACCATTCCCCGCTTCTGTTCATGTGGCGTTCTCCCAACTTTAATACAAATGATTTTTGCCTTCAGATTGTATTTATCTGATTAATTATTGTCGAGTTTTTGTACTTTGTGTAATCACATTTCCCCCTTTCCCCATATCCTCATCCTTTACCTTTTACCATTTTTCTTTTTCAAGTAGTGCTTGGCTTTGTACTGTACAAATATGTCTGTATATGTGGGTGACGAGTGGGAGTCACTTATGGCTAAATATTTAAAGGATTTTGGAGACAAAGAATATGCAGAAGCTGACATATCTACATTATTTTTTCAATTGTCTAAAACTCTTGAAAAAAAGTCTGCCTATTTTTGGCATGTGAAGTCATTCCAAGATTACCTTAAAAACAAAATAAACCCAATCGGCCTCAGGATGCAGGTATTTCCTCTTTTAGAGGACCTCAGTCCAGAGTTCAAATCCAATTGGGAAGGGACCCTAAGTGAATGTTCAGCCACTTTGATGACCCTCCTGATTGGAGAGTATACCACTCGCACCTCCAAATTAGACATTGAGATTGCCAGTCTTTGCGAAAAGATCCAGAAATATAAATCTCATAAATTGTTTTCACTAAAAGAGAAACAACTTAAAGAACATTTAGAGACATATAACCGTAACATCCTCATAAAAAAACAACAAAAATTGGCACGAGATACCATTGCCTTCGACCAGAAAAAGGCGTACAGATGGAATGTGAATAAACTTCCATACTTTCCATCCAGTCAGAAAGAACAGCGTCCTTCCACCCCTCAACCTCCTTCTTAAGGGGGATTCAAAAATGTCCCCCAAAACATTAATAAACAAAAATCAACAAAACATGTATATCAGGATGAGAACAATCAGGGACATTCCACCAAAAAATCAAATATCCAACACGATTCAGGATCGAATATATCACTTTTTAAACCCACCATACAGAGCATAAATTCCAATGTCGTTGCACCCCAAGAAAGCACACAACCCAACACCAACACATCCCTGTCTAATCCGAATCCAGCACCTGTCTCACTAGCTTCCACAATTAACCTGCAGGATGCTGCTTTTTTAGAGCTCATCCACTCAAGAGCACCGACTTTCACCCCAATAACCCCCATTTAAATTTCACTGATGCACTCACAACTATAGAGACATCCGACATGGAGCTCCCACACACTGATCTTTCTGTCATTAACCTTTCGGATTATCGGTTATCCCCTGACGAGACTGAGGTCCTATCCAAGGGCCTCAGTTTCTGTCCTAGCAGAAAACTAGACAAATTCGACTTTATTAAAGATTTAAATCTTTTTGCTCGTAAATTAAATTTCAAAATTCTCTTTGACAAAGAGAACCCATCCAAAACCTCGCACTCTGAAAAAGACCCTGTTCTTGACACTTTAATTTCACTCCTTGAGGAGAATGATGACCTTATTGACAGAGTTGACCTACCCTCTTTGTTGGCGAATCTAGACTCCAAAAAACCAACACACACAAATGATGGCCCTCAGTTTAAGAAAAAATCAGATAAATTTCCTAATACATCTAATCCCCACGTTTACGCCTTTGTCAAATTGGAGACAAAAGAAGTTGAGAAACTCAACATCAAAAAACCTACAAAGACAAATATCACATTCAATCAAAGACAGGCTATTGAAAAACTTAAAGCCAATCACTCCATCACCATTAAGCAGGCTGACAAAGGCGGTAACGTGGTGATTATGAATAATACACACTATGTTGCCATGTGTCTGAAGATTCTCAGGAACCATAATTGGTATAGAAAAATTCCAGCTGACATCAACAAGAAGTATCAGCTGAAATTTTACAATCTAGTCGATACCGCCTACTTGAATGCTATTATTTAAAAAAATACGTGAGAATTCATTCGTACCACCTTTCCAACTACCCCTACCTTTTATGCCCTCCCCAAGATACACAAAGACACCACTAATCCACCAGGGCGTCCTATCATTTCGGGGCGAGGTTCCATAACAGATAACACCAGCAGACTTATTGACTCCTTTTTGAAACCACTGGTTGTTCAATTACCATCTTATGTACGCGACACGATACACTTTCTGCAAAGAATTGAAAACACATGGGTTCCAGTAGTTTATTTACTGGTTACAATAGATGTTGAGGCATTATATAGTTCCATTCCTCACGATCGTGGCCTCTCAGCAATCAGACATGCATTAATACAAAATCAAAGTCTAGACGCCTATGGAGAGTTTATCCTGTCCACTCTTCAGTTTATATTACTTCATAATGTTTTCACCTTTGACGGTTCCCACTACCTCCAGGTGCAAGGCGTAGCGATGGGCACATGTAGCGCCCCATCCTACGCCAATTTGTACCTGGGGGAGTGGGAACAGGCCCTTCTCAGTGATGATACGTTATCAATGTATACGGACCACATCACAATGTGGGTCCGCTACATTGATGACGTGTTCATGCTTTGGCATGGACCAATGGAACTTCTTAACACTTTTATGGACAGAATAAACAAAAATGATTTCAATTTAAATTTTACAATGCAGTGTGATACCTGTCATGTCACTTTTCTTGATGTGGATGTCGCTAGGGGGGAGGATGGTGTTCTCCACAGTGGACTATATCGGAAGCCCACTGCTGGCAACACCATCCTCCATGCCTCTAGCTTTCATCCACACACACTGGTGCGTTCCATCCCGTATGGTCAGTACCTCCGCGCTAGACGCAATTGCACAGACCTTACTAATTTCCAAAGGGCAGCCGATGATCTAAGACAAAGACTCTTAGCTAGGGGATATCCCCCTACCACTTTGAAAAAGGCATACAAGAAGGCCCTGATGAAAGATAGGACCTTACTGTTGGCCTCAAACACCTCTAGACCGGTTGATCAAACATTAAGGATGATCATTAAGTACTCAGAACAACATGTCGACATCAAAAGGATTGTGAGTAGATATTGGCACATGCTTTCCCTCGACCCTATTGTGGGTAAACATGTTCCCACCTTTCCTCAAATTACATTCAAAAAAGTTCCTGCTCTTAAAGATCAACTGGTACACAGTGAATTTACAGCCCAAAACGGTAAAGATCCCTGCAAGGCTAAAGGCACTTTTATGTGTGGAGCTTGCAAATATTGCAGGTTCATGCATACTACAAAAAATCCCATTCTGCCGAATGGACAAATTTTTAAACCTAAGCATTTTGCCAACTGCCGCACTCACAGGGTGGTATATTTACTCCTCTGTGAGTGCGGCTGCTTTTATGTTGGCAAAACCAAGCTAGACTTTACGAAACGGGCCTGTAGGCACATTAAGAGCATGAGAACCTGCGATCCAGATCTTCCTCTGGGCCGCCACACAAGTTTGGTCCACGCTGGCATCTTTCCGAAAATTAAATTTTTGATTTTAGATAGAGTCCACCCCAGCTCGAGAGGAGGGGACTGGAACAAGACCCTCCTCCAACTCGAGCTGCGGTGGATTTATCGTTTGAGGGCCACTGAACCACCAGGCTTGAACGATATGATATAGTTCAAGCCATTTCTTGAGGGATTTGCCTATGGAGGCATGGAAAGATAGCCAGTCCTTTTAGGCTTCCTTCTTTTGGATACATCCTGGTCCTTAATACATCCCAAGCACACATCGCATTCTAATATGTATTTGATACATACGTGCTCTCTATTCCCTTCATCTTTCTTTCTTCTCTTTTTTTTTTTTTTTCCTTTCATGTCTTTTTCACTTTGCTTCTTTTCTTCCTTTTCCCTCCTTCCCTTCCCTGTCAGTTTCCCCCTTTTCTTTTTCTTTTATCGTTCCTTTTTTCTGTCCCATTTCCCACCCCCATCACCTTTTATATTTTGTGATTCTAAAATTGTACTAATTCTTTGTCATTTTTTATACAGGAATATCAATCTGCCTTTGTAGCCATACTATGGGAGATAATGCACGTTTGAATGTTTTGTGGACTGACTTCTAATACAGAGACCATAATGTTGTGAACTAATTAATTTATATTTCAATTCCCCTTTTCTGTACAAAATAATATACAAACAAACTTTTTTACAACACACGACCTCTGGTCCCCAGCCACCCAATAAGGAGATAATTTTTCCACAGTATTTTCCATTTATGTCGGATTTGCTTTACAAAGATCCACATTTCTTTGTTTTCGCTCTGTGGACAGCCCGGCACGGTAAGCGGACGCCACTAGGTGGCGTCCGCAATTTGCGGCATCAGCCCTTTCCATCTGGTTCACTTGTGAGCCCTCTGGCGCATGCCCAATAGACTCCGTCATGCGCTCCACGCTGGCGGAAGTCTATACCGTGTCAGTGGGACGCATAGGCCAACATCACTTCCGCCGGATCATTTCCGGCTGGGGGCGGTCTTGGCCTATGCGACCCGGGAAACCTCACAGGCAACCAGCGGGACTTAATGGTCTCTCAGCTGAGACCGCTCTCAGCTGATTGCCTGCCCTATATGTATCCTACATGTTCGGCATTGGACACATATGCTCCTCTGCCGAACATGGGATAACATCTACTCTGCCATCGGAATCTTTGATTGGTGAAATTGGACTTTGCAGGTACTTTGACCATTCAGTCATTTTTTTTGTATCCTTGATGGCTCCATTGTCCTCAGTTTTTTTGTATGCCTAGCGTAAGGTTATTTTTGCCCAACTTTTTACTTTTCATATTGTCTATTGATTCTTGACTGCATAGTCATACATTGGGGCTTTCACTCCAGACTGCAGTACAATCAGAGACATTACACATAGAAGGTTTTGCTTTTATTTTTTATTTTTTATTTTCATTTTGTATTAACAGTGGGGACATTTGAACCATCAGGATCCTATACACCCCGTAGAACCTGTCATTGACCATTGCTGGGGATTGTATAGGACATATTATTAATCACTTGGCTTTTGTCCAGCAGGATTGCCATACTTGAGGTTTCAGCTATTCCCACCCAGCCTCCTATGTGAGTCTGGTGAGCAAGCAATCCCGACCAATCCAATCTTATAAATTACTCCATATCTGTGGAAAGTAACATCTACAAACGTCCAGACGGCACCCCATTGGTCTACATCGGCAGTTTGATTTCCTGTTTTTAAGCCTAGTAGGCAGACACTTTTTCCTCAATCATTACAGTGAACCATGTAAGTGTTTTCTGATTCATTTTCTTTGTGCAAATATACACTATTACTTACAGACCACCCTCCCAGGGCACCCCTGAAGAAGGAGTGTATCTCTGCTCCGAAACGCGTCGGGTGTATACCTGGGGGATTTGTGGTGGATGTTCAACTGTTAATGTGACGTATGAACTTGCTTGCCTCATGTTTTTATTATTATTATGTATAATTTCTTTCAATAAAACTTTTTTGTATATACCCAGTGCAATTTTTGATACGCTAGTGCCTAAAAAGTCCCACCCAAAGGGGAACCACACAGTTTTTGACTTTTGAATGATAAGAAGCACATTTTTTATACAGCTATAAAGATCAGACCAAAATGTGGGACAAATGAGGAGAAAAGAGGGACAGAGGGAATATGTTCCAAATCAGGGACAGTCCCTCAAAATCAGGGACAGTTGGGAACAATGTATTTACATCAACTGATCTTAAAGTGGTTGTAAAGTCAGTGCTCACAACTGCTGTTATAACACAATAGACCACACAGTGTATATGTTTTTTTTTTTTCAATTCTCCTGCTAAATACCTTTTTTCTACGTCATGTGGGGTTCCCAGATCTAAGGAATACATAGGAATACATAGGGAGGGGCTGAGATCCCCCTCCAAAGTCAGCCTGGGCGGTCACATGACCTCACGTGACCTCACATCAGCAATGTGCAAAAAAGTATTTAGTAGGAGAATTTTAAAAACACAATTACTGTGTGGTATATTGTGTTACAACAGAGGGGCTAGCAGTAGTTGTGAGCACTTTCTTTACTGCCAGTCGGAATAGCAGATGGGGGGGAGGGAGAGACTGCAGGCTGATGGATTTTTTGTTTTTGGGTTACAACCTATTTAACATACCCTCACCGGCCACTTTATTAGGTACACCTTGCTAGTACCGGGTTGGACCACCTTTTGCCTTAATTCTTCTTGGCATCGATTAAACAAGGTGTTGGAAACATTCCTCAGAGATTTTGGTCCATATTGACATGCTGGCATCACACAATTGCTGCAGATGTCGGCTGCACATCCATGATGCAAATCTCCCGTTCTACCACATCCCAAAGGTGCTCTAATGGATTGAGATCTGGTGACTGTGGAGGTCCTTGGAGGCCATAACATAACTCATTGTTATGTTTAACCACATCCATACCGGCGCATAGTAATATGACGCCGGCAGGATGGCTTTATCGTTCCGGGCGGCCGTCATATGACGTCCGCCCGCTCTAGCTGCTACTGCGCGCCCCCGGGGGCGCGCATCGCAGCGATCAGGGATGAGGCTCGTCCCTCGGACATAGCCCATCCCTGATCAAGGTAAACAGCCAATAGAAATTGGCTGTTTACCATGTGATCGGCTGTGTCAATCACAGCCGATCACATGAGCGGCTCCAGCACGAGCCGCTCCTTCTCTCTGCAATGCACGCCCCCGGGGGCGCGCAGAGCAGCGATCGGGGACGAGGCTCGTCCCTCGGACAGAGTCGATCCCCGATCTAGGTAAAGAGCCAATGAAATTGGCTCTTTACCACGTGACCGGCTGTGTCCAATCACAGCCGGTCACAAATGTCAACAGAGAACACGGTAACTAGCTGTCACTGTGTTCTCCTCCTCACACACTGATCCTGTGTGAGGAAGAGAGTGTGGTAACAGCTAGTTACCAAATACAGTGCACCCCAAACACACTTATTTCCCCCCCCCCCCCAATAAAGGACACCTGTCACTAGCCCATCAAAGTACCCGAGTACCTGTCACCAGCCCATCAGGTACTCTGATGACAGGTACTCGGGTACTCTGATGGGCTGATGACAGGTACTCGGGTACTCTGATGACGGGTACTCTGATGACAGGTACTCGGGTACTCTGATGACAGGTACTCGGGTACTCTGATAACAGGTACTCGGGTACTCTGATGACGGGTACTCGGGTACTCTGATGACAGGTACTGGGGTACTCTGATGACGGGTACTCGGGTACTCTGATGACGGGTACTCGGGTACTCTGATGACAGGTACTCGGGTACTCTGATGACGGGTACGCAGGTACTCCGATGACGGGTACTCGGGTACTCTGATGACGGGTACTCTGATGACAGGTACTCGGGTACTCTGATGACGGATACTCGGGTACTCTGATGACAGGTACTCGGGTACTCTGATGACAGGTACTCGGGTACTCTGATGACAGGTACTCGGGTACTTTGAGTACCTGTCAACGGAGTACCCGTCATCAGAGTACCTGAGTACCTGTCACCTACCCATCAGAGTACCCAAGTACCTGTCACCTACCCATCAGAGTACCCGAGTACCTTCCACCTGCTCATCAGAGTACCTGACGCCTGAAGTACCCGAGTACTTGCCGCCTGCTCATCAGTACCCATCACTACTCATCAGTACTCGTCAGTACCTATCACGTATCAGTACTGATCATCAGTACCCATCAGTACAGTATCACCTATCAGTATCAGTACTACTCATCAGTACCTATCACCTGCCTGTCACCTGCCCATCAGAGTACCCGAGTACCTGTCACCTGCCTATCGGAGTACCCGAGTACCTGCCACCTGCTCATCAGTACCAGAGTACCTGTCACCTGCCTGTCACCTGCCCAACAAAGTACCCGAGTACCTGTCACCCTTCATACAGCCACCATGTCCAAGTCCAAAAAGGTTTATATACGTCCTCCGTTTAAACCTAAATACCGGTGTTATGGAAGCAGATAGCTGCCATAACCCTGGTATTTTTTTAAACGGTGGACGGTTGGCTTTCCGATAAGGGTGGTCCCAGCGGCGGATTCGCCGTGGGATCACCCTTCCGGGATGGCGGAAGAGGTGCCCTCCCCCCCCCCTCCCGCCGCGTCCGGTCCTTTTCCCCGCCTACCGGACCCTCCGGCAGCGGGGAGAACGATCCGGTCCCGGATCCTCACAGACAGGATGTTGAGTGAGGGCAAGCTTGCCCTCACTTGACTCTATGGTCTTGGAGGACCGGAGCTACGGAAAATGTTGTTGCCTAGCAACCGGTTTAAAGGTCCTTTTTCTTTTTTTTTTTTCATTTTATATAATAATTTTTTTTTTTTTCTATCTTTTAGTGTACTTGTGAGATCTGAGGACTTTTTGACCCCAGATCTCACAAAAAAGAGGTCCTGTCGTGCCTTTTTCTATTACAAGTAATATTTACATTTCTTGTAATAGAAATAAAAATGATCAATTTTTTTTTTTTTTTTTGTTAAACGGTGTAAAAATAAAAAATAATAAATAAAAAAAAAAAAAATTAAAGCGCCCTGTCCCCGTTAGCTCGCGCGCAGAACCGACGTATACGGAAACCCCGCCCACATATGTAAACGGTGTTCAAACCACACATGTGAGGTATCGCCGCGATCGTTTGAGCAAGGGGAATAATTTGAGCCCTAGACCTCCTCTGTAACTCAAAGATGGCAACCTGTAGAAATTTTTAAATTGTCGCCTATGGGGATTTTTAAGTACCAAAGTTTGTCGCCATTCCGTGAGCGTGCGCAATTTTGAAACATGACATGTTGGGTATCTATTTACTCGGCGTAACATTATCTTTCACGTTATGGAAAAAAATTGGGCTAACTTTACTGGTTTCTTATTTTTTAATTAAAAAAAGTGAATTTTTCCCAAAAAAATTGCGTTTGGAAGACCGCTGCGCAAATACGGTGTGATAAAAAATATTGCAATAATCTCCATTTTAATCTCTAGGGTCTCTGCTAAAAAAAAATATATAATGTTTGGGGGTTCTAAGCAGTTTTCTAGCAAAACAACTGATTTTAGCTTGTAAACACCAAATGTCAAAAATAGGCCTAGGCAAGTGGCTAGGATGCATGATGATGCTCCTTGGATGTTGGGCCCCTCTATATGGCTAGGCTGTGAAAAAGTCTCACACATGTGGTATTGCCATACTCAGGAGGAGTGGCAGAATGTATTTTGGGGTGTCGTTTTTGCTGTGTACATGCTATGTGTTAGGAATATCCTATAAATTGACAACTTTGTGTAAAAAAAAAAAGTTTTTATTTTTTTCCCACATTTTCCAAAAACTTGTGGAAAGAAATGACATAATGCCTCATAGAATATACGTTGGAGTGTTTGCTTTCCAAAATGGGGTCATTTTGTGGACTTTTCCATTGTATTGGTGCTCTAGGGCCTTGAAAAGTGTGATAGGTAGTAAGAAAGTTTTATGTGTATTTATGCTCCTAAAATGCCTTATGGTGCTACTTGGACGTGGAGTCTCTTTTTGTGGCCAGGCTGTGTAAGAGTCTCACACATGTGGTATCACCATACTCAGAAGGAGTAGCAGAATGAATTTTGGGGTGTCATTTTTGCTGTGTACATGCTATGTGTCAGAAATAGCTTATAAATTGACAACGTTTTAGGAAAAAAAAGAAAAATTTTTTTTTTTCTTCATTTTCCCAAGAGTTGTGGGAAAAAATTATAACTTCAAAAAACTCACCATGCCTCTTACTAAATACCTTGGACTGTCTACTTTACAAAAAGGGGTCATTTGGGGGGTATTTGTACTATCCTGACATTTCAGGGCCTCGAGAAAGGAGATAGGCCATCAGTACATCTGGTGTGATCAATTTTCAGTAATTGGTACCATAGCTTCTAGACTCAATAACTTTCACACAGACTAAATAATATACACTAATTTGGGATAATTTTACCAGAGATATGTAGCAGTATAAATTTTGGCCTAAATGTATGAAGAAAAATTAATTTTTTGCAAAATTGTATAATAGAAACTAAAAAAAAAGTGTTTTTTTTTTTCAAAATTTTTGCTCTTTTTTTGCTTATATCACGAAGAAAAAAAAACCCAGTTGTGATCAAATACCACCAAAAGAAAGCTCTATTTGTGTGAAAAAAATGATAAAAATTTTGTTTGGTTACAGTGTAGCATGACTGAGCAATTGTCATTCAAAGTGTGAGAGTGCTGAAAGCTGAAAATTGGTCTGGGAAGGAAGGGGGTCTAACTGCTCTGTATGGAAGCGGTTAAGAAACCAGTGGTGAGATGATTTGAGCTTGGTGACTTGGTGCATTATCCTGCTGGAAGGAGCCATCAGAAGATGGGTACACTGTAGTCAAAAATGGATGGACATGGTCAGCAACAATACTCAGGTAGGCCGTGGGGTTTAACTGCCTCAATACTGGGCACTTTCACCCCCTTCCTGCCCAGGCCAATTTTCAGCTTTTAGCTCTGTCACACTTTGAATGACAAATGTCCAGTTATGCAAAACTGTACCCAAATTATTATTTTTTTTATTTTCTTCACACAAATAGAGCTTTCTTTTGGTGATATTTAATCACTGCTGGGATTTTTATTTTATGCAAAAAAATAAACCTAAAAATTACCCAAAATTTTTGAAAAAAAAATGATGTAAATAAGTAATATTTATCCTTCACTAATGCACGCTGATGAGCCTGCATAGATAGGCACTGATGAGGCTGCATTGATAGGCACTGATGAGGCTGCATTGATAGGCACTGATGAGCCTGCATTGATAGGCACTGATGAGGCTGCATTGATAGGCACTGATGAGGCTGCATTGATAGGCACTGATGAGGCTGCATTGATAGGCACTGATGAGGCTGCATTGATAGGCACTGATGAGCCTGCATTGATAGGCACTGATGAGGCTGCATTGATAGGCACTGATGAGGCTGCATTGATAGGCACTGATGAGGCTGCACTAATGGGGTGGCACTGATGGGGTGGCACCGATGTGGAGGCACTAATAGGTGGCACTGATATGAAGCACTAAGGAGCAGTGATAGGTGGCACTGATGGGCACTGATAGGTGGAGGAGATGGGCACTGAAAGGCGGCACTTATAGGCAATGATAGGAGGAACTGATGGGAACACTGATTGGCAGGCACTGATTGGCACTGAAAGGGAGCACTAATTGTTATCCCTGATGGGCAAAGATTAGCCTCACAGATGCACACAGACTGATGTCACTGATGGGCACAGACTGGTGTCACTGATGGGCACAGACTGGTGTCACTAATGGACACAGAGTGGCATCTCTGATGCACCCTGTTAGGGCTGCATTATATTCAAGGCACTGATGATCAGTGCCCTAACCTTTACACATCTGCCCTGTGGGGAGATGCCGCTGATCGGCTCTCCTCTCCTCTCCTCACACGCTTTCAGTGTGAGGCGAGGAGAGCTGATAAAAGACATCTCCTTGTTTACATGTGATCAGCTGTGATTGGACATAGCTGATCACATGGGTAAAGAACAGGGCCTGCAAACGGCTCGCTGCACACTGCGGCAGGTGTGCAGTAACAGCTAAACTGGGCACCATCACATGACGTCGTCCCAGGAGAAGAGCCGCCCCACTGCCTTGTCATAAGTCTATACAGCAGGCTGGAGACGGTTATTTGATACTCAATTAGTACTAAGGGGTCCAAATTGTGCCAAGAAAATATCCCCCTCACCATTACACCACCACCAGCCTGAACCGTTAATACAAGGCAGGATGGATCCATGCTTTCATGTTGTTTACACCAAATTCTGACCCTACCATCTGAATATCACAGCTGAAATTGAGACTCATTAGACCAGGCAATGTTTTTCAAGTCTTCTATTGTCCAATTGTGGTGAGCTTGTGCTAATTGTAGCTTCAGTTTCCTGTTCTTAGCTGACTGCAGTGGCACCCAGTGCAGTCTTCTGCTGCTGTAGTCCATCTGCTTCAAGATTCAATGTGTTGTGCATTCAGATAAGGTATTCTGCATACCTCAGTTGTAACAAGTGCTTATTTGATTTATTGTTGCCTTTCTATCATCTGGAACCAGTTTGCCCATTCTCCTCTGAACTCTTACACCAACAAGGCATTTTCCTCCACACAACTGCCGCTCACTGGATAAACTCGTAGAACTCTATGCGTTTGGCGCCCCGCATGGATTAGGGGCAGACTCATAGATATTTGGTGGGGGGCGGCCCTTTTGGACCAGCCGCTGCTTTGCATATGTTTAGACAAAGACAGAGGAGTCTTTTAACCACTTGCCAACCAGCCGCCGCTGATATAGGGTGGCAGGTCGGCAGGTTCCCACAAATTGCCGTACCTGTATCCATACCTGATCCTGGGGGCCAGGGGGAAGTTGAGGCGTGGGGCCGGCTGCCACATTTGCCAACTGCCACCCGTGATCGCTCCCCGTGGAGAGAGAATGGCAGTCTGCTGTTGTAAGCACAGCAAACAGTTGTTCTCTCAGTAATCATGACAGGGCTCCTGTGTTCCTCCTATTTAGAAACACAGGTCCCTGGGATGATTCCATAAGCCCCTCCACTCCACAGTTAGAAAACACCCACTAGGCTCACATTTAACCCTCTGATCGCCCCTGGGTTAACCCCTTCCCTGCCAGTGTCATTAGTACAGTAACAGTGCATATTTTTAGCACTGATTGCTGTATTAATGTCACTGGTCCCCCCAAAAATGTCAGTTAGGTGTCTGATTTGTCCACCGCAATGTCGCAGTCCCGCTAAAAATCACAGATTGCCGCCATTACTAGTAAAAAAAATTAGAAATAAAAATGACATAAATCTTTCCCTTAGTTTTGCAATAACTTTTACACAAACCAATCAAAATACACTTATTGGGGTTTTTCTTTACCAAAAATATGTAGCAGAATACAAAATGGCCTAAAATGATGAAAACATTTGATTTTTATTTTTTATTTTTTATTGGGAATGTTATATAGCAGAAAGTGAAATATATTGTTTTTTTTTTACCAAAAATATGTAGCAGAATACAAATTGGCCGAAAAGGATGAAAAAATGTGATTTTTAATTAATTTATTTTTTTTTTAATTGGGAATGTTATATAGCAGAAAGTGAAATATATTGTTTTTTTTACCAAAAATATGTAGCAGAATACAAATTGGCCTAAAAGGATGAAAAAATTTGATTTTTAATTTTTTTTCTAAATTGGGAATGTTATATAGCAGAAAGTGAAACATATAGTTTTTTTTTTTTTACCAAAAATATGTAGCAGAATACAAATTGGCCTAAAAGGATGAAAAAATTTGATTTTTATTTTATTTATTTTTTTTATATAGCAGAAAGTGAAAAATATTGTTTTTTTTTTCCTCAGAATTATTGCTCTTTTTTTGTTTATAGCGCAAAAAATAAATACCGCAGAGGTGATCAAATACCACCAAAAGAAAGCTCTATTTGTGGGGAGAAAAAAAAGGACATCAATTTTATTTGGGTACAGCGTTGCACGACCGCACAATTGTTAGTTAATAAAGCAGTGCCGAATCGTAAAAAATGGCCTGGTCGTTAAGGGGGAAAATCTTCTGATCCAGAAGTAGTTTAGAAAAAAAAAAAAAAGTGTTTGGGAGACTGGAGCTCCACTTTAGGTGGCTGGTGAGTATATCTAAAAATCCTGAAGTCTATGCTGCTGTTCACCAAAGCTGCCACTAGATGGTGCAAGGAACTCGATTTAGCTGAATAGAACGCTGAAGCAGCGAAGCCCTATGACGTCTTCAGCTGTGGCTGATCACGGGGTCTCGGTTCCCCTCTCTGGATGCTGCAGATCAGCTGGAGGAGTAGGGATGCGCACACACTGATAAACTAAGAGGGATCGTGTGTTCTCAGCTGTCCTCTGACAGGTAAGTACTCCTCTATGCACTTCATTACTGCTAGATTTCCTATGAGAACAGCATGCTTGTCATCTGCTTGTAGTTGTTTGATGGGTTCTGTGCTTGGGATCCTTGACCCTAACCTGATAAGTGAAGGTTTATTGTGTACCATCAGTGTACATGTCACTGTATAGAAGAAATCAGGATCTCCCCATTTCTCTGCTCCTAGATCACTGCAGTCCTAGAGACACACATCTGTCAAACTGAGCTGGAATAGCAGCCAGGTCATTGTCATGGGCAGATGGAGACCCCCTTCTCTGTCTTCTTCTGTCTCTGACATCAATCCAGGGGAAACCTAATGAGTGAGCACTGACCACTGCCTAGTAAATGATTATTTGTCATATTGATTGCACATTAAGTTACTGAAGGTTCTGCTGATGATATGAAAGTTTGTCTTGTCGGGGATGGGTGCTCAGTTATTGATTTTGTCAGTGGTTTGCTGGTTAGGTTTTGGGTCATTGGGCGGAAAAAATGTCTAAATGGATCTTAAATGTCATTTCTAGCGTGTTCTCTTAAAAGGACATTCACATAAGACTGTTTATTTCATAGAGGGGGTGATTTATTAAAGGCAAATAGACTGTGCACTTTGCAAAGTGCAGTTGCTCCAGAGTGTAGTAAATGAGCAGAATCTCTGCTGTCTTCCATCATCCAATCATGTGCAAGTAAAAATGCTGTTTTTTTTTTTTTTTTCCTTGCACCTAATTGGGTATCTTTGCAAAGTAAAGCTCTACTCATTTACAAAGATCTGGAGCAACTGCACTTGTAGAGTTCAACTGCACTTTGGAAAGTGCACAGTCTATTTGCCTTTAGTAAATTAACCCCATTGGATACTTTTTATATATATATATATATATATATATATATATATATATATTTATTGTATTTATGTATATATGTATTTATATTATTTGTACTTTCCACATCCAGATGATGTATGAACAATACACTTTTATATATGTTTGTTTAATGCATATTTTGATTAAGATATATATATATATATATATATATATATATATATATATATATATATATATATATAGCTATACATATCTATCTATATATCTGTCGATAGATAGATAGATAGATAGATAGATAGATAGATAGATAGATAGATAGATAGATAGATAGATAGATAGATAGATAGATAGATAGATAGATAGATAGATGGTCAAATTGATGGATGGATAGATAGATAGATAGATAGATAGATAGATAGATAGATAGATAGATAGATAGATAGATAGATAGATAGATAGATAGATAGATAGATAGATAGATAGATAGATAGATAGATAGATAGATAGATAGATAGATAGATAGATAGATAGATAGATAGATGGTCAAATGGATGGATGGATAGATAGATAGATAGATAGATAGATAGATAGATAGATAGATAGATAGATAGATAGATAGATAGATAGATAGATAGATAGATAGATAGATAGATAGATAGATAGATAGATAGATAGATAGATAGATAGATAGATAGAGTCACTATACATTTTTTTAAAAAATGTTATTTTTTTTACCTTTGGCCAAAGTGTGTGCAGGAACGCACCCTTGTTCTGTTAAAGTGATTGATTGCCCGGAGGTATTATGTTTTTCTACCAAATTAAGGCATTTGGCTTAATCGTACAGGTGCATCTCTAAAAATGTGAATATCATCAAAAAGTTAATTTAAATAATTAAAATCAAAAAGTGAAACACATACTGTATATTATATTGATTCATTACACACATAGTGATATATTTTAAGCATTTATTTCTTTTCATTTTGATGATTATGGCTTACAGCTAGTGAAAACCCAAAATTCAGTATCTCAGAAAATTAGAATATAACATTAGACCAATGAAAAACGATTTTTTTTTTTTTAAATGTTGGCTTACTGAAAAATATGTCCATGTACAGTATAGTATGCACTCATTACTTGGTTGGGGTAATTTCACATAAATTACTGCATCAATGTGGTGTGGCATGGAGATGATCAGCTTGTAGCACTGCTGAGGTGGTATGGAAGCCCAGGTTGCTTTGAAAGTGGCCTTTAGCTCATCTGCATTGTTGGGTCTGGTGTCTCTCATCCTACTCTTCACCATACCACACAGGTTGTCTATGGGGTTAAGGAGAGGCGAGTTTGCTGGCCAATCAAGCACAGTGATACCATAATCATTAAACCAGGTATTGGAAATTTTGGCAGTGTGGGCAGGTGCCAAGTCCTGATGGAAAAATAAATCAGCATCTCTGTAAAGCCTCATACACACGCAACGAATTTCGTCGTCTCGTCCGTCTTTTGTCCAGAGTGGTGTCTGTTGGTTGGAATGTGCTCTAGACTGCACTCGAATTTTCACGCACGACAGAATTCTTTTTCAGAAGTGATGTCATGTGTTGGATTGCTTTGTATGTGTTCTTTCATCTCTGAGCATGCCTAGTCTTGCTCATAAGATTTTTCCCCATCGAAATCTGTACTGACTGCACAAAAATCGGCCGTGTTTTGACGGAGGACAAACATTTTATAGCCTGCACACCAGGATTTTTTCGGCTGAAAAGTCGGAGTCGGTTATCAAGAGCACCATACTAACAAGCCGAAAATCGGCAGATCGGTCGTCGGACGAAAATTCCCGGCCGAATTTCCACTCGTGTGTACGGGCCTTAAAGCCGATCAGCAGAGGGAAGTATGAAGTGCTCTAGAATTTCCTGGTAGAGGGCTGCACTGACCTTGGACTTGATAAAACACAGTGGACCAATGCCAGCAGATGACATGTCTCCCCAAAACATCACGGACTGTGGAAACTTCACACTGGACCTCATGCAACTTGGATTCTGTGCCTCTACACTCTTCCTCCAAACTCTGGGACCTTGATTTGCAAATGAAATGCAAAACTTACTTTCATCCGAAAAGAGGACTTTGGGCCACTGAGCAACAGTCAAGTTCTTTTACTCCTTAGCCCAGGTAAGACACTTCTGACGTTGTCTCTGGGTCAGGAGTGGCTTGACACAAGGAATGAGACAGTTGTAGTCCATGTCCTGGATATGTCTGTGTTTGTGGTGGCTCTTGAAGCACTGACACCAGCCGTAGTCCACTCCTTGTGAATCTCCCCCACATTCTTGAATGGCCTTTGCTTCACAATCCTCTCTAAGCTGTGGTTATCCCTGTTGCTTGTGCACCTTTATCTACCACACTTTTTCCTTCCACTCAACTTTCCATTAATATGCTTGGATACAGCACTCTGTCAACAGCCAGCTCCTTTCGCAATAACCTTTCGTGACTTACCGTCCTTGTGGAGGGTGTCAATGACTGTCTTCTGGACAACTGTCAAGTCATCAGTCTTCCCCATGATTGGGTAACCTACTGAACCAGACTAAGAGACCATTTAAAGGCTCAGGAAACCTTTATAGGTGTTTTGAGTTAATTAGCTGATTAGAGTGTGCACCATGAGTCTAAAATATTGAACTTTTTCACAAGATTCTAATTTTCTAAGATTTGGATTTTCACTAACTGTTAGGCCCCTTTCACACAGGCGGACCGTTTAGATCCGCCTGTCCGTTTTTTTTGGCGGATCTGAACAGTCCCCCCATGCATTCCTATGGGGCATCGGATGTCAGCGGAGACATGTCCACTGACATCCGATCCGTCAAATCTGGACAGATGGAAACCCTATTTTCCATCCGTGCAGTGGATCGGATGAGAACGGACCGATCCCCCGCTGAGAAAAACGGACTCTGTCCGACGGACGGAGTGTTTGAAAGGAGCCTAAGCCATAATCCTCAAAATTAAAAAAAATAAATGCTTGAAATATATTACTTTGTAATGAGTTTATATAATATATGAGTTTCACTTTTTGAATTTAATTACTGAAATAAATACATTTTTTGATGATGTTCTAAGTTTTCGAGATGCACCTGAATTTTGATTTTTTTTTTCATGCTACCCACAATTTTTGACCTGAATTGAGGTAATTCACCAGATTTCATATTGATGCAATTGTTATGCATTTGTTCATGCGCAGCTTGAAGGTCACTTATAGGTACTATATATGTTACCAATCGTAGAAATGATTCTTACGTTTGATCAAGGATAATTCAAACATGTGTTGATTAAGCTAACAAGGAGATGGGGGGGTTTCTGTTGGAAGGGGGAAATTTGGGGAGCAACAAGAGGGTAAGTATTGATCTAGAAGGGGAAATATTGGGGGGGGGGGAGTTCTTAGAGCAGGAATTTTAGGGGGATTTGTGTTGAGAGGGAGGATGGGGGGGAGAAGATTTACGCTAGGATGGGGGATTTGGAGGGAATTTGTGCTGGGAGGGGGGATTTGTGGGGTAAAGGATTTGTGCTAGGAGGGGTGAATTATTTTATGGGGGGAGGCATTTGAACTGGGGGTAATGGGGGGACAGTGGGACAAAGATTTGTGCTGAGAGGGGGGGGATTTCAGCACGGGGTGGATTTGTACTGGGAGGAGGGGGAATTTATGCTTAGGGTTAAGCATGTAGATGAGTGCTCAGTGTTTTTGTGGGGGATTTTTGCGGACACATAATGCTTATGCATTTTGGGGGGGGGGGGCACATTATGCAGTTTGGCATGTTCACCCTGGGCTCTACATGACCTTGTTCCAGCACTGGTTAGCAGAAAATAGTGGATCATTTTTCGGTACCTATCACTTTTGTTTTCTGGTTCTTTTCATACCTATTGGTTTGCAAAGAGGATTTCTCCATTAATTGTATACTGTTAGGGAAGCCTGGTTCAACCTTTTTACCCAAGAGGAACCTATAAATAGTCTTCTGGTGTTGTGGACCCTTTACCAAATCCAAGATAATGGGTGTCATGCCACTGGTTATCCCAAGTGTCATTGGCTCTGGAACTATGCAAGCGCCATCAGATGGGATTCCTAGGATTCCATGGATCCCTGGTTGAGAATCGCAGTGTTGGGGTTGCCAATTTTTACATAATCAGAACTACTTCTGGTTTTTAGTATCTTAACTGTGCCACTAAAATCATTATCAGTAGGGTCAGTCCTCCAAAAGTTAATCATTCAGTTTTTGGTGGAGGCTGCAAATGAGCCAATATGACAATTTTCATTACATTGACATTTTTTTATGATGTTTTGGCAAGATTTTGCCATTTTGTGATTTCCAGAATCTATTAGATTTAGTGGGGAACAATAAATTAGGGTGATTTTGGTGAATTTTGGGATCACAGGCGATTTCAAGACACCTGTTCAGGTGCCATTCATTTTTAATGGCACCTAAAAGGCAATCTGGTTTCGCCACAATAAATCATGCAGCAAACCCCACCGCGAGAAGTTTTTCACCCAAAAGAGACTCCTGTTTTGGGCGACAAGGTTCGCTAGTTGCGGTTTGCCACAATTGCCGCGCAATAGTCGGGCAAAACCACACCGCTTTGAGGTGTCATTGAAAATGAATGACAACCGAACAGGCATTTTGCGATGGCAGTGTGATTTGAGGGCAGAATTGCAGCAATTGTGAATGGAGCCTTACCCTATCCTTTACTCCAGCACTGTTCTTGTCTTTCTAAAGCTCTAGGCTGTGGGAGGGGGGCCCTTGGTGTGATCACATACAGTGCAAGGCTTTTGACCCTGTATGGTATGTGAGGAGATGAACACTGATCAGAACCCAAAGTGCCCTAGAGAGGACTCAGCACTTCATAAGTCGCAAAGATAAAGGAAATCTGTCACACCAAACGAGGGAAAATCAAGCTGGATATGGCTAGCTTTAGCCAGCAAAGCAGCCCATTATAGTGATGGGTCAATAAGAATGTCTTGAGTGCAAGGCCAGTGCAAGGATTTTTCTATACTTAGGTGAAGGTGCTTTTTGACACCTGGAGCCATTTTTTTACAAGGTCTATTAAACCATGGATGTCTCCTCTCTAATCCACTGTAGCTGCCCAGCACTGATCCTGGAGAATGACAGCTCCAGTCCAGTTAGTGGCATCATACACGTCACTTCCTGGTCCATGTACAGGAAGGAGTTCCTGCTGCCCTTCCCAGCGACACCTGCCATGACAGCGAAACATTGCGAAGGTGGTGGAAGTGATAGGTGGCTTCACAGCCACTTATATCTCTTCCCTACAAAAGTCGACAGTTGGCGCAAGTGGCTGGAGGTTTGAATTTTAACCCCCCCCTCCCGTCCCGGTGCCCTAAGGCAGCTGCTTCAGTGCTTAAGCCACCTTTTGGCAGTGCCAGCCCTGCTTGGTGGGCAGGAAGGAGTAGGTAAGCTTCAGCACTATAGTGTTGGGGCTTTATCAAATCAGAATAGCCTCTGTGGGGAGTTGCTTGGCAGCAGATGTGAAGGTCGCATAGACAGCTCTCGCCGCTGAACATTCTGTTTCTGATTCTGCTGGCACATTAATAAATATATATCTGGACACACGTATGTCAAGCAGGATATCTCTGCGCTTGCTGGAGGAGTCAGCTGGTTAACTGCTAAAAACAAACAAACTGCTGCTACTTAACCAAATATCGTATAACTTGGAAAAACATGAATGAAGAATAATAGTAGCGCAAAAAGTCACTTATGATGTAACTCACAAATTGCATAAAATACAACCATAAAATAAGGGGTGTTTTAAAACACTTCAATATAGGATAAAAAGTCCTTTAAAGTCCATAGACCGTCCAGGATAGAGTGATGTTGTTAATGGATCACCTTTTTCAACCACCACCAAGTGTCACACAGTAGAAGTGGCAACTCACCAGATATAGTGGCTCAGGTGTTCTCACACAAGAGCACAAAAAGCAGGAATCAAAGGTATTAATGATGGGTGTCAGAAACAGCCTTGATCAATCCTTGCTGTATACACTAGATCCGATATCCCTTCCACAAACTCCACTCAGTATAATGGCCACATGCAAGGTAAAATGACTACAATAGTGAAGTACTGTAAAACTCAACTTTATTATAAAAAGAGAATTGCACTCACATATGTAGGAAAAGGTAAGGCTTCCATATAACAATCAACAGCGGTCAGGCAGGAATCCTCACACGAATAGCCTCCCGGGTTGACTCCACGCCAACCCCGATACTTCCGGGTTGGTCCTCTACCGTACCACGTGGTGTCGGATGCGTCGTCTGGTCACGCCCCGACGCGTTTCGTCATTTCCGACTTCAACTGGGGGCGTGACCAGACGTCGCCATCCTCCATCTATATACCTCCGCTGGAGCGCACCGCAACCAATCAGCATAGCGGTGAGCCGGCCGGAAGAGAACCAACGCTTCCGGAAGCGGAAGTAACCAGACACATCTGAAATTACGTATGTCCTCTGTAAATAAACAAAGGCCATGACACTGCAGAGAACTTTTAGCAGCGCCGGAAGTTCCCGGCTTGATAAGCCATGGGCCCACGGATGCTCAAATAAAAATGGAGCTAGCTAATGCCAATTACCATGTTTAAGGCAATATATTAAGGGTCTCCCCTATGCTGATATAGAGTCTGCAGGGCGCCCTCAGCCATACATATAATTCAATGTCAACATAAGTGCACATGACTCTAAAATCATAAAGGACATAGCTAAATTACATGAAATATACCAAAAATAAAATAGACATAAATAAAAAATACTACAAAGTCACACCCATATACATTGTAGTATGTCAACCATAAAATACAAAAGAAAATGTAAAAAGATGGTAAATTATTGGTATTATTCATCCACAACCAGATAATCTCATAGGGTCCTAAAACATAAGGAATAACCCCAAAGAATAGGCAGACTATAAGTATCACGAATTACTAATATAGCAATTCAAGTCCAACTCTATATTTAACCCCGTCGGGGCGAGGGCCTGGGTGAGAAAAATCCACTTAGTCTCACGTTTGGATAATTCTCTCACCCAATTGGCGCCCCGCCACGACGGGGTCACACGCTCTATGCCCCAAAAGTGAAGACTCCTAGGATCTCTCTGATGGAATTTACGAAAGTGTGCGGACACATTGTGTTCTCGCAAACCTTTCAAAATATTGGTGATATGTTCACCTATTCTCACCTTCAATGCCCTCTTAGTGCGACCTATATATATTAGGTTGCAGGGGCACATCAATCCATAGACCACATGTGTGGTATCACATGTGATCAAATTTTTTATTTTGAAAGTTTTAGCAATAGCCGGAACTGTGAAGGATTCTCTTCTCCTGAAATTGGTTGGTGTAAAGGAACAAGCCCTACACCTACCACAGGTGAAGGAACCCCTCATGTCCGGAAAGAAGGAGACGTTTGGGGGATCTAATACCTTCTTAACGACCTGATCTCCGAAATTCGGGGCTCGTCGATAAATGAACGATGGTTTGGCTGGAAGAACTGGACCTAGTGTTCTATCCATTTGTAAAATGGGCCAATGCTGTCTGAAGATCTCCTCTAGCTTTTTATAGTCATTGGAGAAATCCGACAGGAAGCTCCATTGTTTGGGATCATCGTTGGTATGCATAGATTTTATTGAGGGTCTGAGGGGTCTGGGAGCATTCTTGATTTCAATAATCTCCCTATCGAGACAAGATTCGTCATAACCCTTGGCGACGAATCTGTCCTTCAAGACCTCTGCCTGTTCCACATAGTCAGTCACAGAGGTACAGTTTCGTCTGACGCGGACAAATTGGCCTCTAGGAATATTCCTAAGCCAGTTAGGATGGTGTCCGCTCTGGATCGCCAAGTAACTGTTCCTGTCCGTGATTTTGAAAAAAACTTTAGTTGTCAATCTCTCACCTTCTCTTTTGATTACAACATCCAAAAAGTTGATTTCCTTCAAACTATGGTGGAAATCTAACTTTATGTTATTCCGATTGGAATTAAGATGTTCCATAAAGACAATCAGGCCATCTTCAGATCCCTGCCAGATAAAGACGATATCGTCTATGAAGCGCCTATATAGTAGGAGCTCCTGCCGATCTTGGTTGAACACAAACTTGTCCTCCCACTCCGCCATGAACAAGTTTGCTAGGCTAGGAGCAAACTTTGCGCCCATGGCTACACCTGTTTTCTGGCTAAAGAAATCACCCTGATGCCAAAAATAATTATGGCTCAGGCAAAAGTCCAGAGCCCTGCCAATGAACACTTTCTGTTCCCTGGGTAGATCGTCCCTTTGACACAATGCCCAATTTAAGGATAATAAAGCATCCTCGTGCTGGATGATGGTGTACAGGGACGACACGTCGGCCGTAACAAGAAAGACCGGCGAGCCATCCCCCAGCACAACACCATCCAGCACGAGGAGGAGATCAGCAGTGTCTTTCAAGAAAGCCTTGGTCTTAACCACACTCTTTTGTAGAAACTGGTCCAAGTACTGGCCCAAACGTGCACTTACTGATCCAATCCCATTCACAATTGGGCGAGGAGGTGGGTTGGTGGCGTCCTTATGGACTTTTGGTAATGTGTACAGGATAGGGATGCGACACGCACTTGGTGTTAGATAATTACGTTCTTTTTTAGTTAGAACACCATCCCTAAAACCTGTATCCACCAAACATTTTAGATCTGCCACAAAATTATTTGTGGGATCTCGAGCTAATCTCGTATATGTAGAAGTGTCACTTAGCATGGTTTTAATTTGGTCATGGTAGAAGGTTTTGTCCATGACTACCACTCCGCCCCCCTTATCGGCAGGGCGGATAATGATCTCTTTGCGATTTTTTCAAAATCACGGACAGGAACAGTTACTCGGCGATCCAGAGCGGACACCATCCTAACTGGCTTAGGAATATTCCTAGAGGCCAATTTGTCCGCGTCAGGCGAAACTGTACCTCTGTGACTGACTATGTGGAACAGGCAGAGGTCTTGAAGGACAGATTCGTCGCCAAGGGTTATGACGAATCTTGTCTCGATAGGGAGATTATTAAAATCAAGAATGCTCCCAGACCCCTCAGACCCTCAATAAAATCTATGCATACCAACGATGATCCCAAACAATGGAGCTTCCTGTCGGATTTCTCCAATGACTATAAAAATCTAGAGGAGATCTTCAGACAGCATTGGCCCATTTTACAAATGGATAGAACACTAGGTCCAGTTCTTCCAGCCAAACCATCGTTCATTTATCGACGAGCCCCGAATTTTGGAGATCAGGTCGTTAAGAAGGTATTAGATCCCCCAAACGTCTCCTTCTTTCCGGACATGAGGGGTTCCTTCACCTGTGGTAGGTGTAGGGCTTGTTCCTTTACACCAACCAATTTCAGGAGAAGAGAATCCTTCACAGTTCCGGCTATTGCTAAAACTTTCAAAATAAAAAATTTGATCACATGTGATACCACACATGTGGTCTATGGATTGATGTGCCCCTGCAACCTAATATATATAGGTCGCACTAAGAGGGCATTGAAGGTGAGAATAGGTGAACATATCACCAATATTTTGAAAGGTTTGCGAGAACACAATGTGTCCGCACACTTTCGTAAATTCCATCAGAGAGATCCTAGGAGTCTTCACTTTTGGGGCATAGAGCGTGTGACCCCGTCGTGGCGGGGCGCCAATTGGGTGAGAGAATTATCCAAACGTGAGACTAAGTGGATTTTTCTCACCCAGGCCCTCGCTCCGACGGGGTTAAATATAGAGTTGGACTTGAATTGCTATATTAGTAATTCGTGATACTTATAGTCTGCCTATTCTTTGGGGTTATTCCTTATGTTTTAGGACCCCATGAGATTATCTGGTTGTGGATGAATAATACCAATAATTTACCATCTTTTTACATTTTCTTTTGTATTTTATGGTTGACATACTACAATGTATATGGGTGTGACTTTGTAGTATTTTTTATTTATGTCTATTTTATTTTTGGTATATTTCATGTAATTTAGCTATGTCCTTTATGATTTTAGAGTCATGTGCACTTATGTTGACATTGAATTATATGTATGGCTGAGGGCGCCCTGCAGACTCTATATCAGCATAGGGGAGACCCTTAATATATTGCCTTAAACATGGTAATTGGCATTAGCTAGCTCCATTTTTATTTGAGCATCCGTGGGCCCATGGCTTATCAAGCCGGGCACTTCCGGCGCTGCTAAAAGTTCTCTGCAGTGTCATGGCCTTTGTTTATTTACAGAGGACATACGTAATTTCAGATGTGTCTGGTTACTTCCGCTTCCGGAAGCGTTGGTTCTCTTCCGGCCGGCTCACCGCTATGCTGATTGGTTGCGGTGCGCTCCAGCGGAGGTATATAGATGGAGGATGGCGACGTCTGGTCACGCCCCCAGTTGAAGTCGGAAATGACGAAACGCGTCGGGGCGTGACCAGACGACGCATCCGACACCACGTGGTACGGTAGAGGACCCACCCGGAAGTATCGGGGTTGGCGTGGAGTCAACCCGGGAGGCTATTCGTGTGAGGATTCCTGCCTGACCGCTGTTGATTGTTATATGGAAGCCTTACCTTTTCCTACATATGTGAGTGCAATTCTCTTTTTATAATAAAGTTGAGTTTTACAGTACTTCACTATTGTAGTCATTTTACCTTGCATGTGGCCATTATACTGAGTGGAGTTTGTGGAAGGGATATCGGATCTAGTGTATACAGCAAGGATTGATCAAGGCTGTTTCTGACACCCATCATTAATACCTTTGATTCCTGCTTTTTGTGCTCTTGTGTGAGAACACCTGAGCCACTATATCTGGTGAGTTGCCACTTCTACTGTGTGACACTTGGTGGTGGTTGAAAAAGGTGATCCATTAACAACATCACTCTATCCTGGACGGTCTATGGACTTTAAAGGACTTTTTATCCTATATTGAAGTGTTTTAAAACACCCCTTATTTTATGGTTGTATTTTATGCAATTTGTGAGTTACATCATAAGTGACTTTTTGCGCTACTATTATTCTGCTGGCACATTGTTGGCTGCACACCGGACAAAACCAATTGCACCGCCCGACTGCTTACACAGTAGGCTACTGTTTGAAGGTGTTCCTGTGGCTGGTGGGCATGTCTAGGCCCGGTTTCACTTCTCGGTCTACTACGGACCATACGGACCATGATGACAGCCTTCCTCCGAGACCTGCAAAGGACAAATATCGTGAAGCTGCACAGAAATTATTTTCTAAAACCGTTTTTAAAGACCCGCTCCCACAGTCTTCCTCTCCTGGCGAGGGCAGCAAGGAGTACTCAGAGACAGACGACACGGCGCCACTGAATGAATCAGCTATTCCCCTGCAGGAATGGGGTGCAGTGAGTACACAGGCTGACATCATTGCCTTGCATGCTATTCCAGCTCCTAGCTCTGAGGGACCAGAACCCATGCTCAGAGATATACTCTTAGCAGTTACAACTTGCAATACTTCCATTGCGTCCCTTGTCACAGATATAAAAGGGGTTAAAACCGAAGCCCCATTTATTTGCAAGGATAGTGTATGCAGAAACTCAGAACCGTACGGTGGCCCTAGAAGGTTGATTAAATACTCTGGAAGATGAATGTGCCGCTAGTGATGTTGCCTGCACTTATACCACAGCCACCTAGCTAGAGGACCTTGAAAACAGGTTGAAGAGAAACAATGTGTGGGCAATTGGAATCCCTGAAAAACTTGAGGGGAAAAATCCAGTCCCATTGAGCAATGGCTAGTTACTACCTTTGGTAAAGATTTTTTTACCCACATGTATTCCATTGAATGGGCACACAGAGTCCCTGCTTGTCTGTTACCACCTGGTGCCCCTCCTCACCTATTCTTATTTAAAATACTAAACTACAAGGACAAAGACGCTATCCTATCTAAGGCCAGAACCATGGGGTTAGCTATGGTTATGGATAATTCCAAAATCTCTCTATTCCCCGATATTTCAGCCGAGGTCCAGAAGAGAAGAGAATGTACTTCCTTGTTATTATCCACCTCCTGGATCAGAGAAAATGTTGTGCCGTATTGAACTCATCAGAGATGATAGACTTACCTTGATATTCCGGGCAATATGCACTTTTTATGATATTATCACATTCCACTCACTCCTTCCCAACCATCCATAGAGATGATAAACCTTACTCAATATTCAGGTAAAAATGTCTTCTTTCTAAAATCAGATTCTATCCATTCCTCCCTGACCATTCCCTGACCATGGAAATAATAGACCTTTCTAGATATTCAGGTCAATATGCACTTTTTAGGATATTATCACACTCCACTCACTCCTTCCCGACTGTCCATAGTGATGATAGACCTTACGAGTTATTCAGGTTAAAATGTTCTTTTTTATATCAGATTCCATCCATTCCTTCCAGACTATTCGTGGAGATGATAAACCTTACTAGATATTCAGGTCGAACTGTGCTTTCTTTATGATACTATCACATTCTATCCATTTCTTTCTGACCGTCCATTGAGATGGTAGTTCTTACTAGATATTCAGGTCAAAATGTGCTTTGTTATAATATCAGATTCCATCTATTTCTTCCTGACCATAGAGTTGATAGATCCTACTAGATATAATGTCCCTCTTTTCTGATATCACATTCTGTCCATTCCTCTCTGACCATCCATAACAATGATAGACCTTACTAGATATTCAGGTCCACATGCAACATTTAGGCCAGCCATACACGGTGCAAATTTCTTTCCTGGAACCACAGGTTGCCACTGATTACAGGAAAGCAATTTTCATGTTTTCCCCATCAACACAGTTAGTGCTGACAGGCGAATCAGCAATTGTTCTTTGCCTATGAGGGAGCAGATGGGGGAAGCTGTCCCTGCTGGGAGAAGACAGTTGTTATTACTATAGCAGCCGTTTGTGATAAAGCAAATCCGGCAGGCTGATTGTACCCAAGTTGATCGTTCAATCAACTTGGTACATTCAGCCTGCCCATTAATGGTTCGAATCTCGGCCAGTTCCTGCTGAACCAGCTGAGATTCAAATTGTGTATGGCCAGCCTTACTGTCATAGAACTATTCAGGGTAAAAATAATTGATCAAAACTATGATAATGTGCCAAACCCAGGCAAAACTGTTTTTGTTACTTTCTATTATTTTATTATACCTGTAGATTGAGTGGGAAAGGGTTAGAGCCTCTGTCAGCATTAAATTGCCACCTGTGTCTGGGTTGGGGAGAGGTCCCTTTTTTTCCTGGGAGTACAAGAAGTGATGAGAAATCTCTCCAACAGCAACACTACAAAAATAGATTTTTAGTAGCGGGAGGAAAGGTTATAACCTCTAAAAGGCTTTTTTTTGTTGTTCATGTCCTGCTGAATTACTCTTTATTTCTTGTATGAGTGTCGCAGGGACTGGAACTGAGACTAATTCTCCCCAATGGGGTCAATGAAAATAAAATGTTGATAGAATTTCCTTCTTTAATATGTTAATCCTAATAATGAACTTTCTTATTGGCTCCCTTTTAGGCCTCTTTCACGTGGGCAGCCAGTTGAGCCACATCATTCCACCCACTAAATGCCCACCTAAAACAGACAGCTGGAGGTGGCTGTACACATGGCGTGGCAAATTTCATAGGACTTGTTGAGTTGAAAGGTGGAGACACCTGTCAATCTTGCCTATGCAAGTCCATGGGACCGCACTACAACAAGGAGCCAAATGAGTCACAGTTGAAACACGTTAGTCATACTTAAAATTTTTGTTCAGCAAAGTAAAAATAAAATAAAAAAACAGGCATTTAGGAAACCACTGATTAGTTAGTCCACCACAGATGACTTTTTTAGGGATTGCCCTAGTGTGAGCTTAGCCTAAGTCTAATATACCATTGATAATGTTGTAATGGGGGTAGTGGCGTGCTTCAGGGGCTGGATGTTTGTATTTCTCTAGAGTTAATCGATGAGTGTGTATTAAATGATGATGAGTGTGTGTCAATAAATACTGTTTTGAAAAAAGTGCTGAGTGCTAAAGTGTTGAAAATGTGCTTTGTAGTTGGGAATGGTGCTTAATTTAGATAATTGAATATACCATTGATAATGTTTTGTTATATCTGTTAGATAAGTTAAAACGTGTTTGTTAATCCTCCCAGAAATCCGGTGCTGCCCTGTGCTGTTTGCAGTGTTAACTTTTTTTTATTTTATTACAAAGAGCTTGCATAGGGGTGTAGTTGCAGAAAAGTAATGTGCTATATAATGCTAACTGTAAATATAGTCAATGGTAAAAGATATGATTTATTGAACATAAATTTAGTAACCACCCTTTTCAAACAGCAAACAAAAGTTAGAACTGTAGATGAACTTAATTCAAATACTGTCCATAGGTTTCTTCAAACATTGACCATAGAACAAACAGCAAACAGAAAAGCCTAACACCCTGTATAGAAATAAATAGGCATTGCACTGATTGACTTACATTTTGTAATTGCATTTCTTGTCAATTTTAAATGTATTTTTGATTTTGAAGCAACATTAATATTCCAAATTTGTATGTAAATAAGTTAAATAGAAACTCGAAGTTCTGCACTAGATACCAGTATTGCCTGTGGTTTCCCTGCAGCTGATCTTTCCCATATTACTGACTTGCCATTCCTTATTTTGCACTATGACTCTATGGAGGTGAACACCTTGGTAAAGGTAGGACTTTGCTTCCTCATGTCAGAGACTCCAGCAAGAAGAACAGGGAGCAGCACAGTAATGGCATCACCAAATCTCACTCCAGATATTTTGAGACTAGCAGTCAAAGGCAGCAGTTCCTGAGATCTCACATTGCAGATATACAGCTATCAGGCTGTAGGCATAGGTAAAATAATTCAAGAAAAAGGGTAATTTTTTTGGGCTACTGTTTGAGCACAATTAACATTTCTAAATGTTCCCTAAAACAGCAGATCTTCACTTTTTGAATTCAATTCAAAGTTTAAGCTTTGTATTTTCTTTCATAGAAAGGATGTAATGCTCCTGAACCTAAACCTAGAGCTATAGTTGGCAGAGTTGAGATATACTAAAGCTTTCGGTATCACTTAGCTGTTGGCGTCAATACCCCAACAGCTTTTGGCAACGTTAGAGGTCCTACATTTTCAACCCTGTGTTCCTTTAGACAGGTGCATCTCATAAAATTAGAATATCATCAAAAAGTTAATTTATTTTAATAATTCAATTCAAAATATATTTTAAAAAGATGCGTTACACACAGTGATTTATTTCAAGCATTTTTTTCTTTTAATTTTGATTATGGCTTACAGCTAGTGAAAATCTGAAATTCAGTATCTCAGTAAAATAGAATATTTTTTGAGACCAGAGCCAGAAATGTTGGCTTATTGAAAAATATGTCCATGTACAGTATAGTATGCACTCAATACTTCATCAGGGCTCGTTTTGCATTATTTACTGCATCAATGCTGCGTGGCATGGAGGCTATCAGCCTGTGACACTGCTGAGGTTGTATGGAAGCCCAGGTTGCTTTGATAGCAGCCTTAAGCTCGTCTGGTGTCTCTTCCTCTTTACAATACCCCACAGATTCTCTATGGGGTTTAGGTCAAGGGAGTTTGCTGGCCAATCAAGCACAGTGATACCATGATCAATAAACCAGGTATTGGTAATTTTGGCATTGTGGGCAGGTGCCAAGTCCTGATGGAAAATTAAATCAGCATCTCCGTAATGCTCGTCAGCAGAGGGATAAGCATGAAGTGCTCTGAAATTTCCTGGTAGAGGGCTGTACTGACTTTGGACTTGATAAAACACAATGGACCAACACCAGCAGATGATAGGGCTGACTGACTGACAGACTGTGGAAAATTTTGCATTTCATTTGGAAATCAAGGTCCAAGAGTCTGGAGGAAGAGTGGAGAGGCACATAATCTAAGTTGCATGGGTTTCACTTTTTGAATTGAATTACTGAAATACATTCACTTTTTGATGATACTCAAATTTTTGAGATGCACCTGTATAAAGGAACACAGGGTTAAAATATATTTTAAATGTCATATTAATATACCAACTTGATTGCTAAGGTAAGCCTTTTCTCCTTTTCATGTCAATGTTTTAATGCTCCGTTTTCTTAACCTAGAACTAAAAGTGGCAGTGGTGAGGTATACCAGCAAACTGCCCACTAAAATTCATTGTAGATAAATTAATTAGTGGATCATTCATTTTTCAAACCACATAGGAAATGTAACAGTGTGAGTGAGGCATTGTAAAAAACTGGAGCAGTAGATAAATATCTACTTCCATTGTATTGGCTTCCACTTCTGATTTCAACACTGTGAAGAGACTGTTGTACTCTCTTTATTGTTTAAAGTGGTCCTAAAGGCAGAACGTTTTTTTGCCTGCATGCAGTTCCTCTTGCAGTGCCCCCTTAACCACTTTACGACCGCTCACAGTAATATTACTGCGGCAAAGTGGCTCGTTATCGTCTGACGACGTAGTACTACGTCGTCAGACACTCCACCTTCTGGGCGGCGCTTGCGCGCCGCCGGAGGCTCGCTCCCGCTGTTTTCATTCACAGCGGGAGTCGGGCCAGGGGAGGAGAAGCGGCGGTCGCCGCTGCTCTTACCCGATCGTCGGGGATCGAGTCTGGAGATCCGCCCGCTGTGTGTAAACACAGCGGGCGGATCTCCATAGTGACAGGGAGTGACAGATCGGACTGTTCAGCATAGCTGGACATCCGATCTGTCCATGACTCACTCAGTCACCTCCCCCCCTACACGTCAGTAAGCACCAGGCATACATTAACCCCTCCCCCTCCAATAAAATTAACCCCTTCCCTGCCAGTGTCATTTTTACAGTAACAGTGCATATATATAGCACTGATTACTGCAGTAATGTCACTGGTACCCCCAAAAATGTCAGTCAAGGGTCCGATCTGTCCGCCGCAATGTCGCAGTCCCGCAAAAAAAATCGCAGATCGCCGCCATTACGCGTTAAAAAAAAAACACCAAAAATGACAGAAATCTTTCCCTTTGTTAGTAAGCGCAATAACTTTTGCGCAAACCAATCAAAATACGCTTATTGCGATTTTTTTTACCAAACATAGGTAGCAGAAAACAAATTGGCCAAAAATTTTTAAAAAAATTGGTCTTTACATCTTTTTTGGGGGGAATTTCATATAAAAAAATGTTAAAAATATTGTTATTTTTTCAAAATAAACGCTCTTTTTTTGTTTATAGCGCAAAAAGTAAAAATCGCACAGGTGATCAAATACCACCAAAAGAAAGCTCTGTTTGTGGGAAAAAAAGGACGTAAATTTCGTTTGGGTACGGCGTTGCACGACCGCGCAATTGTCAGTTGAAATCGCACAGCGCCGAATCGCAAAAAGTGGCCTGGACGGAAGACAGGAAAATCCTCCGGTGGTAAAGTGGTTAAATTTAACTGGGTCTGATCTCAATCCAGCAATGTGCACAAGAGCAGAGGCTTTGTCAGCTCTCTCCCTCCTCATTGGATCAGAGACAGCAGAGGAAGCCATTGGCTCCAGCTGCTGTCAGTCACAGCCAGTGATGAGGGGGCAGGGCCAGGTCCTGCTGTCTGTGTTAATAGACACAGGCAGATAGGCTCAGGAGCAAACCCACACGAGTGCCCCCATAGCACAGGGGAGGAGACAGAAGCGCAGAGGCAGGGGACCTCAGAAAAGAATGTTCGGGGCTGCTTTGTGCAAAACTATTGCACAAAGCATGTAAGTATGAAATGTTTGTTATTTTAAAGGAAAAATAAACTTACATTTTAAATCAAAGATTCACACTATTGGGGATGCTTACAGGTGCGGAAGATGCACCTGCTACCTTACCCGCAGCCAAATAAACTTTTCTATAAAAAATTGTGTGGCTGCCATTCATTCTTAAAGGCACTTCCACACATCTTTAAATAGCATTTGCAGGTGTGGGAACCACCAGGAAATCGCTGCGGCTGCTTTTCCAAAATAGCGCAGGAACCTTTTTTCTGCATGAAAAAGTAGCCCATTCCAATGAATGCAGCTTCAGCAATGACCGAGATATAATTTTCTTCAGCCGGCGATTCTGTGTCTTGTAAAAGTAATTCAAGTGGCTAAAGAGCCCACTGGATTACTTTTGTAGGTGGCAGAAAGGGGTCCCACACCCTGCCACTGCCACCTTTACCAGGATCTCCTGTGCGATCGAGGAGCCCGGTAAGGATGTGTCCATCTGCATCCTGTACCTGAGACACAGTGGACAGAATCAATGTCTTTCTTCCCACTGTGCGATATCAGAAACCAGAAGCGGCGAGGATTTTGTCACTTTCGGTTTCTGTCTGTTTGGGTACAGTGAGGTAAAGTGGCGCTGCCTAATATAAAGTGCTAAAGAAATGGAATGTTATCAAGTGTAAAGTGCAACGCAGATCCGGTCGCTGAAGCGCACAGCGTCCCTGAAGTGGCCGCCAGCGAGGGGCTCGCGGCCCCTACTACTTTTGTTGCCTGTTACTATCGAACTAATGTGAGTACCTGTCTTTTAATTATTTACAATAAAGTATTTTTTAAACGGTACTTCACTATATCGGCATATTCTTCTTTGCATACCATCATCATTTGAAAGGAGATCCTATTACCCGGTACAACAGGGGGATATCCCCCCCCTCTCCCCCACTCTGCAAGGAGCCTCACAGACCACGCTGCATTAAGGCTTGTTACCCCTGCAGGGGTGCATACCTCCGGTGAGTGCGGGAGCAATTGGAGTGGTGCACCTGTGTGTTTCACTCACCATTCTCATCACCCCAAAAGGATTTGAAGCACTTTAAATGTCACTGAGATTTCTGTTATTCACCGATTATTGGAATATTTTCTTCACACCCCACTGAATCACCCAGCAATAGAAAAGACTGTTGGTCTACCGATTTCGGTTCTTTGCTGTCTTTTTGGGACTATTAATTTGCTGTATGAGCATTATTTATTGTCACATTTATATTTATATTTATTTATTTTTTATTGTCATATTTATTTAGTATCAGCATAGTTATGATTTACTTTTTCATTGTATAGTTTACCTATATTAGCTAAACACCACACATCAGATTTAGTGTGTTTTTTTACATATATTTTCACACACAAATTTATTTGCACTACTATTTATTTATTTATATTTGCACTTGAACACTTTAGTACACCAAACCGGTGGACAATTTGTATCATTGCCGACAATTGGTCTTTTGCTTTCAAATAACACTATAGCACTTTACACTTGATAACATTCCATTTCTTTAGCACTTTATATTAGGCAGCGCCACTTTACCTCACTGTACCCATACTTTCTCAATATAGCCTTTGGGCTGTGTTTTGAGGTAGGCTGCAGCCACATTCTCCGTCCAAAAGCGCGGATTTCTCATTCCCCATTCCCGGTTTCTGTCTGTTGTTTACCAGCCATTTCCGACTTAGGAAAGCTTTGGATTGAACCGATCTGAGTTTGATCCAAAGCTTTTAAGGGCAGAGGAGACATCTGGGGTCTAATAGTCCCCAGATGTCTAAATAAAGAGGACCTGTCACTTCTTGATAGTTTTTTTAAGAGATGTTTACATTTCTTGATAGCAATAAAAGTGTTGAAAACATTTTTTTTTAAAAACAGTGTAAAAATTAAAAAATAAAATGTATAATAAAAAAATTTTAAGCGCCCCATCCGCCTGTGCTTGCACACAAATATAGATATACACGCCGGTCCCGCATGCATATGTAATCGCCACAAACGTCAGAGTGAGAGCAATAATTCTAGCTCCGGACCTCTGTGTTACCTCTGTGTAACCCTAAACTTGTAACCTGTAAAGGCTTTCAAAATGTTGCCTCTGGGGATTTTTAGGTACTGTAGTTTGGCGCCGTTCCACGGGCGGACACAATTTTAAAGTGTGACATGTTTGGTATCTGTTTACTCAGCATCACATCATCTTTTATGTTTAATCAAAAAATAAATATATTGTGTTTTAGTGCATGAAAATTATTTAAAGTGTAATTTTTCCCAAAAATGTGCATTTGAAAAATAAAAATATGCAACACCATCCTTTTTATTCTCTAGAGCCTCTGCTTAAAATATACACTGCTCAAAAAAATTAAAGGAACACTTTGAAAACACATCAGATCTCAATGGGGAAAAATATCATGCTGGATGTCTATAGTGATATGGACTGGGTAATGTGTTAGGACAAAAGGATGCCACATCATTTGATGGAAATAAAAGTTATCAACCTACAGAGGGCTGAATCCAAAGACACCCCAAATCAAAATGAAAAAATGATGCAGCAGGCTAGTCCATTTTGCTGAAATTTCATTGCAGCAACTCAGTAGTTTGTATGGCCCCCATGTGCTTGTATGCAATGCGTGACAATGTCGGGGCAGCCTCCTTTTGAGACGACGGATGGAGTCCTGGGGTTTTTCCTAACAACTCTGTATCAGGGCTTCACTGAGCTCCTGAACAGTCTGAGGTGCAACCTGGTGGCGTCAGATGGAACAAAACATAATGTCTCAGAGGTGTTCTATTGGATTTAGGTCAGGTGAGCGTGGGGGCCATTCAATGGTATCAATTCCTTCATCCTCCAGGAACTGGCTGCATACTCTTGCCACATAAGCCGGGCATTGATACCTAATGGCAGTTAAGGTGCCATTGTCTACCCTGTAGAGGTCTGTGCGTCCCTCCATGGATATGCCTTCCCAGACCACCACTGACCCACCACCAAACCAGTCATGCTGAACAATGTTACAGGCAGCATAACGTTTTCCACAGCTTCTCCAGACCCTTTCACGTCTTTCACATGTGCTCAGGGTGAACCTGCTCTCATCTGTGAAAAGCACAGGGCGCCAGTGGTGGCCCTGCCAATTCTGGTGTTCAGTGGTAAATGCCAATCGAGCTCCACGGTGCCGGGCAGTGAGCACAGGGCCCACTAGAGGATGTTGGGCCCTCAGGCCACTCTCATGAATTCTGTTTCTGATTGTTTGGTCTGAGACATTCACACCAGTGGCCTGCTGGAGCTCCTTTTGTAGGGCTCTGGCAGTGCTCATCCTGTTCCTCCTTGCACAAAGGTGCAGATACCAGTCCTGCTGATGGGTTAAGGACCTTCTTTGGCCCTGTCCAGCTCTCATAGAGTACCTGCCTGTCTCCTGGAATCTCCTCCATGCTCTTGAGACTGGTGGGAGACACAGCAAACCTTCTGGCAATGGCATGTATTGATGTGCCATCCTGGAGGAGTTGGAATGCCTGTGCAACCTCTATTGGGTCCAGTTATCGCCTCATGCTATCAGTAGTGACACTGACCCTATCCAAATGCAAAACTAGTGAAAAACAGTCAGAAAAGATGAGTAGGGAAAAAAGTCTCAGTGGCCTCCACCTTAAAAAAACATTCTGTTTTGGAGGTTGTCTCATTTTTACCCATCTAGTGCCCCTGTTGTTAATTTCATTAACTTTAAAGCAGCTGAAACAGATTAACAACCCCCTCTGCTACCTAACTGACCAGATCAATATCCCAGGAGTTTTTTGACTTGATGCTATAAAGTATTCCTTTAATTTTTTTTGAGCAGTGTATATACAGTATAATGTTTGGGGGTTCTAAGTCATTTTCTAGCCAAAAAAAAAAATTGTCCACATTTATATTTATAACCAAAAACATAAATGTATTTTATTGGGATTTTATGTGATAGAGCAACACAAAGCAGCATATAAATAGTAAAGTGGAAGGAAAAGGATAAATGTTTTTCACAATTTTTTACAAATATCTGAAAAGTGTGGCGTGCATTTGTATTTAGCCCCCTGAGTCAATAGAGCCACCTTTCGCTGCAATTTACAGCTGCAAGTATTTTTGGGTATGTCTCTCCCAGATTTGCACATCTAGCTACTTCCGGTCCGCGCTATAGCCGAAAGACGGCTGCAGCGCGGACCCACATTTTCGGGAGGCCGTCTTTAAACGGCCTCCCAGACACAGTCTCCCCGCGCGCTCCTTCCTCATCAGGGAAAATCTGTGTTGGCCGTGTCCCTTGTCACCCCAATCACAGATCGTGGTAAATGGCCAATCACAGCGGCCATTTACCACGTGATGGGGCCGTGCGATGAGAGATGATCTCATATGTAAACATATGAGATCATCTCTCATCGCCAGCGCTCCTTCCTCACACGGAGACTGCAGTGTGAGGAAGGAGGAGAGCTGCTCAGCCGCCGGGGACACAGAGAAATGTAATCAGGGCACTGATCACCAGTGCCCTGATTACTAGAGGTAAAAAAATACACAGTGCCCACCATCAGTGCCCGCCATCATTGCCCCCCATCAGTGCCCACAATCAGTGCCCATAGTGCTGCCAGTCAGTGCCCATCAGTGCCTGCTCATCTAGGCACTGATGAGCACTGACTGGCAGCACTATGGGCACTGAGTGTGGGCACTGATGGTGCTGCCCATCAGTGCTCATCAGTGCCGCCCATCAGTGCTCATCAGTGCCACCTGTCAGTGTCCATCAGTGCCATCCGCCAGTGCCAATCAGTGCCGCCTATCAGTGCCCATCAGTGCCGCCTCTCAGTGCCCAGCAGTGCCACCTCAGTGCCCAGCAGTGCCACCTATCAGTGCTCATCAGTGCCGCCTATCAGTGCCGCCTATCAGTGCTCATCAGTGCGGCATATTAGTACCTCCTCATCAGTGCCCATAAGTGCCACCTCATCAGTGCCCATAAGTGCCACCTCATCAGTGCCCATCAGTGCAGCCTATCAGTGCCCATCAGTGCCGCCTCATCAGCGCACATCAGTGAAGGAGAAAAATGTATTTATTTTCAAAATTTACTCGCAGAAAATAAGAAAAACTTTTTTTTCTTTTCAAAATTTTCTGTCTTTTTTCTTTTTTTTTTTGTAAAAAATAAAAACCCAGAGGTGATTAAATACCACTAAAAGAAAGCTCTATTTGTGTGAAAAAATTGATAAAAATTTCATATGGGTACAGTGTAGCATGACCGCGCAATTGTCATTCAAAGCGTGAGAGCACTGAAAGCTAAAAATTGGTCTGGATGGGAAGGGGGTTTAAGTGCACAGTAGGCAAGTGGCTAGAGAGTGAAAGTTTTGCCCATTCTTCTTTGCAAAATAGCTCAAGCTATGTCAGATTGGATGGAGAGCTTCTGTGAACAGCAATTTTCAAGTTTTGCCTCAGATTTACAATTGGATTTAGGTCTGGAATTTGACTGGGCCATTCTATCACATGAATATGCTTTTATCTAAACCATTCCATTGTAGCTCTGGCTGTATGTTTTAGGGCCGTTGTCCTGCAGGAAGGTGCACCTTTGCCCCAGTCTCAAGTCTTTTGCAGACTCTAACAGGTTTCTTCTAAGATTGCCTTGTATTTGGCTCCATCCATCTTCCCATCAACTCTGACCAGATTCCCTGTTCCTGCTGAAGAAAAGCATCCCCACAACATGATACTGCACCACCACATTTAACTGTGGGGATGGTGTGTTAAGGGTAATGTACAGTGTTAGTTTTCCGCCACACATAGAGTTTTACTTTTAGGACAAAAAGTCGAATTTTGGTCCCTTCTGACCAGAGCACCTTCTTCCACATGTTTGCTGTGTTCCCCACATGGTTTCTGGCAAACTGCAAATGGAACTTCTTATGGCTTTCTGTCAACAGTGGTTTTCTTCTTGGCGCTCTTCCATAAAGGCCAGATTTGTGGAGTGCACGACTAATAGTTGTCATTTGGACAGATTCTCCCACCTCCCATGTCACAAATCTGTTCAGTTAAGATGCTGATCTGACTTGGATGAAACTTCTATTCAATTCTATAGGCTGAAATCCGACAGAAGTCTGACCAAAGTAAACCTTTTCCAAAGTCGGACTGACACAAGTCAGACCAGGAAAGATGGCTTTTATAGGGAATCATTGATTTTTACATGTCATGTGACTTTCTTAAAACCTGAGCGATTGTCGCACCATTGTAAACCAGGCCTAAAGAAAAACTTAATTAAAATAGTCAACCCCCACACCTGTTGAAAAAATAACACTTTGATCAGGAGTATGTCATCTACAATATAGCAAATACGTTGTAGGGTCAGAGGTATGTAACATAACATACAGGAAGTACATCCCAGACTACAGAGTGCTATGAGTATGAACAGTAAGGTACAGTGCAATTGCCAAAGGTATACAACATACAAAAGTATAGGGTATGTACATACACAGAGAATGGCAGTCAAAAAAATCCCTAAAGAAACCCCTCTGACTCCACCTTCTACCACTCACCTCTGTACCCCTTGCCCACCACTGCTCACTTCTACATGTCCCAGATCCTCTTTTTCACCGCTCACATCTGCACCCCCTTATCCACCGCTGCTCCCGTTTGCACACAATGCACCCCTATGCCACCACTGTTCAGCACTTGATCCCTATTCCACCACTCCACACACAACGTACCGCTCATCACTGCAATCTCTGCACACCTCTTCCAACACTGCACTCGCAGGACAACTCTGTCACCACTCTAGGCCTCTCACATCTGTCCTACCACTGCAATCTCTGCATATGTGTGTCACCATTGTACCCCCACAGCCCATACACCTGTTCCACCACTAACACTGTGGCCCCTTCACACCAGTGTACCTCCTGCCATGCATGTCATCTGCTCTGCAAAACAGTGCCCCACCCCATGCCATGAACTCATTGCACCATGGGATTGGCAGAGACAAGACAGCCTCAGAAGCTCAGAAAGCATCAATCAACTGAATCTCAATGAGCCAGTTCGAGCCTGAACATGGTAAATTCTAATGGGCTAGGAGAATTTTTGGAGGTGTTGTGGCACACCCATGCACCCCCCTGACACCACACCCTGAGCTTCACTACTATGTTCCATATTACAATATATTCTGTGTTTTTCCCCACTGGAGCATAGTGGTTGCTGTCCTTCAATAGATGTTTATTGATTTTATTTCTTTATATAATGTATTGTCTGTAATCCAAATATCATTTATCTAATTCTAGAAGTTTCTAATGTTCTTTTGTGAAAGATCAATTTTTTGAATGACTTCTTGAGCAGAAAATGACCAGTGAACGAGAGGCTTCAGTAAATGACAAATGATATACATGTGATCCCTCAGCATGCAGATACTCATTCTCTGTATATGAACCTCCAGAGATAATAGTGACAGGATCTCTAATTACTTTCTTACAAGAAAAGCATTTCGTTTAAAGTGTTACTAAACCCACAACAGTAAAATCAGTCTGTATATGCAGTAAAGCATGCTTGTTATATTAACTGTTTAACCTAAGGCTGCATTCACATGTCAGCGTATTGATCGCGGGCAGAATGGCCGCGATTCCGCCCGCGATCCGGAAATCATTGCAAATCACGGGACGCATGTGCGTTTCCCGTGATATGCAATAGCACCCCAAACGCTGTGCGATGTTGCCGTGATTTCCGCCTGCCGAATTGCGGTAACATCGCGCAAAAAAAAATCGCGGGACGCATTGCGCCCAAAAAAGTACAAGAGCTTCTTTGGAGCGTAATGCGTCCCGTGATTTTTTTTGCGTGATGTTACCGCGATTCGGCAGGCGGAAAACGCAGCGTTTGGGGTGCTATTGCAAATCACGGGCAGCGCACATGCGTCCCGCGATTTGCAATGATTTCCGGATCGCGGGTGGAATCGCGGCGATTCTGCCCGCGATCAATACGCTGACATGTGAATGCAGCCTAAGGGTTTAATTCTCCACATTGTGTAAAAAGTCTGTTTGATCCTGTCTTCTCTGATCCTCCCCTTCTTAAACTGTTCCCAATCCATCTACAGATAATAGTTTTGGAGGATAGTTGGATGCAATGGAACTCTAAGCACAAACATTTTAACCAACAACCTTTCATCCATTAAAGGAGTCGAAATGGGTTTGCAAAGCAAAGGTCCCCGACCCCTGGGCTACAGACCGGTACTGGTCCATGTCCTGTTAGCGACCAGGATGCACAGCAGGAGGTGAGCGGTGGGCAAGCGAGCAAGGCTTGATCTGTACTTACAGCAGCTCCCAATACTCCCTATTGTCAGATCATCGGCAGCATTGGAATCCAATAGGAGTGAGATCCCATACTGTAAACTGCGCATGTGTGAGATGTAGGTTGCGGGCTCCTATGAGAATCAAATGCCTCATGGTCTGAGATGGAAGTGTGGCTGAGGTGATGATTGTAGCGCTGGGAGTGGCTGCAAACACAGATCAGGAGATGTTTGACTGCACCCACCAGGGTCTGTGGAAAAATTGTCTTCCTGGGAACCGGTCCCTGGTGACAAAAGGGATGGGGAGCACTGGCTTAAAGAACACATTGGTTAGTTTATAAAACATTTATATAAAAAAAAATGTATAGGCAGTCCCTGGGTTACAAACAAGATAGGTTTTGTATGTTTGTTCTTAAAGTAGGGATGCACCGAAATGAAATTCTTGGCCGAAGCCGAATAATAATGAAATGTTTGGCCGAAGGCCGAATACCGAACACGGTGTTTCGCATTTTTTCCATTTATTTTGCCAATTTTTTGTCCTCTCTCTTGTCCTCTCGTGTGTCTCTCTCTCTTGTCCTCTCATGTCTCTCTCTCTTGTCCTCTCATGTCTCTCTCTCTCTCTCTCTTGTCCTCTCATGTCTCTCTCTCTTGTCCTCTCATGTGTCTCTCTCTCTCTCTTGTCCTCTCATGTCTCTCTCTCTTGTCCTCTCATGTCTCTCTCTCTCCCTAAATGTTACTGTAGGGAATGGGATTCAGTGCACACTGCAGCCTTGTACCATAGGGTTAATGTTAGTGACACTGTAGGGATTGGGAAGGATGCTGGGAATGGAAATCAGGAAGCATGCAGGCAGCCTTGTAAATTTTAATTGCAGATACAGGGCACTGGGCAGGTCAGGGTTAATGTGGTAACATCAATTACTCAGTGACAGTCAGTCAGTGTCAGTGTGGACTCGATCAGATTATACAGTGACAGACAGTCTCTCATAGTGGTGGTAGTAGGAGGCAGGAGGTTGACTAGTAGGACCCTGGAAAGGAGCACAGCCGCATACATACATTACTCACTCGTGCACTGCAGCCCGCCCCACACATTCAGTGAGTCTTACTCTCCTCCCTAGTTTTTTCAATGGCACATTCAGGAAGCCAATCACGCCGTGAGTAGCGGCACAGCGGAACCAATCAGGTGTGCAGGCACGCGTGATTGGTTCGCTGTGCAGCTAATCACGGCGTGATTGGCTTCCTGAATGTGCCATTGAAAAAACTAGGGAGGAGAGTAAGACTCACTGAATGTGTGGGGCGGGCTGCAGTGCACGAGTGAGTAATGGATGTATGCTCACCGCTGAAGTGTCCCGGCTTCCCCTGCCTAACACGGAAGTCTGTGAGTCCTCCTGTCCTCCTCCGAGTCCCTTCCCCCTGTAAATATCGTGACCTCTGCGATATGAATATCGCCTACGGCCACAGAACGATAGTCGATATCATATCGACTATCGTTCAGCCCTATTGTTCGGCACAAAATTATTCGGCCTTTTGACTTATTCGGCCGAATACCGAAAGTGCTATTTTTTCTATTTTCGGCCGAATAATGTTCGGCCGCCGATTATTCGGTGCATCCCTATCTTAAAGCGTAACTCCACTTTTGTTGAGAAAAAATTTTCCCTCTGGATGATCTCTGTACATTGCAAGGATTTTAACTAACTTTGTTGCAGATTCCTACCTTTTGTTATTCTGAAGAAATCATTGTTTGTTCCTCTGTGCCTCTGGGCTGAGCGGATCAAATGGGAATGGTTTCATAATTATCTATCAGCTGTGGCAGCTGCAAGGCTCTAATGAGGAAAGCTGCAGGGCCTGCATCCCTTTAGGCGTGTTCCTATTGGGAGTATCTCACCAAAAATGACATTTTTGTTGCAGGGGATGCCTGAAATCTGATTTGTGTTTTAGGCAGACTTCTGGGAAAATTGGTGAGCCAATCACAAAAGCAGGAATGATGTTTCTGGGGTGTGGTCAGTACACATTCTGTGTACAGAACAGCTCCAGGCAGCCATATTGCATTGCATTTTCAAAAAATTGCAACAGCTGCAGATTGAAAAGGAAAGGTCATTTTTAAAAACATACAAATGCAACATGATTTGTGTCACAATTGTATATATATATTTTTTTCTTTATTTGCTATTTTTTTTCCCCACGAAAGTGGAGTCACCCTTTAGGTTGAGTTTGTATGTAATTTGTATGTTTTGCTGTCTGTGCCCCTGTTCAGAAGACTTCCTTTTCTGTCCCTGTGACAATTGGATTTTGAAAATTTTGGGTTGTCGTAGAAATAGAGATTGGTGATAAATCTTCAGTAGAGACACCTTTTTTCCCATAATAATTCTTAGACATCATGCACACAGAGCGTTTTAAAAAATGAGCTGCACAGCCAGTACCGACGCCAGGAAAAAAGCGGCTGTAAAAACACGCTTTTGAAAGCATTTTGCATTGCCGTTAATGCACATTTAGCCGTGTTAGCGTTTAGCTGTGTTTCTCTGTCCTCTTCTATTTTCCACTCCAAAATCCAATTACTACAGCCTAAAAACGCTTGACGTGGCTTAACGCTATATACGGCGTTAACACTCATTTAGCCGTGTTAGGCATTTTTACAGCTGTAATGTTGCTGCTCCAGAACGCACCGACCCTGGGTTTTTTTTTTTTTGCAGCTTGAAAACACTTATGCCACTTACATCTCTTAAAAGCCTATGTGCGCATGGACACATAGAATAACAAGGAGAGGCGTATTTAAGCTGTAAAAAAAAAAAATAACGCCTGACGGTCTTTATCACAGCTGTTGCTCTAGTAAAGATATATGCAAAAGACACAATTTTTTGAACTTTGCTATGCAAGCTTGTATGTGACAGAGCTTCTCTCTGGAGCGGTTGGCTCAGGCTCTCAGAGGCTCGCTAAGAGGATGAGCCAGGTGCCGGTCCAGGCATGTGGGCGGATCCCAACTCCATTGATGCAATCTAGTCCGAGCTTGGACTGGCTCTTAATGTAACTTCAGCCCGCTGTCTGCTGAAAATGGTTCACGAGCTTTGGCTGTACCTCTCATTTAACAAAGCAGTAAGGCTACATTGGCAATTGAAGAGAATATATAATGTTTGCATATATTTTTTTTTATGTAGCTTTTATGACCTGAATAGTACTAAACAAGAAGAAAAAAAAAATAAAAATTAAGTCCACCCATCATGCACATTTCATTTTTTGGTAGATACTGGAAAGTTAAATTGCTTAGTGGTTTTCTTTAATGTTCCTCAGGGATTCCCGTAATGAGATGTGCTTGAGTGGCCAGGTCTGAGGACCTTCTGTGGCAGTTATAATAGTAGCTCATTTTCCCTGCTATATTTTTCATTAATTTTACATTCTGGAGGATGTGGAGGAGAACAAGTGGAGGAGAAAAACATGTTTTGAACTATAGGGAGTGAAACTTCAAGTCAGGTGTGAACATATCTGGAAATGATTGAAAGAATCTATTACTACCAAACTCCTCAAGAGGTATGAAAATTCAGTGGGTCAATCATTCCACCTACCTCCATCTGACCCTTTAAAACAAACCTGACAGTGTGTGCTATCTTACTATAATAGTTAAGCTTCTTAGATGCAGACACCACATGATGCCTAAAGATAGCTCTGTTGTGTTCCAAATATAGGCCTTAAAGGAGAGGTATAGCCAAAACTTTTTTGGCTGTGCTTCTCCTATGGATCACAGGAGTGCAGTTTGTTCATCAGTCCGATGCCGATGCTAGTTTTTTTTGGGTGTGTGAAACCCAGTGGTGGGATTCAAAAATTTTAGTAACCAGTTCCGACTTTCAATGCACAGTGGCCTGCGTGCCCCCTTTCAATGCAGAATGACCAGCGTGCCCCCTTTCAATGCACAGTGACCAGCATGCCCCCTTTCAAGTTACAGTGACCAGCGTGCGTGCCCCCTTCAATGCAGTGACCAGCGTGCCCCCTTTCAATGCACAGTGACCAGCGTGCCCCCTTTCAATGCAGAATGACCAGCGTGCCCCCTTTCAATGCACAGTGACCAGCGTGCCCCCCTTTCAATGCACAATGACCAGCATGCCCCCTTTCAATGCACAGTGACCAGCGTTCCCACTTTCAATGCACAGTGACCATCGTGCCCCCCTTTCAATGAACAGTGACCAGTGTGCCCCCTTTCAATGCACAGTGACCAGCGTGCCCCCCTTTCAACGCACAGTGACCAGCGTGCCCCCTTTCAATGTAGAGAGACCAGCGTGCCCCCTTTCCATGCACAGTGACCAGCGTGCCCCCTTTCCATGCACAGTGACCAGCGTGCCCCCTTTCAATGCACAGTGACCAGCGTGCCCCCTTTCAATGCACAGAGACCAGCGTGCCCCCCTTTCAATGCAGAGAGACCAGTGTGCCCCCTTTCAATGCAGAGATCATCGTGCTTGTGCACCCTTTCAATGCAAAGACCAGCATGCGGCGTGCCCCCTTCAATGCAGAGATCATCATTCGTGCCCACTTTCAATGCAGAGACCAGCATGCTGCGTGCCCCCCTCAATGCAGAGATCATTATTCGTGCCCCCTTCAATGCAGAATCATCATTCGTGCCCCCTTTCAATGCAGAGACCAGCATGCTGCCGGCCCCATTCAATGCAGAGATCGTCGTGCCCCCTTCAATGCAGAGTGAACAGCGTGCCAACTTGTCAAGCCCCCCAGACCAGTGCACTTGACTTACCTGTTGTAGTGGCGGCTTCTTCTCTTCAGTCCCGGCGTCTCCTCGAGTCCTCCCGCGTCCCGCCTCCTCCTCGGCCAATGGCATTGGCCGAGGAGGAGGAGGATCCGTGTGACAATAGCGAATTTTCATTTACTATTGTCACACACTGGGTGGGCTCGGGGCGCACTGCTCTGCGCCCTGGGTCCACCCTTTCCTACTAGAGCCAAATAGGCGGGGAGTTTGGGACTGTCTGGGAGGCGGCGGCCTGGAGGAGAAAGGGGTGACGTCACTGGTTGCCAGACGCTAAGCGGCTCTAGCCTAGCAACCAGTGCAGTGTGTGTGAGCTCCGGCCGCCTCCCTGCAGAGAGACAGCGCCAACAGAGGACAGAGATAGCAGCAGAGCGGTCACCCCAGCGGATCAGGATGATGATATGGCCAAACTCAAAGGCGGTTCTCTATGGAACCGGTGCGGACTGGCTGAATCCCACCACTGGTGAAACACATACTTCTCTTTCCCTGTCTTGGAGCTTTGCTTCCATTTTTCTGTTAAGGAGTCCAACGTGGAAGAGGTGTGGATAGGCCAACTGCACATCTCTACCCTATAAGGCCTGACCTGCTTCCTTTGGCACCGGCGTTGTTGAACAAACTGGAGCTGCTCAACACCTTTGTTAAAAGGCTACAGCTAGGGTTGGGATAAGGGCTAGCGATGATGACCTCTTACAAAACTGTCTGAAAAAGCTTCCTGCTTATGTGGTTCACTGACCCCTACATGCAGCTGTCCCACTGTGAGCTTGTGCGTTTGGCTTTTTTGCATTGCTAGGCGCAGCCTGATGCAGGTGAACCTTAGATGTTTTCTATGCCTGCTCTACTGGTGGCTCAGCCATGGGGTTACTAACTCATACCTTACATTTGCCATGTTAGTATCTCGGGGCACAGATTATTTTTTCAAATCTTTATAAATGGTCCTCTAGTCAGTGCTAACATATTTGTATATATTCCTTTCAGCATGTTATTATGTTGGATCATTTGGGTTGTTTTTAGAGCAGATGGGCATTACCGCTCAGAGATGATAACAGGAAAGCTGAATGAACAGATGCCTCCGCAGTGAAAACTTGGGACCAGACTTAATTTGCATACAAATAGCGCTTCCTTGCACATAAAATATATACATAAAATATATACTTTCAGAACTATATAAAGGAAACGTGTCTTTTGTAAAATAATCTAGATTAATGCATTGCAAACTATATAAATATATATATATACTGTCTATCTATCTATCTATCTATCTATCTATCTATCTATCTATCTATCTATCTATCTATCTATCTATCTATCTATCTATCTATCTATCTATCCATCCATCTATCTATCTATCTATCTAAATATATATACACAGTATCTCACAAAAGTGTAAATATTTTATTATATCTTTTCATGTGACAACACTGAACAAAGTACACTTTGCTACAATGTAAAGTAGTGAGTGTACAGCTTGTATAACAGTGTAAATTTGCTGTCCCCTCAACAAAACTCAACACACAGCCATTAATGTCTAAACCGCTGACAACAAAAGTGAGTACACCTCTAAGGTACAATGTCCAAATTATGCCCAAAGTGTCAATATTTTGTGTGGCCACCCTTATTTTCCAGCACTGCCTTACCCTCTTGGGCATGGAGTTCACCAGAGCTTCACAGGTTGCCACTGGAGTCCTCTTCCACTCCTGGATGACAACATCATGGAGCTGGTGGATGTTAGAGACCTTGAGCTCCTCCACCTCCTCTTTGAAGATGCTCCGCAGATGCTTAATAGGGTTTAGGTCTGGAGACATGCTTGGCCAGTCCATCACCTTTACCCTCAGCTGCTTTAGCAAGGCAGTGGTCGTCTTGGAGGTGTGTTTCGGGTCGTTATTATGTTGGAATACTTCCCTGCGGCCCAATCTCAGAAGGGAGGGGATCATGCTCTACTTCAGTATGTCACAGTACATGTTGGCATTCATGATTCCCTCAATTAACTATAGCTCCCCAATGACGGCAGCTACCCCAGACCATGACACTCCCACCACCATGCTTGACTGTAGGCAAGAAACACTTGTCTTTGTACTCCTCACCTGGTTGCCGCCACACACGTTTGACACCATCTGAACCAAATAAAAGAGTTCTTTGCCATGAGGTGCCATGTTGACATGAGAGAGTGAGAGTAATAACAACAAATTTACCACACCTGCTCCCCATTCACACCTGAGACCTTGTAACACTAACGAGTTACATGACACTAGGGAGGGAAAATGGCTAATTGGGTCCAATTTGGACATTTTCACTTAGGGGTGTACTCACTTTTGATACCGGCAGTTTAGACATTATTGGCTGTTTGTTGAGTTATTTTTAGGGGACAGCAAATTTACACTGTTCTACAAGCTGTACACTCACTACTCTACATTGTAGCAAAGTGTCATTTCTGCAGTGTTGTCACATGAAAAGATAGAATAAAATATTTACAAAAATGTGAGGGGTGTACTCACTTTTGTGAGATACTATATATATATATACACACACATATATATATAGAATTTTTTTTATTTTTATAATAGTAGTAATATTTATTTCATTCTTTGTAATATTAATAGTAAATCTTCTTTAGAACTGCTACGTTTCATACTATGAGCTTTGGAAGGTATTACATGTTATGGTTTACAGACTGTCATATATGAAATGATTTCATGAGGCATAATATTGTTTTGGTCAGAGAATCTTTCCAGTGCCCTCAAGATTTGCATTTAATTTTGATGGACTTATTTTTTGTCTTGCTTTAGCTAAGATAATATCTATACCAAAATGAATTACTGATTCTGATTCAGATCTGTAGGTTTTTCAGAATTCAATTTTATTACTGTCAAGGGTGTCAAGGAATCCAGTGCCTGATTGCCCAGTTCTATCCCTATTGAATAATGGCCAATGAAAGTCCACAACTTTCCATAGCAGACCCATCCGGAATTAGCAATATAACATAATTAGGATAAGCAATAAAAATTGATCATTTAGGGTTATTCACTTATTATGATGTAGTATTTTATGCTGTGCTTATCAAGAAACAATACAGTGTCTTTAGATATCAGTTTTATTATTTTTTTTGTGATAAATGCGACATTACCATTAGTACTTATAACATTGTTTTCTTTCTTTTTTTTTTTGCTAATAATTTTTTCGTTTTTCTGGGGTAATAAGTGCGTTATACAATACAGTTAGCACTTATAACATTGTTTTCTTTATTTCTGTTTTTACTCACTCACCCCAAAAGTGGAACTGCAAGAGGAACCCTGTGATTAATACTTTTCACTGTTCCTGACTACTGTAAGGGTATAATCACTGCAATAGTGATCATTAAACAATGTGCCATGTACTGTACTATGGCCATGATATTGGCCTTGGAGGTAATGACCAGGTCTAACGAAACATATTAGTAAAATGTCCTGGTTGCCAAAGAACGTTTTCCAGTTACAATGGAGACCTGGAGACTATGGTTTGTGCAGTACAGAGCTCCATCAAACAATACAAAGTCAGCAATGGCTATTTGTAAATATTTTATTATATCTTTTCATGTGACAAAGCTGAAGAAATGACACTTTGCTACAATGTAAAGTAGTGAGTGTACAGCTTGTATAACAGTGTACTTTGCTGTCCCCTAAAAATAACTCAACACGCATCCAATAGTGTCTAAATTGCTGTCAACAAAAGTAAGTACACTCCTAAGTGAAAATGTCCAAATTTGGCCCAATTGGCCATCTTCCCTCCCCGTTGTCATGTGACTCGTTAGTGTTACAAGGTCTCAGGTGCGAATGGGGAGCAGGTGTGTTAAATTTGGTGTTATCGCTCTCACTCTCTCATACTGGTTACTGGAAGTTCAACATGGTACCTCATGGCAAAGAACTCTGAAAAGCTTAAAAAAAATTGTTGCTCTTCATGAAGATGGCCCAGGCCGTCTTCAAGATTGCTAAGACCCTGAAACAGAGCTGCAACACGGTGGCATAGACCAGTGTTTCTCAGCCTTTTTTTTGATTGAAGGCACCCTTTAAAATTTTAACAAACTCAAGTCACTCTTTAAAATTATGGACAGTCTCAAGGCACCCCATTCTAAAATGTAAAAAACGATTCTGATAGCTTTACATTATGCAGCAACATCTACATGTAGGACACCCAACATCAGAGGTGATTTACTCTTCCAAAGCAAATACACATTTGCACACTGGTACTGACTAGTATTCCAATGTTTCTCTATCAGTCAGTTAATGTCACCCCAGTGCTGAGGGAGAGGGGCACAGGAGGGTCAAACAAGGATGCTGTGGAGGCAACAGACATTCTCCTTATTAACTGATGTTGTCATTGGTTGTTAGGATGCCAGTGTCTAGAAAGTCGTAATGGTATATAATGAAAAATATGTGACTTTGTGTAACTAAACGGCAGGCTTTATCCACCTGTTGGCTTATATACAATTTTTGATAGATGTTTAGGCATTTTGCCAAGGCACCCTTGAAGAAACCTCAAGGCACCCTGGTTGAAAAAGGCTGGCATAGACCATACAGCAGTTTAACAGGACAGGTTACACTCAGAACAGGCCTCGCCATGGTCAACCAAAGAAGTTGAGTGCACGTGCTCAGCATCATATCCAGAGGTTGTCTTTGGGAAATAGCCGTCTGAGTGCTTCCGGCATTGCTGCAGAGGTTGAAGGGGTGGGGGGGTGGGGGTCAGCCTATCAGTGCTCAGACCATACACCGCACACTGCATCAAATTTGTCTGCATGGCTGTCATCCCAGAAGGAGGCCTCTTCTAAAGATGAGAACAGTTTGCTGAAGACAAGCAGACTAAGGACGTGGATTACTAGAACCATGTCCTGTGGTCTGATGAGACCAAGATAAACTTATTTGGTTCAGATGGTGTCAAGCCTATGTGGCGGCAACCAGGTGAATTATACAAAGACAAGTGTGTCCTGCATACAGTCAAGCATGGTGGTGGAAGTGTCATGGTCTGGGGCTACATGAGTGCTGCCGGCACTGAGGTGCTACAGTTCATTGAGGGAACCATGAATGCCAACTTGTACTGTGACATACTGAAGCAGAGCATGATCCCCTCCTTTTAAAGACTGGGTCGCAGGGTAGTATTCCAACATGATAACGACCCCAAACACACCTCCAAGAAGACCACAGCCTTGCTAAAGAAGCTCAGGGTAAAGACGATGGATGGCCAAGCATGTTTCCAGACCTAAACCCTATTGAGCATCTGTGGGACATCCTCAAACCAAAGGTGGAGGAGCGCAAGGTCTCTAACATCCACCAGCTACATGATTGTCACCATGGAAGAGTGGAAGAGGACTCCAGTGGCAACCTGTAAAGCTCAGGTGAACTCCATGCCCAAGTGGGTTAAGGCAGTGCTGGAAAATAATGGTGGCCACACAAAATAGTGACACTTTGGGTCCAATTTGGACATTTTCACCTAGGGGTGTACTCACGGTAGTTGCCAGTGGTTTAGACATTATTGGCTGTGTGTTGAGTTATTTTAAGGGGACAGCAAATTTACAATCTTATACAAGCTGTACACTCACTACTGTACATTGCAGCAAAGTGTAATTTCTTCAGTGTCGTCACATAAAAAGATTTAATAAAATATTTACATAAATGTGAGGGGTGTACTCACTTTTGTGAGATGTGAGATACTCTGTTAGTGTATATATATATATATATATATATATATATATATATATATATATATATACTGTTCTCACAAAGTTGGGAGCATGAAATCGTCCAAAAGTCTTGGTATGCTGATGCCTTAAAGGGGTTGTAAAGTCAGAAGGTTTTTTATCTTAATGCATTCTATGCATTAGAATAAAAAGCCTTCTGTGTGCAGAAGCTCCCTTCAGCCCCCCTAATAAGCCCTTCTTTATCCAGTGATGTCCATGACTCCCTCAGAATTCTTTCTCCTGATTGGCTGAGACACAGCAGTGGCTCCATTGGCTCCCACTGCTGTTAATCATGCTCAGTTAGCCAATCAGGAGAAAGCGGGGTGTGGCCACCCAGCAGTTCCCAGTCTGAATGGATACATGGAGCTGCAGCTCGGCTCGGGTGCCCCCATAGCAAGTTGCTTGCTATGGGGGCACTCAACGGGAAGGGGGTGGGTCAGGAGCTCCAGCCAGGGACTCGAGAAGAGTTGGATCTGGGCTACCCTGTGCAAAACCATTACACAGAGGAGGTAAGTATAATATGTTTGTTATTTTAATAGAAAATAAACAAGACTTTACAATTACTTTAAGAGTTCACTTCACTGGTACTAAAGGGCCAAGCCCAACCCCTGAAAAACAACCCCACACCATAATCCCCCTCCACCAAATGATTTGTGCACAAAGCAAGGTCCATAAAGACATGGATGAGCGAGTTTGGGGTGGGGGAACTTGACTTGAGTCCTCACCTGAACCGGATAGAACATCTTTGGGATGAATAAGAGCATAGATTGCGAGCCAGGCCTTCTCGTCCACATCAGTGCCTGACCTCACAAATGTGCTTCTGGAAGAATGGTCAAACATTCCCATAGACACACTCCTAAACCTTGTGGACAGCCTTCCCAGAAGAGTTGAAGCTGTTATAGCTGCAAAGGGTGGGCCAACTCAGTATTGAACCCTACGAACTAAGACTGGGATGCCATTAAAGTTCATGTGTGTGTGTAAGGGCAGGCATCCCAATACTTTTGGTAATATGGTGTATATTTATGTGGAATAAATTTGAGGCGCTGTATAGTAAAGTGCTAAGTTCTGAAATATAAATGAATAAATTCATATCAATAAATTAACAATTAATAAACTTTCATATACCAATAAAATCAATTATACAGATAGTAAAAGTCCATAACAGTATCCGTATCAGCAATTTCACCACCAAAAGTGCCAAGTGCTCAAAAGTCTTCTTTTAAAAGGTTCATGTGCTTGATACTTCTCCACCCATTGAAAAAAGGGGCCACTCACCAGAAGGCTATGGGCCTCTAGGACCCACTTGCTTTTCTATTTATCCAGTAGGGATAACCTCCCTTAGGGGCAGTATATTCACTGGATTGCCCCCTGGCAATGGAACATGTAGTGCTTGTCTCACAGTGATTGGTAGGATGGCAAAAATGTCCCCTCCCCCCCCCAAAAAAAAATATTAAATATATAATTGCACAATATCATTTTATTATTCAATTAATTTAAAAGCTAGTACATGGTACATAAAAAGTGCCATGAGCAGCACCCCATTTATACAGCAATAAGAGTCTGGAACGCCGCTCAGTTCCAGCGTGCGTTCCAGCAAAAGTGGATGTGACGAAACCGAAAGTACTGCCACTAGATCGACCTCAATCCATTTCGCATCTAGCGTCATCAGGAAGTACCTTTTACTGATAACTTCCTCATGATGCTAGATGTGAAATGCATTGAGGTCGATCTACAATACTTCTGGTTTCGTCACATCCACTTTTGCTGCCTTTACTGATCCTCCCAATATAGCCATCCAACCTGATCAATTTTCAAGGCATAGCAACATGTAGAACATGTGGTGTGTAAACTGCATGAATAGACGTTGTTACATGGGTCACTAGTAGAACGACTTTATCATTTTAGGTTTTGCTTTTTTTTTTTTCCAAGCAAAAAGACCTCAGATTACCCTTTATTTTACGTTGGCAGAGAAGTCAGACTACTTTCTGCATGAGTAAATGAGCTGGCTCCCAAATCATTTCAACTCTTGAAAATTAAATTGTCTGCACTGTGCAATCAGAGCATGAAATATGAGAAAACGTACCCTAATTCAAATAAATTATATTGAATTAACAAACGCTACAAAGAGGTAATGTGGAACAAAGTGCAGTCATATATTATGTGTATGTGAACTCTAACAATAAATTCCTCTTATTTGCTCCCTTTTGGTCTGTTAAATACTGTACAGCATTGAAAGTATTTTGTTGTATCTTTTCACCAAGGCAAAAAATAGCTGTTCATCCAGGCAGAAATCTTGTCAGCAAAAATGTCATGTACTCTCTGCCTCTGGACTGGTATCAGTTAGCATCCTTCCCTGTTGCCTCTTTGGACACCAAAACACCTTCCCCTGTTATGGAGAAGAGAGGGAGGTGTTATGTATTTCTAACACACTCCCTGTCCTAGGGTGACAACACTGCTCAGTATGGCTGTCACCCTTTGATGGGAAATTGAAGCATTACTAGCTTAAATAAAAGAAAAACATGTGAAAAAAAAATGTAATCAAGCCAATACATCTAATGACTGGTAATCTGCAATAATATACATTTTTGTCCATGGGCTTAGATTCACACCTAGCTGCATACTGAATCAAACAAGAATGCGGTCCGCTTTGCTGTACGATTCAGTGTGGTGCAATTGCATTGGACTGTAGCACAAGCAGTGCATACTGCTGTACCATGCGATATGGTGCAGGCAAATGCAATATGTTAGCGATCTGCGTTTGGGGTGTTGTTAGGAATACACTGACACTCGCAGCAGATTGCATACCCAGCGCGTGTTGAATGCAGTGCCCGAAACACACATGGAACGTGGATTTCCATTCCTGCATTCTGGTGTGAATAGGCCCTTAAGGCAACATACACTTTCATTCTGTAACATCAGCATTGTACTAGCTATAAACAACAATTTCCAGCATGCTTTGCAGCTTCTCCTCTGCTGTGAACTTTCAATTCCTAAGGACTACATATCCCATGGTACCTTGCTGCCTGCAAGCAGTGATTCCTCTAAGGATTCCTCCTCCTGAATCTCCTCCTCTCAGCTCCTCTGTAGTTCAAAAGGCAGGCTCTGTGAAATGTGTGACACAGCAGTGCCTACTCACAGGGCATAGTAAATACTGTCAGAGAATTCCGGGAAGTAAAGGCGTGGAAATCTTCACAAAGTAAGTTTACAAACTTTAAGATCATTCAGATTAATAGGAGTAGGGTAGAAATAACTGAAATACAATGTGGAAACAAATACATCAATTTGATTTTTAACCATAGGTGAGCTTTAGGGTCCTTTCACACGGAGCGGACCGTTTTTTGATCCACACCAGGACTTTTTTTGATGACACCGCTGACATCCGTTTTTGCGTCCGTACCGTTTTTTTAAACGGAAGAAAAATAGGGTTCTGTTCCGTTCCAAAAAACTGAGCTGATAGGAAAGGACACAAATCGGATGTCAGCGGATGGTCATCCGCTGATATCCACAATCCCATTGATATGCAAATATTTATATAATATAATATATTGACAAACATCAAAGAAACGTATGATGTCCCAGCAGGTAAAATAAATTAAGGGTCATTTCACACGAGCGGTCCGTTTTTCATCCCATTTTTTTGCGGATGAAAAACGGACATACGGACCGCCTATGTGAAAGGACCCTTAATTTCTTTTACCTGCTGGGACATCATACGTTTCTTTGATGTGTTAAAATATTTTGCAACAAGAGCATTATCCAACGAAATCTCTGATCGAAACCATCTTAATATTCAATTATTTGTATACTGAATTATGGAATTTGATAATTGGTAACTTGAGTTCAATTAGACAAATCTAAACCTTGGGCGAAAACATTTACAAATAGACCCCCTAATTTTATCTGTAGCATTTTTTTATTTTGTTTTTGGTTTAGATAGAAAAGAGATTGTTGGTCAGTTTCCCCTCTATACACAAATTATATATAAAAAAAAAAAAGTATATATATACAGTACAGACCAAAAGTTTGGACACACCTTCTCATTCAAAGAGTTTTCTTTATTTTCATGACTATGAAAATTGTAGAGTACACTTCAAGAGGTAGTCACCTGAAATGGTTTTCACTTCACAGGTATGCCCTGTCAGGTTTAATAAGTGTGATTTCTTGCCTTATAAATGGGGTTGGGACCATCAGTTGTGTTGTGCAGAAGTCAAGTGGATACACAGCTGATAGTCCTACTGAATAGACTGTTAGAATTTGTATTATGGCAAGAAAAAAGCAGCTAAGTACAGGAAAACGAGTGGCCATCATTACTTTAAGAAATGAAGGTCAGTCAGTCCAAAAAATTGGGAAAACTTTGAAAGTGTCCCCAAGTGCAGTCACAAAAACCATCAATCGCTACAAAGAAACTGGCTCACATGCGGACCGCCCCAGGAAAGGAAGACCAAGAGTCACCTCTGCTGCAGAGGATAAGTTCATCCGAGTCACCAGCCTCAGAAATCGCAGGTTAACAGCAGCTCAGATTAGAGACCAGGTCAATGGCACACGGAGTTGTAGCAGCAGACTCATCTCTAGAACAACTGTTAAGAGGAGACTGTGTGAATCAGGCCTTCATAGTAGAATATCTGCTAGGAAACCACTGCTAAAGAAAGGCAATAAGCAGAAAAACACAAGGAATGGACATTAGACCAGTGGAAATCTGTGCTTTGGTCTCTTGAGTCTAAATTTGAGATCTTTGGTTCCAACCACCGTGTCTTTGTGTGACGCAGAAAAGGTGAACGGATGGACTCTACATGCCTGGTTCCCACCGTGAAGCATAGAGGAGGAGGTGGTGTGATGGTGTGGGGGTGCTTTGCTGGTGACACTGTTGGGGATTTATTCAAAATTGAAGGCATACTGAACCAGCATGGCTACCACAGCATCTTGCAGCGGCATGCTATTCCATCCGGTTTGCGTTTAGTTGGACTATCATTTATTTTTCAACAGGACAATGACCCCAAACACACCTCCAGGCTGTGTAAGGGCTATTTGACCAAGAAGGAGAGTGATGGGGTGCTGCGCCAGATGACCTGGCCTCCACAGTCACCGGACCTGAACCCAATTGAGATGGTTTGGGGTGAGCTGGACCGCAGAGTGAAGGCAAAAGGGCCAACAAGTGCTAAGCATCTTTAGGAACTCCTTCAAGACTGTTGGAAGACCATTTCAGTTGACTACCTCTTGAAGTGTGACTCTACAATTTTCATAGTCATGAAAATAAAGAAAACTCTTTGAATGAGAAGGTATGTCCAAACTTTTGGTCTGTACTGTATATATATATATATATATATATATATATATATATATACATACATACAGTATCTCGCAAAAGTGAGTACACCCCTCCCATTTTTTTAAATATTTTATTATATCTTTTCATGTGACAACACTGAAGAAATTACACTTTGTTACAATATAAAGTAGTGAGTGTACAGCTTGTATAACAGTGTAAATTTGCTGTTCCCTCAAATCAACTCAACACACAGCCATTAATGTCTAAACCACTGGAAAAAAAAGTGAGTACACCCCAATTGGGCATGGAGTTCACCAGAGCTTCAAAGATTGCCACTGGAGTCCTTTTCCACTCCTCCATTACGACATCACGGAGCTTGTGGATGTTAGAGACCTTGCACTCCTTCACCTTCTGTTTGAGGATGCCCCACAGATGCTCAATAGGGTTTAGGCTTGGAGACATGCTTGGCCAGTCCATCACGTTTATCCTCAGCTTCTTTAGCAAGGCAGTGGTCATATTGGAGGTGTGTTTGGGGTCCTTATCATGGTGGAATACTGCCCCGTGGCCCAGTCTACGAAAGGGAGGGGGTCATGCTCTGCTTCAGTATGTCAACAGTACATGTTGGCATTTATGGCTCCCTCAATGAACGGTACCTCCCTGTACTCATGCAGCCCCAGACCATGACACTCCCACCACCATGCTTGACTGTAGGCAAGACACACTTGTCTTTGTACAACTGACCTGTTTGCCGCCATATAGGCTTGACACCATCTGAACCAAATACGTTTATCTTGGTCTCATCAGGCCACAGGACGTGGTTCCAGTAATCCATGTTCTTAGTCTGCTTGTCTTCAGCAAACTGTTTGCGGGCTTTCTTGTGCATCGTCTTTAGAAGAGACTTCCTTCTGGGACGACAGCCATGCAGACCAATTTGATGCGGTGTGCGGCTTATGGTCTGAGCACTGACAGACTGACCCCCCACCCCTTCAACCTCTGCAGCAATGCTGGCAGCACTCATACGGCTATTTCCCAAAGACAACCTCTGGATATGACGCTTAGCACATGCACTCAACTTCTTTGGTCGACCATGGCTGCATATGTGTGTGGGCATGTGAAACCTCAGAATGACGTGTCATGCATGTTAAAAATGTGTGACTATCATTTAGAATTTAACCAATTCCATTCATAAGGGGCCATCCGAACCTGAAGTTTCCTGGTCCACCCAAGGTCTAACAATAGCTCTGATGGAGATGCAACAGGAAGTGTCAGTAAAACTGGTACCTAGAACAAGGGATTTCTTCTCGCCTTCTATTCTGGTGAAATTTGCACCTATTTGGAGTGTTCATGATAGTAGTTGGCTTTCCAGCATCTTGCTGTTGAAATATTTTTGACATACACTGCATTTATTGATGCAATTACAGCATGGGATTTTATACGTGTTCTGAACTTGGTTCGGGAGTGTGCACAGAACGTGGGTTTCCCACACTGCTGGTGTGAATGAGCCCTCAAAGTAAACCCATCACTACTGTTTTTTTGAAAGAATCTGAATCCCTGGTTTATTGCTGTCCATTTGTTTGGGAATTATTTACATCAGTTCCCAATGAAAAAATAAATCAGAAAGAGGCACAGTAAAGAGTGTTGGCTAATAAAGGTAATAGAAGGCATCTGTGGCATTTCCTCTTGTTAAAAATGCATGGCAGGATCACTTTAATAAAATAATTAAAATTGTCTTTAATATGGATTGAACCCAGCATGTAAAGCAATGCATATTCAAGACTACATGCAGAGAAAATTCCATTTTATATTATTAACCGAGAATCAATTTCAATTAATCTTCACTATGTCACTTGGTACTTTTTTTAATTCCACTGAGACATTTAGACTTGCTTTCATTTAGGATATGGTAAATTAAACATTTGTCTCCCCTTTAACTCTATCTCCTCTTGAACTACAGCAATAAGTATATTTTGAGTAACTATATACACAATATTGCAGTGGCGGCTGGTGCTCAAAATTTTTAGGGGGCCGCAAACAGAAACATTTGTCAAATCATAAACTTTCTGAACCAGAAATAACAGTCCTCTCCAAAGGCCTCACGTTCTGCCCAACCACCAAATTGGATAATTTACAGGTATTGTCAGATATGGAGGAATTCTTCAGGAGACTTAGGCTCAAAGAATATTTTTACAGTAATGAAAGTTATCCTAGGACAACAGAAAGTGACAAAAAGAAGAACAACAGCAACTTCACACCTCCACAAGGACGCAACCCCAAACTGGACACCTATATTGACAGCTTCAGACTGAGTTACATCCCTGATATCCACCCAGCAAAAGAAAATTTTATATAACCTTTCACCACTGGAGCGAAGAGCTATACACGATTTGCGCAATAATCAGGCCATCACCATCAAACCAGCAGATAAAGGGGGGAGCAGTCGTTGTGATGGATACAAACAAATATATACAAGAAGGCCAGATGAAGCTGGCAAATACTACTTACTATAAAAAAACTGGATTATGATCCAACCCAGCATTTTACTAAGCAATTAAAAGGTCTCATCAAAACTACACCAACCCACCTACATTCAGAACTTATCAATGCTATTCTGTATAATCCAGAAATTGGGGACTTCTACATGCTGCCCAAGATTCACAAGCCAGGAAATCCAGGCAGCCCATCATAACATGTATGAAATATCTCAGGCCTTGTAGAAAATATTTTAAAACCATTAGTCATGAATACTGCGAGTTTCCTTCAAGACACAACTGACTTTCTTAACAAGCTTAACAATATATAACAATTACCACCAAATACACTTCTAGTCACTATGGATGTAGAATCACTGTATAGTAACATCCCTCACAAGGATGGATTGGCTGCATGTCACAGATTATTATTATCCTCACCAAACCACAAATACAGTGCTGAGGATGTTACACAGCTCATTGAATTCATTCTTACACACAACTACTTCACTTTCAATAACGACATCTATCTCCAGTGTATGGGTACTGCTATGGGAAGTAAAATGGCACCTCAGTATGCAAACTTATTTATGGCTGATCTGGAGGACAAATTCCTGAACAGCATACTACATAGGCCATACAGATATTATCGCTATATTGATGATATTTTCATCATATGGACAAAAGGTGAGGAAAATCTCAAACAATTTTTTTCATTGATCAACACCTTTCACCCATCTATCAAACCTAAAATGGATTGCATGTCAACTTCCTAGACACCACAGTATACATCAGGGATGACAAGCTTCATACTTAGATATACAGGAAACCGACTGACCGATGCAGCTATCTCCACAGTTCCAGTTTTCACCCCCAGCACACTAAACAGGCCATCATACAAAGCCAGGCCATCAGATACCACCGAATGTGTTGAGACCCAGAAGACAGAGATAAACATCTCAGAACACTAGCAAACTCCTTCTGTAAGAAAGGTTACAAAAACAAAACCATCAACACCGGCATAAACACAGCCTTGAAAACCCAAAGAGAAAATCTTCTCCAATACAAAGAGAAAAAAACAAATAACCGGGTGCCTCTAGTCACCACATACAATCCAGGACTAGAAGGGATAAGAAAGATAATCAAAGATTTACAACCCATCATAACAGAAGATGAAACTCTGAAAGGAATATTCCAACAACCTCCAATACTGGCTTTCAGACAACCACCCAACCTCAGACATAAACTAATCAGCAGAAAACTTAATTCTGATTATGATGTCACAAATAATGGGAGCAAACCCTGCCATAAAAAACGCTGCAAACTGTGCAACCAGATCAATCTATCTAAAAGTGTCACACACACACATGGGACCTTTAATATAACAGGATCATACAACTGCACCTCCAGTAATGTTGTGTACCACCTCCAATGCAAAAGATGTAACAAAGGATCTTATGTAGGTGAAACAGGACAGAAGTTGCAAGCGAGGATGAATTTGCACAGACATACCATCAAAGAACATAAAGAAGATAAATTCTGCACACCTGTGGGACATCATTTTTCACAACCGGACCACACTATAGAAGACCTCAATGTTTTATTTCTTAAAGGGAATTTCAGAACTATGCAGGAAAGGAAAACTTTTGAATTAAGAATGATACTTCTTTTTGACATAAAAAATAACGCCTTAAATTTAGACATGGGTTTCCTTACTCATTATCCCACAGTTTTACGACCCCCTCTGTGACTATCCCCCCCACCTTCCCCCCTGTCTTCAGTTCTCCCTCTGTCTTATCTCACTAACTATGCTAGTTTTATTACCATTGTTTATGTTTGTTTGGTTTTCTCTTTTTTTTCCTTTGGCTTAGAGATTTTGTGTTTTCTTACCATTCTGCTAAACATTTTGTTAATCAGTACTGCTTGGATCTTGAAGAAGGGGACATACCCCGAAAGCTTGTCCTGAAAAATTTTATGTTAGTGCAAATAAAAAAGTATCACGGACAGTACTCAATTGTCTCAGTTTCAGTTATAATAGTAAACATGACAGATAGGCTGAATGGTCCTTCAACAGGGACACAGACAGCCATAAAAACGTGCCGAAATACCGAAAGGAGTGCTAGACAAAAATCCCAGATAAACGAGTCAAAGATCATTTTAATTATTGATGAAAAAAAAAAATCATATAAAAACAGTAAACTTATTTTGGAAAACAGACCACTTCCCCTTCACCAGGGCTCAATACAGGATAACACTTGGATGGAGTCAGAGGAACCAGTGCCTGCTCAGCAACTACTGTCAAGTTGTTAACTTATATGTAGAGTTCAATACTGGTTCTAATATAGATTTGTGAAGTTACTGTTTCCTCTGAGTCCTCCCAAGTTTTATCCTGTGTTGAGCCCTGATGAAGGGTAGAAGGTGTTGCCCCTCAAAACATGTTGGCTGCTTCTATATTACTTTTTTTTTAATAACAATTAAAATTATTTTTTAATATTTTATCCAGTTTTGGTCTGGCACACCTTTCTATGTTTTTATGGTTTGAGCTACTGTTGAGCGTCCATAGAGGATTCTGCTGTACAGGAGCCGATTCCTCACTCTATCCATAATTGCAAAAAAAGTTCTCCCTTAGGTATACTTTAAGGAACATTTAGACCTTGGAAGCCAGCTGCAAAAATGTTTTTTTTTTTTTAATTCCTGATTTTGGGTAGGGATGCACCGATCCGACTTTTTTGGTCCCGATCCCGATCTTTTGCTTTGTGAAATCGCCAATCCCGAGTCCGATCCGGAAATACTGTTTTGTGAGCGTATAACAAAATAATACTTCCGGATCGGTATTGACAGATACCTTATAACAATTGTGCATTTAAGAGGTTAAACTTCCCTCCTCTGGCAGACGGAACGAAAAGATACATTGTATTCATTGTTTTTACTTAACTGGGAGACTGACAGGCATTTGCAGGAGGCTCTTTTTTTTTTTTTTTCTTCTTCGACAGCTGTTCTCTGCTCCCTCACAGCTATGTAAAGAGCAAAACTGGATCGGCCCATGAATCTGTTAATTTTACCGATCCCCCGATCCAGTTATTATGGCCATATCGTCGCCGATATCCGATCCTAATATCGGATCGGTGCATCCCTAGTTTTGGGCTTTAACAAGATGGTACAGTATATAATTATTTGTATTTCTTTTGTATCTGATATACCTTGGGTTTTAATTAAGAGTATAAATCTAGGCTCCTGTTTTCTTGCTGGCTGGGTAAATATTTTGCTGGCGATCCAATTGTTAGATCCAGTTCTTTTTCTAAAATTTCCTGAATTATGCAAGCATTATATTTGGAACTTAATTTCCTGGAAGCAAGTTGTATGGATGACTGGCAAACAGAGTCTGTAGTAGGGTCAGAAATAAAAAGTTTTGGCCCCCTAAACAATGTCAGGTTTTTAAGGTGCAGACCCTTTTAAAATAGCATACATCTACAGTATGAAAAATAAAAAATAAATAAAGAATAAAAAAATGAAATTACAAAAAAAAGGAAAAAAATAACAGAATCAAGGTTGCCAGGATTAGTGGTAGGGTCAAGTTCAGGGTCAAAGGTCACGGGCCATATATTTTGGGTAGAGTTTAGAAAAAAAATCTATAAATTGGTATCAGTGTCAGTGGGTTTTAGGCAGGATAAGAAAATGCCAAATGCATGCCATTCTTTCTGGGCTATACTACTGGTACAAGCAACAACTAACATACACCTATGTGGTATCACTGCAATCATCCGGAACATGAGAATTTCTTTTGGGTTGATCTTTGTTGGTAAATTATGATAATAACAAGAAGTATACAGCTACATTTTTTTTTTTTTTTATTATTTTGCACCAGTTTTACTTTGATAATAAAAAAATAAATATATAGGAGATATCCATTACCATTTACCACCAAAAGCAAGCCTAATTTGTCTTGAAAACGAAAAAAAAAAAAAAACAAGGTATAATTCACCTGAATACACTAAGGCTACATTCACACCTGAGCGTAGCGTTTTTCGCGCGTTTTTTACCGCGATTTTACCGCGATTTTTGCGGCGTTTTTTACCGCGATTTTTACCGCGATTTTTGTGCAGGCGTTTTTAGATTGAATAGAGATCAATGGAAAACGCCTGTAATCTGCCCAAAAAGAAGCTCATGTACTTTTTTGAGCGTTGGGCGTTTTGTATACAGCGTCAAAACGCTCAGATGTGAACAGGGGCCATTGAAATGAATAGGATTTGTCTTGTTGGGCGTTTTGAGAGCTGATCCTAGAGCAGAAAAACGCCCCAAAAACGCCCCAAAACGCCTAGATGTGAACGGAGCCTGAGTGGTTGATATGGACAGTTTACTAACAAATCTCAAAGTTGCAAAATTGAGCTCAGGTATTTAGATTTATTTTTTCCTCTTAGGGGTTGAAGAGTATGTGCCATATTTTCCAGGTACTGACAGAATCTCTTGAAAGGCCACCCTCCAGACCCACTTATACTTAGGGGTGCACCAATCTGACTTTTTTTTTCGTACCGATACCGATATCTGGCATTGTGTATCTGCTGATACCGGTACCGATCCGGAACTACACACATAAAGCATGCGGCTGCAGGACAGAGCAAAGCCGCTGCTTCATATGTATGGCTCCTCCATTCACAGGCGGAGTGCATCTGATATCACTCCGCCTGTGAGCCGGTTCTATACAGGAAGTAGCGGCTCCCAACCCATACTACTACTACACCAAGTAAAGGGATGGCTGAGCCGGGACTCAGCAAAACCGGATCGGCCCGTGGATCAGTTAATTTACCGATCCCCGATCCAGCTATTGTGGCAGTATCGACCCTGATATCCGATCCTAATATCGGATCGGAGATCGAGAGAGCCCCCCCTTTATTATATCACCGCTTAGGCCTAGCGATAGGCTGCTGAACCCAAGCACTGTCACAACAGGAATCAGTTCTATGCCCATACAAGAAACACAGGGTATTTTTGTCAGCCGAGGCTGAGCAGACGGATTGATGGGGTGACACTGGCAAGCTAAGTATCAGCGGGTGGGGGGAATCTTTTTTCACAAACACTATTACTGAATGGGAAAAGTGACAGTGTCGCTTTAACATCAGTAGTTCTCCTAACTAAATCATGTTTAAAGCCATAACCATTATTTTGTCAATTTTAATATCTACTTACGGTGTAATAATATTGTCTGCAAATTGCATGTTTCAAATCAATACACAGCTTGAATGTTATTGCGAACGGTAATTAGTCTTTATCTAAAAGCTTTCAATGTGCATTTAATGGCTAGAAACCAAGATGCTAAACAAACAGCATTACTGCTCATTAGCAATCATTTAACCACTTCTGGACCGGAAGGGTGTTGCCCCCTTAATGACCAGGCCATTTTTTGCGATTCGGCACTGCGTAACTTATTGCGCGGTCGTGCGACGCTGTACTAAAAAAAAATTGATGTCCTTTTTCCCCCACAAATAGAGCTTTCTTCGGTGTTATTTGATCACCTGTGCAATTTTTCTTTTTTGCGCTATAACCAAAAAAAGAGTGACAATTCTAAAAAAAAAAAAATAATAATTTTCACTTTCTGCTATATAACATTCCCAAAAAAAATTTAAAAATCCCAAATTTTTTAAACTTTTAGGCCAATTTGTTTGCTGCTACATATTTTTGGTAAAAAAAATCGCAATAAGCCTATTTTGATTATTGCGTCTAACTACGGGAAAGATTTATGTCATTTTGATTGTTTAACGGACAATTGTGCGGTCATTCGACGCTGTCCCAAACAAAATTTACGTCCTTTTTTCCCCACAAATAGAGCTTTCTTTTGGTGGTATTTGATAACCTGTGCAATTTTTATTTTTTGCGCTATAAACAAAAAAAGAGCGACAATTCAGAAAAAAGAAAACAATATTTTTCAAATTCTGCTATATAATATTCCCAAAAATGTTTTTTAACATTTTAGGTCAATTTGTTTTCTGCTACATATTTTTGGTAAAAAATATTGCAAAAAGCATTTATGTCATTTTTTTAATTTTTTTATTAGTAATAGCGGCGATCTGCGATTTTTTTGTGGGACTGCGACATTGGGGCGGACAGATTGGACCCCTAACTGACATTTTTGACACTTTTGGGAGGATCAGTGACAATACTCTACAGTAATTAGTGCTAAAAATATGCACTGTTACTGTAATAATGACACTGACAGGGAAGGGGTTAACACTGTGGGTGATCAAGGGGTTAAATATGAGCCTAGGGGAGTGATTCTAACTGTATGGGGGTTGGGCTTTTGAAATGATCACAGAGACCTGTGATCCTATATAGAAGGATCACAGGCGCTCTGTGATCATTCCAGAGAGCAGAACGGTCAGCTGTGTTTACAACAGCTGACCGTTCTTCTATCTCAGCGGGGAGCGATCGCGGGTGGCAGGCAGCAATCGGAGCCACCTGCCCCATGCATCGGAGCTGATGAGTGGGGACGGGAGCATGCCGTCGGCGGCTCGCTCCCTAGCTGCAGGCGTGCGACCGACGGATACCTACGTCGGTTCGTGCAGGAGGGGCTGCCTGCCGCAGTAAAACTGCGGCGGGCGGCCCGGAAGCAGTTTAAAAACAAATTCTTGCGGGATGCATGCATGCAGTCACCTAGATCCATGGCATTGCATATCATTTTTTTTGGGCCAGGTATGTTCCTTTCCTTGGTCCCTGGACCGAAGAAAAAAGGTGTGATTGACCCTGAGCAGGTGTGTGATGCAGCTAGGGATCTTTAAGTGTTTCCACAAAGACAAAATTTGAGTTTGCTTTTGGTGCCTTCAAAGATCGGCAGCATTTAAAGATAAGTCCAGACAAAACCTAGCTAACGCTAAACCTGCTCTGTGCCACATTCTAAACCTAATCCATCTAACCCTGTAAAGCAAAAATCACTGTACTTACCTATTCTGCAGCCGATCCGGTCCGGTCACACGCTGAGGTGTCAGCGGCGGCTTCAGCGTGGAGGCGGGTGTAGGAGAGGCACTCGACAAGGAAAGCCCCAAAGTAAGTCTATGGGTAATGTCCCTTCCCATTCATTTCACAGCAGTTGTCCGTTCTCTCCTGCACAGAGCTTCTGTCGCTGGAGTCCGGACTGGATCGAGCGCAGAATAGGTAAGTACAGAGATTTTAGCTTTACAGGGCTAGATAGATGAGGTTTAGAATGTGGCACAGAGCAGGTTTAGTGGTAGTTAGGTTTTGCCTGGACTTATTCTTTAATATGTTTCTGTTTTAATAGAATGTTTATTAAACTTTGGTTACATGTTAATAAATGGCTGCTTCTGCCAATTTTTCAACCCAGATTGGTGTGTGGACTGTTTAAAGGTATAACATAAGATGGTCGAACGGGGCATAGCAGTCTTTAGTACAAGAGTTTGGTGACATCTATTCCATCCTAGTCAAGAATATATTACTTATTGGATTGGCTTAAGGAAATTACTGAAACGTTTTTTAAAGATAAAATATATCTGAAAATAATTTCTGTAGTGAATGGGTAAGTAGCAAGTACTGGAAAAAATTCATAGAGGAAAATGGCAAGCATCTCCAGAACCAGTTCACAAAGATGATTTCAGAAACAGAAATCTGTAACTTTTCAAACCTTTGCATTAGGAATTTTTGACTTTTATGACATTTATATAACCCTTTTTGTATCTTTCCCTACATATATTAAAGTTATTTCAATAAATACGAGGGCACTTCTGATAGATCAAAGAGCTATCCTTGTTCTCCAGTATGATGCTTTAATAATTAAACTTTAATTGCCTTTTTTTTTATTATTCTACACAGTTTTCATTTCTACTGAATCAGAAGTAACATACTCTTTTTCTAGTTTGTGGAATATGGTTAATAGGCCCCACTGGGGCACGTACAGAGAAACATTGACAGTATAAATGAGGATTAACTATAAAGAAATTAAAGAAGGAAATTACATATATGCAAAGTTTACTTCATTTCGTCTTAGTTTAATATTAAACAAATATTTGTTTTTGGGTTTTTTTTCATGCAAACTGCTCATAACCTAATAAAATAGTAAGTTTTTATTATCAAGGTTCCAAATAAATTTACATAAACCTACTTCAGTCACCTTCTTTTTGTTGGATGTAAAGATGTATGTATTATGGGGGGTAAAGAAATAAAAAAATGTATGATTAAAGTGGAGTTCCACCCTCAAATTTAACATCGCTCCATCTTCTTGCTCCGGGTCACCTGAAAAACAAATGGATAATCGCAATTTTTTTTTTTTTTTTACTTACCTTGTTTTAGAAGAAAGTATTCTCACCTTACTTCCTCTTCCTCCCTCTGCGGCCACGGCCCGTCTTCACTTCCTGGCTTGCAATGATTCCTGGGAGCTGAATGTCATCGCTCCCAGGAATCAATGCGCCTGCACCGGCCCTGACGTCAGTTCCGGTGCAGGCGCGTCATACCTTGCTAAACAGCTTCTGGGCATGCCTGTGCAGGGATGACGCTGCAGCCCAGGGGCCGGTGCAGTACATCGTGGAACGGAAGAGGACGCAGAAGAGGATCGCGCTGGCTTCAGCTGCCCACGCCTGAGATGGCAGCGCTGGACAAGACATTTTCAAGGTAAGTATTTAATCTAAAAGGTAAGTGCAACCTGGGACAGTTGAGAGGCTATCCATTGTGGAATGCACTAGCCCTGACTGTCCTGGGGGTATTTTTATGTATTTTTTTTTGTTTTAGGTGGCACTCCGCTTTAAAGCAGTAATAACTGAAAAACAAAAATGCATTAAATTGCAGCTCACTAATCCTTAGATGTGAGGGATTGCATTAGTTTTATTTTTTAAGACTTTTTTAAATTTATTTTCACCTGGTGAGCTGGCCAGTAAGGCTGGCCATACATTATACAATTTTCTGTACAATTATGTCTAAGAAGAGGGGGAGGGGGGCTGAAATCCCAAGGGAGACAAGGGAAACCACCCCCATCCCAATAAAAGAAAGTAGAGTGTGCAGTAAGTGAGCATATTACGACAACAAAGTTATTCTCTAAAAACATGTACATTTAATAGATACATAAAGTTAAAAACCATAGACAGTGATTACACATATAATTACAAAGTAGCCATAGGAAAATCAAAACCATCCAACAAATAGTGATGGCCTTCTAAATGGTCGGTCAAAAAGATATGGGACTGACGCGTTTCGCTGAACTGTTATGTTCCAAAATGCTTCTTCAGAGACCCTTGACTTTTTTGGGCCAACACATAAGATGTAAGGAATCAAACCTCCAATGGCTGGGATAGGCAGCGCCATATAAACATGAAATGAGTGCCCAAGGACCACATCCAAAAGAGGACACCCCCAGACAGATATCCAGGGTGACCCCCTGGGGAGTACTGAACCTTGTAGATCTGGGGCCACGATAACGTGATCCGGCCTTAATAGGGACTCACCAACTCAACAGCAGGTGGGTTGGGATCTAACTCTAGAGAGTGTAAACGTGTCCCAGTGACGGAGAACCGGCTCTCAGAACAATTTTCTGTACAATTTTATTTAGATTTACCTTCAACTATGTAGTACAAAGACCTGCCTTATAGGGTACAATTGAAAGTGTTGTTTAGTTTTGACCTCATATTATATGGTTTTCGGCAAATCTAGCAGAAAATTGTACAAGAAAATTGAACATGTATGGCCAGCCTAAGTCTGTTATTTTTAACATCATTTACTGGACTAAGCTGTCCAGCAGAAATGGCAGTTAGAGGGTTAAGACAAACCATTTTTTCCACTGACATTTCTAAAAAATGCTTCTATAAACAGCTTTTTTTTTTTCTGCCAGTGTGCTTTAAGCTTATCCACAAGCTCTTACCTTGATGTTGTCTTTACACTTACTCAATAGTTGCTTATTGCTGCCTGTCTCATTTTCATTCACATGTGTTAACCAATAAATAGGAAAATTTTCACAATTTTATCAACAATCCCGGGGTCATCAGGTGCTTTTGCTGTACAGATGTATGACAAAATGAAACCAGAAAGCATAAACAGTAAATATTCCACATGGATTGCTTATCTGACATTTATAATACCGACGTGGAGCCTTTGAGATCATTTATTATGGTAGCTCGGGTCACCAAATATAAAATCCATATTATTCAGCCTGTTTATAAAGATTTGTGTGCTACTGGACTGACAGCTAATACATACCATTTTTCTAAAAATAGGTTCTATAAAAATGGTAAATCTGATTTATTTGAAAGTATATCATAGGGTTGATTTACTAAATCAGCTAGGCTAGAGTACAATGATTTTTTTTGTAAATCACCCTGTTTATTACTTCACTTTACATTTTGTACAATATTTTCGATAGAGCTCAACTGAATTTACAGCTTTTTAGTAAATCTTTATTTAGGTTTACAAAGATACAGGAAAATCCAGGGTAGAGCAAAAAGCAACATTAAAGAGGTTGTAAACCCCAAAATTTTTTTATTTTTTTTTCCAACCTGAAAGAGAAACACATAATGAGCTAGTAAGCATCGCATACTAGCTCATTATGAAATACTTACCTTAGAACGAGCACCCGCCGTGCCGCCCGCTTACCTCTATGACTCTTATCATAGGCTTACCTACAGGTAAAAGTTGCAGAGGAGGGTTTACTTCCTCTTTAAAGTGGTTGTAAACCCCCTTGAGAACTTGTACCTATAGGTAAGCCTTTAATAAGACTTACCTATAAGTACTGTAAATATCTCCTAAACTTGCACCGTTTAGGAGATAGTTACATTGCATGCAGCTGATGAAGTCACCGGCGCATGTGCTCTGAAGAAACGGCCGCCCATGCCATTTCTTCAAAGCCCAGTGCTGTGACCGGCGGCTGCCACACGCATTCGCGGGAGTGATGTTACACGGCTCCTGCCAGTAATACGGCCGGTGTCCGCAGAACTAGAAGGAAGACTGGCGAAAATGGAGGTGGCCACCAGCAGGGACAACGCCGGCTTCGTTTGCAGGTAAGTGTCACATATTGTGCTAGTATGCGATGCATACTAGCATATTAGGCATTTATTTTACAGGGGGAAAAAAAAACGTAAAAAAAAAAAAAGGTTTACTTCCTCTTTAATGTAATCTATGCATTAAGATAAAAACCTTCTGTGGCCAGCAGCCCCCTTAATACTTATCTGAGCCCCATCTAGATCCAGTGATGTTGCAGCAGTGTCTCAGCTGCCCGGGACTCCCCTCCTCATTGGCTTAGACAGCAGTGAGGCACCATTGGCTCCCGCTGCTGTCAATCAAAGTCAGTTAGAGAAGAGAAAGGAGCGGGGCCAGGCTGTGAGCTAAGACTTGGCTCGGGTGCCCCCATAGCAAGCTGCTTGCTGTGGGGGCACTTAACAGGAGGGAGGGGCCAGGAGCACTGAAAAGGGACCCTAGAGAAGGAGGATCGGGGCTGCCCTGTGCAAAATCAACTGCGCAGAGCAGGTAAGTATGACATGTTTGTTATTTTTAACTATAAAAGCGAGACCTTACAATCACTTTAAAGTGGTAGTATACTCAATATTTTTACTTTTACCTACAGGTAAGCCTATAATAAGGCTTACCTGTAGGTACAATTAATATCTCCTAAACCTGCACGGTTTAGGAGATATTTTCCCTGCATGCAGCCACTGATGCTAGCGGCGCATGCGCTCTGAAGGTCCGACGGACCTTCAGAGTTCCTTGCCAGCTACTTGCCGGAAAGTGACTCCCGCGCGAATGCCACTCACAGCGCCGGAGCCGCCTAACCTGGACGAGACGCCAAGAGATCATGACAAGCTCCCACAGCGGTGTCCAAGTGTCTGTCAGAACACAACAGCTCAGCAGGGGAGATTGCTGTACTAGCTTTGAATAGTTAGTACAGCAGCTCTGACTGGAGCTGACAGTTTTGTTTTTTTTACGTTCAACCCAGCTGGTACACACTCATAGTGTTACTAAACCCAGGACCATGCATTCACAATAACCGGTCTCCCACAGTACACAGAACATGGGAATGCAATTATTTTAGTAAATATTAACTGTAAAATACTTTCTAATTAGTTAGTTATAGCAGCCTTGTGACTTCTATCATTGTCTGGTGAAAGCTTGTAGGAGGAGTTTTCATTCCCCTCTGACTGTCCTATAAGACTGCATGATCCCTGACCTTCTGTCTGGACAGTGCTGATTGGCCCTGCGCTGATCACATGCACCCTTCCAAAAAAAAAAAAAAAAACTCTCCAGCAATACACACCAAACTGAGCATGTGGAGAATGCCCCCAAGACTCTGTGCTGTCAAGAGATGGATTGGAGATTGTGGGAAAAGGGAAGGATCAGAGAAGACAGGAAGACCTGTTTAACAATACACACTATAAACTAAGCATGTGCAAAGTGACTACAAAGGCTGTGTCTTATCAGGAGATAGATTGAGGATAGTGGAAGAAGGTGGGAATCAGAGAAGACAGGCTTTTTACACAGTGCAGAGGATTAACCCCTTAGATTGGGATGGACAGTGAAATAATTTGAAGGCTGGTTCATATCATGTGTGCAATTTTCCCTATTCACCAACCAAAAACTCCACCAAGAAAGCTTTTTGAACGGTCCATCAGTATAGAGGACCCAACAAGACACACTTTCAAAAAATAATTGGTAAAATGGTAAGAATGTAAATGAGCTTGTGTCCCAGTCCCCTCATCTAACTCTGCTATAGAATTTTAGATGGAGACAGCCCGTGTTGTCACAATTATGGACTATGAGGTTGTTTAACTTGCTGACAGCCCACCATTGTTTTACTGCGGCAGGCTGGCTCGGCTGCGCTAATCAACGTAGGGGTAAGTCGGTTCGCGGGAGCGGTGCTGGGGAGCGAGCGCACGCTGCCGGCGGTGCGCTCCCACCCTCATTAGGCAGTTCAGTTTCTGAAGAAAACATTATCAGTATGTTTAAAATGCATAATAAAATTTAAACTGACCCATTACATTTGCAGGTGTTTTTTATTAATAAGGACACGGCCACTATAATAGGGGGCTCATGTTTAATTGGTAACAGGTTTCCCATGGCCAGTTCAGCTTTTAGGGTAAAGCAATTAGAATATTTTGAATACATTCTACAAGGATACGCTAAAAAAAAAAGACTGCATTACACTTAAAAAGTCATGTTTTTCCCTACACAATTGTTAAAATTGCCAGAAAAATGTATTTGTGATGATATGTAGCACTGCCCCCTTGAGGGTTGCTGTATATTGAACTCTCGGATCCTCCAGGGTTACCGTTAGCAACTCTGGTATTCACAATTTAACGCTTTACTTCTTGGCTCAGTCAATGATCAGTTCAGGGGTTTGTAGTTGTTTTTGGTGTTTTATTTTAAATAGGGATGCGAGAATGGAATAATGGGATACTCCAGATTAACTATTCACAAGATATGAGGACTCCTGTCTGATGATGCAGCCAGGCTGCTGATTCACCCTGCCACTGGGTGAATTTGGATTAAGTCTCTATCCAGAAGACTTGATGAACTAATTCTCTTCAGGATACTCTCCTAGTATCCCCTTTTACTTGACACAGTGACACCCATCCCCTGACTATCCTATTTCGGGGTGGCCCCCCTCAGAACAGGCCCCTTTGACACAATCCCATGTACTCACAATACTGTTTTTCAAGGGTTTCCAGTGCCTCTCCCCCCTTTAGTCAGTTCTCCTGGAAACCCTGGGTTCAGTTCCATTACTTTGATCCCCAGGCCATCCGTCTGCGACCACGTGCCACCACTACAGAGGAGGGGGCAGCCGCCACCCTCCCTTTGGGGCTCTGCTCACCAGCCAAAGACCCTACAGCACATGTGCTCCTGGCTTTTATACAGTATCCCACAATGCACCAAGACAGATTGTTTCTACCAATCACCAGGACTGTATCAAAGCCTATGTATCCATAGGTCAGGTTTCCTCCCACTGTCCAATATGCCTCCCTATTGGACCAGTATGAAACACTCTCTAGACCCAATGAATCACATACTGAGCACACTGAGCAGACCTAACTCATAGATCCTGCTCTCTGGTAGACAGAATATATACAATACAGACAATATAGATTTGCCTGCTGCTCCTACTCTCTCACTAGCACCTACCTAGGAGGGTGCTACAGATATTTTCAAACTTATATTTTTTTCCTGATAAAAATACATTTATTTATTTTTATGGTTTGCATTTTTTATTTACAGTATTACACTATTTTTAGTCATTTTCTTTTGAGTTGTACCAAGAGGAGGAACACCAAGGGTCGTTGATCCGCTAACCTACCTAGAATGGAATGGAATGATATGCGGTTTTAATTTGATTATCTTGTAAGAGGCTGCACAAGTGTCAGGTTAAGCACTTTATCACTGGTGGTGCACTGATGTTGGTATATTCACATGTGAGCACAATATACAGTAGATAGGTTTGTTTCCAATTATTTATGAAATACTACACTACATGAATTTCTATAGGCCCCTTTCACACATACGGACCGTTCATTTCATCAGTTCAGTCACGTTTTTTTGTCATCAGTATTTTATAGTCAACATCAGTTTGTTCATTCTTAGGCCCCTTTCACACGGGCTTTCCGATCCAATCTGCCTGTCAATTTTTCAGGCGGACCTGATTGGATGCTCCATGCACCCCTATGGAGCGGCGGATGTCATCGGAGACATGTCCGCTGACACCCGCTGCTATAAGATCAGATCCTGTCAGTGAAATCCGGATGGATGGAAACCCTATTTTCCATCCGTCTGGAGGATCGGATGAGAACAGACAGGCAGTCCATTCTCATCCAATCTCCCATAGAGGAGAGCGGGGCTCTGACAGCTCCATCTCTGCACACAGAGGGGAGACAGAGCTATCATCCGCCTGTTCAGCGGGGATCGGTGGATTCATCTTCGCTGAGCAAAACGGACTCCGTAGGGCACACCGCCCCTGTGAAAGGAGCCTTTGTCACCAGTTTTTCATCCGTTTTTCATCCTTTGTCATCAGCTTTGCCATCAGTTTTTCATCCTTTGTCATCAGGTTTTCATCCATTATCATCTGTTTTTTATACTTTTTTGATCCGTTTTTTCATCTGGTTTTCATCAGTTTTTCATCCTTTGTCTTCAGTTTTTCATCCGTTTTTCATCCTTTGTCATCAGTTTTTCATCCGATGAAAACGGATGTAAATGAATGATCATCCATTTACATCCGTGTTTCCATAGGAATGCATTGATGTCTGTTTTTCATCCATCAACGGATAGATGAAAAACGGACAAACGGACAGCATGTGTGAAAAGGGCATCAGTTCAGTCACGTCACAATGTATCAGTTTTTCATCCGTTTTTCATCCATTTTTTCATCCATTTTTCATCTGTTTTTCATCCGTGATTGTCCGTTTTTTCATTCATTTTTCATCCGTTTTTCATCCATTTTTCATCCGTTTTTTTTACATCCACTACCAATGCAAAAACGGATGAAAAATGGACCGTTTGTCTGTTTACATCAGTTTTTCGTCTGATCGTTTTTTTTTTTTAAAATAGGACATTCATCCATTCAAAAAAACGGACATTGACGGAAGCGGATGAAAACAGATGATCATCCGTTGTCATCCGTTTTTACATAGAGATGCATTGATGTCCTTTTTCAGCCGGGGGGGGGGGGGGGGCTGAAATCCGCTCTCTGTTGATGTCACAGAGTCGGTCAAGGCTCAAGCTTCATCATGACCACAGAGTTGGGATCAGTTCACATGCCTGGAACCGCTCTCACCCCTCCACAGATCAGCTCTCCAGTGAGCGAGGAGGGGGCAGAGCAGTGAGCTGTGAGAACAGAGCGATCGGCAGTGTTCGATTACTCTGTTCTCAGCCTTAGAGGCGGTGGGGGACAGATGAAGCATCAGTCCGATGCTGCATCCACCTAGGTAAGTATGAATCTACAAAAACAAAAAAACCCACACATCTCTTTTAAAGCGGAACTAAACCCATTGATTTAACAGTTTAACCGCTTGCCGCCCGCCGTCATATGACGGCGGAGCGGAGCGACCATTATCCTGGGCCGCCGTCATATGACGGCGGCACTTTAAGCAGGGCAGGCGCGCGATCGCGTGCACGCCGCCCTGCACTGTCGGTGTCGGGGTGTCCCCGGGACACCCCCCGTCACCGGCAGGGGGGAAACAGCCAATGGGCGTGGCTGTTTCCCACGTGATCGGCTGTGTTCCAATGACACAGCCGATCACAATGAAGGCGCCCACCAGATGACCGCGCATGCGCGATCGGGAGCGCGCAGCGCGGTCGTGTCGGTGGCACTGTGTTCCATAGGAACACAGCTGTCACCGGCGGTAGTAAACAGTCACTGACAGTGACTGTTTACTATGTGATCGGCTGTGAATCCATTCACAGCCGATCACAAAATGTAAACAAAGAGCAGTAACTGACTGTTACTAGCTCTTCTCCCCTCATACAGTTTCCAGTATGAGGGGAGCAGAGCTAGAAATAGTGAGTTACTGCTCTGTACACCTGTAAAAAGTAAAAATCACACTAATAAAGGTCCCCACACAGTCCTCAGCCCCCCCCCCCCCAATATCACCTGTCACCCAACAGTCACCTCATCAGTGCCCAGAAATTGACACCCATAACGTTCACATTTGCGATTCTGCCCGCGATCCGGAAATCATTGCAAATCGCAGGACGCCTGTGCGTTGCCCGTGATTTGCAATAGCACCCCAAACGCTGTGCGATGTTGCCGCCATTTCCGCCTGCCGAATCGCGGTAACATCGCGCAAACATCGCATGACGCCCAAAAAAGGTACAAGAGTTTCTTTGGAGCGCCATGCGTTGTTTGCGTGATGTTACCGCGATTCGGCAGGCGGAAATCGCAGCAACATCGCACAGCGTTTGGGGTGCTATTGCAAATCACGGGCAATGCACAGGCGCCCCGCAATTTGCAATGATTTCTGGATCACGGGCAGAATCGCAGTGATTCTGCCCGTGATCGCTACGCTCACATGTGAACATAGCCTAAAGTTCACCGGTCACCAGAGACTGCCATCAGTACCGCCGTGCACCATCGCCCGTCACCTGTCACCCATCAGTGACCATCGCCCGTCACCTGTCACCCCATCAATCACCGTCACCTGTCACCCCATCAATCACCGTCACCTGTCACCCCATCAGTCATCGTCACCTGTCACCCCATCAGTCATCGTCACTTGACACCCCATCAGTGATCGTCACTTGTCACCCCATCAATCATCGTCACATGTCACCCCGTCAGTGACTGTCATCTGTCACCCCATCAATCATCGTCATCTGTCACCCCATCAATCATCATCACCTGTCACCCCATCAATCATCGTCACCTGTCACCTCATCAATCATCATCACCTGTCACCTCATCAATCATCGTCACCTGTCACCCCATCAGTCATCGTCACCTGTCACCCCATCAGTCATCGTCACCTGTCACCCCGTCAGTCATCGTCACCGGTTTGCCATATACATGCAATCACTTACTGACCGCCTAACGACTATATGCGTCGGCCATTAAAAGCTAAATACTGGGGTTATGGCAGATAGCCCCCATAACCCCGGTATTTTTTGAAACGGCGGGCGGTCGGCTTTCAGATAAGGGTGGTCCCAGTGGCGGATTCGCCGCGGAATTACCCTTACGGTGCAGGGGAAGAGGTGCCCCCCCCCTCCTGCCGCGTCCCAGACGTTTTCCCAGCTTACCGGACCCGCCGGCAGCGGGGAAAACTATCCGGTCCCGGATCCTCAGAGACAGGAAGTCGAGTGAGGGCAAGATGGCCCTCACTCAACTCTATGGTCTTGGAGGACCGGAGCTACGTCAAAAGACGTTGCCTAGCAACCGGTTTAAAGGGCCGCTTTTTTTTTTTGCTTTTTTTTTTTCCTCTTTCAACAATTTTTTTTTTTTTTTTTCTTTTTTAGTGTAGTTGTGAGGTGTAAGGTCTTTTTGACCCCAGATCTCACAATAAAGAGGACCTGTCATGCCTATTTCTATTACAAGGGATGTTTACATTCCTTGTAATAGGAATAAAAATGATCAAAACATTTTTTTTTTTTAACTGTGTAAAAATAAAAAAATAATAAATAAAATAAATAGGAAAAAAAAAAAAAAAAAATTAAAGCGCCCTGTCCCCGTTAGCTCACGCGCAGAAGCAAACGCATACGCAAGTCCCGCCCACATATGTAAACGGTGTTCAAACCATACATGTGAGGTATCGCCGCGATCGTTAGAGCGAGTGCAATAATTTGAGCCCTAGACCTCCTCTGTAACTCTAAGCTAGTAACCTGCAGAAATTTTTAAAATGTTGCCTATGGGGATTTTTAAGTACCAATGTTTGGCGCCTATCTGTGAGCATGCGCAATTTTGAAGCATGACATGTTGGGTATCTAATTACTCGGCGTAACATTATCTTTCACATTATGGAAAAAAATTGTGCTAAATTTACTGTTTTCTTATTTTTTAGTTCAAAAAAGTGAATTTTTTTCAAAAAAATCGCATTTGGAAGACTGCTGCGCAAATATGGTGTGATAAAAAATATTGCAACGATCTCCATTTTATTCTCTAGGGTCTCTGCTAAAAAAAAATATATAATGTTTGGGGGTTCAAAGTAGTTTTCTAGCAAAAAAAATGATTTTAGCTTGTAAACACCAAGTGTCAAAAATAGGCCCAGTCTTAAAGTGGATAAATGGACAACTTTGTGTAAAGCGCTACTTGGATGTGAGGCCTATGTATGTGGCCAGGCTGTGAAAAAGTGTTACACATGTGGTATCGCCATACTCAGGAGGAGTAGCAGAATGTATTTTGGGGTGCAAGTTTTGCTATGTACATGCGATGTGTTAGAAATATTGCATAAATGGACAGCTTTGTGTAAAAAAAATGTGTTTTCATTTTCTTTCCACATTTTCCAAAAACTTGTGGAAAAAAATGACATATTCAAAAGACTCATTATGCCTCAAAAATTATACGTTGGGCTGTTTGCTTTCCAAAATGGGGTCATTTTATGGGGGTTTCCATTGTCCTGGTGCTCCAGGGCCTTCAAAAGTGCGATAGGTTGTCAGGAAATGATATGTGTAATTTGTGCTCCTAGAATGCCGGATGCTGCTACTCGGATGTTAGGCCTCTGTATGTGGCCAGGCTGTGAAAAAGTCTCACACATGTGGTATCGCCATACTCAGGAGGAGTAGTAGAATGTGTTTTGGGGTGTAGTTGAAAGTATACATGTGCTGTGTGAGAGAAATAACCTGTTAATACGGCAATTTGTAAAAAAAAAAAAATAAAAAAAAATAAATCTTCATTTTGCAAAGCATTGTGGGAAAAAATTACAACTTCAAAAAACTCATCATGCCCCTTATTAAATACCTTGGAATGTCTACTTTCCAAAAAGGGGTCATTTGGGGGGTATTTGTACTTTCCTGACCTTTTAGTGTCTCAAGAAATGAGATAGGCCTTCAGTACATCAGGTGTGATCAAGTGTGATCAATTTTCAATGAATAGCACCATAACTTGTGGACTCTATAACTTTCACAAAGACCAAATAATATACACTTATTTGGGTTTTTTTTACCAAAGATAAGTAGCAGTATAAATTTTGGCCAAAATTTGTGAAGAAAAATGACTAATTTGCAAAATTTTATGACAGAAACAAAGAAAAATGCGTTTTTTCACGATATTTTAAGTCTTTTTTTATTTATAGCACAAAAAATAAAAAACCCAGTATTGATCAAATACCATCAAAAGAAAGCTCTATTTGTGTGAAAAAAAGGACACAATTTTTGTATGGGTACAGTGTTGCATGACTGAGTAATTCTCAGTCAAAGTGTGAGAGCGCTGAAAGCTGAAAATCGGTCTGGGCAGGAAGGGGGTGAAAGTGCACTGTAGGCAAGTGGTTAAAAAAACAATTACATTCCTGGGAATGTAACTATCATATTGGTTGTGACCTCAACCAAACTGTCAAACCATCAAATGGCTGATGTCATAACTGATCACATGTGCAGCACCATGGCAATTGAAGATCAAACAAAATCCTTGGCTGAAAACGTTAAGAGGGTTTGGTTCCGCTTTAAGCATATGCACATTTAGATGAAGTCATTCTTTATAATGATTTTCTGTCTTGCCAATTTAATGCCCATGCTGGAAAATTTCTGTGCCATATTTCTGATTCATATTTTCCAATTATTCGTTTTCCTAGCTCCTAGACTACTAGTAAGGCTTTGATTATTCTCATCAGTACTAAAAAAATGTCACGCGGAATACACCAGTTTCCTAATAACACTGCTCTCTTCTGACTACTACGCAGTTCAGACAGAGCCACTGATGTTCTAATGCATTATCACTTCAGGAGGTGATTGTCACCAGCCACTATCTGGTCCCTCCAGCCCGCCTCTATAAAATCATTCTGCAGTAACTTTAGTTCAACATCAGCTTGCATCTGGTAGATAAGAAGCCAATAAAAGGCACAGCACAAGAAGAAGAATAAAACAGAATTACTTCAGTTTAATCAAATAAAATGTATTTTTAATGCATCCTCCTAACCCAGATTCTGCGTTTGTTTCTTTAGATGTTTTTGTTACTCTGATCTTTAATAAAAACGGGATAAAAGAGCAACATTGCATTGAATTTAAATAAAAAAGCCTTTTAAGGATGGACTCTTTATCCAGCTTCATACATTTTTAACCACCCTACTCTGTATGTAATTCTCATGTGTGACTGTCCGATGTTTTTCTCTGATAAGTATTCTCAGGTTTATTTAAAATTATTCTCCTACAGTTTCCATATGTGATAGGGTGACAACACAGGAAAGCAATTTGGAGACATAAAAGAAAATCCTTAAAGGGTAATTCCAGTTTCGTGGGGGGGGGGGGGGGGGGATAGCGCATTTGCAAAGTGAAATTTGACCTCTTTTACTAAGTTCTGAGGAAAATTTCCCTGCAAAGTGCAGCTTCTGTTGCAAAGTAAGCACACTATTTGCCTTTAGTAACTCAATCCTTGTGTGTTTTGACATTGTTCTGATATGGCATGCATGCATTGAACCTGGTCATAATGATGGGCAGCTTAGGTATTTACATTAATCTTAATGTGATTGTAAAGTCTAGACATTTTTTTACCTTAAAGGGTAACCACTTTCATGGGGGAAATAATAGCAAACAAAGAAAGAACAACATAGCATATACAATTGCGACACAAATCACGTTGTAATTGAATGTTCTTTAAAATGACCTTTCCTTTTCAATCTGCAGCTGTTGTAATTTTCTGAAAATGCAATGCAATATGGCTACCTAGAGCTGTTCTGTACACAGAATGTGTACTGACCACACCCCAGAAACATAATTTCCTGCTTGTGTGATTGGCTTATCAATTTTCCCAGAAGTCTACACTAAGATACAAGTCAGATTTCTGGCATCCCCTGCAACAAAAATGTCATTTTTGGTGAGATATTCCCAATAGGAACATGTCTAAAGGGATGCAGGCACAGCAGGTTCCTCATTAGTGCTCTGCAGCTGCCACAGCTGATAATTTTGAAACCACTCTCATTAGACCCATTCAGCACAGAGGAACAAACAATGGTTTCTTCAGAATAACAAAAGGTAGGAATCTGCAACAATGTTTGTTAAAATCCTTGTAATGTACAGAGATCACCCAGCAGGGAATGTTTTTTTTTTTTCTTAACAAAAGTGGAGTTATGCTTTAAACATGGTCCTTGATGGGATTAAAATATATTGTAAAAAATGTTTTCATTTACATTAACATGTTACAGGTTATGTGAGGCATTATGACTAAGTTTAGATCGTGACACGACTACCTGACGCTGCAACCTCGTGGAACAACTGATATATTCGGCCATAACCTCTTACGAGGTGGGAAGCGCTTATATTCGCCCCCCTCTGGCATATTTGATCAGTTGTGGGTCCAAATCCGGTCCGGTATCTGCTATCCCCTGAGGACTCTATCCCCCTGGTCTTTGGACCTGGGCTGGGGTTATCCTTTGGCTGAGTGTGCACGCTACGATACCTGTCATTGTCTAACAATTATATGCCCCTAATTATGAAGTATTGAACCACTAAAGAGGTCACCTTCATCACTGGTCCCTGAAGAAGCCCACCATGTCGGCGAAACATGTCGGACCTTGGTGACCCCCTGACTGCATTTTCTGGTTCACAATTTCATGTGTTTATCCTTTATTTTGTTTATACCCCTTGATGCTATTTTGCATTGTTGTTTTTTTAACAATTGATTAATTATTCTGACAAATTTATACCTTTTTAAATTGTGGTGTTTATATCTGTTTTATGCCATTAAGATCACTGCCTCCAAAGTCCCAGGTTTGGTGGTTCTATCACTGTACACTTCCTCTTGAGGGGCCAATGTAGGGATTGGTACAGTTGAGGAACACCTTAACAATACTTTTTCTCACGTTTTCAAAGGGATGTGGCTGTAATCATTGGCTGAAGGTGTCCAGTGTCGGCATTTTTATCACTTCAAGTTTAGATCTACTTTAAATTAAATTGTTATATTGCACCCTAATATTTATTTAGGTATGTGATGAAAACGTGGTCTCCAATTTATAATCAGTAAATATTTCCAGTTTACAGGAAAAGCAGCAGAAAACCCCAGAAGTCCATAGTCTCACCAATCATGTATACAAGCTGAGAAGAGATAACCTGGGTCCTTGCCAAGAGCAGTTGATAAATTACGGCTGTCATGTTTTAGAGCAGACTTGAAAATACAAGCAAACAGTTTTATACAGTTTTTATAGAACAACCCGTCACATACAGTTTATTTCATCTATTGAAGAAAAAAACAAAAACAGTTTTGAAGTGTTGGCATTTGAAAAAAATAAATAAATAATATATATATACATATATATATATACATATATATATCCTGAATTATATATATTATATTACCTAATAAGTCGTAATTTTATTTTTTGATAATTTGACATTTAAATCTGCCTTTAATTTGGTGGAAGATTGGTATTATTTTACATGAAACAAGCATGTAATTGATCAAAGACTTGATTCACAAAGCTAATGCTATACACTTATAGATATCTCTCAACCCAAAGATCAACCCTTTCTGCCAGAGAGAGACTTTTGTTTTTTGTTTTTTTGGGGGTTTTTTTACATACCTTGAACACTAGTTTAAAAAAATTTTTTAGGTCTAAAAATTTGTTAAAACCCCCAAACATTATATATTTTCTGAAGGCAGACACCATAGAAAAAAAATAGCGGTAGTTCCAGTTTTGATCGCATGTGGGTGAGGGACCGCACTTATGGGGATGTGTGGAAGTGATCTGGTACTTGCAGTCTCTTCCATCTGACGGCTAGTCAGGTTTCTGTGTGTGTAAAACACCCCACCGCCATCAATGTATGGCATGTGGCTGTGGGGGTAAAAGGGTTAAACGAGTCCTCACTAATCTCAGTAGCTGTAGGTGTTCTGCTGAAAACTCAAACTCGCCAAAATCTTCAACCACGTCACTTCCGGTGACTGTACTGCAGCAATAATTGGAGATTTTGACAAGCTGCTGTACAGTCCAGAAGTGAACACACCGGTACACAACGAGTTGAGTGTTTTGACAGAACACCCGTGTAAGTATGAAAAAAGTTGGCGCCTTGGAGGCGGCCATGTTTTTGGTTGGTAGCAGGCGGACTAACAATGTCCACACATTATATTGTTTACCGGAGTGTATAAGCTGCCAGTGTATAAGCTACTTTTTGAAATCTCCAATTATTGCTGCTGTACAGTTACCCGAAATGACGTGGTTGGAGATTTTGGCGAGTTGGAGTTTTCGGCAGAACACCGGTGCTGCAGACTAATCCATTCACAAATTTTACAGCAGAAACACTTTCAGTTTCATTTCATCAGTTTGGTTCTTTCTGTGTTCTTTCTTGTTCTGCCCAAAGAGCTCATGTACACTACAGCTTCTAAACTTCAGCATAAGCGCTTTTGGCCAAAGCTCCTAAACTCCACTCCATAAAAGCTTATGTGTCCATGTACACATTGGCTTTTTACAAGAGATTAGGAGATGCTGCAGTTAGCGGAGAATCCCCCTCTCCTGAATGCAGAAGAATCGCGTTCAGGATAGAAATGCTTTGACTGCCGGCCGCAAAACGCTGTGCGATTTTGCTTTTTCCCACGGCCATCGGTCAATCTAGTCTGTGTGTACATGAGCCCTAAAACTTGGAGCTATTAACCCCCGCAGCACTGGAAGTTAAAAGACAGGAACCCTATACAGAAGATTTCTACAGAATTGAGCTGCCTGCACAGGGCATACTTCATTACAGGTAAACATTATCTCTAAAGCTGTGCAGAATTCATTTTTTTCATCTAAACTTCAGCTTTAAGGAGTAATAGCTTTCTGAATTTACATTCACATATAAAATATCACAGAAAACACTAATATAATATGCATGTAATAGGTTCAGCACAACCATGCTTTATGGAAGTGGAATTATTTTTCTATGACATTGTTGAATATGTTGTTCTACAGCAATTAATTTTCCTTTTAGCAACATACAGAATACATTTTTCTCTGTACTAAACAGTAATAAATATTTACGGTAGATGTAATGAATGTGACATGCATTACATATTGCATGCACAAATCATGCACATATATATGTATACATACATATATATACATATATATATATATATATATATATATATATATATATATATATATATATATATATATATATATATATATATTGTGTATGCTATGGTTACATTGTTTTCGGAGCAGGGTTTGGTGAATATTAGCGCTTAAATAACCCATTAGGAAATCATAACAATGTGGCGAAACATATTCGTGTAAGGTTAAGGATGATTAATTGGGATGTTGCATGCTTTAGGACTTTTACAAGGGGCTTATCAATGTGCACCCCGTGTGAGGGTCGTGTTTACCTGCATGGGGATACATGTGTCTCCTGCGCATCCCCATGCAGGCCATCCCACTGAGGTCAATTGAGACACAGCATCTGCATGGACACGGCTGATGTTGATAGCAGCGGCTGTGTTTTTGTAGTCGCTACATCCCAATTGACATCATTGGGTCTGCCTGCACGAGAGTGCATGGAACATGGCCCTCGCATGGGGTAGGCATTGATACACCTCATGTGAATGAGGCCTAGACATGAATGGGTGTGTTTACATTCTGTCAAGTATCTTGTGGCAGAGCCTGATGTGTAGAAGGAGACCTCTCGTACAGCCCTGGCTCAAAGGCCACTGGTGTTGCAACAGTGGCTGCGAGAGCATGGTGAGGTAAGAGTGCCTGAAAGATCTTCCAATGGTTGCAGATGCATGTGGCAGGTGCGTCACCTGAGCTGGGCTGGTGGCTAAAGTAGCGAATGGCAACAGGAACAGCAGATGCAGGCACACAGCAAACGTAGGACCAACATCACCAGGCCCAATGCAGAGCAGGATAGACGGATATCTGGATGCAGGGTCAGACAAGCCAAGTCAGCAACGGAGGATCAGACATGAGCATAAACAGCAAGCAGAGAATGGTCAAGATACAGGCAGGGGTTGGCAACAGGATATCAGGCAGATGGAAGGTATAACAAAGTCTTCAAGGCAAGCCGAGGTCAGGATGAGTGGAGAGCAAGCGTTGTCAGGATAAACAGGGTCAAACACAGGAATCAAGCACAAATCACAGGAACAGGTATACGGGTAAAGCTGCAGATTGGACAGCAAAGCACTAGTGCAGCTGCTGCCCTTACATAGGCCATTTGGCGTCAGCATCAATGGCTAACACGCGCACGCAAGTGCATATGTGTTCGCCTGTGCATGCTCATAATTTCACGCATGCAGATAGGCATTCGCGTATGTCCGGCAAGACAGTCACTTGTAGGAACGCATCTGCACTTGTGTATCCGCCTCTGCCTTGGAGCTTCGGCTTTGCTATGGCCAGCACATCCCTGACACGTTCCTTAGGTGGAGGATTTATTGAGAGTCAACGTATTTGTGATTGAAATAGGGAGAGGAATAGAAGAGTCTTTTCTCCCTATTTAAATGACATTCTATCCACCCCATTTGAGTAATTAAGCCTTTGTCAACCAGGGTGCCTTGAGGTTTCTTTAGGGGTGCCTTGGCAAAATGCCTACAAATTGCTCAAAAATTGTATACAAGTCGGTATGGATGAAGGCTGCCTTTTCATTTACACTAAGTTACAGGTTTTCATTGTGCACCATTACAACCTTCTAGCTGTTCGCGTCCTAAGGACCAATGGCATCATCAGTTGATAAGGAGGATGTACAGTAAGTTGCCTGCATAGCATTCTTGTTTGACCATCCCCTGCTTCTCCATCAGCATTGTTGTCACATAAGCTGAGTGATGTAGACAAACTGAGGGAGAAGAGAAACTTTGGAATATACTAATCAGTACCAGTTTGCAAAAGGGTATTTGCTTTGGAAGAATAAATCACCTCTAATGTTTGGTGTCCTACTAGGACTTGTGGATGTGGCTGTATTATTTAAAACTATTAGAATAGCTTTTACATTTTAGAATAGGGTTCCTCGAGATTGACCATCATTTTTAAAGGGTGCCTTGACTGAAAAAAGGTTGAGAAACACTGGATTCATTAATTCCTTTTCCTCTGTGTGAGCATATATACTGTATTCACATGATATCCCAAGTTTTAGGGTTCTACAATGGAAATTATAGCCCAATTCACCTTCACCTTGTCCACTGACAACTTCACCTCATGCGTAAATGTGAAAGAATGTGAATGAAGTTTTGCAGAAAGGGAATATGACTGCCTCAGAGGGAACTGTATTTATTTTGGAAAATAATGTGAGAGATATACAGTAAATTTACATACAGTGGGTACGGAAAGTATTCAGACCCCCTTAAATTTTTCACTCTTTGTTATATTGCAGCCATTTGCTAAAATCATTTAAGTTCATTCTTCTTCTTCCTCATGAATGTACACATAGCACCCCATACTGACAGAAAAACACAGAATTGTTGACATTGTTGCAGATTTATTAAAAAAGAAAAACTGAAATATCACATGGTCCTAAGTATTCAGACCCTTTGCTCAGTATTTAGTAGAAGCCCCCTTTTGATCTAATACAGCCAGGAGTCTTTTTGGGAAAGATGCAACAAGTCTTTCACACCTGGATTTGGGGATCCTCTGCCATTCCTCCTTGCAGATCCTCTCCAGTTCTGTCAGGTTGGATGGTAAACGTTGGTGGACAGCCATTTTTAGGTCTCTCCAGAGATGCTCAATTGGGTTTAAGTCAGGGCTCTGGCTGGGTCATTCAAGAACAGTCACGGAGTTGTTGTGAAGCCACTCCTTCGTTATTTTAGCTGTGTGCTTAGGGTCATTGTCTTGTTGGAAGGTAAACCTTCGGCCCAGTCTGAGGTCCAGAGCACTCTGGAGAAGGTTTTTGTCCAGGATATCCCTGTACTTGGCTGCATTCATCTTTCCCTCGATTGCAACCAGTCGTCCTGTCCCTGCAGCTGAAAAACACCCCCACAGCATGATGCTGCCACCACCATGCTTCACTGTTGGGACTGTATTGGACAGGTGATGAGCAGTGCCTGGTTTTTTCCACACATACCGCTTAGAATTAAGGCCAAAAAGTTCTATTTTGGTCTCATCAGACCAGAGAATCTTATTTCTCACCATCTTGGAGTCCTTCAGGTGTTTTTTTAGCAAACTCCATGCGGGCTTTCATGTGTCTTACACTGAGGAGAGGCTTCCGTCAGGCCACTCTGCCATAAAGCCCCGACTGGTGGAGGGCTGCAATGATGGTTGACTTTCTACAACTTTCTCCCATCTCCTGACTGCATCTCTGGAGCTCAGCCACAGTGATCTTTGGGTTCTTCTTTACCTCTCTCACCAAGGCTCTTCTCCCCCGATAGCTCAGTTTGGCCGGACGGCCAGCTCTAGGAAGGGTTCTGGTCGTCCCAAACGTCTTCCATTTGAGGATTATGGAGGCCACTGTGCTCTTAGGAACCTTAAGTGCAGCGGAAATCTTTTTGTAACCTTGGCCAGATCTGTGCCTTGCCACAATTCTGTCTCTGAGCTCTTCAGGCAGTTCCTTTGACCTCATGATTCTCATTTGCTCTGACATGCATTGTGATCTGGAAGGTCTTATATAGACAGGTGTGTGGCTTTCCTAATCAAGTCCAATCAGTATAATCAAACACAGCTGGACTCAAATGAAGGTGTAGAACCATCTCAAGGATGATCAGAAGAAATGGAAAGCACCTGAGTTAAATATATGAGTGTCACAGCAAAGGGTCTGAATACTTAGGACCATGTGATATTTCAGTTTTTCTTTTTTAATAAATCTGCAACAATGTCAACAATTCTGTGTTTTTCTGTCAGTATGGGGTGCTATGTGTACATTCATGAGGAAGAAGAATGAACTTAAATGATTTTAGCAAATGGCTGCAATATAACAAAGAGTGAAAAATTGAAGGGGGTCTGAATACTTTCCGTACCCACTGTATAAGGTATGCTCTCCACCTTTCTGCTGCTCCGTTATTGTCCCCTTCTTTATGGGCTAATAATAATATTCCATAACTGACTGGTTTTAATATCCTAGGTGGAACCTATAAAAGTGCATTATGTAAAAAAAAATAAAAAAACACACACAATACATCATTTATTAGAAAGTATTAGTTTTTTTATTGCACTAACATTAAGTGTGAATACAAAGAAATTAGGAGCTCTGGTGGGTTGGACATGTAGTATGTAAAGCATTGCCAGTGCCAGGACAAGGTCATCCAGTGCCCAGGAAGAAAGTGGCAAACTGCACCCCCTCCTTCATTCATAGGGATAATAGTGGTGCTGCGGCACCATGCAGTTTGAGGCCCGTGAAAGTGTGTGCATTAGCAGATGCATGGGGGTGCCATCAGTGAAACTGCTGTGTTTGCGGTCCTAGCATCCAAGGACTAGGTGGCAGTGCCATCTTAAGAGCATTAAAGGGCCCCGGGCAATGCAGTGCACTGGGGCCCTGCCTACACAATCACCTACAAGAATAAAAATGCAAATTATCGATAAGGCTATATTTATTGGTACAGCAGTGCCAGGGAAATGACACTTTCCAAGTTCGGCGGCTGGATCCGGTAAACACACGCACAGATGGGAGTCAGACTCGACTGTCCTGTGTGTGCCTGTTCCCGTGGAGGCCAACAGGCATTCCTGCAGTTGTGGGTTCCCTGACAGCAGCGCAGGACCGACAGGCGCATGCCACCTGCTAAGTTCGGCAGTGGGATGCACATGGGAATCGGGACTAATGCTTGGCTGGGGCTGGGTCGCTGGGTAGGTGGGGCCCCTGGGCAGCTGCCCAGCGTGCCCATTCGGTAAGATGGCCCTGCTAGGCCCTTTCAGTGAGGCAGGAAAACCACAGAAGCTCCCCCCACTACATATTAGGAGGACAGCGCCATCTGCCCAATACTTCTCCTGGCCCTGGCCCTGGCCCTATAATAAACACTATCATCAAACTTATGCTGGCCAGAGATGTCTTATTTTTTTGGTCAGCCAGAGGGCTGATTGAAAAAAATAAAGAGATTCCCCCATCCACTCGCTGCGCTATTGTTTTCTGACAGCAGGGACTCTACCTCTGTCAAAATACACTAATCTATAGCTGCAGCCCTCTGATCTATGAAAGTTTTCCAATGGCCATAGATGGATAGACATTTGGCTGGTCCCTGCTGAATCTGCTAAATTGTATTATTTAGCATACACATAGAAACAATAAAGATGGACAACACAAAGCATACAAAAACGAAAGTATTAGGATTGAAAGAATGGAGTTAAGGTAAAGCGTACACATTTAACTTACAGAAAGAACACACATATTTGTAGAATAAACAGGTAGGGAAAAATACATAAGGCCTGTCCAAGTCAGTGTCTCCCTGCTAATAAAGTTGTGTTTGTTAATGTTTCATGAAGCATCTTGTAGCCAGGCAAAGTCTTCTTTCTCCACTGCAGCTGGCGCTCAAACCACAAGGGCATTGCAGAGGGAGAGGAAGTCAAAAGGAACATGGTTCCTCTATGGTTTCACTGGGGCAGCTATTAGATTGGATTCTGGCGCCCCATGGGACTTTGGCAGCCATCTTGTGTCAGGCAGAGTCAATTTAAAACACTGGCTCCCGGGCATGGTGTGCATTTTGTATGTGGGTAGTGTAGGGACAGGTCACCCCTCTGTCGGGGACAGTGTTTGGCGGCAGGCAGAGGTTCCAGACGAGTAGGGAAAATGTAGGGACACGCCATTCTTCCCACTTGAGTACGGATCAGCCAGGCCACATTCTGCCCCTCAATACAGATGCTGTCCATGTACCTGAGACCTACTACAATACTTATTGCTGTAACAACATGTGAGTGCACCCAGTTAGGTTGCCTCCCCATAGGGTTAGATGTTCTTTGCTGAACTTTAGCTTTAATTCTGTTGGGGTTTTTGGACATTTTATTATATTGCAGCCTACCAATCCTTAAAAATGGTGGCTCCAATCATTTTAATTTTATAGGAATGTTTTCCTTAATGTCCACCTGGCAATCTGGCCTGAAACACACTTTCTGTCTTAGGGTGGCTCTGTTCTGGATGAAGAAGCAGCGGAGACACCTTTGGACAGCTTTGAACACTTTTTACCCACTTAACGACCGTCCGCCACAGTTTGACTGCGGCAGGACGGCTCTGTCCCGCGAAACAACGTACCTGTACGTCGCTAAGTGGGACTGCTAGCAGGGGCGTGCACCCATTCGCCACAGAGGAAGCTGATCAGCAGTTCCAAGAGGCCGCAACTGCCATTGGTGATCGCTCCTCGTGGAGACAGAATGGCGGTCTGTCGTTGTTCTATCAGTTATGAACACAGGGATCCTCTGTTCCTCTTATTTACGAACACAGGTGTCTGTGTTCATGCAGAAAGCCCACCCCTCCACACCCCCTAGGGACACATTTAACCCCTTGATCACCCACAATGTTAACCCCTTCCCTGCCAGTGTCATTAGTACAGTAACAGTGCATATTTTTAGCACTGATTACTGTAGTAATGTCACTGATCCCCCCAAAAATGTCAGTTAGGTGTCTGATCTGTCTGCCGCAATGTCGCAGTCCTGCTAAAAATGCCTGATCGCTGCTATTACTAATTAAGTAAAAAAAAAATACGTAAATCTTTCCCTTAGTTTGTAGACGAGATAACTTTTGCGCAAACCAAACAATATACACTTATTGGGATTTTTTTAACCATAAATATGTGGCAGAATACAAATTTGCCTAAAATTATGAAAAATTAGATTTTTAATTATTTTTTTTTATATAGGGAATCTTTTATAGCAGAAAGTAAAAAATATTTTTTTTTATTTTTTTTTCAGAATTGTCGCTCTTTTTTTGTTTATAGCGCAAAAATTAAAAAAAGAAAAGAAAAAAAAATTGCACAGGTGATCAAATACCACCAAAACAAAGCTCTGTTTGTGGGGGGAAAAAAGGACATCAATTTTATTTGGGTACAGTGTCGCACAACCGCGCAATTGTCAGTTAAAATAACGCAGTGCTGTATCGCAAAAAATGGCCTGGTCATTAAGGGGGTAAAACCTTCCGGTCCAGAAGTGGCTGAACGGATGAAGCAACCTTTTTTCCTTTCGGGATAAAGGTTTTTCATAAATAATAAAAGTTGACCAATGTAAGCACCCTTGTCAGTCTTAAATGATTTAGCTCAACCCTCTAACTGCTGCTTTTGCTGGACAATGTGGTCTGTTAACCACTTTGCCGCTGCTCACTAGAGCTCTACTGCGGCAAAGTGGCTCGATAACGTCTGGCGACGTAGACTTACGTCGCCAGACATTCCCCTCTCTCGGCGGCACGCACGCGCCACCGGAGGCTCGCTCCCACTGTATTCAGTCACAGCGGGAGTCGGGCCAGGGGAGGGGCGATCGCCGCAGCTCTTTTACCCGATCCGGGGAATCGAGTGTGGAGATCCGCCTGCTTGTGTAAACACAAGCGGGCGGATCTCCTAAGTGACAGGCAGGGTCAGATTGCAGGGTTCAGCATAGCTGAACCTGAGATCTGTCCCTGTGTCACATAGTCCCCTCCCCCCATACACGTCAGTAAGCACCAGGCATACATTAACCCCTTTATCACCAACAAAAATTAACCCCTTCCCTGCCAGTGTCATTTTTACAGTAATAGTGCATATTTTTAGCACTGATTACTGTAGTAATGTCACTGGTACCCCCAAAAGTGTCAAAAATGTCAGTCAAGGGTCCGATCTGTCCGCCGCAATGTCGCAGTCCCGCAAAAAAAATCGCAGATCGCCACCATTACTCGTTAAAAAAAAAAAACACCAAAAACGACAGAAATCTTTCCCTTAGTTAGTAAACGCAATAACTTTTGCGCAAACCAATCAAAATACGCTTATTGCGGGTTTTTTTACCAAACATATGTAGCAGAAAACAAATTGGCCTAAAATGATAAAATATTTTGATTTTCACATTTTTTGGGGGGGGGAATTTCATATAAAAAAATGTGAAAAATATTGTTACTTTTTCAAAACTGTCGCTCTTTTTTTGTTTATAGCGCAAAAAGTACAAATCGCACAGGTGATCAAATTTTTGTTGGGAAAAAGAGGACGTAAATTTCGTTTGGGTACGGCGTTGCATGACCACACAATTGTCAGTTAAAGTCGCACAGTGCCGAATCGCAAAAAGTGGCCCAGACGTAAGACAGCAAAATCCTCCGGTGGTAAAGTGGTTAAAGAAAATTGAAGAAATAACAGACTTATTGGCAGGATCACCGGGTAAATATACATTGTAAAACGGAATGCAGCCACCACATCTAAGAATTGGTAAGCTGCAGTACAATAACATTCTTAGGGTTTATATTTATTATCAGGTCTACTTTAGTGGGGTTTACTGAAAAAATGTGTTAATAAATAACACTTGTATGTATTGGAAAGAAGAGACAGAATCAAATCAAACAGATCTTTTTATATCTGTACCTTGGAAAAAACTGTGATTCTGTTTTGCTTGCAGGAAACACATGTAGCTGGAGGAAAGCACTTACATTTAAAGGATGTGTCAGTCATGCATATTTCAGTGCTTATAGCGGGGGAGACTCAGTGGTAGTTAGTAAATCTGTTAGATTTATCCAATTCAGCTTCAATATGATTCCGTAGGCAGATAATATGGCTGTAGCTGTCAAATGCAATAATTGCTCGAGTGTCATTATGTATTTATATATTCCTCCTTTCTCTTTCCAAATACATTGACTGATTGCCCTAACGCCTAGGTTTTATAGTCTTTTGACTTTATTAATATATATCATTGGCATGATAATTTAAGGAATAGTTTCAAATGGGGCTGTGGAAAATACAATATAGATGTAAATTTCTTCTGTTTAAAAGAAACCAATACTTAGAAGTCAGCTAAAAATGATGTAGCGCTTTTTACAACCCCAAAGCAAAAAATTAGGATATAAAAAAAAAATAACGAAAAATGCAATATATATATATAGTGTATTGCTCATAAGTTTACATACCCTGGCAGAATTTATGATTTCTTGGCCATTTTTCCGAGAATATTAATAACACAAAAACTTTTCTTTCACTCATGGTTAGTGTTTGGCTGAAGCCATTTATTATCAATCAACTGTGTTTACTCTTTTTAAATCATAATGACAACAGAAACTACCCAAATGACCCTGATCAAAAGTTTACATACCCTGGTGATTTTGGCCTGATAACATGCACACAAGTTGACACAAAAGGGGTTTAAATGGCTATTAAAGGTAACCATCCTCACCTCTGATCTGTTTGCTTGTAATTATTGTGTGTGTATAAAAGGTCAATGAGTTCCTGGACTCCTGACTGACCCTTGCATCTTTCATCCAGTGCTACACTGACGTTTCTGGATTCTGAGTCATGGGGAAAGCAAAAGAATTGTCAAAGGATCTGTGGGAAAAGGTAGTTGAACTGTATAAAACAGGAAAGGGATATAAAAAGATATCCAAGGAATTGAGAATGCCAATCAGCAATGTTCAATGTTCAAGAAGTGGAAAATTAGGTGTTCTGCTGAAACCAAACAGGTAGATCAACTAGAGTTAAAAATAAAATAAAAGCCACAACTGCCAGGAAAATTGTTGGGGATGCAAAGAAAAACCCACAAATAACTTCAGGTGAAATACAGGACTCTCTTAAAACATGTTGTGTGGCTGTTTCAAGATGCACAATAAGGAGGCACTTGAAGAAAGATGGCCTGCATGGTCGAGTCGCCAGAAGAAAGAAATTACTATGCAAATGCCACAAAGTATCCCGCTTACAATACGCCAAACAGCACAGAGACAAGCTTCAAACCTTCTGGCACAAAGTCATTTGGAGTGATGAGACCAAAATCGAGCTTTATGACCATAAACGCTACATTTGGAGAGGAGTCAACAAGGCCTATGATGAAAGAACACCATTCCTACTGTGAAATACGGAGGTGGATAGCTGATGTTTTGGGGATGTGTGAGCTACAAAGGCACAGGAAATTTGGTCAGAATTGATGGCAAGATGAATGCAGTATGTTATCAAAAAATACTGGTGGAAAATTTGCATTCATCAGCCTGGAAGCTGCGCATGGGACGTACTTGGACATTTCAACATGACAGTGATCCTAAACACAAGGCCAAGTCGACCTGTCATTGGCTACAGCAGAATAAAGTGAAGGTTCTGGAGTGGCCATCTCAGTCTCCTAACCTCAATATCATTGAGTCACTCTGGGGAGATCTCAAACGTGTAGTTTATGCAAGACAGCCCAAGAATTTGCAGGAACTGGAGGCTTTTTGCCAGGAAGAATGGGCAGCTTTACCATCTGAGAAGATAAAGAGCCTCATCCACAAATACCACAAAAGACTTCAAGCTGTCATTGATGTTAAAGCGGGCAATACAAGGTATTAAGAACTGGGGTATGTAAACTTTTGATCAGGGTCATTTGGGTAGTTTCTGTTGTCACTGTGATTTATAAAAGAGTAAACACAGTTGATTGATAATAAATGGCTTCAGCCAAACACTAACCATGAGTGAAAGAAAAGTATTTGTGTTGTCATTCACATTTTCTGAAAAATGGCCAAGAAATCATAAATTCTGCCAGGGTATGTAAACTTATGAGCACAATAGTGCATCCGGAAAGAATACCCAGCGCTTCACTTTTCCCACATTTTGTTATGTTACAGCCTTATTCCAAAATTGATTAAATTCATTATTTTCCTCAAAATTTTACAAACAATACCCATAATGACAACGTGAAAGAGGTTTGTTTTAATTTCTTTGCAAATTTATGAAAAATAAAAAACAAAAAAAGTAGCCTTTGCTCAATACTTTTTTGAAGCTCCTTTGGCACCAATTACAGCCTCAAGCCTTTTTGAGTATGATGCTACAAGCTTGGCACATCTATTGTTGGGCAGTTTCTCCCATTCTTCTTTGCAGGACCTCTCAAGCTCCATCAGGTTGGATGGGGAACATAGGTGCTCAGCCATTTTCAGATCTCTCCAGAGATGTTTAATCGGGTTCAAGTCTGGACATTGGCTGGGCCACTCAAGGATATTATTCACATTGTCCCATAACCACTCCTTTGTTATCTTGGCTGTGTGCTTAGGGTCGTTGTCCTGTTGGAAGATGAACCTTCTCCCCAGTCTGAGGCGCAGAGTGCTCTACAGCAGGTTTTCATCAAGGATGTCTCTGTACATTGCTGCATTCATCTTTCCCTCGATTCTGACTAGTCTCCCAGTTCCTGCCACAGAAAAACATCCCAATAGCATGATGCTGCCACCACCATGCTTCACTATGGGGATGGTATTGGCCAGGTGATGAGCGGTGCCTTGTTTCCTCCAGACATGATGGTTGCCATTCAGGCTAAAGAGTTCGAACTTTGTTTCATCAGACCAGAGAATATTTTGTTCTCATGGTCTAAGAGTCCTTCAGGTGCCTTTTGGCAAACTCCAGGTGGGCTGTCATGGGCCTTTTACTGAGGAGTGGCTTCCGTCTACCATACAGGTCTAATTGGTGGATTCCTTCAGAGATGGTTGTTCTTCTGGAAGTTTCTCCCCTCTCCACAGAGAAACGCTGGAGCTCTGTCTGAGTAACAATCGGGTTCTTGGTCACCTCCCTGACTAAGGCCCTTCTGCCCCTGCTTATTAGCTCTGATTGCCACCTGACACCGCAATCTTTCCCCGCTGAGAGATAAGGCTGGTCGGCTGTTGTAAACACAGCCAATTGTCCTCCCTGGGATGATCACAGAGCTCATGTGGTCCTGCTATATAGGATCACATGTCTCTATGATCATCTCAGAAGTCACGCCCCCCACAGTTAGAATCACTCCCCTAGGCTCACATTTAACCCTTGATTACCCACAGGGTTAACCCCTTCCCTGCCAATGGCATTATTACAGTAACAGTGCATATTAATAATAAAAATCGCTGATCGCCGCTATTACTAGTAAAAAAAAAAAATATATAAAAATGACTTAAATCTTTCCCCTAGTTTGTAGACTCGAAAACTTTTGCACAAATCAATCAATATATACTTACTGGGATTTCTTTTACCAAAAATACTGTATGTGGCAGAATACAAATTGGCCTAAAATGATGAAAAGATTTGATTTTACATTTTTTTTTTATTGGGAATGTTATACAGCAGAAAGTAAAAAAATATTGTTTTTTTTTCAGAATTGTCACTCTTTTTTTGTTAATAGCGCAAAAAAGAAAAAAAAACGCACATGTGATCAAATAACACAAAAAGAAAGCTCTGTTTGTGGGGAAAAAAAGGACATCAATTTTATTTGGGTACAGTGTCACACGACCACGCAATTGTCAGTTAAAATAACACAGTGCCGTATTGCAAAAAATGGCCTGGTTATTAAGGGGTAAAATCTTCTGGTCAGAAGTGGTTTACAAGCTATTTTCCTAATTTTCTCTGACATTGTAGCATCAACTGTACCTGCATATTTAGTAATAGTGAATGTTTGGCATTGACTACATTTCTCCAACATATAATAGGGCAATAACAAATCCATTATAAACACAATAAAATCATTTTTTGCTTTGTCCGCTACAATTTCCAGGTTTAAGTTTAAGAAAGCTTTCATGAACTTATATCTGTTCTTAGATTCTGTATACTTGTAATATAGTCTGTATTTGATTTAATATTTGCCTAATTATTTTCTGTTATTGAAGCTTTGATTACATTTTCACAGCAAGGATGGACCAACAAAACATATTCACCGACCACCCCCCCCCCCCCACCACCGTTTAATTAGATTGTTGGAAGCAAAGAGAAATACCAAATAAATTCTTTCAGGTTCAAGGGAGCATTTTACCTGTTCCCAGGGCTGGCGCTACCTGCAAGGCAACCTAGGGAGCTGCCTAGGGCGCAACTTAGCAGGGGGCACCAGCATCCTGTTGCACCCGGAATCAGTATGGACCACCAGCCGGTGCAGAGCCGCACAGGCACTCCTCATGCTGTGCCGCCTGAGTGCTACACAGCAAGCCACGCTATGTGAGGGCTGAGGGCTCCAGCGTTGCCGAAATTCCCATAAGAAAGCATTGAATAATGCTTTTTTTGGGGAGGTCTAATGCACATGCGATGACATCCGCTACTCCATAGAGGTACATGGAGCATTCCATCAGGTCCGCCTGAAAAACTGACAGGCGGATCTGATTGGAAAGCCCGTGTGAAGGGGGCCTTAGTCTTTTTTCCTATTAGGTAGGACTGGCAAATTTAAAATCGATAAGAAGTATATGTAGGGGGTGGAAATCCAAATGTTCTCTTATATACTTTGTCATATCGATCAATTTCCTGTTCAGCCATAGAGATGAAACCACTCTATTCCTAGAAAAAGTGCTCCCATAGGATATGTGCTCAATATGCTGTTAATACTAATTTTAAAGTCAGTGTTTTATTAAACAGCACATGTTTACAATCCACATTAATAAGTGCTTCTCTGAATTTTTTAAACCTTTATTTTTAAAAACTCAGTGTTTTTGTTGCCGTTGTTGTTTTATTGATTACTTTGTTGTGGTCAGTATGAATAATAAAAAAAATTGATTATAAACTAAGAATGTTAAAGCTCATTTTTATTCAAATAATAAACCAAGCAGATTTTCATTGTGCTAAAGTGTGTGTAAATTCAAACAATGAACTCCACCTATTTGCTCCCATTTGGGTTGGTAAATACAGTATCTCACAAAAGTGAGTACACCTCCCACATTTTTGTAAATATTTTATTATATTTTTTCATGTGACAACACTGAAGAAATGACACTTTGCTACAATGTAAAGTAGTGAATGTACAGCTTGTATAACAGTGTAAATTTGCTGTCACCTCAAAATAACAACACATAGCCATTAATGTCTAAACCGCTGGCAACAAATAGGAGTACGCCCCTAAGTGAAAATGTCCAACTTGGGCCCAATTAGCCATTTTACCTCCTGGTGTCATTGTAACGCTCCTGCGTTTTCTGAAACAAGATGGATTTGCAGCTGCAGAAAAACTCCACTCAGCAGTCATGTAGAGATACGTTGAAATACCAATTCCAACTCCCAAGACTCATCACTGTGGTCTGTCTGATTCAGCATACAAATATACACACTCAATAAGATGTTCCTGGAGTGATAGATGTATATAGCAGTATAGTGGTGATGAGCTGAAGAGACAGGTATGAACAGTGACAATAGGTGAACAGCACTTGAGAGAAATGTTCATGAGAGTATAGATGGTAACAGGTGGGATGCAGATAGGTTAGCAATCATGTATGGTAGTAGGTGGTAGGACAGCAGATGACATACAGGAGAGACTAACCCAGTGCAAGGATAGATGTTAGTAGGCTCAAGAGCTAGCAATCTAAACAACAGTGCAGATGATAGTTACAGTCCTTAATATGCAGAGCTAGATAGTGTAAGCTTAGTAGGAAGGTTATGGAGGATTCCCCTGCGGGGTACTTATCACTAATAGCAAGCAGTAGTAGAGAGGTTCGGTATGAGCGAGTGATCCGGTAGCGGGATACAGGGATCAGCAGCGAGGTTCCGACAGCGAGGTACGCTTGTAAGCATATGAGCTTCAAGGCAGGTTGAACGAACATGTGAGTGAGAACGCCGGCGGTTGAAATAGCCGCTCTGCGGCGCTCAGTGATGACAGCATCGGTTTTAAAGGTGTATGCGCACCTACCAGAAGAGAATGGTGGGACGCATACACTGAATTGGAAAGTGGAATAAGGGTACCAGAGGTACCAGAACATTACAGTCATGTGACTCGTTAGTGTTAAAAGGTCTCCGGTGTAAATTGGGAGCAGTGGTGTTAAATTTGGTGTTATCACTCTCACTCTCTCATACTGGTCACTGGAAGTTCAATATGGCACCTAGTGGCAAAGAACTTTCTGAGGATCTGAAAAAAAGAATTGTTGCTCTACATAAAGATGGCCTAGGCTATAAGAAGATTGCCAAGACCCTGAAACTGAGCTGCAGCACGGTGGCCAAGACCATACAGCCGTTTAACAGGACAGGTTCCACTCAGAACAGGCCTCGCCATGGTCCACCAAAGTAGTTGAGTGCACGTGCTCAGCGGCATATCCAAGGCAGCTGCCCCTTTTGCCCGCCCTAAAGACGGCTTTGTGTTGGACACATTCTGCAGGCCGCTGGACCCCGCTTAAGATACAGGAACAGGATGTGCTGTGGAGATTAGGACACCATATGTCCATTCACATCGGCATTGACTACATTTCTCCAACATATAATAGGGCAATAACAAATCCATTATAAAGACAATAAAAGCATTTTCTCTTACGTCCTCCGACAGTCGCCGCCTCTTCATATTCGTCACTAATGGGGTTATTGACCTTTACTCCGTAGGAGTAGCTAGGCAACAGAATATATTAATATCAAAGCTTTTAGCATATCCCACCCCCAGGGGGTGGTCCCCTCAGTCAATACCTCCTTGCTTCCTGCTTACCAACTCAGTTTCACATGCCTAGCTCAGGAGTACGCAGGCTGTTCCTGTGCTGGGGCTCTTAGTCTCAGCCACTTTTCTCTTTTTTGGTTTTATTTGAAGTTTTTTCTCTTTCTTTTACTTAGCTGTTTATTTCCAGCATTAGTTAGTTCTTCTGATGAAGATGATTGTGCGGAGCTGGGTCTCAGTCTGGCCACCCTGGATCCCAGGGCTCAGGGCCAGGGGCTTCCCAGCCTGCCATCGAGCGTTCAGCTTAGGTTTTGCCCTGGCACATTGAACGACCCATCCCTGTTCGCTGCAGGGATGCTATCGGTGAGGTGGCTACCTCACTGGACGCCATTGCGGTTTCACACCGCAACTCCACTGCGTCATGCTTGCGACACTCCCTGTCCTCAGTACTGCGGTTTGGTCGCTGGAGCAGGCTCCCCACGCCCTCCGGACTGGTAAGTGTATCTCTATGTGGGGACCTGTCTTTTTTGGGTGTCAGTCTGGGACCGTGTGACCCTGCATGTCTGTGTGGCTGCTGTGCTCCCTGTCAGCTCCTGTGTGCACTTGCTGCCTGTGTGTGGGCTGTGAGGGGGGGGGGGCTCTCCCGCTCTGCTGGGTGTCATATGAAGCAGTAAGATTTTAGACATGCTGTGCGGCGATCGCTGCCTAGGGCGCAACTTAGCAGGGGGCACCAGCATCCTGTTGCACCCGGAATTAGTATGGACCGCCAGCCGGTGCAGAGCCTCATACTGTGCCACCTGAGGGCTACACAGCAAGCCACGCTATGTGAGGGCTGAGGGCTCCAGCGTTGCCGAAATCCCCATAAAAAAGCATTGAATAATGCTTTCCTTTGGGGAGGTCTAATCAGAGCTCAAAGGAAGGGGGGACACCCCCGAAACGCGTAAGCTTTATTTAGAGGTCCACATCTTACCACGGTCTGTACCAGCGAACTACGCCCAGTGGACATTCTCGGTGGACTTATCCTACTTTGTGCCTATTTTTTATCCATTTTTGTGAGTATGATGTACATACGATTTTAAACAATAAATTGTTTTAAAGGTAATGCGCTAGGCTGGTGCACCCTCTGCATTTTTTTATTTTCAGCCATTATATTTTTGTACTGGAGTTTAGGAACACTTAAAGTGAAAATAAACTCCGCTATATATATATCTATATATATTTTTTTTATTATTTGAGCTCCCAGGAGCTTTCTGGCTGGATGTGCTTAAAATGCGCCACATATTAGCAAATTATGGCTGATTCACCTGTTAAAAGATGCCCTCCAGCACTGCGCTGTCAGGGCTCCTGCTGGTCCCAGGTGTGTCCATCTTCTCCCAGGCTTCTTTCCGAGTTCTGTCTCTTCAGCCAATTAAATGGTCAGACCATGATGATGCCCCCCCCCCCGCATGTAGACACGAGTCACATCATCTTTGGCACAGAGCGGAGTCATAAATGTACGCTGAGTTGCACGTGCATAGCCCAGTGTACATTGCCGCTGACAATAAGGTGGAAGCATTTATGACAGACGAGACCAATAGTATCTGTTTTGTCATGAACACCTTACCAGTCAGAAGTTTTGAATTTTCTCAGTTTAATTCTGCATTAACCACTTCAGTTTTACTGCTACAGGGTGGTCGCTGTGCACCGGATCACATATACCATATTTTTGCGACCATAAGGCGCACCAGATTATAAGGCGCAGTATCAGCTAAAGGTAAATTTTCAAACTATTTTCTATTTTCATATATATAAGGCGCACCGGATTATAAGGCGCAGTATCAGTTAAAGGTAAATTTTCAAACTATTTTCATATATATAAGGCGCACCGGATTATAAGGCGCACTTTTTTTTTTGCAACGTTGATTTATTGCCATGGAAACTTTTCTTCTTTGCAAGACGTAGGTCATCTTCTTGCTTTCTCCACTTGCGCACCGTGGACTCATTAATGTTGAATTCTCTAGCTGCAGATCTATTTCCATGTTCTTTTGCATGGTTGATTGCTTTCAATTTGAAATCTGCCTCGTAAGCAAGTCTCCTTTGTGGAGCCATTTCGAAGTCACTTTGGATTTACAGGATTTCTGATTTCTGTTTCAAGTTTGTTGCTGCGCAATGTGAAATGGAAATTGTTTTGAGATCCCTTCAATACTCAAGGTTCATATATAAGGCGCACCAGATTATAAGGCGCACCAGATTATAAGGCGCACTGCCGGTTTTTGATCAAATTTTAGGATTTTCAGTGCGCCTTATAGTCCGAAAAATACGATATGTACATGATCCAACACTTCAGAGTAGCAGGCGTGAATGCACGCCAACGCGGGCTCGTTTCCCATGTGCATATGCACAGCAGGTGCCGATCAGTGGTTACAGCAGACTCAATGTCCGCCTGCACCCACTGATCATTCCTTACAAAGGCAGAACGGCAGTCTGCCTATGTAAACAGAGCAGATTGACGTTCTGACAGGAGGAAAGGCATGGATCCTGTGTTCCTGCAAAGCAGGGACAAAGATCTGTGTCTTCCCTTAGTAAAAGCACCTCCCACACAGTACACAAACACTGGCTAGGAACACAGTTAACCCTTTGGTGCCCCTGATGTTAACCCCTTCCCAGCCCAGCACTGTCATTAGTACAGTGACAGTGCATCATTTTAGCACTTTTCACTGTATTAGTGTCACTGGTTTCCAAAAAAGGGTTTGTAAGTGTCCAATTTGTCTGCCGCATTATCACAGGCCTGCTATAAATCGCTGATCGCCCCCATTACTAAGAAAAAAAAAAAAAGAAGAAAAATAATAAATAAAAATCCCATAAATATATCCCATAGTTTGTAAACGCTATAAATTTTGCGCAAACCAATCCAAGGGTATGAAAATTAAAAAAAAACAAAAAAAAACGACTTGTCCAAGGGACTAAATCGCTGTCCCAATATACTTGTCCCTCATGACAATCTACTTGTCCTGTTAAAAATCAAAATAATAATTTTAATCAAATCCATATTTAAATTTAAAGTTGCTTTTAGGAATCTTTGAGGCTTTTAAAAACAAAAGGGGCATTTGGCTGACTTTAACTTTTAATAATTTTAACAATGCGATGTTGATTTCCTACTCAGCAGAAGCGCATCTGCTGAGTAAGTAAATGAGGTGCCAGCCCAATGAGAAAAAAAAAACAATTTTCCTTCAGGTTACCCTAACACATGGAAATACTTGGGTAATACTTGGAAATACTGAGGTACAAGCGCACGCTGAGCAGCCTAATCAAGCTCCTGTGTTTGTTCCGGTAAGCGCCGGTTCACATTGCAGCGACGCTACTTCGCACCGCGACCTCGGAGGTCGCAGTGCGAGCAGCGCGCCGCGACCTCGGAGCGGCCGCCACGGACTTTATAACATTGAAGTCTATGGCGGTCGCCTCCTGGTCGCCCCAAAGAAGCTCCGGACCCTTTTTCTAGGTCGGAGCGACTTGTGTCGCTCCTATTAGAACGGGTCCGCAGCTTCCCTATGGGAGGCGACCTGCGGCGACCTGTGAGGCGACCAGGTCGCCTCACAGGTCGCCCTAGTGTGAACCGGCACTAAAGGATAAGTTAACCTTAAAAAATAAATAAATAAAAATAAATGCACATTTTTTTGAAGTTAAAAAGTTGTGCATTTATATATATATATATATATATATATATTTTTTTTTTTTTAGGGGCCTGGAAAGCATGGCACCATCGATCAGCAGCAGATCCCGGGTGCCATGCAGGACTCCTGCAGACTGTCTGTGTAAGCTGTCTACCCTTTCATCGTACGAGCAGGCAGTTTCACACCGACCAGGAGAATCAATGAACTACCACAGCGTTTAACAGTGCCGTGGTAGTTCATTGAGAACTACAAGTCCCACTATCCAGCGGCGCCCGCTATTCTGGTCCTGGGCCCGCAGATGGGCAAGCAAAGCCTAGGATACATAGTGGGGGTGGGGATGCTTTACCGGCATGAGCCCCGCTGCTTGCCCGCAGCAGGGCTAAATGTAGAAAAAAATTTGACCTGCCCGGCGCCTGGAAACTGCATGTTCCAGGCATCGGGTGATACAAATTGCGCATGTCTGAAATCAATATACGCTTTAAAAAGTGTCAAAAATGTCAGTTAGGGGTCCGATCTGTCCGCCGCAATGTCGCAATCCAGCTAAAAATCGCCGATCATCGCCATTACTAGTAAAATAAATAAATAAAAATGACATAAATCTTTCCCTTAGTTGTTAGACATGATAACCTTTGCGCAAACCAATCAAAATGACGCTTATTGCGATTTTTTTTTTTTTAACGAAAATATGTAGCAGAATACAAATTGGCCTAAAAGGATTACATTTTTTGATGTTTAATTTTATGTTATATAGCAGAATGTGAAAAATACTGCTTTTTTTTCAGAATTGTCGCTCTTTTTTTTTTTATAGTGCAAAAAAAAAAAAAAAAAAATCGCACAGGTGATCAAATACCACCAAAAGAAAGCTCTATTTGTGGGGAAAGAAGGGACATCAATTTTATTTTGGTACAGTGACGCACGATCGCGCAATATTCCAGCAAAATAACAAAATGCCAAATCGCAAACAATGGCCTGGTAATTAAGGGGGCAAATCCTTCCGGTCCAAAAGTAGTTAATGAAGAAATTCGATTTTTTTTACATTTTTTTATTGGATAGGTTTTTTTAGCAGAAAGTAAAAAATATTGTTTTTTTTTTTTTTAACCTTCCTAGCGGTATTCCCGAGCGTGACTCGGGGTTAGATTTTAGAGCCAAAAGCGGTAACCCCGAGCCACACTCGGGGTAGCGCTAGGAAGATCGCTGGATCCTGGTAGAGGTTTTACTTACCTATTCTCCGGGATCCAGCGAAGAATGCGGGTGGTATGCGGCGGCGGAGCTTCCTCCCGATCGTCTGCGAGCCCCGTCTTCCGTCTCCGGCGACGTGACGTTCGCAGGGGGGTGGAACCGGCGGCAAATTCAAATGTAAAACACACCAAACACACTGATACCATTCAAAATAGAAAAAATTCACATTACATTGCCCCCCAGTGCCCTTTCCTGCAGTTTTACTGTACTTTTTATGTAAATATATATATATATATATATATATATATATATATATATATATATATATATATATATATATATATATATGTATATGTATATATACATATATATACAGTGGGTACGGAAAGTATTCAGACCCCCTTAAATTTTTCACTCTTTGTTATATTGCAGCCATTTGCTAAAATCATTTAGGTTCATTCTTCTTCCTCATGAATGTACACATAGCACCCCATACTGACAGAAAAACACAGAATTGTTGACATTGTTGCAGATTTATTGAAAAAGAAAAACTGAAATATCACATGGTCCTAAGTATTCAGACCCTTTGCTCAGTATTTAGTAGAAGCCCCCTTTTGATCTAATACAGCCAGGAGTCTTTTTGGGAAAGATGCAACAAGTCTTTCACACCTGTATTTGGGGATCCTCTGCCATTCCTCCTTGCAGATCCTCTCCAGTTCTGTCAGGTTGGATGGTAAACGTTGGTGGACAGCCATTTTTAGGTCTCTCCAGAGATGCTCAATTGGGTTTAAGTCAGGGCTCTGGCTGGGCCATTCAAGAACAGTCACGGAGTTGTTGTGAAGCCACTCCTTCGTTATTTTAGCTTTGTGCTTAGGGTCATTGTCTTGTTGGAAGGTAAACCTTCGTCCCAGTCTGAGGTCCAGAGCACTCTGGAGAAGGTTTTTGTCCAGGATATCCCTGTACTTGGCCGCATTCATCTTTCCCTCGATTGCAACCAGTCGTCCTGTCCCTGCAGCTGAAAAACACCCCCACAGCATGATGCTGCCACCACCATGCTTCACTGTTGGGACTGTATTGGACAGGTGATGAGCAGTGCCTGGTTTTCTCCACACATACCGCTTAGAATTAAGGCCAAAAAGTTCTATTTTGGTCTCATCAGACCAGAGAATCTTATTTCTCACCATCTTGGAGTCCTTCAGGTGTTTTTTAGCAAACTCTATGCGGGCTTTCATGTGTCTTACACTGAGGAGAGGCTTCCTTCGGGCCACTCTGCCATAAAGCCCCGACTGGTGGAGGGCTGCAGTGATGGTTGTTTTTCTACAACTTTCTCCCATCTCCTGACTGCATCTCTGGAGCTCAGCCACAGTGATCTTTGGGTTCTTCTTTACCTCTCTCACCAAGGCTCTTCTCCCCCGATAGCTCAGTTTGGCCGGAGGGCCAGCTCTAGGAAGGGTTCTGGTCGTCCCAAACGTCTTCCATTTGAGGATTATGGAGGCCACTGTGCTCTTAGGACCTTAAGTGCAGCAGAAATCTTTTTGTAACCTTGGCCAGATCTGTGCCTTGCCACAATTCTGTCTCTGAGCTCTTCAGGCAGTTCCTTTGACCTCATGATTCTCATTTGCTCTGACATGCATTGTGATCTGGAAGGTCTTATATAGACAGGTGTGTGGCTTTCCTAATCAAGTCCAATCAGTATAATCAAACACAGCTGGACTCAAATGAAGGTGTAGAACCATCTCAAGGATGATCAGAAGAAATGGAAAGCACCTGAGTTAAATATATGAGTGTCACAACAAAGGGTCTGAATACTTAGGACCATGTCATATTTCAGTTTTTCTTTTTTAATAAATCTGCAACAATGTCAACAATTCTGTGTTTTTCTGTCAGTATGGGGTGCTATGTGTACATTCATGAAGAAGAAGAATGAACCTAAATGATTTTAGCAAATGGCTGCAATATAACAAAGAGTGAAAAATTTAAGGAGGTCTGAATACGTTCCGTACCCACTGTGTATATATATATATATATATATATATATATATGTATATTTACGTATATATATATATATATATATATATATACGTAATTCTTGTGAATGAGCAGCCCAAACCAACTGTATGCATTATATATATATATATATATATATATATATATATATATATATATATATATATATATATATGTATATATATATGTATACATAATGTGTATATATATATATATATATATATATATATATTATATATAATAAATATATACAGTTGGTTTGGGCTGCTCATTCACAAGAATTACATGCAAAATAATGGTACCGCTTTCAGCACCTAAAATCCAAAAGAATCATACCGCCAGGGAGGTTAATTGTTGGTCTTTTTTTGTTTATAGTGCAAAAAATGAAAAATACAGAGGTGATCAAATCTCCCCACAAGACAGCTCTCTTTGTGGGAAAAAAGGACATCAATTTTATTTGGGTACAGTGTCCTATGACGGCACAATTGTCAGTTAAAGTAACGCAGTGCCGTATCGCAAAAAATGCCCTGGTCATGAAGGGGGTAAATCTTCCAGAGCTGAAGTGAACTTCAGACAGGTTATTTTTACAGATGTTTGTTTTTACATACAGCCAGCCATATCTGAATTTGCCATGATATCAGCCCCTTGTCATCCCATGAACAGCAGCACTCAGACTGGGAAAGGGAGGGGCAGAATTAGCCGCTAATCAGGCTCTGATGCATGCACATGTGCTGATAGGGGCCACACTGCACACACAGTGAGACCTTTCTACACTGGTACAGCTTTGCTACTTCCTAGATCACGTTCAGTTACAGTTTACTGCCAGTTGGAATTTTGCTGTGCTCAGAAAGCCTTTCTTACAGTTGCAGAAATGTCACGGATGTAGGCATTTAATAATTGCATAGATGTGCAATATAAACAAAAGTGCATGCTTCTAAGTATTTCTGTAAATCTGGAAATCATATTCATTGTATATCTTACTATATTTAGAATATTATTAATAGATCGCCTGCAAATCAGGGATTTTCTATACTCTATTTTTTATGATTTTTCTTTGATCTTTTGTAAAACTGGATGAACAAACATGGCCACAATTATGTCAAGGAAACATTCTGTACTTATTTTCCACATTACAGCATGCATGAGTCACTTCACCTACTAAACATTACTATTTACCGCTTAGCAGCTGCAAAGCCTATAATATACACAAACCTGCACCACCCTCAGAAAACAGACTTCAGAAATATTATCTACGATCACTGGTAATTATCAGCTTCAAGATCTCCAAGTAGATTCAGAACATCTCCAACCTTTAAATACAGATTAATTGCAATGTGTCTCATTTAGCTTGTTAATAATAACAGTAGCTCTGTAGTTCAGATTCTTAATTTGTACTTAGAATACAAAAATACATTATATTTTTATATTATTATTATTATTATACAGGATTTATATAGCGCCAACAGTTTGCGCAGCACTTTATTATTTTTACATTATATATACACAGTATATATTATATATGTGTGTGTGTATGTATGTATTTATGTACATATACAGTCAGGTCCATAAATATTGGGACATCGACACAATTCTAATCTTTTTGGCTCTATACACCACCACAATGGATTTGAGATGAAACAAACAAGATGTGCTTTAACTGCAGACTTTCAGCTTTAATTTGGGGGTATTTACATCCAAATCAGATGAAAGGTGTAGGAATTACAACAGTTTGTATATGTGCCTCCCACTTTTTATGGGACCAAAAGTAATGGGACAATTGGCTGCTCAGCTGTTCCATGGCCAGGTGTGTGTTATTCCCTCATTATCCCATTTACAAGGAGCAGATAAAAGGTCCAGAGTGCATTTCAAGTGTGCTATTTGCATTTGGAATCTGTTGCTGTCAACTCTCAATATGAGATCCAAAGAGCTGTCACTATCAAAGAAGCAAGCCATCGTTAGGCTGAAAAAACAAAACAAACCCATCAGAGAGATAGCAAAAACATTAGGTGTGGCCAAATCAACTGTTTGGAACATCCTTAAAAAGAAAGAATGCACCGGTGAACTCAGCAACACCAAAAGACCCGGAAGACCACGGAAAACAACTGTGGTGGATGACCGAAGAATTCTTTCCCTGGTGAAGAAAACACCCTTCACAACAGTTGGCCAGATCAAGAACACTCTCCAGGAGGTAGGTGTATGTGTGTCAAAGTCAACAATCAAGAGAAGACTTTACCAGAGTGAATACAGAGGGTTCACCACAAGATGTAAACTATTGGTGAGCCTCAAAAACAGGAAAGCCAGATTAGAGTTTGCCAAACAACATCTAAAAAAGCCTTCACAGTTCTGAAACAACATCCTATGGACAGATGAGACCAAGATCAACTTGTACCAGAGTGGTGGGAAGAGAAGGGAGAAGGAAAGGAACTGCTCATGATCCAAAGCATACCACCTCATCAGTGAAGCATGGTGGTGGTAGTGTCATGGCGTGGGCATTTATGGCTGCCAATGGAACTTGTTCTCTTGTATTTATTGATGATGTGACTGCTGACAAAAGCAGCAGGATGAATTCTGAAGTGTTTCGGGCAATATTATCTGCTCATATTCAGCCAAATGCTTCAGAACTCATTGGACGGCGTTTCACAGTGCAGATGGACAATGACCCGAAGCACACTGCGAAAGCAACCAAAGAGTTTTTTAACCACATAACGACCGCCCACCGCAGATAAACTGCGTCAGACAGCCCCCGCTGGGAAAAGTGATGTAGGGGTACGTCACTCGCTTAGCCGCCTGTGGGGGGCGAGCGCATGCCGCCGGTGGTGCGCTCCCGCCCCCGCTCATAAACCTGGGGAGCTAGTGTGACTGACCTGCAGCTCTGATGGCCGCCGGTCACTCACAATCTCCCGCTGCAGAGGGAGAAAGACAGATGGCTGATGTAAACACAGCCGTCTGTCATTCTCCCTGATGTAAGCGCAGAGGCTATGCGATCCTGCTATGTAGGATCGTATGTCTCTGTAATTACATCACAAGCCACGCCCCCCCAGTTAGAATCCCGCCCCTAGGGACACACTAAACCCCTTGATCACCAATAAAGTTAACCCCTTCCCTGCCAGTGTCATTTTTACAGTAACAGTGCATATTTATAGCACTGATTACTGTAGTAATGTCACTGGTACTCCCAAAAGTGTCAAAGATGTCAGTCAGGGGTCCGATCTGTCCACCGCAATGTCGCAGTCCCGCAAAAAAAATTGCAGATCGCCGCCATTACTAGTAAAAAAAACAAACAATAAAAATGACATAAATCTTTCCCGTAGTTAGTAAACGCAATAACTTTTGCGCAAACCAATCAAAATACGCTTATTGCGATTTTTTCACGCAGTGCGAATCGCAAAATAGGGCCTGGTCTTTGAGCAGCCAAATCTTTCGGGGCTTAAGTGGTTAAGGGAAAGAAGTGGAATGTTATGCAATGGCCAAGTCAATCACCTGACCTGAATCCGATTGAGCATGCATTTCACTTGCTGAAGACAAAACTGAAGGGAAAATGCCCCAAGAACAAGCAGGAACTGAAGACTGTTGCAGTAGAGGCCTGGCAGAGCATCAGCAGGGATGAAACCCAGCGTCTGGTGATGTCTATGCGTTCCACACTTCAGGCTCTAATTGACTGCAAAGGATTTGCAACCAAGTATTAAAAAGTGAAAGTTTGATTTATGATTGTTAATCTGTCCCATTACTTTTGGTCCCTTAAAAAGTGGGAGGCACATATACAAACTGTTGTAATCCCTACACCGTTCACCTGATTTGGATGTAAATACCCTCAAATCTTGTTTTGTTTCATTTCAAATCCAGCGTGGTAGTGTATAGAGCCAAAAAGATTAGAATTGTGTTGATGTCCCAATATTTATGGACCTGACTGTATATATATATATATATATATATATATATATATATATATATATATATATATACATACACATATATACACACACACACACACACACACACATATACAGTATATATATATATATATATATATATATATATATATATATTGAAAGTGTGTGCGATTTGTGATGACCCTTATTGCATTAGGTATTCCTTAAGGCCCCTTAAAAAGTGGGAGGCACATATACAAACTGTTGTAATCCATACACCGTTCACCTGATTTGGATGTAAATACCCTCAAATCTTGTTTTGTTTCATTTCAAATCCAGCGTGGTAGTGTATAGAGCCAAAAAGATTAGAATTGTGTTGATGTCCCAATATTTATGGACCTGACTGTAATATATATATATATATATATATATATCACATATATACACACACACATATACAGTATATATATATATATATATATATATATATATATATATATATATATATATATATTGAAAATGTGTGCGATTTGTGATGACCCTTATTGCATTAGGTATTCCTTAAGGCCCCTTTCACACTTGTGCCACTTAAAAGTCTCGCGATTTTACTGCGATTTTGACTGGACTTGAAGCAATGCCTATGTCTTTGGACCTGAAAACGCATTAAAATTGGCTAAAAGTAGTGCAGGGACTACTTTGAAGTTGCTGCGACTTGAAGTTGTACAGATTTGAACGGTACTCATTGGAAATCATGGAGAATGACTTGTTATGCGACTTTGCAGTTCCAAATCGCAGGATAAGTCACACAAGTGTGAAAGGGGCCTTAAGTGTTACTAAACCCATGGCCCTGCATTAGTTATATCTGGTCTCCCACAGTACACAGAACATGGAAATTCAATTATTTTAGTAAATATAGGCTGCTAAATACCTTTTCTCATCAGCAGTCTTGTGACTTCTATCAGTGTCTATTTAAAGCTTGTAGGAGGATTTTTCATTCTCCTCTGACTGCCCTTTGTGGCTTCAGGACACCTGACCCTCTGTCTGGAAAGTGCTGATTGGCCCTGTGCTGATCACATGCACCCTCCCAAGAAAGAAAAAAAAAAAACCCTCTAGCAAAACACACTAAACTGAGCATGTGGAGAATGCCCCCAAGACTCTGCGCTGTCAAGAGATGGATTGGGGGCTGTGGAAGAAGGGGAGGATCAGAAAAGACAGGATCAAACAGTCTTTTTACACAATGCAAAGGATTAACCTCTTAGGTTCCACAGTGAGTATAACACGCATGCTTTACTGCATATACAGATTGATTTTACTGTTGTGGGTTTAGTAACACCTTAACTTTTTTGCTATTATGTAAGGGACCAATAGCCCCCTGTGTGATAGCATATAGTGACAGATTCTCTTTAATGAAACATTAGGGGTCTTTTAGACCCTGATGTGTCTTCTACACTCCACTGAAGCTAGTGTAATATGGATTGTGCACTGTTAGCTTCTTCCCAATTGCAGCATCCAGAGAAAGTGACAGTTGAAAAGGGAAATTATGTAACACATGTCCCTTATGGGTTGTTAATAGCTGGGGGAGACCAGCAAACTAATGCTTAGGGGCGTTGTGAAAGCTGAGATCTGCCTTGCAATGTTTAAATTATTATTCTTTTTTTTTTTTTAATACTTAATTTGTCTGCATGTATGCACTATAAAGCGAGGGGGGCTGATGCCAAATAAATGATTCACCGCACTTTGTTTTTTCTTTTTTTTAATGAAATTTAATTGAAATGTCACAGTTTGACATTTTATTTATTTTTAATTATCGCAGCTGATTGAAATGTGCTCTAGTTTGTCATAACACACACTGAAAAAAATACTACATGTCAGTGCAGTGATGTGAAATAAGCACATAGGACTGACAAATTGCCTTGTCTATGTGTTGGGCCTGCCTTGGGCAAGGCACAGCTCAATGCATATGGTGTAAATGGGCTCTGAACCTTGGAGAATTCAGACTGTAAGAGAGCATACAGGAATTACCCTATTATTGAGATGCCACTCTTTCACTATCCAATCACAGGCCTTCGCTAGACTAGATTGCTTTGGCTACAATGAAGAACAATGAGCTCAGAATTACAACAATTTCCAGGGCTTGCCTGGCTTCCTTTGAGTGTCAGTTTGCCTGATCCCTCCAGACCCCACTTTTCTTTAGGCCACATCTCTAAAAATGGCGGCCTTACAAGCCAATAGTAATGTGTAGGAGACAAGAACGGACAAGCAAGCTTTAACTATCAAGAAGAGGAGGAGCTGCGCTTTCAGAATGACCTGGTTTTCATGTAACAGTGTTCATTTTGACATCAAATTTCGATTTCGTTTTAGTCATAGTCTTTTGACTAAAATGCCATTTTAGTTTTAGTTGTATTTTAGTCATCTGAATTGTTTTAGTTTTGCTTGTATTTTATTTTGACTAAAATCTCCAGTACATTTTAGTCGACTAAAATCGAATGGGTTTAGTTAAGTTGTAATGCAATATTTAACCACTTCAGCTCTGGAAGGTTTTACCCCTTAATGACCAGGCCACTTTATGCGATTCGGCACTGCGTCACTTTAATGAAAAATTGCGCGGTCATGCGACGCTGTAGCCGAATACAATTGATGTCCTTTTTTTCCCTACAAATAGAGTTTTTTTTGGTGGTATTTGATTCCCTCTGTAGTTTTTAGATTTTGTGCTATAAACAAAATAAGAGCGACAATTTTGGAAAAAAAAAAAAAACACAATATTTTTTACTTTCTGCTATAAAACATTCCCAATAAAAAAAGTAAAAAAAAAATCAAAATTTTTTTTCAATTTAAGGCTCTTTCACACGGGCGATCCGATCAGATCCGCCTGTCAGTTTTTTAGGCGGATCTGATCGGATCCTCCATGCAGCTCAATGGGCAGCGGATGTCAGTGGAGACATGTCCGCTGACACCCGCTGCCATCCGTATCCGATCCTGTCCGTGAAATCTGGACGGATGGAAACCCTCCTTTTCCATCCGTTCAGGGATCGGATTGGATGAGAGCGGACAGGCGGTCCGCTCTCATCCGATCCCCCATAGAGAGCAGCGGGGGCTGTGACACCTCCCTCTCCGCACTGCAAGCGGAGACGGAGCTGTCATCCGCCAGCTCAGCGGGGATCGGCGGATCGATCCCCGCTGAGCAGCACGGATCCGCCTACGGAGGCGGACCGTGTGAAAGAGCCCTTAGGCCAGTTTGTATTCTGCTACATATTTTTGGTAAAAAAAAAATCCCAAAAAGTGTATTTTAATTGGTTTGCGCAAAAGATATAGAGTTTACAAACTACGGGATAGATTTTTGGACTTTTTATTTTTTTTTTGTTTTTAATTAGTAATGGCGGCGATCTGCAATTTTTAGCGGGACTGCGACATTGCGGCGGACAGATCGGACCCCTAACTGACATTTTTGACACTTTTTGGGGACCAGTGACATTAATACAGCAATCAGTGCTAAATATTATGCACTGTTACTGTATAAATGAAACTGGCAGGGAAGGGGTTAATACTGGGGATGATCAAAGGGGTTAATGTATGCCTAACTGTGCTTACTGACTGTGGGGAGGAAAGGGTTCTGTGACAGGCATAGAGGGATCGGGGGTTTCAGCTTGGCTGAAACTCCTGATCTCTCCCTGCCTGTGTGACAGAAGACTCGCCTGCTTTGTTTACATAAGCAGGTGGGTCTTCTGTCAGTTTCTCTAGCGATCATGGGAGGCCGGCGTCTATCGCCACTGCTCCTCCTGTGGCCTGCCTCCCGCTGTGTCTAATCACAGCAGGAGCGCGGTCTTAACAGCGCGCCACTGAGACCGCATGCACATAATCATGTAGGCTCTGACCATTGAAAAACGGATCCACAATGACGTCAGTCACACGTGTGTGCATGGGAATCACAGCCGCGGCACAGCTCTCTCAATGGACAGCATGCCATCCATTGAGATGTCACCGGCTGCTGCTAATTGGAATATCTCATAAGCAGTGCATGTTTAGATGATATTAATTTTACCTACAGATAAGCTTTATTTTTTTTTTGTATATATCTTTTTATTGAAATTTTCAACATGAAAATACAAACAGTAGGGAAGTAAAATTCCCATAACAAGTTATCAAGAATAGTATTAACACAATATGAACGTAGTCTTCATCACATGTAAGAACAATAATAACACGCATAAGCAATAACATGCATAAGTAACCATCCTGTGGTCATAATCGAATACATATTGGAATCCAGATCACCAACGTGGTGTATTACCGGTCAACCGCCACTAGATGTCGCCTACAGCATAAGTTGAGGAAGATGAGGGAAAGAACCCTTTGGTTAGGTCGTACCCCACCGGCACCCGTACGTCCCACAGAAGGACACCCCCATTGGGAACTACACTGTGTCCAACCCAGGGGCACCGGGTACCAGAGGGGTACTCCCCCAGTATAGCAATGAATTTGGGTCAGAATTATAATCCATTCAGCCAGGAAATCCAAGATAAGCTTTATTTTGAATATACCCGTAGGTAAAAGTTTCAAAGCGGACTATGCTACTGCTTTAATATCTACTGAATGGAGGCAGACACAAATCTGCTGTATCATTCCATAGAATCCTTGCTATGTATGTTCCCCCTCAACAAAAATTGGATTTTGCATTGAAATCTTGAAACTAAAGATTATACTTTAGTTACTGGTAAAATTAGTTGGCTAGATCAAATTTTGGCCCTTTATATTTCTTTTAGGCTTTACCATTGAGTTCTTGATGACAGAGTGGTTTGTTCATAGGTCTGTGTTGGGAAGGATAGGCGTTATGCGTTTCCCCTGAGGAAAACCAAAATTATGGTTCAAATGACTTACTTGGTGAGGTTATTTGTGCAGGTAGGGTGCTCATACTGAGGAAAGGCTAAAAGGACATTTGACTTAAGGTGGTTCTAAAGGCAAGAGGTTTTTTTTACCTTAATACATTCCCTGCATTAGTACAAAAACCCTTCTGTATGCAGATCCCCCCCAGCCCCCCCCCTTATACTTACCTGAGCCTGATCTCAATCCAGTGCTGTGCTTAAGAGCAGCAGCTCTCTTGGCTCTCTCCCTCACTGGATAGAGAGCCAGCAGCAGGGGCCATTAGCTAGCTCCTGCTGCCATCAGTCACAGCCAGGAAGCAGGGAGCAGGGGGCAGGACCAAGCCACGCTCTGTGTGTTAATGGATCGAGCCCACACTAGTGCCTCCATAGCAAGCAACTTGCTATGGGGGCACTTGACAGGGGGGAGGAGTCAGAGGTGTCGGTAGGGGACACGAAATGAAGAGGCTCGGGGCTGCACAGAGGAGAGGTCAGGTCTGTCAGGAAACTCTAACCGTCACTCCGGTTTCCTGACTGGTACTCTTCTTATCCCAGTATCAGGTGGAAGGGCGGTTGAGATCCTACTGCTAGAAATATGGGACCACAATAGAAAGTGCACACAGGCTAAAATCAAGGAACACCAAACAAGCACTCGTGGTTAGTAGAGAGAGAAAAGTCAGCGAACCAAGATCAGCAAAAATCCAAAGGAGTAGTCCACGAGGCAATGTCAGGAACAGGCAGAGTCAACAACAGCAATCAACAAAATCCAAAGGGGTAGTCCAAGAGGCTAGGTTGGGAACAGCAATCTATGAAATCCAAGTTACCACCAACACCCAGGGAGCAAGACCTATACTAGAAGACCGGAAGGGGAAGTGAAGATTTCTAGGATAACTAGATTAGATGACAGCCAACAGCTGGACACAGGGTGGGGCCAGCATCCAAACTCAAGGAGTATAAAAACAAAAATGTACTCAAAAAAGAAGTTCCCCAGTGGCACAGGCAATAGGGGACCATCCAAGGAACACCAGGTATCAGGATCGAATCCCAGCCGCGCTCTGTGTGTTAATGGATCGAGCCCACACGAGTGCCTCCATAGCAAGAAGCTTGCTATGGGGGCACTTGACAGAGGAGAGGAGCCAGAGGTGTCAGTAGGAGACCCGAAAAGAAGAGGCTCAGGGCTTCACAGAGCAGGTGTCAGGTCTGTCAGGAGACTATAACCATCCCTCTGGTTTCCTGACCGGTAGTCTTCTTATCCCAGTATCAGGTGGAAGGGCAGTTGAGATCCTACAGTCAGAAATATGGGACCTCAACAGAAAGTGCACACAAGCTAAATCAAGGAACACCAAACAAGCACTCACGATTAGTAGAGAGAGAGGTCAGCGAACCAAGATCAGCAAAAATCCGAAGGAGTTGTCCACGAGGCAAGGTCAGGAACAAGCAGAGTCAGCAACAGCAATCAACAAAATCCAAAGGGGTAGTCCAAGAGGCTAGGTCGGGAACCGCAATCAATGAAATCCAAGTTATCACCAACACCCAGGGAACAAGACCTATACTAGGGCAAAGACAGGAAGGGGGAGTGAAGATTTCTAGGATCACTATATTAGATGACAGCCAACAGGACACAGGGTGGGTCCAGCATCCAAACTCAAGGAGTAGAAAAACAAGTGTGTACTCAAAAAAGAAGTTCCCCAGTGCACAGGCAATAGGGAACGGTCCAAGAAACACCAGGTCTCAAGATTTAATCCCAGACACGGCGTGACAGCAGGTGAATATAACCATGTTTGTTATTTAAAAAAAAAAATAGGTTTATAATCACTTTAAGTGTCTATATTAGGAAGTGAGGATGTATGAGCTCTAGGCCTTAGAGTGTGATACGATAGAAAAGAATGTTGTCAGTTAAAGGAGTTTTTTGCTCAAGGTCAAACACAGAAAATAACGTTCATAACACATTCACCCGACTGCAACAGTGTCACGAAGTCTCTGATTCTTTCTTCTCCTTTGTGTAACAATGAAAGTGAAACAGACAGTGGGAGGCCGTTGTAATAGCCACATCAGCTTGGTGAAACCTACACTATGGAGTAACCAACAATAAGAATCCATGACCCAACCTGCCATCATCTTTATACAGTATTGAATGTTTTAAGAGGTCTGGCTCTTTCATGACCAGGAGCCATTAAAATCTGAATTCCAAAGTCAAATTTAGCAGCAGGTAACGTGAATATACAATTAAATGAAATCATATGAGTTTTATTTGGTCCAACATTTTAATAAACACAACATGTAATACGTGTATATTTCATTCTTAATACTATAATTGCTACAGACAATTACTGTACTAAACAGAAGCATGCTGTCATCTACAGTCTGCAGTGTCCTCTAGAAGCTAAAATAATTTTTTAAAATAAAGTCCTTAGTTTGCATGTGATTACTATGTCATAGCAGGCCACTCTGATTGGTTCCCAGTCGACAGTGGGGATCAAAAAAAGTCTGTGACAGTTGGGTTTATAAGCTAACACCCAAAGTGGGGGCTGGAAAGGCTTTGTCCTCTGGATGATGTTAATTCAAACATTTTGCAGTTTGATTGGCTTATACATTCAAAAAATATGTAAATTTATATATTTTTTTAGTTTTATAGTAGAGAATGTTTAAAAAAAACTTACCAACCACGTCGAGAAGCCACGTAGATTTCCCTGTACTTTAAGTCCCATAGAAGGAAGTAGCAGGAAGTGGAAACCCCCACTTAGAGTACTACAACGGATGTCCCCTTTGGAAGACTTTACTTTGTTTGAATTACAACTGTAAAATTTGAGATTTCCCACCACTTTGTCTCATGACAATTCTCACTGGGACACATAGAGAGGGCCAATCCCCCTAAAATACAGGCAATGCAAACTTCAAAATAAACTAGTTGTAATGCATTGGCTCCTTGAATACAGATTTGTAACATATAGATCCAAAAGATAGTTGAAGCCAGCACTCCAGGATCACTAATCCACTTGCGGCTTGCCGACCAATGCATGATGTCACCCCCCCCTCTGGCCTCCCAATGGGAGCACAGGACTGCATCTAAAATATGAACCTGTCTCCCATGAATAGAACCTTCCCAGATGTGCACTCAAAGGGGAACGTTCATCCAAAAGGGAAAGTTCTGCTTTTCCTGACCCACGACCACCCCCCCCCCCTGCCCCCGATCGATTTGGGTACAAGCAGCCTGTCAGATTTTTTACATTTGATTATTGTCGACGGTTATAGCCACTAGCAGTAATCATTGCGTTCCGGTGGACGGGAAGGCTCCCTGTGCCCCCAAACCCACACCACCCCCCACCCCCTGCCAGCAGAAGGCTGTGCTGATGAGGAAACTGAGCAATTTTTTTTTCTTCCACCCACGGTGGAAGGAAAGAAAATCAAATAATCTTTGGGCCCCTTTAAGAAAACAGAAAGATTACCTTGGTGATCATGCAGAACCCTAGGCAAATATTCACGATCTGTGTATGCAGAAGATAAGCTACTGTATGTCTTAGCTAATCATAGCAGGTTATTGCCTGCAGCATTTTTTCACAAGGTTTTGTCATTCTCTCTCACAGTGGCACGCATGCTACCCTAGGACTTTAAACACTTAAACATTGTTTGTGTTTAATGAGGTCACCACACCTGGAAAACAATTTGTACTGGATTTCTAGTACGTCACATTGTAATCACTGGTAAAAAAAAAAAAAACACCTAGATTAACTGAAGTATGGGTGAGTTTATAAACAAGTGTCAGTTTTTTGGGGTTTTTTTTTTGGGGGGGGGGGGGGGGTTGGGTTGCCATCTGTGTCCCCATTGGGTAAATATCCACACAACAAAAACCTAAAAACTAATTTGAGGACTTTAACGGTGCCACTTAGATTATGATAAAGTATCAAATATTTATTGTACAAAATATAAAAGCATGTAAACAATGAAAAGACTCATATCAATACAGACGTTAACATGTACATAAAATGTGTATGGTAATATATATATATATATATATATATATATATGTATATATATTGTGTGTGTGTGTGTGTGTGTGTATATATACTTATCATCCCTACTGAAATTGGGTGATAGGTTGCTTGCTGTGACTTCGGCGCGTTTCACGGGTCACTGCCTGCTTCATCAGGAAGAGAACTACAGACAATAAGAAATACATATTTGTCAACTTCAATACTACAAATAACAATTACCGTGATAATGTGCCCATTAATACCCCTATTATTGTGTACAACAAAATACCAAGAGAAAGATGGGGCTTTGTATGGGCAATTGGAGAGAGGATGATCACAATTATCACACCATATAATTAATTAAAATTGCTCTCTTTATTGAACAGACATATATATATATATATATATATATATATATATATATATATATATATAAAAAGACAAAAACACTATAACTACATAGAAAAACTAGATAAAAGAAAAATGCATATGTAGAAATATATTCCCATGGGGAATGCTGATACAGTGTATCTCATTAGATGTTATGGTCTCTAGATAGCACGGTCTAGGGTCCCCAGCAAGCCGACGCGTTTCGTAACAGGGCTTCCTCGGGGCCAGAGAGACCAAGGCAGACCGATATTTCCAGCTGCGATAGTGACCTTGGCAGACACATGCGTTGAGGGGCAGATCAGTGCAGGCAGATATATGCAAGAGGTTATGCAACAGAATAACTGCAAATATGTAGATTTAGGGGGAGAATTCACAGTCAATATCCTCTGAAAATTATCACGGGAACCCCAAGATTACAGGCACCAGATACGTTCCTCGTCTAATATTACATCAATGTAAATGGGGTCTATGTTAGAACCACTGTATACATGAGGCAGATGCTTCACAGAGTACACTTTATATATCCATATGTATTGGCCATATCATAGACCTTGCCTTCAAAGTGAGTTACATCCATCTTTGTCACAGAGATCTGCCTTATACTACAACTGTTTAATAGAGCTAAATACAACAAATGGGATACATGCTCTACATGCCTATATTATATGTACAAAAAGGCATACAAAAAATAAACACAATAATACTAGGACCAATTGTTGCCAATTCCCTCTGCAGATAGGATAGTTCATCAAGCTTGTGTCACCAAGGGGCCAAGGTTCAAGCCACCACTACAGGTTTTAGTAATGGTGAAAATCTAGGCTATAAATAAAGGGCATAATGGTAATATACAAATATACTTTGAAGTGAATTATATACTTGCAAAGAGGCATGGTTGATAGATATCCCTCCACTTCTTGCCCCATAGCCAAAACAGGAAGTGATATAAAATCCCTCCTAAATCTCCAGGGTCCCTTCAGGGTCACCAGAACTGGAGTCCCTATTGGAAAATGTCCAGATTATTCCTGTTCTGGTGACAACCCAAAACGTGGGATTTTCTTTCATTTTTACTCTCAGTGATAACAGTAAACAAGACAAGTAGAGATTGTGAATCTATCCAACAGGAACACAAACAGCAATAAAAACCTGAAGGGTGTTATATTCCCTCTCCACTCAAAAAAAAAAAAACAACAAAAAAAAAGTTTACCTGTAGTTACTTTAACTGTCTGAAGACAAATTTTGTGCTGTTTAGGATATGGAATAGTACCAAGCCTCCCATATTACCACATATCTTTGTGGCCCCAGCTAACCAGAAACACTGGTCTTTGGTCTTGTCTGTCTTGAGTAGGGGGGAGGGGGCTTTGAGCTGCAGTTGGCTTTTAATCAGATGGCAACATTAAAGCAGTATTAGACTCGATTCACACTAGCGCGACTTGTCAGGCGACTTGTCAGCCTGACAAGTCGCGCTCCCTCGCGGTCCATTGACTGTTACAGGACCCGTTCTAATAGGAGCGACACAAGTCGCTCCGACTTAGAAAAAGGGTCCTGTACTACTTCGGGGCGACCTCGGAGCGACTTGCATAAACTTCCATTATGTGAAGTCCATGCAAGTCGCTCCGAAGTCGTGGTGAATGGGAATGCACAAGTCGCCCCCGAAGTAGTACAGAGTCGTGCCGCCCCGGTGTGAACCGACTCTTAATCCAAAAGCAACTGTATTATATTGCAGCTTACCAATTCTTAGATATGATGGCTATATTGGTTTTCTTGAGGTTTTCTTTCCTTTATTTTCACCTGTTGATCAAACCAGTAAGGCCCCGTTCACACTGGGGCGACGCTACTTCGCCGGGCGACCTCACAGGTCGCGGCGCGCTGCTCGCACCGTGACCTCGGAGCGGCCGGCACGGACTTCATAACATTGAAGTCTATGCAGGTCGCTCCGGGTCGCCCCAAAGAAGCTCCGGACCCTTTTTCTAAGTCGGAGCGACTTGTGTCGCTCCTATTAGAACGGGTCCACAGCTTCTCTATGGAAGGCGACCTACGGCGACCTGTCAGGCGACCAGGTCGCCTGACAGGTCGCCGTAGTGTGAACGGGGGCTTAGTCTGTTTTTCAACCGAACAAGATCTCCTGCAAAATGTATTAAAGTATTAAGACAAACCATTTTATTTAAATTACATTTTTATTTTTTTATTTATTCATGTAAAACCTTTATCCTAAAAGAAAAAAAAATGTTTGCTGTATCTGCCTGTAAAGTATTAGCTCGAGTTTGGCTTTAATTTGTTAGTGTATCTAAATCTGCTAGTACAGCTAACACTCCCCTCCCCCCCTCCACATATGTAACAATTTGATTGAACTATTATTCACAGATCGAGCCATTGAATTAAGACGCTACATCTTGTGTTATCAATCGAATTTGAGCAAAACCGGTCAATTTTATCAAAATCATTCTAGAAAATCCAATAGTGAGAAAGTAGATAGATCAATGTGATCGCTAAGTGTGTGGCAGATCAAATGATCTTTTTGATCTATGGATCTTATTTTTCATCCAAGAAGTAAATTGATTGACATATACGATCTTATATAAAATCATTGTATAATCATCATGTATGGCTACTATAATCCAGGAGAAAGATGATTTGAAGACTGAAAAGATCGTTCAGTGGGCCATAAACCTAATGATTATATTGATCTAGATTTTTCATCCAGACCTATAAAAATAGTTTTGATGAAAATATATGGTTTTGTCCATTAAGATAATGAATAGATGCAATCACATTGTCCAGTTTTGTGACGAATCGTTAGATCAGATCACTAATCAGAGCTCCACCCCTGCTGACACCACCGAAATACCTTGACCAGGGAGTCTCCCAGCTGTTCCACGAGGAAAATGCTCACAATTGTAAAAAAATCAATAAAGTGCATAGTAGTGTTTCAACAGTAAACAGAAGTTAATGATAAGCAATATGTTTCAGCACAGTAACAATGCAATATAGTGCAATACCCCTTTCAGGCGTGTCCACTCGTCCTGCAGGACTGAGAATATAGACTATAACCCTCAGACTGAGACATGTTCTCCAAGTGAGATAAAAGAGAGTACCGAGAGAATAAGGCTAACCCACTTGTAGGCCCTCAGTCAGAAGGGTCTACGTTTAACGGCTTGCCGATCACATCATTTACAGTACATGTACATCGGCAAGGCGGAACTGCTGTGCTCGATCATGTATTAGGTACATAATCCGGCACTTCCAGGTAGGGGGCACGCGCAGACTTTGCCGGCTACCCAGCTGTGCTGTGATTATACACAGCAGATGCTGGTCAGCAGGTGCTGGCCAAGGGATGACCGCTGGAACCCGCTGATCTTGGGGGAGGGCACACAGGACAGGGCTCTGCATATGTTAACAAGGCAGAACTTTGTCTGGTCAGCGGGGAAGTTATGGATTTTCTTTTCCCGCAAAGCAGGGAATAAAATCCATTACTTTTCTGAGTAAAAGCACCTCACATAGTACACCAAAACACTGGTTAGGCACCCTTTGATCACCCTAGCTGTTTAACCCCTTCCCAGCCAGTGCCATTAGCACAATGACAGTGTATATTTTTAGCACTGATCACTTTATTAGTGTCTCTGGTTCAAAAAAGGATCAATTGGTGTTTACTTGTCCGCCGCAATATGGCAGTCCCGCTATAAGTTGCTAATCACCGCCATTACTAGTATAAAAAATAAAATAAATAAAAACTCCTGTATACTGTATATCTCATAGTTTGTAGACACTATAACTTTTATGCAAACCAATGAATATACACTTATTAGGATTTTTTTTTTTTTTACCAAAAATATGTAGCAGAATACGTATTGACCTAAATTGATGAAGAAATTCGATTTTTTAAATTTTCATGTATTATTTATAGCAGAAAGTAAAAAAAAAAAATTTTTTTTTTTCAAAATTGTTGGTCTTTTTTTGTTTATAGTGCAAAAAAATAAAAATTGCAGCGGTGATCAAATACCACCAAAAAGCTCTATTTGTAGGGAAAAAACATTTATGGACAGTGTTGCATGGCCGCGCAATTGTCAGTTAAAGTAACAGTGCTGTATTGAAAGAAATGGCCTGGTCATGAAGGGGGGTAAACCTTCCGGAGGTCAAGTGGTTAAGCACTAGGACAGCTGGTCAAATCTACTACAGACATGTAAGCTGTCAGGTTGGTTCTTCTGCCGGCTTGGTTGGGGCCATTACGTTGGCATGCTGTGAAATGTGTGGTCCCTTTAAGATATGAATAAACAGAATAATTCCCTTTTTGGTAGCAAGTGATTTGCAAGGTTCGCCTTAATATGTGATGGATATATGGAAAAGGTTGACGTTAAGACCTGGAACTGATAACAATAGTCACTTTAGGAGGGGGTTGGGGTAGTTGTAAGGTGTACTGTATATCCCTTTAAGTAATAAAGTTGAGCTTGGGTGGCATACTTGTTCCTTAGGTGGCTTGGTCTTAAGTTAAAAGTAGCTACAGAATTATGCCTAGCAGGGGTTAACTAAGTCAGGTAAACTGCAGGCATTATTTGAGAAGCAAATGAGATTGGCAGACTGCAGCACTTAAAGGGCACTGGCACATGTGCCACTTGCAAAGGCCTATGCTGAAGAGTGTTCTTTTGTAACAAGAATAGCATTAAGTGGGTCAGGAACCCTCTCACCTGGTCCCTGTGTATAGTAGGGTGATGCGATGAGCGTCCACCTGGGGGGCCCCCTTGTTCTGAGAAGATGTGGCTGCAATGATGATAATGACTTCCCCGATCCTGCAGTGAACAGGTCTCCACCAGTCTGCCTCTCACAGGATACCCGGCCCCTTAGTGTCAGTTGCAGCTTCTCTGCCTAAGCCAACCCAGTCCACTCCTGCATGGCTCCACACAGCTCTCGCACACACCTCCTATCACCAGCCCAGTCTCTCTCCAACAACCCTTTTTGTTCTCGGGCTTTTACTTTTATCTGCTTCCGCCCCCTGGTGATTGCCTCTGGACTTTCTAGTTTAGTTTCAGCTCCACTGTGAAGAAATGGTCTGCTTTCAGCATTCAAATCCTAGCAGTCTCTGTACTCTTCTGTTGGGACTATGATAAGCAGAGATGCTAAACATTGCCATCTTATGGTGAAATATAAATCTACATTACAATAACAGTGCAGGGTGTTACATTATTAATGTTTTTAAAATGCCTTATACTGTATGTAAGTGTGTATATACCTATATTCTATATACCGTATTTATCGGCATATAACACGCTCCGGCGTATAACACGCACCTTAATATTTGGAGAGAAATTTCAGGAAAAAATGCTTAAATTTAAAATAAACAGCTTTGAACTCAGAACATTGTTTTTTAAATCAAATGACATCTCACTGGTGCCCATGAATGCAACCTCATCAGCAGTGTCCAGCAATGCATCCTCATCAGCAGTGTCCATATATGCAGCCTCAATATATGCAGCCCATCAGCAGTGTCCATATATGCAGCCTCACCAGCAGTGTCCATATATGCAGCCTCACCAGCAGTGTCCATATATGCAGCCTCAATATATGCAGCCCATCAGCAGTGTCCATATATGCAGCCTCAATATATGCAGCCCATCAGCAGTGTCAATATATGCAGCCTCGCAAGCGCAGTGTCCAAATATGCAGCCTCGCAAGCGCCATTGGAACTGTCCGAATCTGTTTTAAAAAATGGCGGGAAGCAGCGCGGAGAGCAGAAGGGGCGGGCCGGGCCGAGGAGAAGGAAGGACAAGCTGTCATAAGAGCAGAAGTGGGCGGGCCGGGCCGAGGAGAAGGGAGAACGAGCGAGCGCAGTCATCGGAAGTCCCGCCTCCTCTGCCGAGACGTGTGACGTCTGTCATAGGCGGGACTTACGATGACTGTGTTTGCTTGTTCTCCCTTCTCCTCTGCCCGGCCCGCCCCCTTCTGCTCTAATGACAGCTAGTCCTTCCTTCTCCTCGGCCTGGCCCGCCCCTTCTGCTCTCAGCGATGCTTCCTGGGTTTTTTTTTTAATATCGGCGTATAACATGCACTGCTGCTTTTTCCTCCATTTTTAGGAGGGAAAAGTGCGTGTTATACGCCGATAAATACGGTATTCTTTAAAATGCCTAATTTCACATATGTCGATAATATATATGCAGAACAACAGGCCAACATATTTTATTACAATGTGCTGTGTAACAAAGTCAGCTCTCATGAGGTGTATGCCACTTCCAGGATCGCTGTCCTTGCTTTCACATTTATAGTTACATTCATAGAAATATAGAAGGGTGATGGCAGAAAAAAACCAAGGGGTCCATTGAGTCGGCCCCAACTTTTTTATTTATATATTTATTTATTTTTACTTTTTTTTGTCTGAATATAGATTTATGTTTGTCCCAAGCATCCATTTACTGTCGACTGACTCACTATCTCTGCTGGAAGTTTATTCCAAGCAACTACTTTTTCAGTAAATTATAAATAAAAATAACAAAAAAATCGTACATAAATAATATAAAAAATAAAATGGGGCAGACTCGAACTTGCTCTTTTTCTGCCATTGCTCGTCATATCATTGAATTAAACTAAATTAGTTAGATTCATTCATGAAAAGTAGTATAGCTCTTATACTTTCAGCCTATTGTATTTTGTAAATGATTCACAGAGTTTAAGGTGTTCTGTAAATGGGCATGGGGAGAGGGGCAAGTTTAACTGCTTAAGGACCACCCCACGTACATATGCTGCGGCAGGACGGCCCTTAATCGCAAAATCAGGTACCTGTACTTGATTCCTCTGATCGGCTTTGGTGTGCGTGCAATTGGAGCCAAATAGCGGGTCCGGCGGCCGCAATGGCTGTCAGGACCGGCCGATCTTTCGGAGGAGAGGCAGGACAGCGGTCTGCCCTATGTAAACAAGGCAGACTGCCATTCTGTGAGGGAGGACAAGGGAGATCTTTTGTTTCTGCTAAACGGAAACGTGGATCTCTGTTTTCCTCCAGTCACAGCAGTCCCCCCCACTGTTAGAAATTACTCCCTAGGAGCACACTTAACCCTTTGATCACCCCTGATGTTAACCCCTTCCCTGCCAGTGTAATTTATACAGTGACAGTGTACTTTTTTTTTTAGCACTGATCACTGTATTGTTGTCACTGGTCCCCTAAAAGTGTCACTTATTGTCAGATTTGTCTGCCGCAATGTTGCAGTCTTGCTAAAAATCGTTGATCGCCGCCATTACTAGTAAAAACAATTTAAAAAAATGAAAAGTCCATAAATCTATCCCATAGTTTGTAGACCCTATAACTTTTGCGCAAACCAATCAATATACACTTATTGGGATTTTCTTTAACAAAAACATGTAGCATAATACATATTGGCCTAAATTGATGAAGACATTTGATTTTTTACATTTTTTGTTGGGTATGTTTTATAGCAGAAACTAAAAATTTTCAAGGCCTATTTCTGTTGTTTACAAGCTAAAATCAGTATTCCTCTTTCGTCCTCTGACAGTCGCAGCCTGTTCAGTATTCCTTCACCTTTGGGTAATGTGCTCTCTCTGCAGGAGCAGGCTAGGTAGTGAAAAGACAACAAAAGCTGCTCACAGAGTGTCTGAACTGTCTTGCCGTTCGCCTTATCTGGTTGTTCATGGGGATATGGGGGTCCTACGACCCACTCAGTCTTTTATCCCTAAGGTGGTATCTACCTTCCACCTCAACGAAGATATTATTTTACCTTCGCTTTGTGCGAAGCCCAAGCATACCAAGGACTTGCATTCGTTGGATATGGTCCGGGCGATCAGGGTTTACATATATGCCACGGAGTCCTTTAGGAAGTCTGATCCTTGTTTGTCCTTCCGAGGGACCTCGGTGGGGTTCAGCTGTGTCCGCTGCAACCCTTTCCAAATGGTTCGGACAGACTATTCACTAGAGGGTCAGGTGTCTCCTTTCCATGTGAGGGCACATTCTCCTAGAGCCGTCAGTACCTCTTGGGTTTTTTCGCCATCAGGCTTTGTGGCTCAAGTGTGCTAAGCGGCGACATGGCCGTCTGTGCACACTTTTATTTAAATTCTACAAACTTGATGTGGTGGCATCCTAGGATGCTTGCTTTGGCCGTGTAGGTTTGAGTGCGGCAGTTGTTTAAAGAGACGTGTTGTTCTGTCTCTTCTTGGGGTGAATTTTGTTCTGGGGTTGGCTCCTGGTGAGCTTCTGTTGCCCTGTTGGCTCGATTTTTTTCTCTGGCCTGGTTGACACGTTGCCTTTTCTTTGGTTGCGTCTTCCCACCCCTCACACCTGCACTGCTTTGGGACATCCCAATGGTGAAGGAATACTGAACGGGCTGCAGCTGTCAGAGGACGTAAAGAAAATTTAATTTTTGTAAGAACTTAAGCCCCGTACACACACACAGATTGTTGGCCAACTGATCGGCCGTCTTTTGTCCAGTGTTGTTTGTTGGTTGAAATATGCTCTAGACTTGCACTGGACTTTTGTTGGCCAACAAAAAACAACTTCAGAAGTGATGTCATGTGATGGTTGACTTTCCCTGTGTTTTTTCTTCTCTGAGCATGCTCAGTCTTGCTCATCTGATTTTTGTCTGCCGAAATCTGTACTGACTGAGGAACAATCGGCCGTTCTTTGTTGGCCAAAAAAATTTTTATAGCATGCACACCAGATTTTTTTCGGCCGAAAATTCGCAGTTGGTTGTCGGAAGCATCATACTAACAAGCCTACAATCGGCAGATCGGACGTTGGCCGACAATTTACGGCCAACAATCTGTGCGTGTGTACGGGATTTTACCGTAAAATTATTTTCTCTGAGTCCTCTGACAGTTGCAGCCCCCGCCCCTCTATTTTTTGGGGTTGATTGTCTTCCTGTACTGCTTGCTATGAAACTGAAGAGTAGCACCAAGTGGCTGATGGGTAATAACTGGGGGACAGCCTCCTAGAGGTGTGTCTGTGTAAAGCTTTTGTTGTTAACCTTTTCACTACCTAGCCTGCTCCTGCAGAGAGAGCACATTACTCAATGGGGAAGGAATACTGAACGGGCTGCGACTGTCAAAGGACTCCGAGAAAATAATTTTTTACGGTAAGTTCTTACAAATATTCTATTTTTTGCTAGAAAATTATTTAGAACCCCCAAACATTAGATATTAGCAGAGACCCTAGAGAATAAAATGAAGATTGTTGCAATACTTTATATCACACCATATTTGCACAGCGGTCTTACAAATGCAATTTGTTTGGAAAAATTCAATTTTTTTAAATTAAAAAATAAGAAAATAGTAAAGTTAGCCCAATTTTTTTCTATAATGTGAAAGAGAATATTACGCAGAGTAAATTGATGCACAAACATGCCTTTTTTGGGTCCGCAGCAGAATTGGATCGCATGGTGGTTCACACCTATGTGATCCAATTAATGTCCGAATGTCAGTTCACACTGCGATATGTGAACTGATCTGGGGGTGTCGTTAACTTTGAATTGACACCCCCCAGCGATTCGCATATGGCAGTGTGAACTGCCTGCTCTGAGAATGCAATGCGGGGACCCACTGTAGATTCGCAGGGTTCCCGCATCGCATAAGTGTGAACCGGGACTCACAAAATATAAATGTGAATGTATCCTAATTGCAATAAAAAAATGTTGGCCTGGAGTTCCACTTCAAAATGAAACAGTGAAATGCACACAAGGGGCTTAGCTTATTCTTTCCAAAACATCCAAAGTTCTGGCTATATGGTTGCCAAACACGCTTCGATTTTATTATCTGATCGATGTAAGATGCAATCAAAAGGGAATTCTGCAAACAATTCAATAGCCTTAACTTTCTTTCCAAACGATTGAAACTCTGTTTGGATTGGATTCAATCAAGCAGAATTTATCAGCCGGGGAGGAAACATTTTGATCATGGTGCAACGAGCAACAGCACTGAGATGCTTTGTTTATGAATTTGATCGTATTTTGATCGATCCGAGTATCAAAGTGTTGCGATCGATCACTTACAATTATATCTTCCAAATATGGATTGAAATCCACTTCCCCGTGTGTGGCATATCAAATTAAATGGTTGCCAACTATAGATTGAGAAATCATTTTATGGAACCATGTATCATCTATTCTATAGACATACAGTAATTGAACGTTACTAAACCCACAACAGTAAAATCAGCCTTTATATGCAGTAAAGCATGCTTGTTATACTCACTGTGGAACTTAAGGGGTTAATCCTCCACATTGTGTAAAAAGGCTCTTTGATCCTGTCTTCTCTGATCCTCCCTTTCTTCCACTGTGCCCAATCCATCTCCTGACAAGACAGGGTTTTTGGAGTCATTCTGCACACGCTCAGTTTGGTGTGTATTGCTAGAGAGTTATTTGGTCTCTTGGGAGAGTGCATATGATCAGCACAGGGCCAATCAGTGCTGTCCAAACAGAGGGTCAGGGGTCCTGCATCTTCATACAACAGTCAGAGTAGAATGAAAACTCCTCCTACAAGCTTTAACCAGACACTGATAGAAGTCACAAGACTGCTATATACTACTGATGAGAAAAGGTATTTATTAGTTTATATTTACTAAAATAATTGCATTTCCATGTTCTGTGTACTGTGGGAGACCAGATATAGTGAATGCAGGCTCCTGGGTTTAGTAACACTTTAGGTGAATGTGTGGGTCTGATGTTTCGAATCAACCAACAAGAATCTGGCTGAAGAATTACACTGTAATCAAGCATATGTTTAGCTCTGGAAGAGATTGCTGCTTGTGTTCTATTCACTGGTTATAAATGATCATAAAGCGGGTATTTGAGACAAGCAGATTACAAATGACTACCTTAGTAAATTAGCCAGGGAACTGCAATAAGGAACATTCACAGAAACCAGCAAGACAAGAGAGATATAATTGTGATGGCGCAGTAATGTCCTGTTGTGCACAGATGTCATAAAGAAGCGCTATTTTCTCTGGTTACAGCCCAGCACACAGCTTCCTTTGAGCCATATATGAGAGGCAAAGCTAATTCCTAAATATAGTTTAGCATATTATATAAGTATCCACAAGGATACTAAACCCAAGAGCAAAAATATATATTGCATCTTAAAACCATTGGATGTGGTGGCTGCATTAGTTTTCCTTTTTCAACCTAAGAATTTTTTCAGCAAGTTCAGAAAATACCTGCTGACAGAGCCGTAACTAGAACCTTCAGGGCCCTGGTGCAAGAAACCGACCGGGGCCCTTCCCACTGATCCTGGGGCCATTTGCTCCCATCATGGGACCCTTTATTCCTGCCATCTTGGGGTCCCACCACAGTGGTGGAATGCCAGAGCCCAGTCGCAAATGCGACCTTTGCGAAGGCAAAGGGAGGAAAATTCCACCAAATCCAGGGGACACATATCTGTACGCTCCTCCACTGATCACAGGGGGTCTTAGGAGTATATATTCTAAAGTGACATCAAAGACTGAGCAAAAACTAAAGGCCCGTACACACGTAGCGATTGTCGGCCGTAAATATTTGGCCGCCGAACGATCGGCCGATTGTCGGCTTGTTAGTATGATGCTTCCGACAACCGACAGCGAATTTTCGGCCGAACAGAATCTGGCGTGCAGACTTTAACATTTTTGTTGGCCTTCACCAGAACGGCCGATTGTTGCCAGTCAGTACAGATTTCGGCCGACAGACAGCAGATTAGCAAGACTGGGCATGCTCAGAAAAGAAAAAACACACGGAAAGTTAACCATCACATGACATCACTTCTGCAGTCGGCTGTTGTTGGCCGACAAAATTCGTGTGCAGTCTTTTCAGCCGACAGGACAGCACTGGACAAAAAACGGCCGATCGTTCGGCCGACATTCGGTACGTGTGTACGGGGCTTTAGACCCCCTGTGATCAGTGGAGGTGCTCTGGTAAAGACATGTGTCCCCTGGATTTGGTGGAATTTTCCTCCCCCTTCTGGGTATAGGGGAATCACTGTACTAGGGCCTTGTTGGTTTTCAGATGTTTTTATTATGTCTAAAGCCCCGTACACATGTACCGAATGTCGGCCGAACGATCGGCCGTCTTTTGTCCGGTGCTGTCCTGTCGGCTGAAAAGTGCTAAAGACTGCACACGAATTTTGTCGGCCAACGATCGTTCGGCGGCCGAATATTTATGGCCGACAATCGCTACGTGTGTACGGGCCTTTAGTTGTTGTTCGGTCTTTGATGTCACTTTAGAGTATATACTCCTTTTACTATGTGAACTAATGAAATTATTTAATAAAACCCAGTTCTGCCAGAGGCGAACTTTATTGGCATTAGCATGAGACCAGACACTTCATTTTTTATAAAAGTATCAAAAATTTTTATTAGTTCACATAGTAAAAGGAGTATATAATCTAAAGTGTGACATCAAAGACTGAGCAAAAACTTTTACTATGTTAACTAATACAAATTTTTGATACTTTTATAAAATGAAGTGCCCGGTCTCATGCTAATGCCAGTAAAGTCCGCCTTTGGCAGAACTGGGGTTCTGCAGTTTTTTTTTTATCTTTATACACTTTAGAAAACATCATCACATAGCTATATATTTATTTTTTTTATCAAATATAGGGAGAGTTTGCATGTTTTGGTTTCTGAGTGTCAGCTGTGCGCACAAAGGGCATTGCGTGCTGGTCTGCTGTATGGGAAAAGAGTAGGCAGACTTCCTGTTCCATTCCACCTTGCTCATTGCATGTCACTGAAAAGGCTGCACGGGGCGTTTACAGTCTGTTTGCCTGTGTCACTGGCAGGCAAACATAGAACCGCTGGGTGTGTATATTGTCACCAGGTATCTAGGACAAGACAGTCCGGTTTGTCTGGTTTCCCCGTTCATTGATCAGTGGACCCTTGTGTTGTCTCACAGTGGGAATAAGGAACTTTGATGAAGCATGAAAGAAGCCTTTCTCTCCGTAGCTTCCTCCATAGTGACGACACATAAGGTAAGACGAGCGGTGGGCTCATTTGAAGGGTGTCTTTGGGAGAACTAACCAGGGCTTGGTCTGGTACTGCCAACAATGAATTGGTGGCACCTACTTGTCAGTTTACAGTTCACCAATGGAGAGTTATTATAATCTGACAGCTGACAGCTGATGAAGCCATATGTTGTTTTCTGATTGTCTTTAGTTTTAATAGACAACGGTAGAAGTTCATAGCAAAATCAGTAAGCAGAAGCAGAGGGCTGCATTCATCAGGCTAATAAGTAATGTATGTGAAACCTATTCAAATATAGTCTAATGTGACCCATTTAATGTGGGAAGAATTGTCTGTCTGAGCTTCCCATTTACTATTTAACTGCATTAGCCTTTGTTAATTTAATTGAATTCCCTGACGTTCCTGTGCTTTTATCCATCACATAGCCCAGGGTAATTAAAAAGGAGCTCATGAACACAGTATCTTGGAGGTTCTCATTTTATGGCAATACCTTTAATTTAATGTTTTTAAACACTTGCGTATACCAGCCAGTATATACCCCTTTATTGCCAGGCTATTTTTCAGTTTTTAGTGCTGCGATAGTTTTACTGTCAACTACTCGGACTTGCAGTAGTGTACCCAATTGTAAATATTTTTGAACCCGAATAACGACTTAAACGACCGAAAGCTTTTACCCCCTTCTGGACCGGATGGATTAGCCCCCTTAATGACCAGGCCAATTTTTGCGATTCGGCGCTGCGTTACTTTAACGGAAAATTGCCCGGTCATGCGGCACTGTACTGAAATAAAATTGATGTCCTTTCTTTCCCACAAATATCTGATCACCTGTGTGATTTATATTTCTTGCGCTATAAACAAAAAAAGATCTACAATTCAGAAAAAAAAAAAAATTATATATATATATATATATATATATATATATATATATATATATATATATATATATATATATATATATATATATTTCACATTCTGCTATACAAGATCCCCCCCCCCCCCCCAAAAAAAAAATTTAAAAACAAAATTTCCACAGCATACGATAAACTTAACTTAACTTAAATTATTTGTGCTTGTTATGCTAATGTAATCTCACATCTAACAACTTCTGATGATTTTTGTAGTCTGGATTTAACTGTTTTATTGGAAGTGTAATTGTTCCTTTTCTTACTGTTTTTAACAAAATAAAAAAGATTGCAAATAAGAAAAAATAAATAAAATCAAACCTTTCCATCCTTTAGGGCCAATTTGTATTCTGCTACATATTTTTGGTAAAAAATTAAAAAAAAAAAAAATCACAATAAGTGTATTTTGATTGGTTTGAGCAAAAAGTTATCGCGTCTAGGGGAAAAATTGATGTCATTTTTATTTATTTATTTATTTTTTATTTTTTTACTAGTAATGGCAGCAATCTGCGATTTTTAGTGGGACTACGACATTGCGGCGGACAGATCGGACCCCTGGCTGACATTTTTGACACTTTTGGGGGGACCAGTGACATTACTACAGTAATCAGTGCTTAAAATATGCACTGTTACTGTAAAAATGACACTTGCGGGGAAGATGGCTAACACAGTGGTGATCAAAGGGTTAAGTGTGAGACGAGGGGAGTGTTTCCTAACTGTATGGGGGGATGGGCTTGTGAAATGATCACATAGACCTGTGTTCCTATATAGAAGGATCACAGGCGCTCTGTGATCATTTCAGAGAGAACAACGGTCAGCTGTGTTTACAACAGCTGACCATCCTTCTCTCTCAGCGGGGAGCGATTGCAGGCGCCCAGCGGCAATCACGGCCTCCGTTCCCGTGGATCGGCATCCACGCTGCCTAGTTGGGGCAGGAGCATGCCGCTATCAGCGTGCGCTCACCCCTAGCACCATTCGCGCGACCAACGAAGCCCTATGTCGTTTCGCGCAGCCGAGCCAGCTTTCAGTTAAACTGCGGCGGGCGGTCGGCAAGTGGTAATGACCAGCCCATTTTTTGCAATTTGGCACTGCATGTCTTTAACTGGTATTTGAGCAGTTGTTAATAGCCTGAGGATCCTGCAAGCTACTATAATATGTTATTAATACGTTATTGTTTAATATGATTAAGGCCCCTTTCACACAGGTTTTTCGATCAGGTCCACCTGTCAGTTTTTCAGGCGGACCTGATCGGACGCTTCATTCACCCCTATGGAGCAGCCTGTGTCAGCGGTGACATGTCCTCTGATACCCACTGATATCCGATCCAGTCCTGTCCGTGAAATCCAGAGGAATGGAAACCCTATTTTCCATCCGTTTGGAGGATCAGATAGGATCGGATAAAAACGGAAAGGCGGTTCTTCCCATAGAGGAGAGCGGGGATCTGACAGGTCTGTCTCTGCAAAGTAAGCGGAGATGGACCTGTCATCCGCCTGCTCAGCGGGGATCAGCGGATCGATCCCCGCTATGAAAAACGCAGTCCACCAGGCGGAAAGCCCCTGTGAAAGGACCCTAAGAGCTGCAGGCATCTAGCACCATCTAGCTGGATATTCAGAGTAGGTCCTCTAATGTACAGGGGACACTGTGATATAAAGGGGTCTGTACTGTAAAGAGGCACTGTAATGATTACAGTGCCCCTAGGAATCATGTCCCCCCTTTTAATCCCTTTTAATCTCTGCTTACTGTGCAGATCTCCAGCTCATGCTCCCTTACGTCAGAGTCCGAACATGTCCCCCTTACATCAGAGTCAGCACAGAGGCCCCCTTACATCAAAGTCCACACAGAGCCCCCTTACATCAGCATCTGCACAGAGTCCCCCATTACTTTAGAGTCCGCACAGAGCCCCCCTACATCAGAGTCTGCACAGCCCCCTTTACATCAGGATCCACACAGCCCCCTTTACATTAGGATCCACAGAAAGCCCCCTTTATATCAAAGTCCACACAAAGCCCCCCCCCCGCCTTACATCAGAGTCCGCACAGAGCCACCCTTACATCAGAGTCTGCACAGAGCTCCCCCTTACATCAGAGTCCTCACAGAGTCCCCCATTACATCAGAGTCCGCACAGAGTCCCCATATTACATCAGAGACCCCCACAGAGCCCCCCTTACATTAAAAACCCCACAGAGCCCCCCTTACATCAGAGAGCCCCCTTACAACAGAGACCCCCCACAGAGCCCCCCCTTACATCAGAGACCCCCCCCCCCCACAGAGCCCCCTCTTACATCAGAGACCCCCTCCACAGAGCCCTTCCTTACATCAGAGCCCCCACTTACATCAGAGACCCCCCCCCCACAGAGCCTACCCATGTCCTTTAGATGCACCTACCTTTCATCATGGGCACCAAGCACACAGTGCACTTTCCTTAGGCCATAGAAATCTGTCCCTACCATCAAAAGGCTAGTTAATTGTGTTTGCTCCTCCTGGCTCCTTTGCTCCTCCTGGTCAAACTTTCCAAGTCCTCCCTTTTCTTTGTTCCTTGCTGTGGCTTTCAGGTGCCAAGCACAGGAGAATTCAACCCTTCGAGTCACGAGTAACATCAGTTGCTTAGAAATAATTATGGACTGTTCCAATGTGACAGCACTGGTGGTTGGTGATAGGCCACAATTGTCACATGGAGTCATATGCTTCCCCATACCTAGTTTTTTTCTTGATTTTGTTAAGCTCCCAGCAGCTAAGTGAAGTGGCAGGGAGCAAAGGAAAGGTCAGTAACTACTGCTGGAGAGAAGGGATTAAATCTGATTACTGAGCCCTGCGTAGACAAATCACAGGTTTGCATTAAAGGTTACGTATACTTTCAGAGAAAGTAAATTTACCATAACTCATAGTCTGGTGCACTTTAAAGGACAAGAGGGCAAGTTACAAATAATTAAGGCATCTGTATCTATATTTGTGAAGACCAATAAACTGGATTTTGTGTTAAAGCTTAAGTTAAGGTATGACAAATTATATATTGGTTCAGTTTAGAACTATGTAAGTATGCATGTGCCATACCTGTGGGATCCCTATGGGATCTGGAAATCACTGTGAGAGTCACTGTTACTACAGTAATCTCCAGTAGCTTCTGAGTCCTGTGCAAATGGCTGCCCAGCTGCTTACTGGACACAATAGGTCACCCACTCGGCACGGTATGATTGAGAGAACCCTTTGCATTTTCTCAATAAATGCAGAGTGTTCTCTGATTGGAGGAGGAGGTAATGGTGACCTCACTGCCTCTACGTCCCCACCTCGTCCTATCAGAGAACTATTGTCACCCATTGAGAACATGCAGTGTTCCCTGAATGGCGGCTGTGAGGGACCAGAAGCTAGTGGAGATCAGTGTAGTAAGGGTGTTTGCTACAATGATTTCCCTCTTCTAGAGCACTGGTCTCTAAAATGTGGCCCGGGGGCCAGATTTGGCCTTTTGCTTGCCTTTATTTGGCCCTTGGGGCACTATTTCTCCCAATTGTACAAGAAACAATTCCACCCACTGAGACCAATATTTGACCATGAACACTGATACGAATGCAGAGGCGGCTCTAGGCTTTGTGAGGCCTAAGGCAAAACTTCGACATGAGGCCCCACTCACGCCCATAATGGGAAAAATAATTAAAGCGATAAAAATTAACTATATAAATTGCATATATTAAGAGCCTTAACCTTTGTACTATGAATTCACAGTTTCTAGAATTTTCTCTAACCAATTCTTCTTTAATCAAAGATCATTACACATTGGGTATGTATGTATGTATATATATATATATATATATATATATATATATATATATATATATATATATATATATATATATATATATATATATATATATACTGTATATGTCTGCTCTTACATCACAGTCCCCAGCATTTCCCTATAGGTCATGATTCCCTGAGTCCCTCCTTACATCAGAGTTCAGTGTCCCCCCCTTACATAAGAGTTCTCCTTTAAATCAGATCCCCCCCAGCATCTCCTCCTTACATCAGAGTCCACAGAATTCCTATTTACATTAGAGTCCTCCTCTTAAATCAAATTTCACAGAGCCCCTTTTACATCAGAGTCTCCAGAGTTTCCCCCTTACACTGTAAGAGGGAACGCTGAAGACTCTGATCTAAGAGGAGTTCTCTGAACCCTGATTTAGGGGGAATTTTGGGGACTCTGAAGTAAGGGGAGTTCTGAGAACCCTGATTTAAGGGGGAATGCTGGAGACTGATGTAAGGAGAGTTCTGGGAACCCTGATTTGAGGATGAAAGCTGGGGACTTTGGTGTAAAAGGGAACTCTGTGGTCACCAAAGCTCCCCCTTGCATCAGAGTTTCTAGAGTCCCCCTTACATTTCCCTTCCTCAGTCCGCCACAGTCTAGGGCACGACAAGTCCCAATGCAGAAGGCTGCCATACCCGAGTCCCCACAGAGGGCACTGTAAATTCCAGTATAGTGCACTGCCATTCCTCCCTGCGGAATGGAGGCCTGCTATGCTTTGACTTGAGCTGCTCTCTGTAGGGGACTGAGGAACTACTGCCTGCTATGCTAAGACTTGTAGTGCCCTCTGTGGGGACTAAGGCATGGCAGCCTGCTATTCTGGAACTTGTAGTGCCCTCTGTGTGGAACTGAGGATTCCTCAGTCCTCCACATTCTAGGGCAGTATAAGTCCCAGCATAGTGGGCTGTCGTTCCTCAGTCCCTCACAGCTGGGGGGGGAAACAAAACACAGAGTTAAACATCTGAAAGACAACTCCAAACAAAAATAAAAATATGCTATATAATGTCACAGCCCCACTACCCCTCACCTTCCACCTCGGGTGCTGTCATTGTGTAGGGCAAAGGGCTCCAGCTCCACCATGTTTAGCTTTGATGTCAGATATGCAGGACTGGCTCAGCTCCACTTTCTTCCCTGGCAACTGACTCTGGCGTCACGGGGGCCCTCTCCTCCTCCTCCAGCCACCCAGGGACTCTCTCCTTCTCCCCCAGCCACCCAGGGTCCCTCTCCTTCTTCCCCAGCCACCCAGGGGCCCTCTCCTTCTTCCCCAGCCACCCAGGGGCCCTCTCCTTCTTCCCCAGCCACCCAGGGGCCCTCTCCTTCTTCCCCAGCCACCCAGGGGCCCTCTCCTTCTTCCCCAGCCACCCAGGGGCCCTCTCCTTTCTCCAGCCACCCAGGGGCCCTCTCCTTTCTCCAGCCACCCAGGGGCCCTCTCCTTTCTCCAGTCACCCAGGGGCCCTCTCCTTCTCCTCCATCCACCCGCGGGCCCTCTCCTTCTCCTCCATCCACCCGCGGGCCCTCTTCTCCTTCTCCCTCTGCCACCCAGTGGCCCTCACCTTCTCCCCCAGCCACCCAGGGGCCCTCTCTGTCTCCCTCAGCCACCTAGGGGACCTCCCCATCTCCCTCAGCCACCCAGGGGCCCTTTCCTTCTCCCTCAGCCACCCAGGGGCCTTTTCCTTCTCCCTCAGCCACCCAGGGGCCCTTTCCTTCTCCAGCCACCCAGTGGCCCTCACTTTCTCCCCCAACCACCCAGGAGCCCTCTCTCCATCCACCCAGGGGCTCTCTCCCCCAGCCACTCAGGGGCTCTATCCTTCTCCTCCTCCAGTCACCCAGGGGCCATCTCCTTTTCCCCCAGCCACCCAGGGGCCATCTCCTTCTCACACTGCTGCAACTTTTATATCTGAGGATTTAAAGCAATCTTTTACTTGGGAGGTTTCCCTGACTGCGCCCTTCTAAATGTTGATGCTCCGTCACTGGCCGCGAGGCCCCTGTAGGTGCGAGGCCTTAGGCGACCGCCTAATTTGCCTAATTAGAGAGCCGCCTATGTACGAATGATACAAGGAAGTATTCTTCCCACTAACACCAACAATGGGGCATAACTACTGCCCTTAACACCAACGATGGCGTACTATTCCCCCCACTGAAAACCAATGATGTGGTATTGTTGGCTCCCACATTATGATACTTTCTAATCCCGCTGGCCACAGTCCGGCCCCCCAAAGCCTGAAGGACAGGCCCTTTGTTTAGAAAGTTTGGAGACCCCTGTTCTAGAGGGATCTCATTGGTATGGCACATACTTACATTAGTCCAAGCTGGAGCAATGCTACTATGTAAAAATTGCTATACCTAACAATGCAAAATTACTAGTTTATACCGTAGTATATCTGAAGAAGTAAACAGCTCTACCATTAGATAAAATTGCTATAGTTTCTGTAAAGGATTATGATATAACGAAAAGCAAACTTTTTTGTAAAAAAGCCAAAAAGTCCATATTTTTTAATCTTCTCAAAATAAATTGCTTATTACTATGGGGTCATGTCTACAATTATGTCAGTACAATTATATACTGTACAGTATCTCACAAAAGTGAGTACACCCCTCACATTTTTGTAAATATTTTATTATATCTTTTCATGTGACAACACTGAAGAAATGACACTTTCCTACAATGTAAAATAGTGAGAGTGTACAGCTTGTATAACAGTATAAATTTTCTCTCCTCTCACAATAACTATGGTGGCACACAGAGAAGCGCTTGCGGGGGACCCCAGAAGAGTAGGTTCAGGGCCACTCTGTTCAATACCATTACACAAAGCATATAAATAGAACATGTTTCGTTTTAATAAAAAAATATTTAAATTTTACAACTGCTTTACGGGCCGGTTCACACATATGCGATGTGGGAACCCTGTGAATCCACAGCGGGTTCCCATATCGCATTCAACTCGCAGGCAGTTCACACTGCCATTTGCAAATCGCTGGGGGTTTCAGTACAAAGTTAACGACACCCCCAGATCAGTTTGCATATCGTAGTGCCAACTGTCAGTTCGGACATGAATCGGATCGCATAGGTATAAACACCCATGCAATCCGATTCTTATGCAAACCAAAAAAAGGGTCCTGTGCGACTTTGGACCGAATGCGATGCAAATTCAGACATGCAATCTGTATGGCTGAATTCACAATGCACAGACATCGCATGTGATTTGCAGAGCAGTGCGCTGCGAATCACATGCGATGTTTGACATCGCATATGTGTGAACCGGCACTTAATGTCTAAACTGCTGCCAACAAAAGTGAGTACACCCCTAAGTGAAGATGTCCAAATTGGGCCCAAAGTGTCAATATTTTGTGTGGCCACCATTATTTTCCAGCACTGCCTTAACCCTCTTTGGCATGGAGTTCACCTGAGCTTCACAGGTTGCCCATGGAGTCCTCTTCGACTGAGCTGGTGGATGTTAGAGACCTTGCGCTCCTCCACTTTCCGTTTGAGAATGCCCCACAGATACCCAATAGGGTTTAGGTCTGGAGACATGCTTGGCCAGTCCATCATCTTTACCCTCAGCTTCTTTAGCAAGGCAGTGATCGTCTTGGAGGTGTGTTTGAGGTTGTTATCATGTTGGAATACTGCCATGTAGCCCAGTGTCCGAAGGGAGGGGATCATGCTCTGCTTCAGTACGTCACAGTACATGTTGGCATTCATGGTTCCCTCAATGAACTGTAGCTCCCCAGTGCCGGCAGCACTTATGCAGCCCCAGGACATGGTTCCAGTAATCCATGTCCTTAGTCTGCTTGTCTTCAGCAAACTGTTTGCAGGATTTCTTTGCATCATCTTTAGAAGAGGCTTCCTTCTGGGACGACAGCCATGCAGACCAAATTGATGCAGTGTGTGGGTATGGTCTGAGCACTGACAGGCTGACCCCCCCACCCCTTAAACTTCTGCAGCAATGCTGTCAGCACTCATATTTCCCAAAGACAACCTCTGTATATGACGCTGAGCATGTGCACTAAGCTTCTTTGGTCGACCATGGCGAGGCCTGTTCTGAGTGGAACCTGTGCTGTTAAACCACTGTATGGTCTTGGCCACCATGCTGCAGCTCAGTTTCAGGGGCTTGGCAATCTTCTTATAGCCTAGGTCATTTTTATGTAGAGCAACAATTCTTTTTTTTCAGATCCTCAGAGAGTTCTGTGCCATGAGGTGCCATGTTGAACTTCCAGGGACCAGTATGAGAGAGTGAGAGCAATAACACCAAATTTAACACACCTGCTCCCCATTCACACCAGAGACCTTGTAACACTAATGAGTCACATGACACCGGGGAGGGAAAATGGCTAATTGGGCCCAATTGGGACATTTTCACTTAGGGGTTTACTCACTTTTGTTGTCATCGGTTTAGACATTTATGGCTGTGTGTTGAGTTATTTTGAGGGGACAGCAAATTTACACTGTTATACAAGCTGTACACTCACTACTTTACATTGTAACAAAGTGTCATTTCTTCAGTGTTGTCACATGAAAAGATATAATAAAATATTTACATAAATGTGAGGGGTGTACTCACTTTTGTGAGATACTGTATAGTTCATTTTGGAGTGTGTTCATAGATAATGAAATTCCTTACACACGCAGTCTCCACTTGGCAACAAAATCAAGTAAACATTTCCCTTTGGGCACAATTCATTCTTTAAAAGAACATAGTGTTCTAGATAATAAAAGGAAAAAGCTTTATAAATACTGTTCATATTATGCATTTCTATTTTTTGCATTAAAATATTATATTTTCTAGGTAGAAGAGTCACCCTTTAGGCTCTGTTCACATTATGGCATTCCAGATCGCCAGTGGAATCGTTGTAATGCTGCCCGCGATCCCAAGTCGCCGCAAAACACAGGACGGGCGGGCTTTTGCTATGATTGTCACCCAACGAATTGCAGTAACACTCTGCAAACGGAATCACGGAACGCCTGTCGCCCAAAAGAACTTCTTTTGGGGCGACAGGCGTTCCGCGATTCTGTCTGTGCGATTTTACCGCGATTTGTCTGGTGACGATTGTGGCAAAATGGCGCCGTAATTGGTTTGCCATTGAAAGTAATGGGGATCGCAAGCGCATCTTGCGTTTTATGATGATTCGGGATCGCAGGCAGAATTGTGCCGATCTGGAACGCCATGGTGTGAACGGAGCCTTAAGGCCCGTACACACGGTAAGAAAACCTGTAGGGAAAATTCGTCCGACGACCGATCTGCCGATTTTCAGATTGTTAGTATGGTGCTTTTGACAGCCGACTCCGACTTTTCGGCCGACAAAATCCTGATGTGCAAGCTATAAAATTTTTGTCGTCCGTCAAAACAACGTCCGATTTTCGTCTCATTAGTACAGATTTTGACGGAAAAAAAATCTTAAGAGCAAGACTAGGCATGCTCAAAGAGAAAGAACACATACAAAGCAATCCAACACATGACATCACTTCTGAAGTAGAATTTTGTCGTACGGGAAAATTCGTATGAAAATAACCTCTTCACTTTCCACATTAGACTAGCATGCCACAAAAAAAACGGACGACAGATCGTTCGATAATCTGATCATGTGTACAGGGCTTAAGACTCCATTCACACTGCTGTGCTGTGTTAATGCCACGCCACGTGTGTGTTGCGGTGGCATTCATTCTTAAAGGAGATCGAAACCTAAAGCGGAACTTCACCCAAAGGGGGGAAATTCTACTTGTTTGCATCCTCCCCCCTCCATTGCCACATTTGGCACTTTTTGGGGGAGAGAGGGGAGCGGGTACCTGGTTTTGACAAGTACCCGCTCCCACGTCCGATCACTGCGGCCATCTGATCGCCCCCCCCCCCCCCCCAATCTTCCCTCCACAGCCTTCTGGGACACACATCACAGGTCCCAGAAGACTGTGGGACTATTCATAAAGTGCAGTGTGGCTCACGTATGCACAGTAGGAAACCAGTTGTGAAGCCAGAAGGCTTTACTGCCAGTTTCCCTTACTTGAGATGGTGGGCACAAAGCCGATTAAAGAATGGAAGACATCGCTAGATCCCTAGACAGGTGAATGTCCTTATATTAAAAGTCAGCAGCTACAGTATTTGAAACAAACAAAGATAAAATTCCCAGTTCAATTTGCCAACCAGTCTGCTTACCAACCAAATTGGCCTGTCTAACAGTTTGCGTCAATACAGGGGTTTAGTTAGCACACATTTGCAAACGCATGTGAAAGCTGCAGGGCCACGTCAAGGCTCCCTGTTACCTGCAGTCCTAACTCTAATGAATTTTAAAGAGTCTCCACAGTGGGAGCACATGCAAGCTAATGGATAGATAGGGGGCAGGTGAGCCTGGAGGTGGCCCATCCCTTCTGAAAGGTAATTGGGGGCATAATGGAAGCCCAGCTGATAGTATTACAGCAAAGGCACCCAGTATGTCCACTCACCAGTACACATATACAACAAAGAAAATGGCCTCTGCCCCCACCTATAACTGGCCTTCATAGCAAAGAACACATGGAAGGGCAACGCACATGAAACAAACAAAGATAAAATTCCCAGTTCAATTTGCCAACCAGTCTGCTTACCAACCAAATTGGCCTGTCTAACAGTTTGCGTCAATACAGGGGTTTAGTTAGCACACATTTGCAAACGCATGTGAAAGCTGCAGGGCCACGTCAAGGCTCCCTGTTACCTGCAGTCCTAACTCTAATGAATTTTAAAGAGTCTCCACAGTGGGAGCACATGCAAGCTAATGGATAGATAGGGAGCAGGTGAGCCTGGAGGTGGCCCATCCCTCCTGAAAGGTAATTGGGGGCACAATGGAAGCCCAGCTGACAGTATTACAGCAAAGGCACCCAGTATGTCCACTCACCAGTACACATATACAACAAAGAAAATGGCTTCTGCCCCCTCCTATAACTGGCCTTCATAGCAAAGAACACATGGAAGGGCAACGCACATGAAACAAACAAAGATAAAATTCCCAGTTCAATTTGCCAACCAGTCTGCTTACCAACCAAATTGGCCTGTCTAACAGTTTGCGTCAATACAGGGGTTTAGTTAGCACACATTTGCAAACGCATGTGAAAGCTGCAGGGCCACGTCAAGGCTCCCTGTTACCTGCAGTCCTAACTCTAATGAATTTTAAAGAGTCTCCACAGTGGAAGCACATGCAAGCTAATGGATAGATAGGGGGCAGGTGAGCCTGGAGGTGGCCCATCCCTCCTGAAAGGTAATTGGGGGCACAATGGAAGCCCAGCTGATAGTATTACAGCAAAGGCACCCAGTATGTCCACTCACCAGTACACATATACAACAATAGCTACAGTATTTGTTTACAGTATACAGTATTTAGGTTTCAGCCTCCTCCAGTGCGACTTTGTTTAGCGGTTCAAATGCAAATTGTTAAAGTGTATGACAACGGAATTAACACCTAAACCGTGCTCAAAACTATACTGGACTCTTTTTTAAAAAACAGGCTGCGGCCGGCCTGCACATATGTGAACAGGCTCCATTGAAAAGGCTGCAGGTTCACATGTCGCGCAAATCGAATGCGGTTCAAAATTCTGAGTATCGGTTTTAGTAATGGAGCATTTGCATGAGTACAGGTACTGGTGCAAATGCTTAGTAACGGCATCAATACCAATGCCAGTATCAGTGCAATGCTAGTAAAAACCTCTGTCTGTTTTTTAATGATTTGTAACAAATCCATCCAGCACCAGGATCGGGAACGTGACACCGTAAAAAAAAGAGTAAAGTCGGCCATAGATTGAGCGATTTTATTTTCTGCGACTACTTAGTGTCAGTGTTGATGGGGGAATTCTTCCGGCGGAGCTATTGTGTTCTCCTGGAGGGGGGGGGGGGGGACACAGGGAGCTATCCTGGCCGGGAGAACACACAGTGATTATTTCTAGCAGCTGTAGCCACTGGCAAAAATCGCATGAAAAATCTGACATGCTGCTTGTACCCAAGTTGATTGATTGATCAACTTGGGTACGATCAGCCTGCCTATACATAGTTTGAATCTTTGCTGGTCCCTGCTGAACCGGCCAAGATTTGAACCGCCTATGGTCAGCTTAAGAGAGAAATCCAGCATTCAAACAATCAACCTCAAAAATTTTTATTAGGTCATTTTGTAATAGTAATAAACAAATATGCAAAATAGATCATGATACGCAAACATTCCTGGGGCCATGGCAGACCCCTTTATCAAGGTGACAGACAGCTCCTCTCCTGCTGGATTATAATGCCATCTGTGTACCCATTAGCGGGATTTCCCGTCACCTCCTGTACTAGTGATACTCTGTATAATAACGAATGAAAGGGTTTAACTGGTATTAGAAGCAAAAAAGAAAACCTGACTGTGATTCGAATGTTTCCCAACTGCATCGGCACCACAAAATGTCTGGAATTGGCTTTGAGGTTCCGTTCACACCTGAGCGTTTTTCAGCTCTTAAAACGCTCATCTCTGAAGTCTCAAAACGCTCAACAAGCAAAATCCCATTCATTTCAACGGCCCCTGTTCACATAGGAGTGTTTTGTCGCCTGCAGCAAAACGCCTGAAGCTCAAAAAAGTACATGAGCTTCTATGGATTACAAGCAGTTTTGTTAGATGTCAATGCCTGCCTTGAAACACCTGCAAAAAACGCCTGAAAAACGCTTGAAAAAACACCCAAAAAATTGCCTGAAAAGGATACACTCACAGTCAATATATTGCCTTTAAAGCGGAGTTCCGGCATCAAAAACCACTTTGGGCCCTCCGCTTGCTGACAATCACCTGAAAAAGAAATGGATAGTCCCAATTTTTTTTTCGTTTACTTACCTTGTTATTGAAGAAAATATACTTACCTTTCTTCCACTTCCTCCCTCTGCGCCACGGCCCGCGACATCACTTCCTGCTTGCATTGACTCCTGGGAGCTAAACTTCAACGCTCCCAGGAATCAATGCGCCTGCATCGGCCCTGCTCGTCAGTTCTGGTGGAGGCGTGTCATTCCCTGCTAAACATGCCCAGAATCTGTGCAGGGATGACGCGCCTGCATCGGAACTAACGAACGGGGCCGGTGCAGGGCTTCTGGGACCGAAGAGGACACAGAAGAGGACACCGAAGAGGATGCTCTGGCTTCAGTTGCCCACACCTGAGATGGCAGCGCTGGACAAGACATTTTCAAGGTAAGTATTTCTTCTAAAAGGTAAGTGCGACCCAGGACAGTTCAGAGGCTATCCATTCTGAAATGCACTAGCCCTGACTGTCCCGGGGGTATTTTTATCTAAAAAAAACCTTTCCAAGGCCGGATCTCTGCTTTAAAAGAGCAGCAGAGCAGCATTGACACATTTCTTCTTCTTTCTGTTAATCTAACCAGATCGTTCCAGTGCAAGGCTTGGATTAAAGGTTTTGTCTAATTGTATGCTGGGGTTAAATGAATGAACTGTTTGACATATGTTCAGAAAATTAAATTGCTACAGAATCTGCTTCTCTGGTGATTTACCCAGTCCATTCCCACAGTCCTCTGAATCTATCATTCCGCTTTGTATTTATACCATTTTGAAGTTACTTTTAATAAGTTTGTGGTTTCTCTGACTGCATGCTAGACATAGGATCTATTGCATCTATAACAAGAGTGCCACAAGCTTGTGGGGCTCTACTGTGGTAATACCCTTATATAACATGTGTTTTTTTTATTTTTTTATTTAATGAATAAGCAAAATTAATGAAGTCATTTAGATTGACGAATGGGAATGTGTTACATAGGAATTCCTAAAATCCCATTGTCGAGATTTTAGACTATCAGTAAAATTCATCCAGACTTGAACTGCAAACTTCAGAGTATAGACAATGGGCGAGAATTTTGTATGCAAAATTAACCCTGTTCTACAATGAAGACCATCATCCATCCAGGGGCAAACAAAACAGAAGACCCTTAGATTTATTTTTAACTAATTGCATTTGAGGTTGGTTGTTTTATTTTATAACCTCCCTGGCGGTCTGATTATGTCAGGATTTTTATGCTAAAAGCGGTACATTGTTTTCCATGGAAATCTGTTGTTTTATATTTTAGGCCTGTAATTCTGAAGAATAACCCACTTAAATCTGTCAAACAAGATTCTAGTAGACATCCAGGGTATGATAAATTTTGAAACACGAAATCATAAAATTATAATACATTTTATTCAATAATATAATCAAACCAAAAACACTGAAATATGTACAAACAAGGGGTGCGATATTACTAGTCACTGTAATAAAGGTTCAGTAAACATCTCGGGTATGAAATATTTTGAAGCATGGGACTGCACAAAGTCCAACATCCCAATTGGGACAATAGTATCTGGTTTCTTTTTTTATTTTCTTTCCACTGTCATCTCTTTTTGAGCAACAAACCACGCACATCCTTGTAGGTGCCGCCTTTTTCTCAGTTGGTGGGATGTAGTCCATGAAGTGACGACCAGTCCTGCGTTCCGGGTTGACAACACCAGCAGCACGACGTCCAGATCTGTTTACAGCCATTGATGGTGTTTGGTGACTTTCCAAATAAAGTCCAAATGAATCAAAGGCTTGTCACTCGTTTTTTGAGCAGAATGTATGCATTCCACAAGCATTGCTTAAGAAGATGTCTGAATATCTTTTTATATTATTTTTTTTGCTGCTTCCTCATAGCTGGGTAGAATGTCATTGCTTGGTTGGCTCTGTGGACACCTCCCATGGTGCTGTTGTAGTCTATCACTACTTGTGGCTTCATGATTTCTTTCCCACCTTTCATGCGTACCATAGCAGGGGAGGTGTTATGCACTGTACTGATTAGGCACACATCTTTCTTGTGCCTCCATCCCAGTGCCATCATTTTCCCTTTCTACCAGGCAACCATTTCTCCTGTCTTCAGCTTCTTTTTGCCAAACATTGGCGGCATGTCACGCCGGTATACCCTTACGGTTCCATAGGCATCAGTTTTGTTGTGCAGTAGAACCTCATAAAGTTCAGGAGACGTATAAAAGTTGTCCGTTGTTACACAATAGCCCTGATTTAGCAATGGCTCAATCAGTGAGAGAACAGAATATGTTGCCATTCCATAATTACTGTATTTTTCATCAAATTGTGTTACTTTTCTAGTGTATATCACTGATTTTCAAATGTAGCCAGTTGATGACTCGCACAGCATGTAAGATTTTATGCCAAATCGTGCCCTCTTTGATGCAATGTATTGCACCCAGCTGAGCCTTCCCTTGTAGGCCATTAGACTTTCATCTGTGCTGATGTCTCTTTCTGGCACATAGTTCCATTGGAAATTCTGAATAATACTTTGATATACTTCCCAATTTTTTTTTTAGTTTTGGTGCAGAATGGGTATTTTCATCAAATTCTTTATTATTTTCAAAGATATGTCATTATGAGGGAAAATCAGTATTCTGCCATGACCGTGCCAGAGAATGGAGTGGCGAATAATGAATTGGTTGTCCAATACCACTTTTGCAGGGGTTTCCCCACCACTCCCTGAAGAATATGTAGCAGTATTTCCAGGCATTGGGCCTGATATGGTTCTGCCATTGTTACCGGTAACACTTCCAACACATTTAAGTTGAAAACCCAAGTGTGAGAAATGAGACAATGACCATTCCGGCATCTTTGGTTTGTTTTGTTTATTTTGTAATGGGGATGGGAGAAGGGAATGAGTGGGATACTCCTCTGGCTCAACAAGGTTCAACTGGGACACTTTACAGAAAAATGCCTGTTAGCGCTGTCTTGACGCCAGCTGAATGACGGCCAACGCTCCCTGGCGCTTGAAGATACTGTTCTGTTGAACTGTGCTAAAACTTTGATTAGTTTAATACTCAGATTAACTCAGAAGATCCAGGACTGTAAGACATTTGACTCCTGACACTCTGTTTAGCTCAAAAGTCCGGTGAACATCTCCCTTCAGCCATTCACTGACTGAGGTAGCTCCTTGTAATTGCTTGTGCTGCTGCAACTTTTAACACTGTACACTTAACTCTTCAGGGCCCTACCGCTGGCGCCCCCTCTACACTTCAGGGTCCTCTAGGTAGGCACCCCCTCTGACACCTAAGGGTCCTCTCGCTAGGCACCCCCTCTAACACTTCAAGGTCCTCTAACTAGGCACCCCCTCTGGCACTAGCTGGCTCCTGTATCCCTGGGACCTTCACCGGTGTGGTCCCCTCTACACTTCAGGCAGACCCTCAGGGGCAATTCACAGTACTCACAAACCTGGAATGCTTTCCTGGAACTGAACCCCTCTATCTCCACTGGTCCTCGGCACACCGGATCCTCTCTGCAGCTCAGCTCAGCTCTCTCTCTGGACTCTCAGGTAGCCACTCAAGACACCCAGTCCTTCTGACAGGAGGAGAGACAGCCGTACCCTCCCTCCTGGGACTCTGCTTCCCGCCAAAGACGCTGCGTCATGCGTCCCCCTCAAACTTATACACACTCCCAGAATCCTCTGCCCCAGAATCTGCCTTTCTGGGGTAGATACAGGCCTGAATGAGCCACTGATTGGGTTTCCTCCATTGCCCAATGAGAATCCTCTCATGGAGCCAGTGGGGAGACTCCCCTCTCAGCAGCCACACCTGGGAGACATGACAGGCCAGCTGAAAATCATGGCCCTGCTGTTAGGCAGCCAAGGTCCTCTATGCTTTTACCTAGCACCTACCTTGTAGGGTGCTACAAATAATTAGGCCCAGAAATTTCCAAAGGTCATCTTTGGTCACTGGTTCCCACTTTCTGCATCTTGCAAACCTCCGATGCGTAGCGCACTGTTGGTCTTTGTACCGGTTGGTCTCGGTAACAATTTTTTCAATAACCTCATTGGTCAAAAATAATTGGAGGAATGCCAAGGGGTTGTCATGGTCAATATCAACTTTTATACCAGGTGCTCCTGTAAATAGGAATCTTGGGGGCGCTGCCTGATCCAGTCAATAGTGCACCAAGTCAACACATCGCTGAGCTCAGTCGCAGACTTGTCGCTGTCGTCGTCACTTTCCGTACCGGATGACAAATTCTCCCACGAATTGATATCGCTCAGTTCTTCAAGTAACTCCGTTTCACTGCCGCTGTTTTCCAGGTCGTCTAAAATCGCCTTTGTGCAAAAAGAGAGCTTTTTGGACGCCATGGTCGTTCTCAATTTTCCAGCCACAAGAGGCTTTCTGAGGTAAATTACTTGATACAATGAAATCCATTAGGATCACAGCTTTGTATCAAGTCATTTATCTTATATACACTTTTGAATTTGCCCCGGTTCCATCCCCCTGCGTCGTCACGCTCGCAGGGGAGCGAACCGAAAGGCAAGTGTCGGCTTCTGCGAGCACAGAGCGGGAAGAGACTGTGAGGATGGCCAGAGGACGGAGGGGGATTGCGGCGGGGGAAGGCAGGAAAGGTGAGTGTGCTTCTGTGGAAATCCCGAGTGTGGCTTGGGGTTACCGCTTTAGGTACACTGTATTAGCCCCGAGCCACACTCGGGAATACCGCTAGAGGGGTTAATATGAAAGTTTTCAATGTGGAGTGTTTCGGTTTAAAAGAAATCCCACCAGTTCAATAAAATAATTTGCGTTTTTTGTTCATAAAATAGTTTGTTGCCCTATTTAAAGTGGTTGTAAGCTCTGTTACACCACTTATACCTACAGGTAAGCCTATAATAAGGGTTACCTGTAAGTAATGTGAATATCTCCTCAGAGCATGTGCCATAAATGAGGGCTCCCATGGCATGACGTCATTGCAGCTCCGGGAACTTTCAGCGCCGGAGCCCGGGAACCCAGAAGAAACACCAGGGAAGATGTCAACCATCTCAGCGGTGAGCGGGCGCCACTGGAAAGGGCTTCATTGTAAGGTAACAATGCATAGTAGCTCATTATGTCGTCTTATAGTTTTTTTTTTTTTCCGGGGTTTACATCCTCTTTAACGAAAAAAAAATAAAACAAAACAAAACCAAAAAAAAAAAAATGGACTACTCTGTCTTTTTTCTGTCGTCACTTTTCTATGTTTCTACTGGTTGATTCCTTTACTAGTTGAGATCAATGAGTGGTGCAGCATTCTTTATGACTCATCAGACGTCACAAGTTGCAAAACCAGTAAGCCATCCAAGACATTCCTGTCCAGTTACAATAGTGAAAGTTGAGTCCTTATTGCTAAACTTGATAGAACATTGTTTGTGTTAACCGCTTGTAGATGCAATAACTTTTGCGCAAACCAACCAATATACACTTATTGGGATTTTTTTTTTTTTTTTACTAAAAACATGTAGCAGAATACAAATTGGCCTACAATGATGAAAACATGTAATTTTTTTTTTTATTAGGAATGGTATATAGCAGAAAGTAAAAAAAACATTGTTTTCTTTCCCGAATTGTCGCTCTTTTTTTGTTTATAGCGCAAAAAATAAAAATTGCAGCGGGGATCAAATACCACCAAAAGAAAGCTCTATTTGTCGGAAAAAAGGACATCAATTTTATTCGGGTACTTCGCCTCACGAGTGCAATTGTCAGTTAAAGTAACGCAGTGCTGTATCGCAAAAAATGGCCTGGCCATTAAGGGGGTTGTCATGCAATGCCTCAGTCTCATGCCGCCAAGACCCAGGGCAATGCCATTTGAGACTGAAATGTAAAAATTCTGTAATTATTTGGTTAATATATATTAACCACTTCTGGACCGGAAGGTTTTACCCTCTTAATGACCAGGCAATTTTTTGCGATACAGCACTGCGTTACTTTAACTGACAATTGCACGGTCGTTAATGCTGTACTTAAATAAAATTGATGTCTTTTTTTTCCCACAAATAGAGCTTTCTTTTGGTGGTTTGTGATCACCTGTGTGATTTTTATTTGTTGCGCTATAACCAAAAAGGGAACGACAATTTTGAAAGAAAAAAAAAAAACAATATTTTTTACTTTCTGCTATTAAACATTCCCAATAAAAAAAAAAAAATAAAAATCAACTTTTTTCATCATTTTAGTCCAATATGTATTCTGCTACATATTTTTGGAAAAAAAAAATCCCAATAAGTGTATATTGATTGGTTTGTGCAAAAGTTATCGCGTCTACAAACTAGAGGAAAGATTTATGCCATTTTTATTTATTTAATTTTTTTACTAGTACTGGCGGCGTTCAATCATTTTTAGCAGGACTGCGACATTGCCTCAGACAGATTGGACCTAAACTGACTAACCTAACTGAAATTTTTGACGCACTTGGGGGGACCAGTGACATTACTACAGTAATCAGTGCTAAAAATATGCACTGTTACTGTACTAATGACACTGGCACGGAAGGGGTTAACACCAGGGGCGATCAAAGGGTTAAATGTGTCCCTGGGGGGTTCTTTCTAACTGAGTGGGGGATAGACTTGCTGGATGAACACAGAGACCTGTGTTCCTAAATAGGAGGAACACAGGATCCATGTGTTTATCACTGACAGAACAGCGGTCTGCCGTGCTTACATTGGCAGACCGCTGTTCTGTTTCCACGAGGACCGATCGCAGGTGCACAGCGAACATCATGTCCACAGGACCTGCTGATTGGTTCCCCCTGTGACCAATCAGTGTGCGTGCGCCCCGACTAGCTGTCTCACGAATCGACGTATAGGTACTTTGTTTCACGGGACAGAGCCGACCTGCCGCGGTAAATCTATGGCGGCTGGTCGGCAAGTGGTAAAGGCTTTGTACCCTTAAATGTTTTCATCATTTTAATCAGGTATTAGTATAGTTATATTCCCTGTGTTGTTTTTTTGTTTTTGTTTTTTTTTTTTTGCCTTATCTTGTAATAATGGGCTTACATGTTCTGGCTAAAATGTGTAGTGTCATGGCTGATGGATTCCCCTATGTTCATGTATTGCTGCAGCTAGCCTGTTCCTGTTCACTTACTAATCTTTTTTATGCATTCTTTATTTAAAAATGTTTTTTTACATTTTAATAACCAAGAAGGGTTACAAGCAAAAACTAAGAAGGGTTACAAGCAAAAAAAAAATTTAATATAAGCTACCCTACAGTGGGTGTAGTAAAGACCAAACACAGGCCACATGTAGATATGGGCTATATGACCCGCAGGTTACAGTTTTAGAATAAAAGTTATGGGCCATCAATGACAATAATAGCACAGGCCATGAACATTAGTAAAAAACGTGCAACTAAGCACGCACAACCAACCCCCCTGCTGTATTATGGTGTAGATAGAGGAGGCGAATAGCCAGCCAGGATGCACTCAAATTCTGTGGTACAAGAATACTCAAGCCAGTAAAATCATGTACTAATAAATTTCTCTTCTGTCACCTTCACACCACTAGTGAGATTCTCCTTATGTTTGATATCCTTAACCCTACTGAACCAATGTGTCAAAGATGGTAAAGTTGTGGATTTCTGGGTCTAGCAGCATTCAATGCATGACTCACCTTTTCCTCAGTGTTGCATTATAAATGTAGGAGTGAATGTGATGAAACTGCATGGTGATCTTTGTTATTAGCTCTGCCTGTTTGCGTCTTCTGTGTCAGATCTAATTATCGTTTAGCTCTCACCTACAGAGAACTAGACAGAGAGACCCAAGGGCTGTAAAAAAAAAAATTATTATATCTTTTCATGTGACAACACTGAAGAAAAGACACTTTGCTACAATGTAAAGTAGTAAGTGTACAGATTGTATTAGGCCCCTTTCACACTTGGAGTCCGCCGGCGAACTCCGTTTTTCTCCGCAGGGGATTGATCCGCCGTTCCCCCGCTGAGCAGGCAGGTGGCAGCTCTGTCTCTGCGCTGTGTGTTCAACATGGCACCTCATGGCAAAGAACTCTCCAAGGATCTGAAAAAAAGAATTGTTGCTCTACAGAAAGATGGCGTAAGATATAAGAAGATTGCCAAGACCCTAAAAATTTAGCTGCAGCACGGTGGCCAAGACCATACAGCAGTTTAAGAGGACAGGTTCCACTCAGAACAGGCCTTGCCATGGTGGACCAAAAAAGTTGAGTGCACAAGCTTATCGTCATATCCACAGGTTGTCTGTGGGAAATAGACGTATGAGTGCTGCCAGCATTGCTGCAGAGGTTGAAGGGGTGGGGGATCAGCCTGTCAGTGCTCAGACCATACACCGCACACTTCATCAAATTGGTCTGCATGGCGGTTGTCCCAGAAGGAAGCCTCTTCTAAATATAATGCACAAGAAAGCCTGCAAACAGTTTGCTGAAGACAAACAGATTAAGGTCTGATGAGATCAAGATAAACTTATTTGGCTCAGATGGTGACAAGCGTGTGTGACAGCAACCAGGTGATGAGTACAAAGACAAGTGTGTCTTGCCTACAGTCAAGCATGGTAGTGGGAGTGTCATGGTCTGGGGCTGCATGAGTGCTGCCATCACTGGAGAGCTACATTTCATTGAGGGAACCATGAATACCAACATGTACTTTGACACACTGAAGCAGAGCATGATCCCCTTCCTTCAGAGACTGGGCCACAGGGCAGTATTCCAACATGATAACTACCCCAAACACACCTCTATGATGACCACTGCCTTGATAAAGAAGCTGAGGGTAAAGGTGATGGACTGGCCAAGCATGTTTCCAGACATAAACCCTATTGAGCATCTGTGGGGTATCCTCAAACTAAAGGTGGAGGAGTGCAAGGTCTCTAACATTCACCAGCTCTGGTGGATTTATATTGTGCCAAAAGTTTGTGCTGCACTTTAAAAAGTAAAGCCAGTCAGTACAGTTATAATACAATTCAAACACAATGCTTAGGAGTGTCCTGCTTGTGAAAGAATCAAATCCGAAAGGAAAGTGATACCAAAGGAAATAATTGAGAGGGCAAAGCTGATAAATAAAGTAAACGTACAATTATAATGTGATGGCAGGATAGGTTTTCCAGAAGAGAGATGAGTTTTCATGGGTCACTTAAAGAGAGTAGGAGATAGCCAGACAGATTGGGGTAGGGAGGTCCAAAGGGTGGGAGAGGCTTGAAGAAATCCTGGAGGTGACAGGGGAGCTAAAGAACAGGAGGTTCTGAGTGGAACAATGTGGATGGTTTGGGTTTTATTTTGAGATGAGGTTGGATACGTACATGAGGGCAGAGTTGGAGGGACTGGTGGGGGGGTGGGAGCGTGTGTTGGGTCTCAGCTACTGACTGGTGGGAAGGGTGGATGTCAATTTAAGAAGGTGCTCCTAACGACAGCTTGTTATGTGTATAAAAGACACCTGTCCACAGAATCTCTTTCTTCGATTCAAACCTCATGATCATGGGCAAGACCAAAGAGCTGTCAAAGGACATCAGGGACAAGATTGTAGACCTGCATAAGACTGGAATAGGCTACAAGACCATTAGCAAGAAGCTTGGTGAGAAGGAAACAACTGTTTGAGCGATTATCCGCAAATTGAAGAATTACAAAATAACCATCAATCACCCTCGGTCTGGAGTTCCTTGCAAGATTTAGTCTCATGGGGTAAGGATGATCATGAAAAAAGTTAGGGATCAGCTCAGAACTACACAGGAGGAGCTTGTGAATGATTTCAAGTCAGTTGGGACCACAGTCACCAAACAAACCATTGGTCGTGGATGGGTCTTCCAGCATGACAATGACCCAAAACATACCACCAAGGCAACAAAGGAGTGGCTCAAGAAAAAGCACATTAAGATCATGGAGTGGCCTAGCCAGTCTCCAGGCGCTAATCCTGTAGAAACTTTATGGAGGGAGCTGAAACTTTGAGTTGCCAAGCGACAGCCAAGAAACCCTAAGGATTTAGAGAAGATCTGTAAAGAAAAGTGGACCAAAATCCCTCCTGAGATGTGGGCAAACCTTGTGACTAATTCAAGAAACCTCTGTGCTTGCCAACCAGGATTCCTGTTTTGCTTGGGAATGAAGTACTTATTTTACTCACTGAACTGCAACTCAATTTAAAACATTTTTATCATGTGTTTTTTCTGGATTTTTGGTTGATATTCTGTCGCTATCATTTAAAATACACCTACGATAAAAATAGTAGACCCTTCATTTCTTTGTAAGTGGGCAAACTTACAAGATCTGAAGGGGATCAAATTATTTTTCCCATTGTATTAGAAAAGAGCTAAGTGAAAGAATATAAATTAACACAGGTAAATTACCACCCGACAGAACTCAATTCTACTGACTTCTGCTTAAGACAGATTGCCTACACATATTCGGAAAATTAGTATTGTAGGCTGACTTATTAACTGATTAGCATAGTTACATACTGTAAGATAAAATCACTAGGCAGGTATTGCACCCAACCTTTTCTGTTCCATTACTTTTCCATCAAGCTGCAAGACTGGTGCAGCGGCCATCTTTCTGCTTATATTATTACAACATCCCCTCACCGAGTTGCACCCTCTTCATAAAAGACACTTACTCATTTGTTACGTTGGAATAATACAATTTTATATTTACCACAGCTTTTATAAGATAACTACAATAAAAAAAATTAAAAAGAAAACAGTAAAATTAACGTGTCGAATTGGAAAGTCGAATTTGAGCTTCCTTATCAGTTTAAAAAGTTAATTTGGGTCAAACTGGCTCAAACAAACTATTTCCATTATACTGTATAATGATGCAGCTACTGTTTGTGTTGTAACATAGTTTTGTAACATTAGCTGCATACAGTATGCTGTGCTGTGTTCTGGAAATGCTGGAAATGAAAATGAGTTGAGTGCTTCTCAGCCACTCAGGAGAAGTCTTTTATTTTTATTAAAGAGGTTGTAAACCCATACAACATTTTTTTTTTTTTTGCAACCTGTAAGAGAAAGACACAATGAGCTAGTATGCATCGCATACTAGCTCATTATGCAATACTTACCTTAGAACGAGCCCCCGCCGTCCCGCCCGCTTACCTGTATAACGGGCGACATGTCCAGTCGCCCGTCTTCCGGAAACGCGGCATCCGGCCATCTGATTGGCCGGAGCCGCGGTGACGTCACTCCCGCGCACGCGCGCGGGAGCCGACAGTCACGGCACGGGGCTCTGAAGAAACGACACCAGCGGCCATTCCTTCAGAGCGCATGCGGCAGTGACGTCACTGGCTGCATGTAAGGTAAATATCTCCTAAACGGTACATGTTTAGGAGATATTTACACTACCTATAGGTAAGCCTTATTATAGGCTTACCTATAGGTAAAAGTGTCAGAGGAGGGTTTACTTCCTCTTTAATGAATACGAGGTTTCCTCTGACTGACAAATGTAGAGAGGAAGGTGAGTGACATCACAATTTAACAGTAATGATAATTGTAAATAAGACACATAGAGAGGATGAACCTCCCTAAAAGGGGCACAGCAGGAGAAGGTGTATCAACCTATGTTGGTATGTGTTGACCCAATTGCCAAATGTAGTCATTAAGGGAGACAAAGAGCATGTGAGGGGGTTCAAATCAGAAAAAGAGCTTGGTCCTGTGATGGTAAAGGTGAACAGTAATGGCTACGCTTCTCTTAGCAATGTCCTTAGCAACTTCCTAGGTGTTTTCCAGGCAGACATCATGAGGTAAGTAAATGGCCTACACCAGTGATGGCGAACCTTGGCACCCCATATGTTTTGGAACTACATTTTCCATGATGCTCATGCACTCTGCAGTGTAGTTGAGCATCATGGGAAATGTAGTTCCAAAACATCTGGGGTGCCAAGGTTTGCCATCACTAGCCTACACCTATAGAAAGGGCATTATTCAACTTTGGTCAAAGCTGCACAGTTTCTTTTTATCTACGGGCATCTCATTATCTACTCCCTTATCTACAGAAGCAGTTTTGTGGTAAAGGTTAACTATGCCTTTAATTGTCACTTCCAGAAACACCGCAGTGACAGACTGGCTCTTGAAAGTCACTGTCTACTGAAACCTATCAATCCTGATAAACCAGTAGTTGTACATTTTGTAGAAGCACACCACCATACCCATGATCTCGGGGTATGATGGTGGATCATGTGCCATCTTTTGCCTGTGGAGGTGATAGAAATCAGTTAATACTACAAAAAGAGGCCTATTGGATTTATACACTGCAGACAGTGGCTCACAGGGGCCACAACACCATGGTGCCTTACATGCCCAACTCACTCAAGAAAGAAAATATTTTAAATAGTTTACTGTCTGATTGTATATATGTGTTTGTATATGTTTTTTGGGTTTATGCTGTTTGGTCACAGCATAACACATGAGGGCATTCCTCCTAACTGACAAGTCAGCATCAGCCTTTCATCACTTCCAATGATGATCCAGATTGTATTTGTTTAAGCTGTGACAAAATATCACAGGGTGTGTGGGTGGGTGTGTGGGCGAGCAACCTTTTTCTGGAGTTTAGGCTCCACTTCCTCACCTCACATCATGGTAGCCAATCCTGATTGAGGCACCTAATCTCCCTAAGTTATGCCAACTGTCAGCTGCCCAATGCCGTGCTTCCATCAGGCAAGGCTCTCTTTCCCTAAGGCCTTGCTCATTTAGAATGCGGTGACCTACGTTTTACCACACTGGAAGAAAGCAAATCATTGCTAGGACATTCAGAAAACAATTATTTCTGTGTCCGGTTCACACTGCAACGCACCCCAGAGGTGCGATAAAATGCAAACACGCTACAAGATAGCATGCCACTGTACAGCAATGCAACGCACCATGCTGCTGTACAGTGACATGACTGAAATGTCACATATGTGAAACAAACTAAAAAAGGAAACAGAGTGATGCACTGAAACGCATATCACACTGCCCCCCACAGCTGTCTCGCTGCAGTCGGAACGAACAGCTGTCGCCCTGGAAACTGCTGCAGTTTAGTGTGCAACAGCTGTCTGGGGCAGTGTGAGGAGGCCCTTAAGGGGTTCAAGGGGCCTTCATTGGGGAGCTTAGTACCAATTCCTGGTACTTGGAATGCAAGATGATGATTGCTTTAGGTTTCTGTAATGCACATCATGTGCACAGTATCAGCATACAGGACCATGATGCAGTGGTACTCCCTCAATCACTGATTGGATCACATAATTGGGTTATGCTTAGTGATGACTTCTGGTGCTTGGAGTGCATCACGACTTCTGGGTCCAGTCTCCAGAACACATGCCATCCATACAGTGTCTTAGCAGCATCCAGCACACAGGACTTTGCTGCAAAGGTATGTTTTCATGTTACATTGTATTTGACTCACTAGGGTTATTCATAGTATGGCTAGTCATGTTTTGAGGTATGTGACGCTGGAGGTTGTGTCTGCACAGGTGAGGTGAACTTTACTTAACCAGTTCTGGACTGGAAGGATTTGCCCCCTTAATGACCAGGCCATTTTTTGTGATTCGGCACTGCGTTACTGTAACGGACAATTGCGCGGTCATGCGACACTGTACCTAAATAAAATTGATGTCCTTTTTCCCCACAAATAGAGCTTTCTTTTGGTGGTATTTGATCACCTCTGCGATTTTTATTTATAAACAAAAACTAGCGACAATTCTGAAAAAAAAACAAAATTTCTCACATTCTGCTAAATAACATTCCGAAAAAAAAATGTAAAAATAATTTTTTTAACATCTTAGGCTAATTTGTTTTCTGCTACATATTTTTGGTAAAAGAAATCGCAAAAGGCGTATTTTGATTATTCTACTAACTATGGGAAAGATTTATGTAATTTTTATTGTTTTTTTTTTTTTACTAGTAATGGCGGCGATCTGCGATTTTTAGCGGGACTGTGACATTGCAGCAGACAAATCTGACCCCTAACTAACATTTTTGACACTTTTGGGGGGGACCAGTGACACTACTACAGTAATCAGTGCTAAAAATATGCACTGTTACTGTAATAATGGGGTTTTAACACCAGGGGTGATCAAGGGGTTAAATGCAAGCCTAGGGGAGTGTTTTTAACTGTATGGGGGTTAGGCTTTTAAAATGATCACAGAGACCTGTAATCCTACATAGAAGGATCACAGGCGCTCTGTGATCATTCCAGAGAGAAGAACGGCCAGCTGTGTTTACAACAGCTGACCGCCCTTCTCTCTCAGCGGGGAGCGATCACGGGTGCCCGGCGGCAGTCGGAGCCGCTGACCCTGTGCATCAGAGTCTCCACTGCCGAGTGGAGGCGGGAGCGTGCCTCCAGCGGTGCGCGCTCGCCCCCTAGCTGCAGGCGCGCGACCAACATACAGCTACTTCAGTTCACGCAGGAGGGGCTGCCTGACGTAGTACATGTGCGGTGGGCGGTCCGGAAAAGGTTATTAGAGTGCATACAGTATGTGTTTTTTTTTTTACGCCTTGTTGTCACCTTGAGAAAGGGATCCACCATGGGCCCAAAACAGGAGTGTGTTATGGTTTACTCTTTATCTTGTATATTGCTTCTGCAAAATGACCTCATTAAAGTCCTGAGGTGGATTGGAGTGCTGGTCCTCACTTCTATTTGTTGTTGATGGTGTCACCATTAGCAGTGCACTCTCAACAAAGGAAACAAAAGGGTTTGGTGCTGGATGGATTTTTTACAAAGCAATAAAAACCAGACACGTGCTCTAATCCCTCTCTGCTCTTTTCAAAACTAGAAAAACAATTAGTTATACTTTAATGCACCGAAAGAGTATGGATATGTGCGCTGACTACAAGGTTGTGGTTCGAGTGGTCTTATGTATTTTTTAGGTTCAATTAAATCCTTTAGATTTTTATGTAAGTTTCCATTTGTAATAGTAACCCTGTTCACTCAGTTGCTTGTACAGTTTCCCTAAAAAGTTTCTTTAAATTGGGACATATTTCTGATAATTTGCTGTTCTGCAAGATTTTTTTTTTACACATAGCTTTCAAAGTGCTCAAATGTCTTCCCCCTGCAATTAGCAGGCGTGTGTCAAGACTGTGTGAGGAGCGTTAGGCAACCCCACATTGCCTTCTTTCATCACCATACCTGCTACTGTTCTTAAATACACTGGAAATTGAGTGGCTACAACTGGAAATATTATAGAAGTACTATGGGAAAAACTTTTTTTTTTTCATTTTGGATAGAACAAGGGAGGGTTATACAGATTTTTATTCGCCAGCTGTGTCCTATTATGGAGACTACCCTTCACTTCCTGTCCCATAGCCAAACAGGAAGTGGGAGGAAATCTCTGCAAATGAAGGAATTTCTTGGGGACCCCTAGGTCACCAGAACTAGTGTCCCCATTGGAAGATTTCCCCTCTATTACTTTTCTGGGGACAACCCAAAATTTGCGGTTTTCTTTAACTTTCACTTTTAATGATAATGGTAAACAGGACAAATAGAGAGAGTGAATCTCTTTAACAGGGTCACGGACAGCAATAGAACTGACAAGCATTCTAATTCCTCTCCACTCTATCCAAACCGAAAAAAATGTTGCCTTTAGTTATAGTTTAATAGCTTCGGGTCAATTTAATTTATAACGCTTTATTTATAACGTTAATATTTTATGAGAATATATATACAGCCGTGGCCAAACGTCTTGAGAATGACATAAATATTAATTTTCACAAAGTCTGCTGCTTTAGTTTTTTTTTTTTAGATCTTTTTGTCAGATGTTACTATGGTTTACTGAAGTATAATTACAAGTATTTCATATGTGTGTATGTGTGAAAGGCTTTTATTGACAATTACATTAAGTTTATGCAAAGAGTCCATATTTGCATTGTTGACCCTTCTTTTTCAAGACCTCTGGAATTCGCTCTGGCATGCTGTCAGTCTACTTCTGGACCACATCCTGACTGATGGCAGCCCATTCTTGCATAATCAATGCTTGGAGTTTGTCAATTTTTTTTTTCTCCTTCACCAGCCTCTTGAGAATTGACCACAAGTTCTCAATGGGATTAAGGTCTGGGAAGTTTCCTGGCCATGAACTCAAAATGTCAATGTTTTGTTCCCCAAGCCACTTAGTTATCACTTTTTCCATATGGCAAGGTTATCCATCATGCTGGAAAAGGCATTGTTTCTCACCCAACTGTGGATGGTTGGGAGTAGTTGCTCTCGGAGTAGGTTTTTGTTCCATTCTTTATTCATGGCTGTGTTCTTAGGCAAAATTATGAGTGAGCCCACTCCCTTGGCTGAGAAGCAAATCCACACATGAATGGACTCAGGATGCTTTACTAATGGTATGACACAGGACTGATATTAGTGCTCACCTTTTCTTTTCTGAACAAGGTTTTTTTCTGGATGCCCCAAGCAAATTACTTTACCCTAGCCCTATCAGTCCAATCCTTGTATCTTTTGCAGAGCATCAGTCTGTCCCTGATCTTTTTCCTGGAGAGAAGTGGCTTCTTTTCTGCCCTTAGTGACACCAGGCCATCCTCCAAAAGTCTTTGCCTCACTATGCAGATGTACTCACATCTGCCTGCTGCCATTCCTGAGCAAGAGCTGCTTGCAAAATCAACTATAGGGGACAGGCCTGGCACTTTCCTGGACTTTCTTGTGCGCCCTGAAGCCTTCTTCACAACATTTGAACCTTTCTCCTTGAAGTTCTTGATTAATTAATTGCAATTCATCTAATCACTCTTCATAAAATGTTGGTGTATATGCATATTGCTATCATAAAAACTGAGGCAGAGGACTTTGTGAAAAATAATATTTGTGTTATTCTCAAAACCTTTGGTCAGGACCGTTTTATATATTTTATTATATCTTTTCATGAGACAACACTGAAGAAATGATACTTTGCTACAATGTAAAGTAGTGAGTGTACAGCTTGTATAACAATGTAAATTTGCTGTCCCCTCAAAGTCAGTCAACACACAGGCATTAATGTCTAAACCGTTGGCAACAAAAGTGCATACACCCCTCAGTCAAAATGTCCAAATTGGGCCCAAAGTGTCAATATTCTGTGTGGCCACCGTTATTTTCCAGCACTGCCTTAACCCTCTTGGGAATGGAGTTCACCAGAGCTTCAAAGGTTGCCACTGGAGTCCTCTTCAACTCCTCCATGATGACATCACGGAGTCGGTGGATGTTAGAGAACTAGAGACCTTGCGCTCCTCCACCTTCCGTTTGAGGATGTCCCACAGATGCTCAATAGGGTTTAGGTCTGGAGAAATGCTTGGCCAGTCAATCACCTTTACCCTCAGCTTCTTTAGCAAGGCAGTGGTCGTCTTAGAGGGGTGTTTGGGGTCGTTGTCATGTTGAAATATGGCCCTGCGGCCCAGTCTCTGAAGGAAGAGGATCATGTGCTACTTCAGTATGTCACAATACATGTTGGCATTCATGGTTCCCTCAATGAACTGTAGCTCCCCAGTGCTGGCAGCACTCATTCAGCCCCAGACCATGACACTCCCACTACTATGCTTGACTGTAGGCAAGACACACTTGTCTTTGTACTCCTCACTTGGTTGCCGCCACACACGCATGACACCGTCTGAATCAAATAAGTTTATCTTGGTCTCATCAGACCACAGGATATGGTTCCAGTAATCCATGTCCTTATTCTGCTTTTCTTCAGCAAACTGTTTGTGGGCTTTCTTGTGCATCATCTTTAGAAGAGGCTTCCTTCTGGGACGACACCCATGCAGGCCAATTTGATGCAGTGTGCGGCGTATGGTCTGAGCACTGACAGGCTGACCCCCCACCTCTTCAGCCTCTGCAGCAATGCTGGCAGCACCCATACGTCTATTTCCCAAATACAACCTCAGGATATGATGCTGAGCACATGCACTCAACTTCTTTGGTCGACCATGGCAAGGCCTGTTCTGAGTGGAACCTGTCTTGTTAAAATACTATATGGTCTTGGCCACCATGCTGCAGCTCAGTTTCAGGGTCTTGGCAATCTTCTTATAGCTTAGGCCATCTTTTCGTAAAACAACAATTCTTTTTTTCAGATCCTCAGAGTTCTTTACCATGAGGTTCAATGTTGATCTTCCAGTGTCCAGTATGAGGGAGTGAGAGCGATAACACCATATTTAACACACCTGCTCCCCATTCACACCTGAGACCTTGTAACATTAACAAGTCACTTGACACCAGGGAGGGAAAATGGCTAATTGGGCCCAATTTGTACATGTTCACTTAAGGGTGTACTCACTTTTGTTGCCAGCAGTTTAGACATTAATGACTGTGTGTATAGCTATTTTGAGGGGACAGCAAATGTATACTGTTATACAAGCTGTACACTCACTACTTTACATTGTAGCAGAGTGTCATTTCTTCGGTGTTGTCACATGAAAAGATATAATAAAATATTTTCAAAAATCTGAGGGGTGTACTCACTTTTGTGGGATACTGTATATACACATAAATATAACATTACACTTATAATACACTACGGTAGTGATTAGTGGCATATTTTCTAATGGCCTAGAGTGGTATGTGGGGTACCCAAGGGCTCTGCCCTGGGACCAATTCTGTTTCACTTGTTCAAAAACAATATGGAGGTTGGAATAAACAGTTCAATCCCAGTGTTTTCTGATGATACAAAGCTAAGCAGTGTAAAACCTTCACAACAGGATAAAGCAACTTTAGAAGAAAAATCAGCTAAAGTAGAGGGGTGGGCAGGAAGATGATGAGGTTAAATATAAAAAAAATGTAAAGTAATGCACTTGGAAGATAAAAATATGAATGCAAGTTACTCACTAGTGGGAGAATCTCTGGAGAAATCAAGAAATAAAAAGGACCTGGGGTCCTAGTAGAGCACAGGCTCAGTAATAGTATGCAGTACCAAGCTGAAGCAAGCAAGGCTAGCAGACTATTTACTTAAGGGTATCTGCTCAAGAGATAAAACTATATTTCTACCACTTTACAAAACCCTGGTTCTGCCACATCTTGAGCATGCCATCCAGTTCTGTTCACCAATCCTCAGGAAGGATACGCTTGAACTGGAAAATGTCCAGAAAAGAGCAGAAAAGCTAATAAGGGTGCTGGTGGACCTAAGGAAGGACTACAAACATTAAACATATTCTCCCTGAATAAGAGACACATGAGAGGGGATATTATTGCAATTTACGTATCTTTAAATGGTGCCTCTAGCATTGGGAGGAATCTATTTAATCTAAGGTCTCTAAAGAAGAAATGCAACTACTTAATGAAGTTGGACAAGAAACTTTTCAATCTTGTAAGGGGTTCTTTACATCTGGAGTGCTAAGGGTTTGGAACTCCCTTCCTCAGTTGGTGTTGTCAGCGGGGAGGGTACATAAATTAAAAAAACACTTAGATGTGTTTCTTAGCAAACACAATGGTATGGATAATACACACACACAATCTCAGTTTGAACTGGATAGATTGGTGTCTTTACTCAACCTTACCAACTATGTAACTATATAGATTACTATTGCTTTCACTGACCCCCAACTATGGGGGCTTATATAACTTCTACTTTCAATTAATCATATCCTCAGGCCCTGTTTTGTCTAATGCAAAGCAAAGGATGAAGTTGCAACACTATAACCATACATCACGAAGGGACACCCACTTTTCGCCACACGCACAAGTATTTAGGGTGGAAGGGGAGTATCTGAACTTATTCTCTGGCAAGAAAAGTCTGGGTATAGATATACCTAAAGGAGAACTATCATTCATTTTTTCTTATTGCTTTTTAATCCACCCCCTTTTGAAGCCCAAATTATGGGTGTTCTTTTTGGGGAGGTACAGCCAGCACAGAGCCCTGCCCCCTCTCTAAACTAAGTGAAATGTCACTATTATAAATGAACATTGCTTGTTTATTCATAGAAGTTAAAGATGACTTAGAGCTTTGGCATTGTGTATTGCATCTGCCAGTGCCCATTGTTTACACGCAGGTGCAGATACATTGTACAGACCCTCAACCCGAGTGATCTATAAGAGCCGGTGTTACGTTAGAAAACCATACCCCGTGAGAAATCCATACCCACGTCACTTCCTGTCAGGAACAGCTAAGCAGCGTAGCAGTGCGCATGCTCACAGCTCCGGATACGTCATTGAACAGCTGAGGAGCTGACAAGTGCGCATGCACGGTGGGTATGGATTTTTCACGGTAGTGTGTGTAATGTTACACCGCATCAGCTGTTGCGGCGTTTACATTAAAGGTTACATTAAAACAGCTCGGCTGCAATATGAGTCATCTCCGCTCCTATCCCTGTCACTTCCCTGATCTCGGCTACTAAATGTAAAAGCGGCGGGTGTATGAAATCTAAATGACGGAGATCTCGGCTCCGTGATTTATATTTTCATATACCCGCCGCCGCTTTTATGTTTAGTAGCCGAGATCAGGGAAGTGACAGGGGTAGGATCGGAGATGACTCATATTGAAGCCGAGCTGTTTTAATGTAACCTTTAATGTAAACGCAGCAACAGCTGAGGCGGTGTAACATTACACACACTGCCGTGAAAAATCCATACCCTCCGAGCATGCGCACTAGTCAGCTCCTCAGCTGTTCAATGACGTAGGTGCTGACGTAGGTGCACCGGAAGTGATGAGGGTATGGATTTTTTACGGGTATGGTTTTTTCACGGAACACCGGTTCACACTACTCCAACTTGTCAGGCGACTTGGTCACCTGACAAGTAGCGCTCCATGCTGTGCAATGGAACCGTTTTAATCAGAGCGACTCAAGTCACTCCGACTTAGAAAAAGGTTCCTGCACTATTTTTGGGCGAAGTTGGAGCGACTTGCATTGACTTCTATTATGAGAAGTCGTTTGCAAGCCGCGATGAAGTCTTGCTGCACGGGCGACTTCAACGTCGCCCAAAGTCGGGGCAACTTTGAGTCGGAGTAGTGTGAACCGGCTCTTACTGTTATGAGTGTACAAGCAGATCAGTAACTCATAATAATGACAGATCACTCAGCATACGGCTCTGTGTGTCTATCAGCAGCTGCTTTTAAACATACACAGCTTGACAGATGGCTTCATCGTTGTGTGAGTTTTCACTTTTCTGAATGAGCAAGCAGTCTGCCATCACTGATCTCTCATTCAAAAACTGAAATTATTATAACACAGCGCTGCAGTCGGACTGTGTATGTGTAAAAGCAGCCACTGATAGACACACAGCACAGTTGGCTGAAAGGCAGTGCTGGTCTCCAGAGCGGCCCCTGCTGCCTAGGACCAGACCTGTCAGTAACAATTCCTTCTATTTTCTATTTGTCAGACAGTTGTGGGGGAGGGGGGGGGAACTGTCTGATCACGCCTCCTAGAAACTAAGGAATGGATTGGAGCAGGACTAAGCCCTGGTTCACACCAATGCAACTTGTCATGCGACTTGACAGTTGGCATGACAAGTCACACCCATTTGCGAATTTGAAAAAGGTTCCTGCACTATTTATGTGCAATTTCAGTGCAACTTGCATTGACATCTGTTAAATAAAGTTGCACAGATGTCAACAAGCCGCACATGAAATCACACTGATAGTTGGCTTTGAAGTTGCACTGAAGTAGCACGACTTCAAAGCTGAACTGGCAGGGAAGCCATCAGAAATATTCGGGCCCCTTACACAGCTTTAGGCCTGGGCCCCCTGGGGCCTTACCACCAGCCTTGGGACGACTGGGCCCTTTGGGACGCCCGGGCCCCCTACATGTGTATGGACTGTCCCCCCTGATGGTGACCCTGTAAACTGGTGTGAACCAGGGCTAAGTGCGAATTTCCATGTAATTTCTATTCAGTTCTGTGCAACCTAAGCTCTAGTTTTTAATACTATTGTCTCTGTGTTTGTGTTGAGGTGGCTGATCCTTTTAAACCATGCCAGTTTTTACTGCACACTTCTTTATCTATCAAGTGTTCAGTACTTATACATCCGTGCAAGTATTTTGTTTGCTATATATAACACCCACACCTAAACATACTTGACATTTTTGTAGTTGGTTTATTGATCTTTTATACAGCACTGTCAACTGAATCACAAACAATATGGATGCAAAGTTAGAAGTATTTTTATAATGTTTCAATGGTATGTAAGTCATACCCTACGCATTATAGGAAGCATGTTTGCTCTAATGTTATGCCCCATACACACGTGCAGATTATCTGCAGACTTTTGTCTGCAGACTTACCAAAACCATATAATATGAGGTCAAACCTAAACACTTTCAATTTGTATGCAATCCGGCAGGCCCTTGCACTACATAGAAAAGGTAAGTCTGCAGACAAAAGTCTGCAGATAATCTGCACGTGTGTACGGGGCATTAGTCTGCCATTGGCTAGCTGTTGTGTAGCACATCAGAGGCAGTACATTTCTGTAAAAGTATGTGCCGAATAGGACAAAGATAGAAACTAAATTTGATTTAAATTTTTTTTTTTTTTTTTTGTGCAAATGGAAATTGGTGTAAATGTCAGCAGACAAATAGCTTTTGACAGTCAGATCATTATTTTACAACAGCATGTTGCCCTGTATGCCATGATTTTTAAAAATGGGTAGATTTACTTTCTAAAATTAGAGTCAGTATTTTCCAGTGTAATCGCAGGTTTTCCTTTATCTAAGTTCCTGGTGTTCACAATGTGAGGTCATTATGAGAACTACAGTATGTATGTACAAACTTCCTTCACTAACAATGTGCATTTCTAATGTCTGTGAGCTGTCACTTCAGTAAATTCCCTATAAAAGGTATGTTCTTTTATATGATCTGGTATTTTTCTTCATATGTCGATCCCACACACCAGGGTGGATTTGATTTAAATCAAGTCGATTAAATCATGATTTAAATCACTAGTAATAAGGCTTGATTTAAATCAACTCGGGTTAAATCATAATTTTTAAAGAGCAACTGTCATCTCTGTTCCGCAGTAGCTCCTCCTCTGACTTGCTGTTGACTCACCGACAGTCCCATTTACTTTATTGGGATGGCTGGTGAGGCAGCAGTGACACAACAAGGTGAGGGACCTTGGCGGCAGCAGGTGAATGAATGCCCGCTAACAGGCGCTGCCATGATGGATCTGAAATGATAGGTGTAAGGACTCCTTCTTGCTGGTAGTTAGTGTGAAAGTGAAGAGCTTGGATTCATTGAATAAGTTTAGCAAACATGTAAGTATTGCACAATATACAGCCTCATGCTACATAACTAAGCTCCATTTAATGCTGAATAAATTAAATTATTAATGTATCTTAAATAGAAAACTATCTTTAGATAGATTTTTACTCCAAAAGCATTTTATTAAAATAAATTTGATACAGTTCAAAAAAAATCTGATTTAAATCAAAAAAAACTATTTTTCTTTTTTTTATTTCTGTAAAAAAAAAAATCATTGATTTTTATCCACCCTGTACACCGTTTAGAACTATCTAGGGCATGTGTGTCAAACACAAGGCCCGCGGGCCGAATACGGCCCACCAGGTAATTTCATGTGGCCCTCACACCCAGGAGGTAGAAGTGAGATGAGGCAGCCTATGAAAGAGAGCTGAACCCTGCACATTGTGCATAGCATACCCTAAGCCCTGCTCTCTCTCTCTCTCTCTCTCTCTCTCTCGCACTCCTAGTATTTATTGCCCCATTAAAATCTTCCCAATTGGACCCCATCAACCGATCAGTGCAATTTAGGGGGGGGGGGGACAGGGGGTTGGTTGAGTTCCTGCACCTATTCTCTGAGAAAAAAAGGCGTGCATAAATGTATCTAGTCTTACAGATACAACCGGCCCTTTGAGGACAACCATAATGCTGATGCGGCTCGCAATTAAATTGAGTTTGACACCACTGATCTAGGGGGAGGTTCTGCAAATTGTTGTCAGTTATACGCCGCTCCAGCCTGTGTCTATTGTTTGTATGTGCTTAGAATGTATTTTTATTTTTTAATAAAATTAATTTGAGAAAGATCAAAAAAATCATTGATTTTTATCCATCCTGCCACACACATAAGTAAACAGTGATCGCACTGCATATGAGGTATCGCCGTGAACCTCAAAGCGAGAGCAGTAATTCTATCATCAGACTGCCTGTCTAACTCTAACCTGGTAACCTGTTGTCTTTTAAAGCATTGCCTAGAGGGATTTTTAAATACCGTAGAGTAGATTGTGGCCATTCGCCAAATTTATTAAATTTTTTAAGCAAGACATGTTAGGAATCTGATCACTTGGTGTAACATCATCTTTTAAAACTTAGAAAAAAATGGGTATTATATTGTATTTGTGTGCACTAAAATTCATTAAAGTTTATTTTTTCCCAAAAATTTACATTTGAAAAACATCTGCGAAATATCGTTTGACATAAAAAATTGCAACCACCAACATTTTTTCTCCCAGGCCTTTGCTTTCAGAAATTATTTTATGTATATGGCTTTAAGTAATTATCTAGTAAAAAAACATTTTTTACATTTGTGAGAGAAGTGTCAGAATTGGCTTGGGCAGCTAGTGGTTAAAGAAGAACTGAACTTTAGAGGCTATACCCCAAATAAGGCATCCAGTGGGCTAAGTACTTGTCTTCATTATTGCCTGTGGTCTTCTCATTGCTGTTTTTTTTTTTCCCTTAACACACTTACAATGCCTTTTTCTGCACTGTGTTTCTGCGTGGAGGTAGCAATCCTAGTATAAGTGCAGGGCTTTGCTTCCTTGTGTCAAAGCTTAAACAAGGAAAAAAATAAGCAGCACTGTAGTGACATTACCAAATCTCAGTCCACGTCTCCAAATACTACTATTTAGAGCAGTGGTGGCCGGTCCACAAGTCCCCCCCATCCCGCACAATCTGCTGCCCTAGCTAGCTCAATCAAACATCATGTCTCTGGCCGTGCACTGTGCAGGGTGCTGGACCAACAGATCTCTACCAGGTCCGTCACCCCCTCACAAGCATGTGATCAGAGCCCAAGGCCCCAATTTACCTGTTTTTAATGATGTCCTCAGGACGCAGAGCACTGCGCCCCGAACCCTCCCACCATGCGATACCAGTGATTTAACGCGCAGATTCCAGCTTCCTGCCCTGGGCCATCAGGACAGGAGTCAAAAGACCCAGAATCAGAAAAGAAGCCTGGGTCAACATAAGCCTCGGCACTGGGCACCAGGGGAGCCGTGACCGCTGCAGGGCTCTTCCTGCAGGGTGGGTACGGACCTAGAGAAGCCCGCCCACGTCCCCCAAAATCCTCCAGCACCAGCCGCCACTGATTTAGAGACATGAGATCTCATGCTTTTGATATACAGTAAGGAGGCTATAGGTACAGGAGTGCTTTGGCATCTTCACACACCAGTAAACACCTAATTTTTAACTGGATTTCCAGGTTCATGGGTAAAAAAATTGTAAATAAAGAAAAAACAATATAGCATATACAATTGCGACACAAATCATATTGTAATTGAATGTTATTAAAAATTACCTTTCCTTTTCAATCTGCAGCCGCTGTAATTTTCTGAAAATGCAATGCAATATGGCTACCTGGAGCTGTTCTGTACACAGAGTGTGTACTGACCACACTCCAGAAACATAGTTTCCTGCTTGTGTGATTGGCTTATCAATTTTCCCAGAAGTCTACACTAAGATACAAATCAGATTTCTGGCATCCCCTGCAACAAAAATGTCATTTTTGGTGAGATACTCCCAATAGGAACCCGTCTAAAGGGATGCAGGCCAAGCAGCTTCCCTCATTGGTGCTCTGCAGCTGCACAGCTGGTTGATATTTATGAAACCACTCTTTTTAGACTCACTCAGCACAGAGGAACAAACAGGGATTTCTTCAGAATAACAAAAGGTAGGAATCTGCAACAAAGGTCGTTATCCTTGTAATGTACATCGATCACCCAGAGGGGAATTCTTTTTCTCAACAAAAGAGTTACGCTTTAAATGGTACACTAGCAGAATACTGTCTAAGCGCAATGAACATTTTAGACGTTACCGATGCCATACCAAATCTTCACTTTTTAAGTTCAATTCTGCTTTAAGAGACATTGTGACATTCAATAGCATAATGCATTGTATTCATTTATTTCATTGATTTCTTTTTTTCAGATTAAATAACAATGACTTTTGCACGTTGTCGATGGCCCAACATCTACAAACGGCAGACTAGCTCTTGTGGATCTGCAACAGTAAAAATTGTTGCCGGAAACTTCTTTGCATTTGTTGTATTTTGGAGGCACTATCTGTGATTTTTTTTTTTTTTTTTTGGGACAATACATTGTATTTTATCTGAATGAAGCTAATTAAACAAGTACCTTTGGCAAGAGAACACCATCAACATTCTATTACACTGCCAGAAATAAACAATGTCTAAGAACATGGAAATACTCAATTTGTCTTATTTAGTGGATCAAGAACGAGAGGCGATATTGGCTGTGCTGAAAAGAGATGAAAACCTGAAGAAAGTGGAGGACAAAAGAGTACGGTAAGACACGTGATTGTATATTATCTGTGCGCAACTCAAAACACTATTTCAGATTTTGATTATCTCAATGAGTTAAGATGCTATACACTGGAAGAATTTCATAAGAAAATTTTCATTTTAAGAATTTTTGATTTTCTGATCATTGAAGGAGAAGTACAACCACAGTTTTTTTGGCTGTACTTCTCCTGTGGATCACAGGAGTGCAGTTTGTTCTGTACTCCTGTGACTCGTTTTCAGCAGACAGCGGGCTGAAGCCCCCTGTTGGCTGACGTCACTGAGCCGGTCCAGGCTCGGGCAAGATCGTATCAATGAAGTCGGGATCCGCCCACATGCCTGGACCAGCACACTGCTCAGCCTCTCAGCGAGCCGCTGAGAGCCTGAGACAGCCGCTCCCACCCCCTCCAAAGCCCAGTGCTCCAGAGAACGCAGGGGGGGGGCAGAGCAGAGAGCTGCTGCCTGACAGTAAGCAGCTCTCTGCTCAGGGAGCACTGAGAACCGTGAGATCAGAGGTGTTTAATCGGTTCCCAGTGTTAGAGGCGCCTAGGGACAGATGCAGCACTGGGCCGATGCTGTATCCACCTAGGTAAGTGTGATTCTTTAACCACTTCTGGACCGGAAGATTTTCCTGCTAAATGACCAGGCCCTATCTTTTGCGATTCGGCACAGTGTGATTTTAACGGACAATTGCGCGGTCGTGTGCCGCTGTACCCAAGTAAAATTGATGTCCTTTTTTCCCCACAAATAGAGCTTTCTTTTGGGGGTATTTGATCACCTGTGCGATTTTTATTTTTTGCGCTATAAACAAAAAAAGAGCAACAGTTTTTACAATTTTGAAAAAAAATATATATATTTCACATTCTGCTATATGACATTCCCAAAAAAAATAAAATTAAAAAATCTAAATTTTTTAACATTTTAGGCCAATTTGTTTTCTGCTACATATTTTTGGTAAAAAAAAAAATCACAAAAAAGATATTTTTATTGGTTTGCGCAAAAGTTATTGCGTCTACTAACTACGGGAAATATTTATGTCATTTTTATTGTTTTTTTTGTTGTTTTTTTTAGTAATGGCGACATTTTTGACACTTTTGGAGGTACCAGTGACATTACTACAGTAATCAGTGCTAAAAATATGCACTGTTACTGTAATAACGCCATTGGAAGGGAAGGGGTAATACTGTTGGTGATCAAGGGGTTAAATGTAAGCCTAGGAGAGTAATTCTAACTGTGGGGGGAGGGGGTTGGGCTTGTGAAATGATTACAGAGACATGCGATCCTATATATAGCATGATCACATAGTCTCTGTGATCATTGCAGGGAGAAGGACGGACGGCTGTGTTTACATCAGCCATCCGTCCTTTTCTCTCAGCGGGGAGAGATCGCCGGTGTCAGGTGACAATCAGAGCCGCCTGACACACGCGCCAGCTTCCCCGCTGACGAGAGGGGGCAGAAACGTGCCGCTGCTGGCGCGCGTTCGCCCCTAGCTCCTCCCAGGCAGATGCCGTCTATTACATACTTGCCAACTGTCCCTTTTTTCCTGGGACAGTCCCTGCAAATAGGAGCCTGTCCCAGGTCATTTATATTGTCCCTGGAAGCGCCTGTTAATCAGGCTGCCCATAAATGTTACGCAGAAGTAGTGCAGCTGAATGGGAGACTTACTCCAACTCTGCTACTGTGGCCTTAAATGTGAAATTCTCTTTTTAATTTCCTGTAATTCTCTCTATATTGGAGTACACTCTATAATCTGATAAGGAGGCAAAATTAATTATGCAGAGTGGGCGGGGCTTCGGGGAAGTGGGTGTGGTAATTGATAGCTGTGCTCCCAAGTGTCCCTGGAAAAAATATTTAAATGTTGCCAACTATGCTATTAACGTCATTTTGCCTGTAGCTGCCACTCTGCTGACGTTAAAATACAGTAAGCCGACGGTTAAAGCGGAGTTCCGGGCACAGAATCGTTTTTGTATAATTCACTGCATGGTTTTCCTTACCCTTTGCTGAGCCTGAATTGGATATTCCCGTTTTTTTTTTTTTTTCCCCTTACCTGTTTAGAGAGCATTATATACTCACCTTTCCATCGACTTCCTCCCTCCAGAGCCGCGGCTCTCCCCGTCACTTCCGGTCCCGCAATGCGTCCTGGGAGCTCTTACTCGGCGCTCCCAAGATGCACTGTGCAGTGACGTAGGCGGCCGGCCACTCTTATCGCGCGATTTCCTCTAACATTGCCGGACGGAAACCAGTACTATGCCGATCGCATAGTACTGGGCATGCGCGAGATTTCGCGCTCGACTCACAGACCTACGCCCACTCGAATGAGGAAGAAGGGAAGACCTTTCCCCACAACGGAATCGGCGATCCACAAGAAAGATGGCGGCGCTCGTCCAAAATTTTATAAAGTAAGATTTCATACTTGCAAAAAGATTATTCCAGTCTAAGAAACAGGATTAGCGGATATATAGTGGTGTAAGGGTCACTGTTTGGGGGACATTAAAATAAAAAAAACGATTCTGTGCCCGGAACTCCGCTTTAAAAACAAAAAAAAAAACGTACTTCTCTTTTAATGAGGTCAAATCAACATTTATTTTAATTTGGGAAAAGTCCATTCACTCCAAAATCAAATGTTAAAGGTCATCAAATGTGCTGAACAATCTTTATATGAATGTTATTACAAACATTAATTTGAAAATCTATGGCCAGCTTTTTTTTCTTGTCTGCTTTATCATAGCCAGAAAAGTTGTGTGAACTGCTGAGCACACTGTATGCACACTTCACTTGCTACGTTTTCTTTGGTATAGATGCTATAGATTTGAGTTCATGTTAGATGTATAATTTATTGTTCATTCCCATATCATTAGAGTCATGTTTTTCCTGGGGTACTGCTTCAAGGTAACAGATTTTTTACACTGATTGCTAAAGAGAAGGAAAGAACACTGGCCATAACACATTCTAGGTTTTTTTTTTTACATTTGTAAAAATAAAAATTAAAAAAAGGATTTATAGGTTATATTGCTGATATGCTTACTTGTGGCATGAAAGAAAAATCATGTTCAAATAGAAATGATGAAAAATAATGAAAAACCAGCCCGTAGTGCCTTCTAGAATATGTAGGAGTAAATTTGTTGCATGTAGGTTGCCGCTTGAGTTTTTAAATGTTTAAACAGTCATGCATTCCATTATTGATTTTTCAGTCTTTGGTAGATACTGGAGGGTTAAACCACCCGACAGCTTCTTATATCTCTCAGGGAATCTATTCATGAAATCCCTGTACTCAAGTCTTCATGCGCACTGATTTATTTTAAACGCTGTTTCTCCTGATAGGAGAAAATAAGTATTAAAAACACACCTAAGCTGCATTTTTTTCAAATGTTTTTTGGTGTGTTTAGCCGCATTTGGCGTTTTGGTGTTTATTTCATTGGCCACAATTTTCATTTATTCTGGCCACTGAAATGAGTAAACACTCAAGTGCCCTAGTGCAGGGATTCCCAAACTACGGCCCTGCAGCTTTTGCGGAACTACACATCCATCCCATGAGGCATTGTACAACTCTGACAATCACATACATGACTAGGCATGATGGGAGTTGTAGTTCCTGAACAACTGCGGGGCCATAGTTTGGGAATCCCTGCCCTAGTGCTTAGGTTTAAATAGACATGTTTAGCCACATTTGGTGTTTTTTTGCACAAAAGCTCCTCTCTTGAAGGGTATTCCTCTGTTTTCTTTAAAATGAGTTTGATCTGCCTCTAAACACTGCTGCTGCTCCTCAATTCCTCAAAAATCCTATGTGCGCATGGACTCAGAGAGGGACTTTGGCCCCTTTCACACGAACGATCCAATCAGATCCGCCTGTCAGTTTTTTTTGGCAGACCTGATCGGATCCTCTATGCATCCCTATGGGGCAGCAGATGTCAGCGGAGACATCTCCGCCGACACCCGCTACTATCCGATTCTGATCCTGTCCGTCCATGGGATCGGATTGGATGGGATCGGATGAGAACGGACAGGCGATCTGTTCTCATCCGATTCCCCCGTAGAGAATAGCGGGGATCTGACACCTCCCTCTCCGCACAGTGAGTGGAGACGGAGCTGTCATCCGCCTGCTCAGCGGGGATCGATCCCCCGCTGAGCAGAACGGAGTCCGCTGATGGAGGCGGACTGTGTGAAAGGGCCCCTAGGCTCCTTTCACACTATCCGTCCGTCGGACAGATTCCGTTTTTCTCAGCGGGGGATTGAGCCGCCGATCCCCGGCGGAGCAGGAGGATGACAGCTGTGTCTCCGCGCTGTGTGTGGAGACACAGCCGTCAGTTCCCCATGCATCTCTATGGGGGAAATCGGATGGGAACGGACCGTCGGTCCGTTCTCATCCGATCCCATCCGATCCGCTGGACGGATGGAAAATAGGGTTTCCATCCGTCCAGATTTGACGGATCGGATCGGGTGTCAGCGGACATGTCTCCGCTGACATCCGATCCCCCATAGAGATGCATGGGGGGACCGTTCAGATCCGCCAAAAAAATGGACAGGCGGACCTGAACAAGTCCGCCTGTGTGAAAGGGGCGTTATACTAAAACTGGAGAGTGCAAAATCTGGTGCAGCTCTGCATAGAAACTAATCAGCTTTCAGGTTTTATTGTCAAAGCCTAATTGACCAAGCTGAAGTTAGAAGCTGATTGGATACGATGCACAGCTGCAACACATTCTGAGTACACCAGTTTTTGCAAAAAAACACCACAAGCCTCAGTATTGTCAGTTTAGGAGCAGCGGTGTGCTTCCCTCCAAAGGCATCTGTATTAACAGATCTCACTGATGGAGTACTGCATAGCGCCTTCTATACCATTTTACTTATTATCAGCATTAATATAGACGCCTAACATTTTCATCAGTTCATACCCTCAAGGATCTTACACTGTAACCTTGCATACATATAGTAGGGCCAGTTTAGACAGGAGCCATTTTACTTACTAAAATGTCTTTGAGGTATGGGTGGAAACCCATGCAGGTACAGGGTCCCCGACCAGTGTTCTCAGCTCCTCCTTTTCTGTGTCTGCCCCATAGCAAGCGCTTGCTTTGGGAGCAGACACACGGGCTCACTCCGGGAGCCAGGCTCTGTGTGTCCATAGACACACACAGCACATCTCGGCCCCGCCCCTGCTCCATCCTCATAGGGTTTGATTGACTGCAGCCGAAGCCAATGGCTCTCGCTGCTGCCTCTGTGCCTGTGAGGAGAGAACAGTGATTCTGCTCTTGGGCGCAGAGCTGGATTGAAAGAGGAGTCAGGTGAGTATTTGGGGAGACTGGGTGGAGCCGATACTGGAAGGTTTTTTTACCCTAATGCCTGGAATGCATTTAGGTAAAAGACTTTATGCTTTTAAAACCACTTAAAACCATAACAATAGCATGTCAGCTGGATTGCTATCATTTTCAGTTGGAAACGTTCTCCTAGTAACGGCTACCAAGCAAAGGGGGAAGAGCTGTCATCCGCCTGCTCAGCGGGGATCGATCCCCCGCTGAGCAGAACGGAGTCCGCTGATGGAGGCGGACTGTGTGAAAGGGCCCCTAGGCTCCTTTCACACTATCCGTCCGTCGGACAGATTCCGTTTTTCTCAGCGGGGGATTGAGCCGCCGATCCCCGGCGGAGCAGGAGGATGACAGCTGTGTCTCCGCGCTGTGTGTGGAGACACAGCCGTCAGTTCCCCATGCATCTCTATGGGGGAAATCGGATGGGAACGGACCGTCGGTCCGTTCTCATCCGATCCCATCCGATCCGCTGGACGGATGGAAAATAGGGTTTCCATCCGTCCAGATTTGACGGATCGGATCGGGTGTCAGCGGACATGTCTCCGCTGACATCCGATCCCCCATAGAGATGCATGGGGGGACCGTTCAGATCCGCCAAAAAAATGGACAGGCGGACCTGAACAAGTCCGCCTGTGTGAAAGGGGCGTTATACTAAAACTGGAGAGTGCAAAATCTGGTGCAGCTCTGCATAGAAACTAATCAGCTTTCAGGTTTTATTGTCAAAGCCTAATTGACCAAGCTGAAGTTAGAAGCTGATTGGATACGATGCACAGCTGCAACACATTCTGAGTACACCAGTTTTTGCAAAAAAACACCACAAGCCTCAGTATTGTCAGTTTAGGAGCAGCGGTGTGCTTCCCTCCAAAGGCATCTGTATTAACAGATCTCACTGATGGAGTACTGCATAGCGCCTTCTATACCATTTTACTTATTATCAGCATTAATATAGACGCCTAACATTTTCATCAGTTCATACCCTCAAGGATCTTACACTGTAACCTTGCATACATATAGTAGGGCCAGTTTAGACAGGAGCCATTTTACTTACTAAAATGTCTTTGAGGTATGGGTGGAAACCCATGCAGGTACAGGGTCCCCGACCAGTGTTCTCAGCTCCTCCTTTTCTGTGTCTGCCCCATAGCAAGCGCTTGCTTTGGGAGCAGACACACGGGCTCACTCCGGGAGCCAGGCTCTGTGTGTCCATAGACACACACAGCACATCTCGGCCCCGCCCCTGCTCCATCCTCATAGGGTTTGATTGACTGCAGCCGAAGCCAATGGCTTCGGCTTCATTTTCAGTTGGAAACGTTCTCCTAGTAACGGCTACCAAGCAAAGGGGGAAGAGGAAGGAAGGTTATATCTGTAAAATAATCATAGTAAGGGCATACTTCCAAGCAAATATTTGACTGACTGGATAATAAGGAAGAAGAAGTACAGAAAATAAAAAGGCAAAGCCTTGATATTCCAGTCTATGTTGCCTGGATCTTCATCGTCTATGCAATGACTAGTTTGGAAAATCTCCTTATAACCTTGCTGGAAGCTGTGCGGCCTCCTGCTGAAAATAAAAATGTCACAGGCTGCTGGAAGGCAGTAAAACGGGGCAACTAGTCATTTTCTCATAGTGGGTAAAGCAGTTATCTGCTGGCAAATTAACGTTACCTAAACGGAGAATATTTGTTCACAATATCTATCCAGCTAAAACTGACACCACTCATTATGCTGTTGAAGAAAGGCTATGAAGTTACCAAGCGCAAATCACAGACATACTGCTGGAAAGTAATTGTGAAATATGCTGCTGAAATAATATAATTTGCTTTATTTCAGCATATTGCAAGTTCAGTGTTTAATTTATGTTCAGTCTGGCAGCCCTTATGTTCCATTTAGCTCTTGCTCGCTCTGAGATTCATATGCTCAGTTAAGAGAACAATTTCAAATCTCAGTAATTTAGTTCTGTCAAAGTAAAGCAGATATTAAAGGGAATGTACAAACTCAGAAACCCAAGGCACATAGTTTGTTACAAGTCTTTTTTTTTTGCTTATCTAAATTTATTCATTTGTTTCCAAATTGTAAAGCCCCAGGAGATGACGGGCTATCTATAGAGGTTCACAAGAGTTATGCTAAGCTTATTCTACTATTTCTCTTGACAGTGTTTCATGCCTAGTTTGAACAACATTGCCTACTACTCTTAATGACATGAGTCACTATCATACTGTTACTAAAACTGAGTAAAGCGCCATTAGACCTTGCCTGTATAGACTTTATACCTCTCCTTTAGAATGACTTTAAAATATTATCCCTGATTAGATCTAAGCCAAATATCACCATGTTTCGATATGGCGAATTACATTAAAAAATCATGCTTTATGCCAATGATACATTGCTGCTGTTGGGGGATACTTCCTCTTGCATAAAGCTAAAGCCCCGTACACACGCGTCGAAAATTGGCAGGGAATTTTCATCCAACGTCCGATCTACCGATTTTCGGCTTGTTAGTATGATGCTTCCGACAACCGACTCCGACTTTTAGCAGAAAAAAATCTGGTGTGCAGACTATAAAATTTTTGTCCGCAGTCAAAACACGGCCGATTTTCGTGCAGTCAGTACAGATTTCAACAGGGAAAAATCTTATGAGCAAGTCTGGGCATGCTAAGAGAAGAAAGAACACAAAGAAAGCAAACCAACACATGACATCACTTCTGAAGCAGATTTTTGTTGGGCGAGAAAATTCGTGTGCAGTCTAGGCACATTCCAACCAACAAAACACCACTCTGGACAAAAGACGGACGATCGGTCGGCCGATAATCGTTGCGTGTGTACGGGGCTTAAGTCTGATATTTCCACATTTGGGGTTTACTGGGCCCTTACCATTATTTGGTCCTAGTCTTCACTGATGCTTTTGGGTGGATCTGAGCAGCCAGTGGCCCAGTCATACTCAGTAGAGTTAACATCTCATTTAAGTATTTAGGAATCCAGATCGGACCGACTCTTGCTGATTTTTTTTGCCTCAATATAGCCCCTTTATTTTAGAGATAAAGTGAAGATCTAGAACAAATTATGGCTATTACTTATAGGTAAAAACTAAATCTTATTAAAATGATCATTATGCCCCAACTTTTACACTGCAGCCTGGCTCCACAACAGGGATTCTTCTATACCAGGGGGCTCCAAACTTTTCAAACAAAGGGCCAGTTTACTATCCTTCAGATTTTAGGGGGGGTCCAGGTAGTGGCCAGTGAGGGTGGAAAATGTCTCAGGCCCAGCATCAGTGAAAATAAACATGGACTCAGGGTTTGTAATCAGTGGGACGAGGAGTAGTGCCCTATCATTGCTATTAGTGAGAGTAACAGTACCCCATCATTGGTATCAGTGGAAGATATAGTACCCCATTGTTTTGTTTCAGTTGGAGGAATATTACCATATATCGTTGGCAAGAATAGTGCTCCAAGGGCCGGATAAAGGCTCACAAAGGGCCACATCTGGCCCTCGGGCCACAGTTTGGCGACCCCTTTTCTATACCATATGAAAGCCCAAGATATTCCCTCAGGGCTTGAACCGTTGCTGTTCCACAAACCCAATAAATCATTCCTAACTTACGCGCTCATCTAAAAGATTTGAAATAAGACAAAACAATTACAACAGGTAACAGGCTTATTACACTTCACTTATTACAGCCCCATATGGCACAATAATATATAGACAGAACTGGCCAAAGTGCAATGTAGAGTTAAATGAATAGTTTACGGAGGTTACCCATTTAAAACAGATATTTGTCAACAGACCCGTTCAGACAGGGGCGACACGACTTGGTGGGGCGACCTGTGAAGTCCCGGTGCACAGCGTGCACCGCGACCTCGGCGCGACTTGCACAGACTTTATATCATTGAAGTCAATGCAAGTCACCTCCAGGTCGCCCCAAAGTAGTACAGGACCCTTTTTCTAAGTCGGAGCGAGTTGTGTCCTATTAGAACGGGTCCTGTGCTAATCAATGGCGACCGACCGCGACCAAGTCGCCTGACAAGTTGCGCTAGTGTGCATGGGGGCTTATGTTTTTGGGGAGCTGAATAAAAATGTTGCCTCCCGCAACATATGCACTGCTTACATATACAACTTCATCACGTGGTACAAGCCCAGGGCAATACTTGCACATGGGTGCTTTCCCCCACGCCACTCTTCAATCCAATGTGTAACACTGAAATTACAAATGTCTTAATATCCTGTTGCTATGCTATGTTGTTAACCTTATTCCCTAAAAATCATCCCTCCAATGCATTCAAGCAATGGGAGAAGGATGTAGCTCAGTTTATTGAAGAACAACTTGAGGAGGCACTACAGGCAGTATAGGTTATCTCCCACAGCGTTTTGCAACAGCTTTATTGATTATACATTTTGCTACTTTCTCATGATACCCTTGTCAAAATTCTCAGAATGGGGGTGTCAGCTGACCTACTCTGTGGTAGGTGCCCCAGTGACCATGGCGGTTTAATAAATTTAATTTGGTGCTGTCCCAGACTCCACATCTATAGGACAGGACTGACATTAAATAAGGTATTTTAGTCTACTATTCAAACTGAATAAAAAACAATATGTTCTGGGCATATTAGATAATCTGATGGTACAATAACACACTAAAGAAGCAATTTCAAGAGCGCTGTTTCAAGCCTGTAAACTTGTACTGCCTGCTGGAAAATTACCATATCCCCCTTTCTATTAGCGAGTGGATATGGCAGGTTGGGTCCAAAATGTAATTGGAATGGTACATTTACCAGCACAGAGTCTGCCCTGATAAGTTCAAAAAGATATGGGAGCCCTGGCTCGATGAACCTGGTCTATCCTTACTGGATCTGGTGATAGGCAGAGTGGTGTCTTTTGAAGGTAGAAGTAGGCCTGCTTAATGCTTCATTACTTGTCTTTACCTTTTACCAAATAAATCTTATTCTCATCAGTTATGATTAATAGACTGATGTGGTTATCGTTATGTCAGTCATGTTTCATGCCTATGTACCCATTGCAACTGCTGTTTTTGTTTCCCCTGTGCTGAAATCCCATTGTTGTTCTGGATTTTTTTTAAACTTTTCAGTTCTCTCTTTGATAGAAAAAAATATTTATTTAGAATCCTGACACTTGTCTCCTGTAAGGGGCTCTTGGCGAGGACAGAGATTTTATAATGGTCAGTCTTTTGTGTTTAGCAATCTACACCGGATATAGAAATACGGGAAAACTTAGGGAACAGTGACCATAGGTCAATTGGTTTCTGTATTAATTACAGTAATAGGAAACACAAGGGTAATATAAGGACACTGAATTTCAAAAGAGCCAATTTCCCTAAACTGCGCTCGCTGCTAGAAAATATCAAATGGGATAGAACCCTGGGAACAAAGAACACGGAGGAAAAATGGGAGTGCTTCAAGAGCATACTTAACAAGGGGGTGGGCCAGTGCATTCCACAGGGAAATAAATTTAAAAGAGCAAAACTAAACCCTGGGTGGCTAAACTCCAACATAAAAATGTATATTAGAGCTAAAGAAATGGCCTTCAAAAAATACAAGACTGAGGGGTCATTAGCAGCATTTAAGCACTACAAAGAGTGTAATAAGAAATGTAAAGACGAAATCAGGGCGGCTAAAATAGAACACGAGAGACATATAGCGGAGGAGAGTAAAAAGAACCCCAAGAAGTTCTTTAAGTATATAAACAGTAGGAAAGCGAGGCCAGAGCACATTGGCCCCATAAAAGATGATAAAGGAAAAATGGCCACTGAGGACAGAGAAAAGGCGGAAGTGTTAAATAATTTCTTTTCTTCAGTCTTCACAAAGGAATCGGGGGGCTACACGAACCCAGCTGGTAAGGCCGAACTAAATAATACACCTCAGGAAGTGCCGCCATGGCTAACAGAGGATAGACTTAGAGCTAAACTAGAGAAACTTAACATAAATAAATCCCCGGGACCGGATGGCTTGCACCCGAGGGTTCTTAATGAGCTCAGCCAGGTGATTGCCAGACCGTTATTCTTGATCTTTAAGGATAGTTTACAGACGGGTATGGTGCCAGCTGATTGGAAAAAAGCCAACGTGGTACCAATATTTAAAAAGGGGCCGAGATATATCCCGGGTAACTATAGGCCGGTCAGCCTAACATCAGTAGTCTGCAAGATTTTGGAGGGGATGTTAAGGGACCACATACAAGACTTTAGTAATGAAAACGGTATTATAAGTAGTAATCAGCATGGATTCATGAAAAATCGTTCCTGCCAAACAAATCTATTAACCTTCTACGATGAAGTGAGCTGCCACCTAGATAAAGGAAAGCCTGTGGATGTGGTGTATCTGGACTTTGCAAAGGCCTTTGACACCGTTCCCCACAAACGCTTACTGTACAAACTAAGGAAGGTAGGTATGGACCATAAGGTGAGTACCTGGATAGAGAACTGGCTCCAGGGGAGAGTACAGAGGGTGGTGATTAATGGGGAGTACTCGGATTGGGCGGGTGTGGAAAGTGGGGTTCCCCAGGGTTCTGTCCTGGGACCAATCCTGTTTAATTTATTCATAAATGATCTGGAGGAGGGGATATCGAGTACAATCTCAGTATTTGCAGATGATACTAAATTAGGCATGCCAATATCTTCTATGCAGGATGTGGAAACCTTGCAAGCGGACCTGAACAAAATAACGGGGTGGGCAACTACATGGCAGATGAGATTTAATGTTGAAAAATGTAAAGTAATGCACTTGGGGGCCAGAAACCAGAAAGCAAGCTACTCACTAGGGTGGGAACCTCTGGGTGAGTCTAGGATGGAAAAGGACTTGGGGGTACTGGTAGACAACAGGCTTGGCATTGGCAAGCCGCTGCAAGCAAAGCCAACAGAATACTGGGTTGTATAAAAAAGGGGATTCACTCCAGAAATAAAGAGATTATTCTCCCGCTCTACAAGACTCTGGTCCGGCCACATCTGGAGTATGCTGTCCAGTTCTGGGCACCGGTCCTCAGAAAGGATGTGCTGGAACTGGAGAAAGTCCAGAGAAGGGCAACAAAAATAATTAGGGGAATGGAGGACATCAGCTATGAGGAAAGACTACAAGCACTGAACCTATTCTCTCTGGAGAAGAGACGATTGAGGGGGGATATGATATCAAAGTACAAATACTGTACTGGCGACCCGAGCATAAGGAACAAACTATTCAGAGAAAGGAGATACAATAAGACCAATAGTGGCCACTCACTAAAACTTGAGGAAAGGCAGTTTAACCTTAAAGTGCGTAAGGGGTTCTTCACTGTAAGAGCGGTAAGGATGTGGAATTCTCTTCCACAAGCAGTCGTATCAGCAGGGAGCATTGATAGTTTCAAAAAACTATTAGATGGACACCTTAAAGACCACAACATACAGGGGTATACAATGTACGGTTAAAAGCAAACACACACACACATCATAGGTTGAACTGGATGGACTGATGTCTTTTTTCAACCTCACTAACTATGTAACTATGTAACTATGTAACCAACATTTTCAACCTTATTACTCCAGAAGGTCCCTTCAAATAATTTCTGGGTCACAGGAAACCCCTTCAAAAGTTATTACATCTACAGCTCATAGTACAGTAGCAAGCTATATATATTATTAAATAAATGTAAAATTAAATTGATGTCGCCCTACATAAGCTCCCTTCTCCTATATCCTCAGTTTGGGGTATATTAATTAACCCTATTTGGTAATTTTTGTAGGGAACTAGGCTTTTATGATCTTTGGCATATTGCACACCTCACTGAGCTTCAATATACTTAAATATACTAAAACCCAAAATTCTCTTTCTCGTATAGATTTAGCATTGGGCTCTGCTGAAATCCTCCCTTACATTACTTCTACTTATATACGGCGAGAGGAGTCTCTGATCATTCTCCATTATTGATATCTGTTACCATAAGCTCTATGGTTAGTGGTGTTAGGTGGAGACTCAACCATTTTTGACTTTCTCTGTTTCCTGCCCATAGATCCATTCAGGAGTCCCTTACTTATTTCTTGGATATAAATATTAATACGGCACCATAATGTTTGGTGTGGGATGCATTGAAGGCATACTTTTGTGGTCTTCTCTTTAAAGAGATTAACACTATTAAACCTGCAAGTAGATGTGAATTGGATCGGGCAAATAGGTTGGTACTTGAGGCTGAAACCTCTTATATTCAGAACCCCTCCTCCAGTAATCATGCACATTGGTTGGATATGCAATCTAGATTGCAACAATTGTTGTGAAAAAGGGCATTTCACAAGCAATGTTTTCAAAAGCGACTGTCATGGGCAGAGGGAGAGCAAAATGGTAAGTTACTATCTGTAACGCTCCTGCGTTTCTTATATGGTGTGGATTTTCAGCTGCAGAAATAGTTCCACGTCAGCAGTCATGTAAGAGATATGCTGAGATACCATTCCCAACCTCAATGACTCATCATGTGTGGAAGGTCTTATTTCAGCCAGTAAATACACACAATTAGCAAGCTGGTTCTTAGAGTGACTTTATGCATGTGGTAACACAATGATGAAGGTTGAGGGATAGGTTGAGTGGAGGTGGTAGGTGATAGACACTTGAAGGTGAGACAGTAGCAGATGGATGCAGGAAGGTTTAGCAATGTTGTATGATAGCAGATGATAGAATAGCAGGTGGACATACAAAAGAGATCAACCCAGTGCAGAAAAGTAGCAGTAGTCTCAAGAGCTAGCAATCTAGTTTATGCAGATGTGATAAACAGTCTCTACTATGCAGAGCTAGATAGTGTAAGCTTAGTATAAGTTTATAGAGAATTCCCCTGCGGGGTACTTAGCACTATTAGCGATACAGCCGAAGGGTGGTTCAGGAGAGGCGGATGATCCAGTAGCGGGATACAGGGATCAGCGCAGCGAGGTTCCGTCAGCGAAGTAAGCTTGCAAGCATGGAAGCTTCAAGCAAGGTTAGCATCCAGATAAGGGTGTTTGAACGAACACATGTGAGTGAGAACCGACGCCTTAAATAGCCATCTAGTCTGGCGCTGAGTGATGACAGCTCCAGTCTTAAAGGTGTATGCGCACCTTTCCAAAAGTAAATGGTAGGGCGCATATACTTGTGGAAAGTGTAATTTAGGGTACCAAAGGTACCGGAACATTACAATACCCCCCCCTTAAGGCCTGCTCCTGAAGGCCTCTGGAGCTGGTTTGTCTGGGTATCTCGCATGAAAATTGCGGATTAATCTAGGGGCATGTATGTCAGAGGTGTTTAGCCAGGTGTCGTCTTGGGGCCCATAGTTCTTCCATCTAACCAAGTATTGAAGTCTTCTTCTGTAGATACGAGAATCTAGAATTTCTTTTATCTCGTATTCTTCTCCACCTTCAACTTGTACAGGAGGGGGAGGTGGAATATTAGGCCTTATTCCTTGGTCCGGAACATGGGGTTTTAGTAGCGACACATGGAAAATGGGATGGATTTTTAGGTCCATTGGCAATGTAAGCTGCACTGCAGCTTTTCCAATAAGTTTCTTGATTGGGAAAGGTCCCAAGAACAGAGGTCCAAGCTTTTTGCTAGGGATCTTCAGTCTCAAGTTTTTTGTTGAGAGCCAAACGAGGTCCCCGATAGTATACTGTGGAGAAGGTCTTCTACGAAGATCATAGTACTTCTTTTGTTGACTGTGAGCGTGTGCAATGGTAGTATTTAGTAAACCCAGAGAATCCTTTATTTGGGAAAGATAGTCTGAGGCTACTGGGTTATTTGAAGGAAGGATGCGTGGAGGGAGAATAGAGGGATGGAACCCATAGTTCAAGTAGAACGGACTCTGCTTGGTTGTACTGTGAGTTGCGTTGTTGTAGGCAAATTCTGCCAGGGGGAGAAGATCCAACCAATCATCCTGTTGGTAAGAAGTGTAACAACGTAAATACTGCTCGATGCATTGGTTGACATAGTTCTTGCCAGAATTTAGAAATAAATTGGGATCCACGGTCAGACAAAAGAGTTTTTGGGATACCATGTAATCTGAAGACATGTTTCATCAGAAGTTCTGCCGTTTGTTTGGACGAAGGTAGTCTGCGAATAGCAATGAAATGTGCCATCTTTGTCAGATGGTCCACTGACACCAAGATGGTATTAAATCCTTTGGAAGGAGGTAATTCTACGATGAAGTCCAATGACAGAACCTCCCATGGAGTTTGGGGTATTGGTAGACTGCATAGTAGACCGGATGGTCTCGTAGTGTCAATTTTGGACCTGGCACAGACATTGCATGAAGAGACGAATTTTTGTATAGATGTTTTCATGTCAGGCATCCAGAATTGCCGAGAAATCAAATTGAAAGTCTTTGTCATACCCATATGTCCTGCCATAGGCACATCATGCGATAATTCCAATATTTTGGTGCGTAGGGTAGGTGGTATGTAAAGTTTGTCGTTGTAGTAGAGGAAGCCTTCTGCATTGGTAGTTAGTTGTGGTGGGGGTGAATCCAACCTTATACCATGCAGAACCTCTTCCTTCAAGGAACGGACAACTCCAATAATGCGTTTGTGAGGTATTATAGGAACGGAAGGAATTTCAAAGTAGTTTTCTTCAGTTAGTCGTGATAGTGCATCCGCCTTTTTGTTCTTATCTGCAGGTGTGTAGGTCACTAGGAAGTTAAACCTTAGAAAGAATAGTGACCATCGTACCTGTCGATGCGAGAGAATTTTGCTAGTCTGAAGATATTGGAGGTTTTTATGGTCCGTGTATATAATTATTGGTAATTGGGTGCCTTCGAGTAAATGTCGCCAATTCTCCAGAGCCAATTTTATAGCAAGCAGTTCCTTCTCACCCACGGGGTAATTTATCTCGGGACTGCTCAGGGATTCAGAAAAAAAGGCGACTGGATGAAGTGGTGAAGTGGGGGTAGGTCGTTGGGAGAGTATTGCTCCTACTGCCAGGTTTGACGCATCTACCTCCAGAATGTATTGGAGGGATGGGTCTGGATGGCGTAATATGGGAGCGGAAGTAAACCTTGTCTTTAACAAGTGGAAAGCCTTATTTGCTTCTTCTGACCATTTAAATGGTATTTTTATGCTAGTGAGCTGTGTGAGGGGTCTCACAATAGCAGAAAAGTTTTTTATGAACTTCCTGTAGAAATTTGAAAATCCCAGGAATCGCTGTAGCGCCTTGCGTGTAGTTGGTGTAGGCCAATCCTGAATGCAGGATATTTTACTCATGTCCATCTCGATTCCTGTTTTGGATATGATGTAGCCTAGAAAGAGTACCTCATCTTTATGGAACAAGCATTTCTTCAGCTTCACATAAAGATTATGTGCAAGCAATCTCGATAATACAAGTCTTACATGTCTTATGTGTTCAGACAGGGTCCGTGAATATATAAGTATATCGTCCAGATATACCACAACACAGACATCTAGTAAGTCTTTAAAAATATCGTTTATAAATCGTTGGAAAACTGCAGGGGCATTGCATAGGCCGAATGGCATCACAAGATATTCGAACAATCCGTATCTAGTTCTGAACGCAGTCTTCCACTCATGTCCATCACGGATTCGAATGAGATTGTATGCTCCTTTCAGGTCTAATTTTGAAAAATAGGTAGCTCCACGCACCTGCTCAATGAGCTCAGGGATAAGCGGTAGAGGATAGCGATCTTTTATTGTGATAGCATTCAATTTCCTGTAGTCGATGATGGGTCTGAGACTTGAATCTTTATTGCGAACAAAAAAGAGTCCTGCTGCTGTGGAAGAAGTGGAAGGTCTAATAAAACCTTTTTCCAAGTTCTCATCCAAATAGGTTTTGAGATGGGCAAGTTCATCCTGTGAAAGAGGATAAACATGACCGAACGGCAATTTGCTATTTGGGAGTAGATCAATGCTACAATCATAGTCTCGATGAGGAGGTAATGCTTGAGCATTTTTCTCAAGAAAAACCTCAGAAAGATCCTGATAACATAGTGGTGCAATCTCATCTGTCACCACAGACAAAATCTTCCCGGAAAACGGGAGGTTACACGTTTCCTCGCAATAACAAGAAGAGAAGGTCAAGGACCGTTTCTTCCAATCTATGGTTGGTTGGTGTGTGTGCAACCAGGGAAGTCCCAACACAATGGGAAAGTGGGGTGATGGTATTAAATCGAAGGTAGAAGTCTCCCTATGAGACTCGTTAATAGTGACTAGAAGTGCTTGTGTCTGATCGGTGATCGGACCAGAGGATAACGGAACACCGGTAATAAGACTTACTGAGACAGGTTTGAGTTTAGAAATAATAGGAATTTTATTTAAAGCAGCAAAACATATATCCATATAATTTCCACAAGATCCTGTGTCAATCACGGCCTTAGTAGTAATCCTGTTCTGGTCCCACTGTAATGTCAAAAAAACAGAAATGTAGGGGTTAGTGAATGAAGTTGTCAATCCTCCTAGAGAGACATGTGAACACTCACCCTTCTTTTTGTTGACTAGGGGACAGACGTTTATCTTGTGATCCGGGGATGCACAGTACAAGCAGAGATTTTCATTTCGTCTTTTGGCTTTTTCCATAGTTGATAGCGGTGGGCGTATGGTTCCTACCTCCATAGGAACGGCCAGACTCCGAGAGGAAACGGATAATGGCATTCCCATCTTTTCAGCCTTTCTTTCTCGTAGTCTTCTATCTATGGTAATACTGAGTTGTATTAATGCATCCAGGGTTTTTGGCAGATCCGCTCGGGCGAGCTCGTCCTTAACGGCTTCTGATAGGCCAAGCCTAAATTGGGTTTTCAGAGATGCATCATTCCATTCTGAATCAAGGGTCCATCTCTTGAACTCTGCGACAAAGTCTTCCACAGGCCTCCTTCCTTGTTTCAAGGATCTTAACTGAAGATCAGCAGTACTCTGCCTATTGGGGTCATCATATAGGCTAGTGAGCTCTGCCAGGAACAAGGCATAGGAGTTGAGAAGCTGGTCGTTTTTCTCAAAAAGAGAATCTGCCCAGGCTCGAGGATCGCTTGATAGGTAAGAAATAATAGTACAAACCTTAATGTGATCAGTAAGGTAGGTACGAAGTTTTAGCAAAAAAAGTAACTCACATGCGTTTTTAAATTCGCGAAATTTTTTGCGATCGCCTGTAAATACCAAAGGGGGATTTATCTTGGGTTCAGGGGACTGAGCAGAGGTAAGTTGTGTCAGTCTAATTACCTGCTGCGACAGAGCCTGATTGTCTTCTTTTAATCTAGCAAGTGCGTGTATTAACGCAGATACTTGCTGTTTTAATTGTGTCACCTGAGTGGTTATTTCTGGAACTATTTCTGCTGAATCCATTTTTAGGTTCGTTCAATCTGTAACGCTCCTGCGTTTCTTATATGGTGTGGATTTTCAGCTGCAGAAATAGTTCCACGTCAGCAGTCATGTAAGAGATATGCTGAGATACCATTCCCAACCTCAATGACTCATCATGTGTGGAAGGTCTTATTTCAGCCAGTAAATACACACAATTAGCAAGCTGGTTCTTAGAGTGACTTTATGCATGTGGTAACACAATGATGAAGGTTGAAGGATAGGTTGAGTGGAGGTGGTAGGTGATAGACACTTGAAGGTGAGACAGTAGCAGATGGATGCAGGAAGGTTTAGCAATGTTGTATGATAGCAGATGATAGAATAGCAGGTGGACATACAAAAGAGATCAACCCAGTGCAGAAAAGTAGCAGTAGTCTCAAGAGCTAGCAATCTAGTTTATGCAGATGTGATAAACAGTCTCTACTATGCAGAGCTAGATAGTGTAAGCTTAGTATAAGTTTATAGAGAATTCCCCTGCGGGGTACTTAGCACTATTAGCGATACAGCCGAAGGGTGGTTCAGGAGAGGCGGATGATCCAGTAGCGGGATACAGGGATCAGCGCAGCGAGGTTCCGTCAGCGAAGTAAGCTTGCAAGCATGGAAGCTTCAAGCAAGGTTAGCATCCAGATAAGGGTGTTTGAACGAACACATGTGAGTGAGAACCGACGCCTTAAATAGCCATCTAGTCCGGCGCTGAGTGATGACAGCTCCAGTCTTAAAGGTGTATGCGCACCTTTCCAAAAGTAAATGGTAGGGCGCATATACTTGTGGAAAGTGTAATTTAGGGTACCAAAGGTACCGGAACATTACACTATCTAATATTGCCCATTCCCAATCCCAATCAGCTACTCTTTATGTAGGAACTGTAAAGGCTACTCTTTATGTAGGAACTGTAAAGGCTGTAAAATCCTGTAAAGGATTTTAAAATTTCCAAAAGGATATTTTGGAAATTTTAAAATCTTTTTATTAACAGTTGTTTTCCTCTCAAGTTAATTTTACTGCTGTTGAATTGCAACATTTTTTGAATCGTATTATTTTGCCCATCCTTTCTTCAAGATATAAACATATGCTTGATGCTCCTCTAAGATTAGAGGAATTTGAGGTTGCAGTTGTGAGTCTCCCCAATGGCAAAGCACCAGGTTTGAATGGGCTTCCTAATAAGACCTTTAAACAGTATGGTGAGATTATTCTACCTCTTTTATTAAATACCTTTAAGGAAGCTTTTACCTCTAGTTCTCTCCCGCCTTCCATGATAAAAGCAACTATTGTGGTGATACCCAAAAAAGACAAACATTCTTCATATCCAATCTCATTTAGATCAAAATCACTGCTTACCCTGGACGTCTGCATGAAAGGGGGGGGCAAGTGCCGCCCCTTGGAGTCTAAACTTCCCCTTTAAATTGGTTGTTAAGCCACTTTATACTACCCTGTCTGGTCTGTTTAATAATCCTGTGTGCCCGTGCCCCTGTGTCTGTGTGTTCTTTACCAGTTTTCAGAGCGCTGATTGCCCCTCACAGCTCTCTCCTCTCCCTGTCTGACAGCTGCCTGCAGCGGGCGGGGCCGAGGATGTCGGAGGAAAGGTCGAGAGGAGGAGAGAGGCGGCAGGTCACATGAGCAGCAATCAGCTCTCTGAAAAGTGGTAAAGAGCAGCTTATTTTTCCCCTTTAAAAATAAGTTTCCGCGAGTGCCAGCTTGCGCGGTTACTGACATCAGCAGCCGTGTGGACCACTGTCCTCTCTCCAGGCTCCAGTTATATCATTCCAGGAGAGGGGGAGCCTGGGGCAAGGAAATTGAGGAGATTTGTGGCCCCGTGCACAGAGGCACGTGATGTCACAGCACGTACTGACGTCACGTGTATGCATGTGCCGCCTGCATGAACCCAAAACAGAGAGGGTCAGCTTTGCTTTTGCATCAGGTTTTAAAACCTTTGAATGCCTGCGCTTTATGTGATAATGACTAAGCCCCTCCCTTTCATGATATTGTGGAAAAGGGGCAGAGCATGGCTGACCTTAGTTCTGTGGATGCTCATGCTGCTTACCAGTGGTGTAAAAAAATTTGCAAAAGTTATTGCTAATAGATTTAACAAGGTTATTTCTAAAATGTTACACCCAGATCAAGCGAGCTTTATGTCTGATGTCTCCACTGTTATTAGCGTGCTCTCTTAAAGTATAACTAAAGGCAAAACATTTTTTTAAATCTATGGATGAATGTGGTAGCGCTGCTAAAAAGGCACAACCTAATAAGTAAAATCCTTTGTGTAAACCATAAATAGACCACCATACATGAGCTAAATCTATCAAATAGAGAAAGTGGCTTACTAAAGTGAAATAAAGTGCAGAGACCCTGTCCCTGGTAAGCTGAAGTGCAATCAAATGGAATGTGCAAAAATGCCAATCGAAATAAAAGGATACTTAACTGTGACAGTAGATGAGAAGATATAATTGAGCGTTACCCTTGGACCACCGAAGGTATTATAGATAATGAAAATGTAGACAATAGCTGCTGCTACCACTGAATGTGTTCCCACATCTAAAAATCCATAAAAAAAAAAAGAAATGTGATAGCGCTGCTTTAAACACAGTGATAATAAAATAGATAATTAAGCGAATAATTGCATATCGTGTGAAAAGAAATTAACATCAGTGTAAATTAAACCATACATGTGCAACAATGGTGCAGAGACCTCGTCTCTGATAATATAAAATGCAAAGTGATATAAAATGTCCAGAGGGTGTGTAACAAATTAAACCAGACACTGCAAAGTGCTACAGTGCAATAAAATAAGTCCAAAAGGATTCTAATTAAGTGAAAAGTAGGTGAGGTAGAGAAAACATTCCATGCCTGATCTCTCTTTTAAAATCCGTGCTGCAATCACCAGGTGAAGTGTCTCCTCACCCCCACGGTTAACCCACTAGGGGTGCAGGCATAAGTTAAATACTCCCGTCTGGTCACAGGATTACTTCACATTAGAGATGTTACTCCAAAAAGGTTCATGTAGAGATAAAAGGAGAATCTCCAATGGTGCAGTACCCACACAACAATAAAAACATGAACCAAAAACCAGCTTCAGCCATTAAACTCACATTTATTCAATTAAAAACAGCTTTATCAATAATAATACATTCAAGATGATCACAAATGTGGCTTCAAGCCTGCCCACTGCTTGGTACCTCATAGAGCCATTATGCTAGTTTAAAATCGTTTCTCAGTTTAAACCCCTAGGAGTGCATACTACCAGCAGGATTCAGGATTATTTCCCCCTAAATTTAAATCCATTGCTTACTAGATTTTACTCCCAATGTCCTGTATGGTGTAAATTACCATTATCTGTAGCCGGCCGCATTATTCTCCTCAAGATGGTCTAGATGCCCAAACTGTTATATATTTTACATAACTCCCCCTGTTATATCCCACTCCAGTATTTTGGGAAGATTGATGCAGTGTTTAGAGATTTGATCTGGTGAAAGAAAAGAAAACTCCCAGGAATAAATTAGAATGTTTGCAGAGTTCCAAAGAGCAGGGGGGGGGGGGGGGTCTGCTCCTAACCCGTATTTCCTTGCCGCTCAGCTTCAGCATATTGAGGCATGGACCTTGGGGGTCTTCCTTTAACGTTCTTTTGTTCTTCAAGGTAAGAATCCATTACAGATGATAGATACTCCTGCTGTTCCTAAAGTGCAATCTGCACATCCTACATTAACTTTGATGCATAAGGTGTGGCAAACAGTTAAAACTCTTTAGAAAATCATTGGATATACCAGATATACTCCACTTTGGTTCAGTGATACATTGGCGGAACTTTCTCGGCTTGAAGGCTTTTTGAGGTGGGAGAGAACAGAAATCACAGCTTTGTCTCAGCTTTATTTTGATGGAACCTTAAAATCTTTTCAACAATTGTGTTCGAAGTTTAACTTGGAACAGCATTGGTTCTATCAATATTTACAATTACGTCATGCACTTCGCGCACAGGGCATGATTCCATCCACCTCTTTGCTCCAACACCTTTGTTTGATATACTTGCCCAGGCTAAGACTTCTAAGTGGTTTATCTCATTGGCATACAAACAGGTGTTGTCAAAATTTCTTCAGTTTCCTCTTCCATGTAAGCGCAGATGGGAGGAGGATTTGGGTCCCCTCTACAATGAGGTTTGGGATGAGGTGCTGCAGAATAATCAGATTATTTCACTTTCTCTATCCCACAGAGTATAACCGCGTTTAACTTTGCATATAGTGTATCGTACACCAGAATTTTTGCATTTATGCAGGGAAAACTCACATTGTGAAGATGTGGCCATCCACATGGTAATCTTATACATTTACTGTGGAGATGCCCAAAGCTTAGGCGTTATGTTTTTTCTGCTGAAATCCTCGACCCCTTTTTCAATATCCGAGGATATGTTGATTCCAATACATTAGACTCAAAGTTAATTGTTGCAGTTTTATGATGTCTTTTTCTTGTATGAAAACTGATTGCTTCGCCATGGGTATCCTCTATTCCGCCATCAGTAGATGAGTGGAAGTCCAAAGTGAATAAATATATTTTTGTTTGAGAAACACTTACCTGTCTCGCAATGCTCTACATAAATTTGCTGCAATATGGTCCAGTTGGATAGACGCAATTGGTCTGTCTATTACTCTTTGTTGAGAATGCTGTTCTTATTGTTACTTGTGTGATATTTATTAGTTTGCCAAGTATGATAGAGGTATACAGGTGATATATCTATTCAATGGCAACTTGTGGGCTTCGTGCTGTATTTTTTGTTACTAATTGTTTCAATTTTTTTTCTTTTTCTTCTATTTTTAGTTCTTTTATTCTGTGTGACAGTTTGTCTCTATGTCATTTTGTACTTGAAAAGAAAAAAAATCTTTGAATAAAATTTGATTAAAAAAAAAAAAGTAATATGATGGATGCAGAATATTTGACACTCAATGTGGGCCATTTTAGAACCCCCTTATACTAGAAGATAAAATATTTGCAGCATAATTAAAAATTTTAATAAAAAATAATATTGTCCAGGAAGGGAAACAAAGACAGACTCTTCAAACGTGATGGTCATGCTCCCTTGCTTTTGTGTTTAGTGAAGGGTAAGGATCCCAGGACACAGGACACGTTTCCTTTTCTCTTCTCCATAACATAGGAGGATGTGTTTTGCAGGCCACAGAGATAGCTGGGAATAATATAACAGGTTAGGGTGCAGCATAGGCAGAGTGCACAGGAATTTATCAGCTCACAAGCTTTCTGGTAGGATCAACAGCTATATTTTTTCACGTTGGGCTCATGCGCCCAAAAGTAAATACAGTTGCATGGCCCTACATCAAAAAATATGCTTGAATGTATAGTGCCATGAAGTCTCTGGTGCTCCCAGGCACTGTAAGTACATGTGTACTGTATACTCTACGTCCATATGTCTGTATATGTGTTCACGTGTATAATGGCACTTTTCCACTGCAAGTACCGGCTCGGCTCCACTCGGCCCTGCTTGGCTCTGTTGGTTTTCCAATGCATGGTACTGCATGGTACGGTGTTGGAACGGTTCGGTACGGTTCGGTACGGTTCGGTACGGTTTGCTTTTCCACTAAGGTAAAGTGGGTGGGATAGCAATGATTCTCTGACCAATCAGTGGCTAGTAGTGTCAAACAGTCAAGGCTGCATGCAAAGGATTGTGGGATATGGTACCGGTACGGCCCTCTTGGAACCACAACTGAGGTGGTACTGTTTAAGCGAGCCGTACTGTTCGGTTCCATGTAGTGGAAAAGCGCCGCCGTACCGTACCGAACCGTTCCTACACCGTACCATGCGGTACCAGCAGTGGAAAAGCACAAAAGCGAGCCGAACCGTTCGGTTCCATGCAGTGGAAAAACCCCATAAGTCTTTATTGAACAAATAGAACAGCACACATTCAGCTGTATTTTTAGGAGACCAAACTGGAACAAATAGGAGAGGTTTGTTGTTAGGATTTACATACAGTTTTTCCAGGCACTTGTATCACTAATTTATCACTCTGTCCTAGGGGAAATGTAGAAAACTGCAAAAAAAAAAAACTTGGTTAAGGAAACATAGTGAGAAAAAGATGGAGGCTGCCATAAAGTCTCTCTGCTGGAGGCCAGGCTGTCTCTGACTTTAATGCTTTCTGGAACACTGATCAAACACAAGAAGGCAGATTAGGAGATTATCAGAACTCCTAACCTGCATACTTGTGCCAGTTGAAACCACTTGCTCAGCAGGTTTGAACTATGGTGGCTCAATTAATAAAGGACTAGTTCACTTTCAATGTGAATTTTCCCTCATGTTTTCACTCATCTTGCGAGTTGAAACAAAGCAAAAATTCACGTTGAAAATAGTATCCATTAATATAAATTTTTTTGCTTGTACATAATTAGCCGATTAAAATCAGAACAACTTCACCTCATTCACTAGGTTAAGCAAATTTTCTCTCTGTTTCTCCAAGATACACTATATTACCAAAAATATTGGAACGCCTGCCTTTACACGCATATGAACGTCAATGGCATCCCAGTTTTAGTCCGTAGGGTTCAATATTGAGTTGGCCCACCCTTTGAAGTTAGAACAGCTCTTCTGGGAAGGCTGTCCACGAGGCTTAGGAGTGTGTCTATGGAAATGTTTGACCATTCTTCCAGAAGCGCATTTGTGAGGTCAGGCACTAATGTGGATGAAAATTAGCAATGCTTGGCACCTTGCTCCTGCGCTCAGAATCAGGTTCTCAGACTGCCTCTATCCTGGCACACTCACTTGGCATCCACTAATGGCTAAGCCTTGCCGCCCTCTACGACCAGGGTGGTCGACAAAACACTGTGGACATAAACAAAAAGAAGGGCTCACCAGCCTGGCGCATTATCCTCAGTAGGCTTTTATTAGTAAAATTTTAAAAAATGGCTACTCACAAACATGCGATGTAAACCAGCATATCAACTCCATCGAACAACGTCCATGATGTTAGAGTCCAATATCTTGTAAAAGTGAAAGGCTAACGCGTTTCAGAGCCTCAGAAGCTGAAAATGTCCAAATTGGGCCCAATTAGCCATTGTCCCTCCCCGGTGTCACGTGACTCGTTAGTGTTACAAGGTTTCAGGTGTGAAAAGGGGGAGCAGGTGTGTTAAATTGGGTGTTATCGCTCTCATTCTCTCATACTGGTCACTGGAAGTTCAACATGGCACCTCATGGCAAAGAGCTCTCTGAGGATATGAAAAAAGAATGGTTGCTCTACATGAGGATGGCCTATGCTATAGGAAGATTGCCAAGACCCTGAAACTGAGCTGCAGTACGGTGGCAAAGACCATACAGCGGTTTAACAGGACAAGTTCCACTCAGAACAGGCCTTGCTATGGTCGACCAAAGAAAATGAGTGCACGTGCTCAGCATCATATCCAGAGGTTGTCTTTGGGAATTAGATGTATGAGTGCTGCCAGCATTGCTGCAGAGGTTGAAGGGGTGGGGGTCAGCCTGTTAGTGCTCAGACCACACTGCATCAAATCGGTCTGCATGGCTGTCATCCCAAAAGAAAGCCCCTCTAAATATAATGCACAAGAAAGTGCACAAACACTTTGCTGAAGACAAGCAGACTAAGGACATGGATTACTGGAACCATGTCCTTTGGTCTGATGAGACCAAGATAAACTTGGTTCATATGGTGTCAAGCGTGTGTAGCAGTGACCAGGTGAGGAGTACAAAGACAAATGAGTCTTGCCTACAGTCAAGCATGGTGGTGGGAGTGTCATGGTCTGGGGCTGCATGAGTGCTGCCAGCACTGGGGAGCTACAGTTCATCGAGGGAACCATGACTGCCAACATGTACTGTGACATACTGAAGCAGAGCATGATCCCCTCCCTTCAGGGACTGGGCCGCAGGGCAGTATTCCAACATGATAATGACTCCAAACACACCTCCAAGACAAGGAAGGAGCGCAAGGTCTCTAAAATCCACCAGCTCCGTGACACCAGGACTCCAGTGGCAACTTTGTGTAGCTCTGGTGAACTCCATGCCCAAGAGGGTTAAGGCAGTGCTGGAAAATAATGGTGGCCAAACAAAATATTGACACTTTTTGGGCCCAATTTGGACATTTTAACTCTTAACTTTAGACAATAATGGCTGTGGGTTGCGTTATTTTGAGGGGACAGCAACTGTTATACAAGCTGTAAACTCACTACTTTATATTGTAGCAAAGTGTCATTTCTTCAGTGTTGTCACATGAAAAGATATAAAAAAATATTTACAAAAATGTGATGGGTGTACTCACTTTTGTGAGATACTGTATATATAAACGACAGAATCACAGACTAAAATAAAAACAGAAATGTTCTCATTCAAACTCTATCTAAATTTAACAGCAACATAAATGCAGTGTCAACCACCCCATCCCTCCAACTTAATTAATGCTGCAAAGGGTTTGATCCCTCCTCATAGACTTTAGACAAGATCAACCACCAACAATCTAAAAATGGATTAAAGAGGCGAATGACATAATGGAAGCAGAGACGTCTTGGCAAACACCAGTACAGGAGCAGGAGTTTAAGACTTCATGATACACTTTGACTCCTTGAAAGCCCTGATTCTCACAGATGGGACGCTGCCTAGTAGAAAATGTTTCAACTGTTTGAACTGCCTTCTATATAACCTGTCTTAGTTATCCAATACAAGGCCTGAAGGGTTAGTTCATGGTTACCAAAAACCCGCCTATGCAGATTAAGGGTGTTTGCAGATAAGACAAAACTGTGCAGCTCTGACTAAAGTTGAATAATGCTGTTGCTATAGGTGTAGGCCATTTACATACCTCGTAAAGCCTGATTGGCCCCTGAGACTTTGCTAGGACGTTACAGATAGAGGCCTTGTCATTACTGTTTACCTCCAACATCACAGTAGTAAGCTCTTTTACTGAGAGCCTAAAACAGCTGCTCCCATCCCCACCATAGCATAGCGTTCCAGTGAGCACTGAAGGGGCATAGCAGAGAGCTGGAAACTGACAGTCACTGGCTCTCTGCTCACTGAAGACCGAGAACCGAGTGATCAGCAGCCTTTGATCGCTCAGTTCTTGGTCTTAGAGGGGGCTCGATGCTGCATCCACCCAGGAGTATGTCGTTTTTTTTTGTTTTTTTTTTTAAGCCTATACTTATCTTTAAAAGAGAAATTATACAAGAAAAATAATGTCTGGAATTAGGCTTTAATTCACATTTAGTAATATCACTTAGGTTTGCTGCTCTATCCAAAGTCCCTAAAGTGGAACTACACTGCATCTGAGCACCACAGACCAAAAACTTAATTTACATTATTTTCAATATTCAAAGCAAACTCACCAATCAATCCATGTCTACATGTTTTTTTTTTGCTGAGAAACCACGTTGATAAACACCCCCCTAGCATTTCTGGCGATGGCCATGTTGAGTAATGGCAGATGATTCACGTAGCATTTACTTCCTGGGATCCATCAGCCCTTAGCTTAGGCATACAGACAGGAGGGTGTGCTTAGCTAAGAAAGTCCCTCCTGCCCTCCTGAAGATTTCTGGGATGTATGACATTATTTGCCTAGACGTGAAAACCAGGAAGTAACAGAAAAAAAAAAATTTAAAGCAAGTAAATACGATATGCTTCCTTATCGTTTTACTAATGCTAGCAGCATAAGGATTATAAATAGTCAATGTTGATTGAGAGAGGGAAGTTTCGCTTTAACATGAATTATTTAATCACCGCAAGACTTTTTTAGACATGAGTCAGTGTTTTATCTCATGAGTCATTATTTATCTCTATTTGGAATGGCTCTATCTGGTTCCCCCTAAATGACACCTCATAGGCACTTTGACACAATTAACAGCAGTGAAAAACTAGTGATCATAGGTGTGCGCAGCCTATTGCAATATGGTGTGCACCCCAAAGCTCAAACCCATGGGCGTGTGTGTGTATGTTTATAAATATATATATACACACACTATATTATATATATATATATATATATATATATATATATATATATATATATATATATATATATATATATATATATACACACACATAAAGGGCAATGGACAGTATCAGTAGGGCAGAGACTGGTGTCAGTAAAAAAAAAAAGTTATTTTTTTATATATATTTGTATTACTTACCTTTTTATTATATATATATATATATATATATATATATATATATATATATATATTTGTAATACTTATCATTTTATTTTTAATTTTTTACAATTTTTTTTTTTTTTTTTTTTACAATTTTTTTTTATTGATGTTTTTTTCAATCTTTTGGGGCTTTGGTGAAATATCAGACACCTGATGTCTCACTTTTGAGACAGAGAAAGGGACGGAGGATAGAGATTCCCTAGTCACTTTCTCTGCAGCCAATGAGCAGGGAGAATCTGCGCAACACAGGGTGATTAGAGTGTGCCCAGGCACACCTGACACACCTGGAGTGCAGGCATATGCTAGTGATAGATTAAGAAGCAAAATTATAACTACATACCGAATACCACAAATACCTATAATATTATGAGCATGTGGTAAATTCATCCGATCGGTGCAATACAATCTTTGGTCAGTTAAAAATGTTATTTTTATTTAAAACGATCAAATAAAACAAGTTGATTAAACATTATGCCTCAGTAAGCTGACCCTTAAACCAAAAATATTTAAATCAATGAAGACCTAGGTGTTTGAAAGTCTAGGCTCGATCACATCAAAAACTGTTAAACAAATGACCTTTGTGCACAGATTAGGTTAAATCACCAATCTGCACAAGGTGAAAAAACTCCTCAGCAACGTAAAATAATAAGTGTTGCGCTTCATCCAGAAACACGAGATTCAAATAGTGCCTAGATTCAAACTCTCAAAACAATGTATATATATATCTTACATTAAAAATGATGAGCGGTATGCTGCTTTGTACAGGGTGGAAGGGATCTGGGACTAAGCGGTGGGTTTGCAGTGAGACACAGGCATTACTGCTGCTTCTTTACATAGAGGCAATATTACCTTATTTTTATTTCAGTGTATTACCTCTATTTTTGTGATATAGTAAATGTTTTGCAGAGAGCACTATGAGTTTCTTTTTGTCTTTATGAATATATTTGCCTGATAAGAGGCAATTCACACTGGGGCGACTTGTCAGGCGACCTAGTCGCCTGACAAGTCGCCGTGGGTCGCCTGCCATAGATTAGCACAGGATCCGTTCTAATAGGAGCGACACAAGTCGCTCCGACTTAGAAAAAGGGTCCTGTACTACTTGAGGGCGACCTGGAGCGACCTGCATTGACTTCAATGATATGAAGTCCGTGCATGCCGCTCCGAGGTCACGGTGCGCGCTGCGCACCGCGACCTCACAGGTCGCCCCGGCAAGTAGCGTCGCCCCTATGTGAACGGGGTCTAAATGCTTGAATGTTTTGATTTATTAAAGTGGAACTTCACTGACAGACACAAGTCCTACTCCCCCCCCCTCTACTTTTGGAAATATATATTTTTTTTGGGGGGGGGGGGGGGCAGTACCTAGTTTTACCCAATTCCCAACTTCCACTGGAATTGCCTAGGTGATTCCACCAGAAGTTTGTCCCCCCTCCCTACCTTCTGGGACACCTCACAGGTCTCAGGAGGCTGCGGAACCCCTTCACATAGCGCAGCATGGCTTGCGCATACGCAGCAGGAAGCTAGCTGTAATGCCGCAAGGCTTCCCACACTCAGCATGGCAGCACCAGGGACCGGAAGACCAGTGAACAACCGGCTTGGTAATTACAGCGCTGGGTCCCTGGACAGGTAAGTGTCTTATTACTAAAAGTCAGCAGCTACAGTATTTGTAACTGCTGACTCTGAATTTTGTAAAAAGTGACTGGAGAACCATTTAGCCTGACCCTAGAATTTAAAGGGATATGCGCTTCAGATCTTTGTAGAGAGGGTCTAACCTCAAAGGTGAGAGAGCGCCCGCAGGGGGTGGTGAAGGTTTCAGGGAATGATTGAACATTATGACTTTGTGTGTATAAATAGCTGGACTTTGGTAATGATTTCATGACAAAAAATTCTTTGTATGTTTTTTATGCATTTTGTTATTGTTATTTCAATAGTATTTTGAATGGTGATGTATGGTTATTATTTTTTATTATTTTGCATGGCGATATATTATAGCTATTACAATGGTATTTTGCATGGCGATATATTATGGTTATTACAATGGTATTTTGCATGGCGATATATTATGGTTATTACAATGGTATTTTGCATGGCGATATATTATAGCTATTACAATGGTATTTTGCATGGCGATATATTGTAGTTATTACAATGGTATTTTGCATGGCGATATATTATGGCTATTACAATGGTATTTTGCATGGCGATATATTATGGTTATTACAATGGTATTTTGCATGGCGATATATTATGGTTATTACAATGGTATTTTGCATGGCGATATATTATGGTTATTACAATGGTATTTTGCATGGCGATATATTATGGTTATTACAATGGTATTTTGCATGGCGATATATTATGGTTATTACAATGGTATTTTGCATGGCGATATATTATGGTTATTACAATGGTATTTTGCATGGCGATATATTATAGCTATTACAATGGTATTTTGCATGGCGATATATTGTAGTTATTACAATGGTATTTTGCATGGCGATATATTATGGCTATTACAATGGTATTTTGCATGGCGATATATTATGGTTATTACAATGGTATTTTGCATGGCGATATATTATGGTTATTACAATGGAATTTTGCATGGCGATATATTATGGCTATTACAATGGTACAGTATTTTGCACGGTGATGTGCTATATATATATTTTTTGGGATTGATTGAATGACAAAAACTTGTTTGTATGTTTTTTATGCATTTTGGTATGGTTATTACAATGGTATTTTGCTTGGTGAAGTGCTATACATATGAACAAGAACAAGGCATTAGAAAGAGACAATTTTGGTATGTGGCTGGGGAGATTTCACTTATCTGACATGATCAGTAATATCCTTACACGGTGATGCATCACTATGGGCATCAATGCTGAGTTGGCCCACGCTTTGTAGATATAACAGCCTCCTCTCTTCTAGGAAGGCTTTTCACAAGATTTTGGAGTGTGTCTTTGGCAGTTTGTTTTTTAACCACTTGCTGACCAGGCCTTTTTTCTGATACTTGTTGTTTACAAGTAAAAATCCATATTTTTTTTTGCTAGGAAATTGCTTAGAACCCCCAAACATTATAGTTTTTTTTTTTTTTTTTTTTTTTTAGCAGAGACCCTAGAGAAAAAAATGGCAGTTGTTGCAATTTTTTATGTCACACAGTTTTTGCGCAGTGGTTTTTCAAATGCAATTTTTTGGAAAAAATACACTTTGATGAATTACAATAAAAACATAATATATACCCCACGTTTTATGTACAATATGAAAGCTGATGTTACGCAAAGAAAAAAAAGATACCGAACATGTCGTGCTTTAAAATTGCACATGCTCGTGGAATGGGACCAAACTATGGTACTGTAAAATCTCCTTAGGCAATGCTTTAACAATTTATACAGGTTACCAGTTTAGAGTTACAAAAGAGGTCTAGTGCTAGAATTATTGCTCTTACTTATGTTTGCAGTGATACATCACATGTGTGGTGCGAACACCATTTACATATGTGGGCGTGAACTGCGTATGTGTTCACCTTCCGAGCACGCGGGGACAGGAGACTTTTAAAAAAAAAAAAAAATATATATATATATATATATATATATATATATAATGCTTCTTTTTTTTTGATGCTTGTTGTGCTTCTTTACAGTTCAATAAACTCGGTTTTTGATTCAAAATATATATATATTATTTATTTTATTACATTTTTTTAATTGTATACTGTCCTTTTTAAAAAATATTTTTTTGATCACTTTTATTGTTTTTACTAGAAATGTAAATATTTCCTGCGATAGAAATACAGCATGATAGATCCTCTTTATGTAGAGAGCTTGGGTCTAAAAGACTCCAAATCTCTCCTTTAGTGCCGGGTCACACTTGTGCGATGCGGGAAGGCTGCGAATTTGCAGCCTGTTCCCGCATCGCATCTGCACATCTGGCAGTTCACACTGCCATATGCGATACGCAGGGGGTGTCAATGAAATGTTAACGACACCCCCAGTTTGATCGAATATCGCAGTGCGATCTGACAGTTCGCACAGGATCGGATCGCACAAGTGTGAACCACTGTGTGATCCGATCCTGATGCGGCTGAAAAAAAGGGTCCTGTGCGTCTTTTGTGCGGGTGCAGTGCGAATTTCAGCCATACAAAGTGTATGGCTGAATTTGCATCCACACAGGAGATCGCATGTAATGAAGGAGCAGTGCGCTCCGAATTACATGTGATCTCCGCAGCCACACTAGTGTGAACCGACACTTACCCTTAAATTTTTTTTTGTGATCTTTTGCTTAAAAAAAACAAAAACAAAAAAAATCTTGTTTACATGTGACCGGAACAGAAAAATAATGCCATGACTCCGGTCCTGCTAGGACATAGAGATGAATAGAGGCCATCGTTGCTTCGCTCATTTCTATGCCCAGCCACTGCCAGATCCGGGTCATTTTTTGGGCTTTTCCCGATCTGCCAAATTAGGCCAAAAACCACCGGAAAGCAGTGGGGGGGCCTTTTATGAATGACCGGCGCCTAAAGGGAAAAAATTAAACTGGGGTTATGGCATCTAGATGCAGCCATAACCCCAGTATTTAACATCAAAGTAATGATGTATTTTCCCAGTTAAGCGGTTTGCGAGTGGTAGGATGAAAGTCGGGGTTTTGTACAGGCCACCCAAAGGTCCTCCACAACACGCTTGTCAATCAATCTCTTTATGAGTTTTATGCACAGAAAAGCGGTCATGCTGGAAAGGGAAAGGACCTTCCCCAAACCGTTGCCAAAAGATTGGAAGTACACAACTGTCTAAAATATTTTCTAAGAATGCTCTCTTTCAAATTTCATAATTATTCATATTCATATCTTAAATCTTCTTTCATGCAGAGGGCCACTGGCTCATGAACTAGTGGTACTGGCTGCACTAGAATGGTTGGAAGCATTTATGCTTTAGCATGGTTCTTTGGCAATAGTTTGACCAGACACATACAGTACATCTTTTTCTATGCAGCAGAGATTCGGATGAAATTGTCCTATTACAGACAGTGTAATTTGTCATTTCACAAAGCCATTGAATACCTGTGAGCGCAGCATGAAACATATCTATTAAATGCAAATGAAGCAATTTTCTGCCTGATTTACAAATCCGTTCTAGTGACATTATAAGGCAATTACTTTGCCATGACACAGTTGATTGGATGACAACCATATGTCACAAAACCATGATATACTGGAAGGATAGCTGTCCACCTTTTAGCCACAGACTAGCATAAATTACGTTTATTGTATAGGTCGCTACACTTATGCCGGTGCTTGTAAATGTAACTGATGCTAAATTACATTAAAAAATAAATAAATTGGACAAGATGGAAATATTATAAAATATTGTAGATTGGAAGCTTAACCACTTGCCGACCACCTGCTCTACTTATACTGCAGCAGGTTGGATCTGTCCCACGAAATGGTGTACATGTATGTCGTTTCGTGGGACAGCTAGTGGGGGCGCGCCTGTGCTGCAGTAGGCGCGCGCATGCTGCCGGAGGCACGCACACATGCCAGTTGGCCACAGGGGGAGCCAATCAGTGGGTCCGGTGGCCGCCGGGGACCCACGATCGCTCCCATAGGCGTGCGCAAAGGGTGTGCCAGGTGTGCCTGGGCACACCCTAATCATCCCATGTTTAGACCCCTAATATTTCACCAAATACAAAAAAGTCTCCTTTTCTGCTAAAAAAAAAAAAATAAAAAAAATAAAATTGTAAAAAATATCCCACTGACACCTATCCTTGCTCTTGTGATACCATCCACTGCTCTACTGACACTGCCAGTATATAAACACATGCACACACATAATTACAGTATATGTTTGAGTTTTGGGGTGCACACCCTAATGCAAATGGCTACGCACACCTATGATCGCTCCCTGTGGAGACAGAAGGGCGGTCTGCCGATGTAAACACAGCAGACCGCTGTTCTGTCATTAATGAACACAGGGATCCTGTGTTCCTCTTATTTAGGAACACAGGTCTCTGTGTTCATTCAGTGAGCCCATCCCCACCACAGAAAGCATCCCCTAGGGACACATTTAACCTTTTGATTGCCCCTGGTGTTAACACCTTCTCTGCCGGTGTTATTAGTACAGTAACAGTGCATATTTTTTAGCACTGATTACTGTAGCAATGTCACTGGTCCCTCCAAAAGTGTCAGGTGTCCGATCTGTCCACCGCAATGTTGCAGTCCTGCTAAAAATCGCTGATCACCACCAATACTAGTAAAAAAAGTAAATAGAAATGACATAAATCTTTCCCCTAGTTTGTAGACGTTATAACTTTTGCGCAAACCAATCAATACACACTTAGTGGGATTTTTACTCAAAATATGTAGCAGAATACATTTTGTCCTAAATTGATGAAAAATTTTAATTTTTAAATTTTATTTATTGAGTGTGTTTTATAGCAGAAAATTAAAAATATTGTTTTTTTTTTTTCAGAATTGTCGCTCTTTTGTTTATAGCGCAAAAAATAAAAATCACACAGATTATCAAATACCACCAAAAGAAAGCTTTATTTCTGGGAAAAAAAGGACATCAATTTTATTTGAATATAGCAATGCACGACCGCGCGGTTGTCAGTTAAAGTAACGTAATGCCGTATCCCAAAAAATGGCCAGGTAATTAAGTAGATAAAACCTTCAGGTCCAGAAGTGGTTAAAGAGGTTGTAAACCCCCCGTGAACAAAAAAAAACCCTGCAACACAAAGGTATAATGAGCTAGTATGTATCGCATACTAGCTCATTATGAAATGCTTACCTTAGAACAAAACCCTGCAGTGGCGCCCGCACGGCACTGACACGGCTGACATCTTCCCCGGTGTTTCTTCCGAGTTCGCAGGCTCCGGGACTGTGATTGCCCAGAGCTGCGATGATGCGCATGGGAGCCGCCATTTATGGCACAGGCCCTGAAGAAACGGCACGGGCGGCCGATGTTTTAATGGGCTCAGTATGCAGTAAATATCTCCTAAACGGTGCACGTATAGGAGATATTTACAGTACCTATAGGTAGGCCTTAATATAGGACTTGTCTATAGGTACAAACAAACAAGGGAAGTTTACTTCCTCTTTAACGTTGTACATAAACCCACAATAATGCAACAGTGTTTATCCTCACCATCTTATGACAAAACAACATTGAAATGGTTGTAAAGGCTCTTAAAGCTGCCGAAATAATAAACGTGTTATACTTACCTGCTCTATGCAATAGTATTGTACAGAGTGGCCCCAAACTCCTCTTCTGGGTTCCCCCAGGTTGGTGTTCTCCACTCCTCCTCTTGTGTCTGCCCCCATAGTAAGCTATATGCTATGGGGACAGATGTGCAGGCACGCTCCTGAGCCGAGCTGTGTGCGTCCATAGTACACACACAGCGCAGCTTGGCCTCGCCCATGCTCCCCCCTCACAAAATTTGATTGACAGCAGCAGGAGCTAATGGTTCCCGCTGCTGCCTCTGTGCCTGTGAGGAGAGAGAGAACAGCGATGCTGGTCTAAGGCACAGCACTGGATCAAAAGAGGAGCCAGGTAAGTATTTATGGGGGGCTGGGGGGAGCTTATACTAATGTTTTTTTACTTTAATGCAAGCAATGTAAAAAACCTTTTGGCTTCAGAACCACTTTAAGTCCTGGATCTTTCGATCTCTCAGTCCCACATAGCGTAACCTAGTAGCTATTCCCTTGTAGAGATCGGTGATCGTAAGACTGATGTAACCACATGATGCCTTAAAGTGGAATTAAACTTCTATCTATTGCTTGTAGCTATAGTTGAGCCTATATTAAGGCTTACCTATAGGTACTGTAAATATCTCCTAAACGTGCATCGTTTAGGAGATATTTACTGTATATGCAGCCGATGACATTATCGACACATGCGTTACTTCTGAAGGAATGGTCCCCCGTGCTGTGACCACCGGCTCCCTCGCGCATTCAAGGTAGAGACATCACGCGGATCTGGCCAATCGCACAGCCGGAGTTCGCAGACCTGGAAGGAAGACGGGTGAAGATGAATGCAGCCTACAGCAGTGACAACAAGGGCTTAGTTTGCAGCTAAGTTTCACATAATGTGCAAGTATGCGATGCATACTTGCACATTATACCTTAAAAAAAAAAAAAAAACAGTGCTTTACTTCCTCTTTAAACCATATGAGATTACTATATTGACATCATTGGAATTGCATGGATGTCTTGTAAACCTTTCACTTGCCATCCTGATTAAATGTATTAATCTACAAAATGCTCTGACCACAACTTCATATCTGTGAAATGGGACAATCAGTATAATGAAAAAAAAGTATTTAGGTGGTCTTTGTTGATTGTCAATTAAAGACTATTGTATTAAGCATCATATGTGATTCTTTTTAGTTAAATTTTTTATATGATTTGAGTCATACATTTGCAAATATTACAATAATTACAATAATACACACAAAGCACATGCGGTTCAGGTGTGATTGTTTGGTAATTAGGGGGTTAAAACAGGCTGCAAGGAAATGTTGTATCACCTGTCTGTTGCTGTCTGTAGAGCGATCTGAATGTGGATCAAACTTCGGACAGCGAAAAAAGTCTAAATGAGGCTTAAAGGGTAACTCCACTTTTGTGGGGAAAAAAAATAGAAAATAAAGAAAAAATAATATAGTGTATACAATTGCGGCTGTTGGAATTTCTAAAAATGCAATGCAATATGGCTACCTGGAGGTGTTCTGTACACAGAATGTATACTGACCACACCCCAGAAACATAATTTCCTGCTTGTGTGATTGGCTCACCAATTTTCCCAGAAGTCTGCCTAAGATACAAGTCAGATTTCTGGCATCCCCTGCAACAAAAATGTCATTTTTGGTGAGATACTTCCAATAGGAACACATCTAAAGGGATGCTTTAGCAGCTTCCCTCATTATAGTCCTGCAGCTGCCACAGCTGATAGATAATTATAAAACCACTCCCATTAGACCCACTCAGCACAGAGGCACAGAGGAACAAACAGGGATTTCTTCAGAATAACAAAAGGTAGGAATCTGCAACAAAGTTTCTTCAAATCCCAATGTACAGAGATCACCAAGAGGGGAATATTTTTTTCTCAACAAAAGTGGAATTACACTTTAAGTTTGAAAAAGTATTACATATTTTGCAGTGGAAATACAACAGCTTTGGTCACATGGGCTTCAACGTCTATAAGAGCAATGTGAACACCAAGTTGGTGTGAGACTTTTTGGCAAGCGTTTTCAAAAAATATGCATAGCTTTTGTCAAGCTTCAAGCAGCTTTCATGACGTCTTTAACCACTGTACCACCGCCCACAGTAATATTACTGCGGCAGAGTGGCTCGTTATTGTCTGACGACTTAGTACTACGTCGTCAGACACTCCCCCTTCTGGGCGGCGCTTGCGCGCCGCCGGAGGCTCGCTCCCGCTGTTTTCAGTCACAGCGGGAGTCGGGCCAGGGGAGGAGCAGCGGTGATCGCCGCTGCTCTGCCCCGATCGTCGGGGATCTAGTGTGGAGATCCGCCCGCCTGTGTAAACACAAGCGGGTGTATCTCCATAGTGACAGGGAGTGACAGATCGGACTGTTCAGCATAGCTGGACATCCGATCTGTCCATGACTCACTCAGTCCCCTCCCCCCCCCACACGTCAGTAAGCACCAGGCATACATTAACCCCTCCCTCTCCAATAAAATTAACCCCTTCCCTGCCAGTGTCATTTTTACAGTAACAGTGCATATATATAGCACTGATTACTGCAGTAATGTCACTGGTACCCCCAAAAGTGTCAAAAATGTCAGTCAAGGGTCCGATCTGTCCGCCGCAATGTCGCAGTCCCGCAAAAAAAAACGCAGATCGCCGCCATTACGCGTTAAAAAAAAAAACACCAAAAATGACAGAAATCTTTCCCTTTGTTAGTAAACGCAATAACTTTTGCGCAAACCAATCAAAATACGCTTATTGTGATTTTTTTTACCAAACATAGGTAGCAGAAAACAAATTGGCCAAAAATTTTTAAAAAAATTGGTTTTTACATTTTTTTGGGGGGGAATTTCATATAAAAAATGTTAAAAATATTGTTATTTTTTCAAAATAAACGCTATTTTTGTTTATAGCGCAAAAAGTAAAAATCGCACAGGTTATCAAATACCACCAAAAGAAAGCTCTGTTTGTGGGAAAAAAAGGACGTAAATTTCGTTTTGGTACGGCGTCGCACGACCGCGCAATTGTCAGTTAAAGTCGCACAGCGCCGAATCGCAAAAAGTGGCCTGGACGGAAGACAGCAAAATCCTCCGGTGGTAAAGTGGTTAAAGCGCCTCTTCATCTCCAATTTGGGATTGTTAAACACTAGGGATGCACCGAATGTTTGGCGGCCGAACATTATTCGGCCGAAAATAGAAAAAATAGCACTTTCGGTGTTCGGCCGAATAAGTCAAAAGGCCGAATAATTTTGTGCTGAATAATAGGGCTGAACGATAGTCGATATGATATCGACTATCGTTCTGTGGCCGTAGGCGATATTCATATCGCCGAGCTCACGATATTTACATAGGCAGGGGGAAGGGACTCGGAGGAGGACAGGAGGACTCACAGACTTCCGTGAAGCCGGGACACTTCAGCGGTGAGCATACATACATTACTCACTCGTGCACTGCAGCCCGCCCCACACATTCAGTGAGTCTTACTCTCCTCCCTAGTTTTTTCAATGGTACCATAAGGGAGCCAATCACGCCGTGATTAGCTGCACAGCGAACCAATCACGCGTGCCTGCACACCTGATTGGTTCCGCTGTGCCGCTACTCACGGCGTGATTGGCTTCCTGAATGTGCCATTGAACAAACTAGGGAGGAGAGTAAGACTCACTGAATGTGTGGGGCGGGCTGCAGTGCACGAGTGAGTAATGTATGTATGCGGCTGTGCTCCTTTCCAGGCTCCTACTAGTCCACCTCCAGCCTCCTACTACCACCACTATGAGAGACTGTATAATCTGATCGAGTCCACACTGACACTGACTGACTGTCACTGAGTAATTGATGTTACCACATTAACCCTGACCTGCCCAGTGCCCTGTATCTGCAATTAAAATTTACAAGGCTGCCTGCATGCTTCCTGATTTCCATTCCCAGCATCCTTCCCAATCCCTACAGTGTCACTAACATTAACCCTATGGTACAAGGCTGCAGTGTGCACTGAATCCCATTCCCTACAGTAACATTTAGGGAGAGAGAGAGACATGAGAGGACAAGAGAGAGAGAGACATGAGAGGACAAGAGAGAGAGTGAGAGGACGAGAGAGAGAGAGACACGAGAGGACAAGAGAGAGGACAAAAAATTGGCAAAATAAATGGAAAAAATGCGAAACACCGCGTTCGGTATTCGGCCTTCGGCCTTCGGCCAAACATTTCATTATTATTCGGCTTCGGCTTCGGCCAAGAATTTCATTTCGGTGCATCCCTATTAACCACTTGCCGACCGCCGCACGACTATCTACGTGGGCGGTCAGCCCCTCACAGGCAAAGTGACGTAGGTCTACGTCGCTCACCTGTGAGGGTTTAGGGAGCGAGCGCGCGCCGCCGGAGGCGCGCTCCCGCTCCCGCGTGGTCACGGACCCCCCCGCGCGCGTGACCGGCGGACCCGATCGCCGCCGGCCACTCTGCGATCGGCGGGGGAGAAGGAGATAGTCAGGCAGCTTGTGTAAACAAGCTGCCTGTCATTCTCCTCTCTGTATGAGAGCTGATCACATGGATCTACTATGTAGATCCATTGATCACTCTGCATACAGTTGAAGCCACAGCCAATCACAGTTAGAATCACGCCCCTAGGGACACACACAGCCCCTCCCTCTCAAATAAAGTTAACCCCTTCACTACCAGTGCATTTTTACAGTAACAGTGCATATGTATAGCACTGATTACTGTAGAAATGTCACTGGTAACCCCAAAAGTGTCAAAAATGTCAGTCAAGGGTCCGATCTGTCCGCCGCAATGTCGCAGTACCGCAAAAAAAATCGCAGATCGCCGCCATTACGCGTTAAAAAAAAAAACAACAAAAATGACAAAAATCTTTCCCTTTGTTAGTAAACGCAATAACTTTTGCGCAAACCAATCAAAATACGCTTTTTGCGATTTTTTTTACCAAACATAGGTAGCATAAAACAAATTGGCCGAAAATATTAAAAAATTTTGATTTTTACATTTTTTTTGGGGGGAATTTCATATAAAAAAAAGGGAAAAATATTGCTATTTTTGCAAAATTTACGCTCTTTTTTTGTTTATAGCGCGTGATCAAAAAATCGCACAGGTGATCAAATACCACCAAAAGAAAGCTCTGTTTGTGGGAAAAAAAGGACGCCAAATTCGTTTTGGTACAGCGTCGCACGACCGCGCAATTGTCCGTTAAAGTCACGCAGTGCCGAATCGCAAAATGCCCTCTGGTCGTTTAGCAGCCAAATCCTCCGGGGCTTAAGTGGTTAAACACAGATTATAATTGGAGCAGTGACTGTCACTTTAAAGAAGAACTCTCTAAAAAAATTTTAATCTCTTGCGAACAATGTAACGCATATATGCGGCATCAAAAAATGAGGGCTTTCACTCCCAGCTGCCACACATATGTGGCCATGGCGGCCTGAGGTTATGTGCTAAGATTGAGCTCTTACTGCTCTCTCTCACAGCTTCTGATTGGGAGCCAGTAGGTCAGGCTTCCCACCTGACCACTGTGAGAGCCAATCACTTTATAGAGCAGCCAGAGGATAGTGTTAAGGAGTTAAACTTTTATGTAATCTCCCAGGGGACAAAGTGCCTATTCTGTAGCACTTGGTTCCATTCTGATTGTTGACCCCATTGTGGATTAAAAGCATGTCATTTGCTGATTGTACTTCCATTAGAGCTGCACAATTCTGGATAGAATAAGAATCACTATTTTTTTGCTTAGAATAAAGATTACAATTCTCTCACGATTCTCGGCGTAATATCTTTCACATTATACAAAAAATTGGGCGAACTTTACTGTTTTTGTTAATTGATTGAAGTGTATTTTCTCCCCAAAAAATTGCATTTGAAATGGCGCTGGGCAAATACAGTATGACATATAATATTGCAAGACCGCCATTTCATTCTCTAGGGTCTCTGCTAAAAATATATATATAATGTTTGGGAATTCTAAGTAATTTTCTGCCAAAAATAACTGATTTTAACTTGTAAGCAACAAGTGTCAGAAAAAGGTTTAGTCTTTAAAGTGATTGTAAAGTCTAGTTTTTTTTTTTAAATTAGAAATAACAAACATGTAATACCTACCTGCTCTGTCGCAGTGGATTTGCACAGAGCAGCCCGGATCCTCCTCTTCTCGGGTCCCTCTTTGGCTCTACTGGCGCCTCCCTCCTTTTGGGTGCCCCCACAGCAAGCGGCTTGCTATGGGGGCACTTGAGCCAAGTCACAGCTCCGTGTGTCCATTTAGACACTGAGCTGCGGCCCGGCCCTGCCCCTTTTCTATTCTCATTGGCTGACTGACTTTGATTGACAGCAGCAGGAGCCAGTGGCAGCACGCTACTGTCTCAGCCAATGAGGAGGGGAGTCCCGGACGGCCGAAAAATTCCTACAACATCGCTGGGGCTAGAGGGACCTCAGGTAAGTATTAGGGGGGTGAGGGGGGATGCTGCACACAGAAAGCTTTTTATCTTAATGCATAAAATGCATTAAGATATAAAAACCTTCTCCCTTTGCAACTCCTTTAAGTAGTTAAACTGCCCTCATTCACAGACCGAAGTTCATCCCTTTGATCCAAAAGAACCAAATGATACAATGTTTCTTTTTATCTCAGCTCTGAGCAATGTTGTGATAAACTTTGCCAGCTGCTTTTTTTTGTATGACAGCTCTGAGCAGAGAACAGCTCTGCACTTGTTTAACATGAATCGTGGAAATGCGGGATTAAGATCGTGAGGGGGGTTGAATCCAGATTGCGATTTTTTAACGATTAATCGTGTAGCTCTAAATTTTGCCCTATTTTGAATCCCAATTTATGAGCGTTCCTGGGGATGGAGGCACGGCCAGTCCTTGACCCTTCTCTAAGCTGATCATTCTTTTACTCTTGTGAATAAACAATTAGCGCTGCTTGTTCATTCAAAAGTAAAAAACATTTAGCACTGCGGGGCTGTGTAATTTAGCTTCCAGTTGTTTACAAGCAGCCGTAGATAGCTCACATGGCCCCACAGCACTCAATGATCTTTTACTAGTATGAATGAATATACACTGATTGCCGAAGTCATGATGTGAACCAGGAATAAACATAAAAGAGAAGATTAACATAATATAGCAACAAAAAGAGCACATTCTTTGATGAGCTGCTTGCTTTGAGTTGTTAGACTACATAAAGGTCTGGTGGAAGCAAATGTAAAAGTGATAGAGACTAATGCCTCGTACACACGCATCGATTATTGGCCGTGAATTTTCGGCCAACGTCCGATCGGCTGATTTTCGGCTTGTTAGTATGATGCTTCCGACAACCGACTCCAACTTTTCGGCCGAAAAAAATTTGGTGTGCAGGCTATAAAATTTTTGTTGGCCGTCAACACAATGGCCGATTTTCCATCAGTCAGTACAGATTTCGGCAGACAAAAATCTGATGAGCAAGACTGGGCATGCTCAAAGAAAAAAAAAAAACACGGAAAGTAAACCAACACATGACATCACTTCTGAAGTTGATTTTTGTTGGGCAAGAAAAATCGTGCGCAGTCTAGGCACATTCCAACCAACAAAACACCACTCTGGACAAAAGTCGGACAATCGGTCGGCCGATAATCGTTGCGTGTGTACGAGGCATAAGGCTGAGGCCTTTCACTATTATGGCTGTAGGACTACACCATCTTAGCAGGAGGTGCATATGTTGGGTAGTGAAACATAGGTAGCCAGGAACTTTTCTATTCTTTGTTGTCCATTTGTGAGTCAGTGCACTGGGCAGCAGTGTCATTCTGTTATTCTAGTATGGCAAGTCTGTCTTCCCCATTTCTTATCATATTGCACAGTTTCCACAGCCAAATTACTTTAGACTCAATTCACACCTGAGCGTATCATCTTAAGGCGTTATTTCTGGCGTTTTTTCAGGTGTTTGGAGGCAGGCATTAACATCAAACAAAAACGCTGGTAATCTGCCAAAAAAAAGAAGCTCATGTACTTTTTTGAGCTCCAGGCGTGTTGCTTCAGGTGACAAAACGCTCATATGTGAACAGGGCCATTGAAATGAATGGGATTTTGCTTGTTGGGCATTTTGAGACTTCAGAGATGAGCGTTTTATGAGCTGAAAAATGCTCAGGTGTGAACAGGGCCTTAGCCATTGACATCTGCCTGTGGCAACAAAGATCTTTGGCTTATCATTTTCCTCTAGCCATGCCTTTCCCTCTTTGATAAATGATGTTCTCATACATAGTGCATAATATGAACATATATATATATATATGTACATAGTGAAGTTTGGGGGGAAGTCTAGCTCAGTGGTAGATGCATTTTTCAGTAGGTTCACAGAAAAAAGGAACTTCAGTTTTAGGGCGTGGTAGCCCACTTTTTTTAGTAGTAGCACAAAGGAAGTTCATACACGCATGGATTGCCCGCACAGGGGTTCTTCTCCAGCAAAAATACAACAAATGAAGCTCACTCAGCCTTGGTCGCAGTACCATGCTGCCCACTCCTGGCCTCTAGAAAGAGGTTCTCCTGACACTCCAGGCTTTTTCACTCCTCCGAGACTCATGGTTTCCTCTGGTCCCCGGGACTCTCTCTCCCAGTTGTCTCAGCTATAGTTTCCCAGACTCTCTTATCTGGCCCAACTCTCTCAGTCCACTGACCTGGAAACCTCTCCCACATGGAGTGCCGTCCCACGAATATTGCTTTGGTTCCTAGACAGGAGCACACCTCCCTCCTGGCTGCAACAACTGCTCCAAATCCTACTCCACCAACACTGAGCTATGCTCAGATCTGCCTTAGTGTGTGCACCTAGACACACACTCAACTTGCATAATTTCTGGAAAACCAGGACACAAGACTGAAGGCGCTATCCCTCCCAGCACTCTTTGGAGTCTTCAAGTTTCCAGCCCCGATCTTACCAAATCCAAAGAAAACTTAAACATTGTTCTCTCTGCTCACAAATCTTCCGCTGGAGCTTCTCAAACTGACTCTTTGAGAGTCCGGTGTCCATTTTAATCCAGTTTTCCCAGAGACAGGGACTCTCACTATCACATAATGTATAAATAAAATATGAAAAATCCCATGCAGCATGGTCCAGGATGCTTGCTTCTGTGCTGTGGTGCTTCCATACTCCACATATGGAGTATTTTTATATTTTTTTTAACTGATTTCCTTTTCATCATTTTTATTTTCAATAGAAAGGAATTTAAACATTTCAAGGAACAGAGGCAGTCCCTTTCTGAAATACCAGTACCTTCATCTTATGGGAAAGTTGTGAATACATTGTTAAATTTGACAAAGGTACAAAGATGTATATCAACAGCATAAACAATACAACATGTAATATCACCCTGAGGAATACAGTGGGAGGGAAGCCAATGCAATAGACGAGTGTACAGAAAAGTTGAAAAAAAAGAGTAGAAAAAAAGGTGGGGAGTGTAAACGGGGGGACATGGCCAGGTAGGGGTGGGGGGCAGAAGGTAAAGCAATTAACCAGGAATTTGAACAAAGTAGTTAAAGTGTTAAGCCTCATACACATAATGAGAATATTGGAGGCATAATCTTCCTTTTTTTTTGCATGCTAATCTCATATTGTAAATGAAAGGGGCCTTTTTAGGTGAGGGTTTGCACCAGCCCCCACACAAAGTCTGTATCTCTCTTAGTAGAGTATTCATTGGGATGGGTTTAGGGAAGGGTAAGAGCAGGCTAGGGTTGATATGCAGGGGGGAGGCTTGGTGGGTAGGTGATGCTGTGATCTTTTCTTGCATTTTATATACGTTTTTGTGGAGGTAACGCGCTTGGGTGTGTACAATTCTCTTTTTTGTTTTTTTGCTTTTGGACTTTGAACTTATTGATTACACCCTCCCTGTACATCAGTCCCTCCTTCCAACAAGCTAACTTTGCAGGGTTCCCAGAACCATCCATTTTTTGTATTCCTTAACCTCCCTGGCGGTATGATTCTTTTGGATTTTAGGTGCTGAAAGCGGTACCATTATTTTGCATGTAATTCTTGTGAATGAGCAGCCCAAACCAACTGTATACATTTATTATATATATATATATATATGTGTATATATATATATATATATATATATATATATATATATATATATATATATATATATATGTATATATATATATATATAATATATGCATACAGTTGGTTTGGGCTGCTCATTCACAAGAATTCCGTATATATATATATATATATATATATATATATACACATACGTACATATATATATATATATATATATATATACATATATACGTATATATATATATATATATATATATATATATATATATATATACACATATATACGTATATATATATATATATATATATATATACACACGTGTGTATATATATATATATATATATATATATACATAAAAAGTACAGTAAAACTGCAGGAAAGGGCACTGGGGGGCAAACTAATATGATTTTTTTTTTATTTTGAACTGTATCAGCGTGTTTGGTGCGTTATTACATTTGAATTTGCCGCCGGTTCCACCCCCCTGCGAACGTCACGTCGCAGGAGACGGAAGTCGGGGCACGGAGACGATCGGGAGGAAGAACCGCCGCTAGACACCGCCGGGCACATCGCTGGATCCCGGTGACAAGGTAAGTAACCTCTTTTACAGGATCCAGCGATGCTTCTGTCGGTACCCCGAGTGTGGCTCGGGGTTACCGCTTTTGGCTCTGAAATTTAACCCCGAGCCACGCTCGGGAATACCGCTAGGAAGGTTAACCACTTAAGCCCCGGAAGATTTTACCCCCTTCCTGACCAGGGGGTATTTTGCGATTCGGCACTGCGTGACTTTAACGAACAATTGCGCGGTCGTGCGACGCTGTACCTAAACGAATTTGACGTCCTTTTTTTCCCACAAACAGAGCTTTCTTTTGGTGGTATTTGATCACCTGTGCGATTTTTTGATCACGCGCTATAAACAAAAAAAGAGCGTCAATTTTGCAAAAATAACAATATTTTTCACATTTTTTTTATATGAAATTCCCCCCCAAAAAAAAGTAAAAATCAAAATTTTTTAAAATTTTCGGCCAATTTGTTTTATGCTACATATGTTTGGTAAAAAAAATCGCAAAAAGCGTATTTTGATTGGTTTGCGCAAAAGTTATCGCGTTTACTAACAAAGGGAAAGATTTTTGTCATTTTTGTTGTTTTTTTTTTTAACGCGTAATGGCGGCGATCTGCAGTTTTTTTTGCGGTACTGCGACATTGGGGCGGACAGATCGGACCCTTGACTGACATTTGTGACACTTTTGGGGTTACCAGTGACATTTCTACAGTAATCAGTGCTATACATATGCACTGTTACTGTAAAAATACACTGGTTGTGAAGGGGTTAACTTTATTTGGGAGGGAGGGGCTGTGTGTATCCCTAGGGGCGTGCTTTCTACTGTGATTGGCTGTGGCTTGAGCTGTAAGGACACTGATCAACGGATCTACATACTAGATCCGTTTTATCAGTGTCTTTACAGCGAGGAGAATGACAGGCAGCTTGTTTACACAAGCTGCCTGACATTCTCCCTCTCCCCCGCCGATCGCCGAGTGACCGGTGGACATCGGGTCCGCTGGTCACACGCGCGGGGGGGTCCGTGACCACGCGGGAGCAGGAGCGCGCCTCCGGGGGCGCGCGCTCGCTCCCTAGACCCTCACAAGCTAGTGACGTAGCCCTACGTCACTTTGCCTGTGAGGGGCTGACTGCCGACGTAGATCGGCGTTAGGCAGTCGGCAAGTGGTTAATGGTATGCAAAGCTGTTGAATGTGGTAGGGATATGTTTATTACTTTTGATTTTGTGCAACTGAAATGTAATCCAAAAAATATTATCAAAATCTGTAAGTCGCTAAAGGTGATGGACTGGCCAAGCATGTCTCCAGACCTAAACCCTATTGAGCATCTGTGGGGCATCCTCAAATGGAAGGTGGAGGAGCGCAAGGTCTCTAACATCCGCCAGCTCCGTGATGTCGCCATGGAGGAGTGGAAGAGGACTCCAGTGGCAACCTGTGAAGCTCTGATTAACTCCATGCCCAAGAGAGTTGAAGCTGTGCTGGAAAATAATGGTGGCCATACACAATATTGACACTTCAGGCCCAATTTGGACATTTTCACTTAGGGGTGTACTCACTTTTGTTGCCACAAGCTGTACACTCATTACTTGTAGCAAAGTGTCATTTCTTCAGTGTTGTCACATGAAAAGATATAATAAAATATTTACAAAAATGTGAGGGATGTACTCACTTTTGTGAGATACTGTATAGTGTATAACAGGGGTCTTCAAACTATGGCCCTCCAGTTGTTCAGGAACTACAATTCCCATCATGCCTAGTCATGTCTGTGAATGTCAGGGTTTTACAATGCCTCATGGGACGTGTGGTTCCGCAACAGGGATACAGTACAGGGATAAAGTTGTTGAGAAGTTTAAAGCAGGGTTAGGTTATAAAAAAATATCCCAAGCTTTGAACATCTCACGGAGCACTGTTCAATCCATCATCTGAAAATGGAAAAGGTATGGCACTACTGTAAACCTACCAAGACATGGCCGTCTACCTAAACTGACAGGCCAGATAAGGAGAGCATTAATCAGAGAAGCAGACAAGGGATCCATGGTAAATCTGGAGGAGATCCACAGCTCAGGTGGGAGAATCTGTCCACAGGACAACTATTAGTCGTGCACTCCACAAATCTGGCCTTTATAGAGGAGTGGCAAGAAGAAAGCTATTGTTGAAAGAAAGCCATAAGAAGTCCCGTTTGCAGTTTGCGAAAAGTCATGTGTGGACACAGCAAACATGTGGAAGAAGGCGCTCTGCTTAGATGAGACCAAAATTTAACATTTTAGCCTAAAAGCAAAACTCTTTGTGTGGTGGAAAACTAACACTGCACATCACCCTAAACACACCATCCCCACTGTGAAACAAGGTGATTGCAACATGTAGTGGGAATGCTTTTCTTCAGGGACAGGGAAGCTGGTCAGAGTTGATGGGAAGATCGATGGAGCCAATGTTTCTGCGGGAAGTATGGCTACTTTCAAAAGACTCTTAGACGTACATCTCAAGGATCAGTACATTCAGGGGTATGAGAGATGATTACGGCCATACACACCTAAACAGGTTGAACTGGATGGAGTATTGTCTTTATTCAACCTCAACTACTATGTAACTATATGTAAATACAGGGCAATCTGTTAGAGTCTGCAAAAGATGGAGGTTCACCTTCCATAAGGACAACAACCCTAAACATACAGCCAGAGCTACAATGGAATGGTTTAGATCAAAGCATACTCATGTGTTAGAATGGCCCAGTCAAAGTCGAGACCTAAATCCAATTGAGAATCTGTGGCAAGACTTGAAAATTGCTGTTCACAGACGCTCTCCATACAATCTGACAGAGCTTGAGCTTTTTTACAAAAAAGAATGGGCAAAACTTTTAATCTCTAGATGTGCAAAGTTGGTAGAGACATACCCAAATAGACATGGAGCTCTAATTGCAGCAAAAGGGGTTTCTACAAAGTATTGACTCTGGGGGGCTGAAAACAAATGCACGCCACAATTTTCAGATATTTATTTGTAAACATTTTGAAAAACATGTTTTGTGTTGGTCTTTTACAAAAAAATCCCAATAAAATACATTTACGTTTTTGATTGTAACATGACAAAATGTGAAAAATGTCAAGGGGTATGAATACTTTTTCAAGGCGCTGTATATATTGAATGTATTTGTTTAATTGGAAGAGATTTATCATAATTAGGAATGTGTCCCTATGTGACCTCAGCAGATGACATTAAAGTTTTTGGTGAGGGCAAGGTGATTATTGTGAGGGAATACCGAGCAACCTGTTTGGTCAATTAAATTTACTGGTAATGACAGAATTGTCAGGAACAATGGGAAAACTTGGTCTACTCTACTGAATGTACCGTCTGACTTCTCAACTTCCTCCCCTCACCTTCCACCCCCTCCCAAAAAAGAACTCCAGGATGTAAAATATTTCCTGAATAAACAAATGATTTTGACAATTATCACTTCATTTTCTAAATTGTATGCACCAGATATAAACTTCTGATACTATGATTCTTTCTCTAGAGAGTATCACTCAATTATAAAACATGCTATAAATGGAGATTTTACATGACTCTTTTTTTAGTTTAACCTTATTTTTTTGTATTTTGCATAAATGTACAGTGCATGAAAGGGTTGTATAGAAGATATTCAGCGTACGGACATGTAAGCACATTACAATGCAGTATCGGTGATTCATTCTAACATTCCTTGTATACGAACAATATTGTCATAGAGAAGATACAAATATCACGTTTGGTGTGAGGAATAAACCAGCTTTGCTTTTTAGACCTCTTAAGGATCGCATTTACTAATTTAAGATCATAGTTAATAACTCATTTATGGTGTATATTTAGGGAATTTCTTCTATTTCTAGTCCATAACTGAAATAGACAAAGAAGAGAGTGAAGTATAAGGCTCCATGTACACAGGACGCTGGAAATGGTCGTTTAGGAGCAGTTGGGCGTTTTTTTCAGAAGCTCCTGAACGCAGCTCCATGTTATCTTATCTGTCCATGTACACCAGGTCGTTTACAGTCATTTGCAGGCAGTTGCGTTCAGGGACTTTTTTTAGAATGCAATTATTTGCGTTCGAACTTGTGTTTCTGGGCGTTTCAAACGCAAAAACGCGACCGAACGCGTCCGAACGCGACCGAACGCGATGACCCGCGTTTAGCGTTTGCGTTTTTCCATTTTAAAAGGGAATCATTTTTTTGACCTCTAGGAACGGTTCTAAACGCAAACGCCCGCTAAACGCGGGTACAAACGCGACTGAACGGACGTTTCAAACGTCCTAAAAATTCCAGCATTCAAAGGGACTTTTAACAACGTCCCGTGTACATGGACCCTAAGAAGTAGTGCAATTTGCCAAACAATTTTTTTCGGGATAAGAGCAGGAAAAAGCAGAAAGCTAAGGGATATTGAAAGTTGTAAAAAATTATAAAGAAGACAAAAAAAACAGGTATAGGAGGATGGCGATCAGAATGTTCCTCCACCATGGTTTAAACACAGCAAGATGTTTCTACTCAGATATGAGAGCATTAAATTACTGTAGGTGAAAATCAATATATGGACCAAGAGTCCCATGTTGTCATAAATTGTTCCGCTCTGTCACTTTCCTTGGATAACAGATGTTCCAGCTCCAGGCCCATTCCTCTGAGGATGGTAGTAAGATAGATCTCCAATATCAGAGTATAACTGCTTTAGCAGAGGTAAGGAAGTGATGAAGGAAATCATTCTTGACTTATTTGAGGGGACCTGGAATGATTGGGAGTAAAGCTATTTTCAGTGTATTGGAGATTTGTGTTGCTATAAACTTACAATAAACAGCAAAAAACTCTGGTTAGGCGGCATTCCTACTGGGTGTGTCATGGTCCCCTTGGAGTCGAGATAATGCCAAGAGATGTCCGAAAAGGATGGGAAAATGCAATGTAAAACTGCAGGACACCTGTACCATCTCATAACTAGTCTGAAGTTTTTTTCCTGTTTTGGGTGGATGTATATAATAGGAGATTTGAATGTTTTAAAGATGAGAGTATTGAGTATATTTGGGACAATGTATAGTCTTAGGGCTCTTTCACACGGAGTGGACTGCATTGCGATCCGCTCCGGCACTTTTTTTTTTCACGGAGCGGATGACATTTGTGTCATCCGTTCCGTATGTCCGCATATCATCCCATCCGTTTGCGGATGATATACGGACATAATGTAAGTCTATGGGCATTGCGGATGTCAGCGAATGACACCGCTGACATCCGATTTTCCTTCCTTTCCGTTTTTTGAACGGAGGAAAAATAGGGTTCTGTTCCGTTCCAAAAAACGGAACAGAACTGAAAGGAAGAAAATCGTATGTCAGTGGATGGTATTCCGCTGACATCCGCAATGCCATTGACTTACATTATGTCCGTAAATCATCCAAAAAAAAATAGGATGATTTGCGGACATACGGAGCGCCCGTTTGAAAGGGCCCTTAAGGAGAATTTTGAAGAAGAGATTCAAAGGAGGATGACTGGAAGGAAGTACATTTTAGAGATTTGAATAAATTATAAAAGTTGAGCTTTAAAAGCCATTGACTTAAGGGTATCTTTGGCTCATTTCTAGGATTCGAGGGTGTAAGGTTTGGGTCTGCTTGTATGGCTAAGGCTACCCTGCGATGGGTGTCTTTGTTTCACATTCTGAATGTATTCCCATGAAGCGTCGTAGGAAAGGTGGGATTACTGAAGAGGGGTGTCATAGGACCTATATAGTGAGATATCCTTAGCCTATGGATGGCCCGAAACCTTCAGGAAAGGGTTTGCTTTGTAAAGTTTATCTTTACACAAGGTAGAATTTATCCATGGTAGGGCTATAAGATCTGTGGAAGCCAACATGGCTTCAAATGGGACCCAGAATCCTACCTTGCATAAAGATCCTAAAACTTACAAAGCAAACCCTTCTCTTGCTGCTGTCAATCACAGCCAGTGAGCCAATCAGGAGACGGAGGAGGCAGGGCCGAGCACTGCCTCCATATGTGAATGGACACGCAGAGCCATTGGTTGGGAGTGTGCCTGCTTGGGTGCCCCCACAGTAAGCTCATAACTAGTCTGCTTGCTGTGGGAGCACCCGGCAGGAGGGAGGAGCCAGGAGCGCTGGCGTGGAACCCAAGGAGAAGAGGAGGATCCGGGCAGCTCTGTGGAAGACCATTGCACAGAGCAGGTAAGTATAACATGTTTGTCATTTAAAAAAAAAAAAAACAAGGCCTTAATATAGCTAGCACATGGCAGCCGCCCGCCCTGTAACAACCAGCTATTCACAATTATTTTGTATCATTCCTTATGTTATCCACCAAATTAGAAAATGAGATGTAATTCCAATGAACAAATGCATTCATTATTTTTCGCTAAAACTTTTTTAGATTCGTCGCCATTCGTTTCTATGTCAGTTTGGAAATTCGGATACATCTAAATCTCAAAAAATAAAATTTTTGAACAAAATACAAATCAAAACGAAACTAATTGCACATGTCTAATGCTACCAAAAAAATCTTGTGCTAAAAATGCAGGCAAATCAAGAAATGGCAGCAGCAATCAACAATACTTACACAACTGGTATTAACCAGTACATACAAAAGTAAACAATCTGTGTTGTGCTATTAAAATGAATATTAATTCATATTATATGCAGAAACTAAATAAATGCTGAAAAATAATGTGCAAGTATGGAAAAACAAGTCAGCATGTCACAGATACAGCATTCAGCACCCCGGAGGGCATTATGATGTCACTGCTGTAGCTCAGCCGTGGAGCTACAGCAATGACATCATCACGTCTGCTGGGGTGCTGAATGCTCTATCTGTGACATGCCGACTTATTTTTTTACGATACTGCAATGTTTAATAAACCTGTGTATTAATACAGCACCATTAGCGTTTTCCCTTCCTCTTTCATGTGATATTTGCTGTGTGCTTGATCGATGGAATATCTTAATTTGATCTGCTGGTGGTATAAGTGGCTGGCTGTGGAAACGGTGGTTCAACTCCTGTCCCGCCATCACCCATCCATGCTCTGGATTTTTCCTTGCAAGCGCTGCTAGACCTCTTATAATTTGAGGTCTAGCTTTCTGGTAAGCAGCTTTGAGTATCACAGGTGGTTTGGTACCCAGAGGTGTTTATGGAAGAGGAATCTTTTTATGATCTTCAGTTGCCATTTTCCTCCTGATTGAAGGCACCTATTCACGTGAAGGACTTCGGTTTTGCACTTTTTTATGGGACTTTATTATGAACTGTTAATTTATATATTATTCATTCATGGTATTTTATGCACTTGATGTATTTGTGTGTTCCTATTTGCACATTATTTTTAAGTATTTATTTTGTTTCTGCACATATTTAGAGCACCGCTGTGTAGCAGAGTGAGCCGGAACTGTTTAGCTACACAGTTATGCCTCGTACACACGATCAGATAATCGGACAATTTATCGTTCGCATTGTGTTGCATGATACTAGTATCGAATTCAACAATGCGTACTAAATGTATGATTTTTTTTCTTGCCATTCTGGAAAAGCTTCCTGGTTGCATAGCTATGTATCTGATAGTGCAAAACAAAAACAATGGCAGCAAGGCTTTTTCAGAGTTATTTTTGTGCTTCTGATCATGCGATGCGTGGTCTTTGTCTATCGATTTTTAGTAGAAGCATACTGTACTGGTTAAACGATTGTCGTTCGCTAGGCTATCGTACGACAAAAGTTTTTGTGTTTGTCCCTTCGGATTTTGTTGGATGAATTGTTGTTATCGACTGTCGAAAGCTGTGTACTAATGATAAGATTATCGTGTGATCAATTCGAAAGTGATTTGTTTCATACAATTATCTGATCATGTGTACGAGGCATTACCATAGGTTCATAATGTGGCGGTGGTTGCAGGTGCAGAGTGAAAAATTGCATGCATTCCCACACCCTGAACCAAAATACGCTGCTTTTTTGCAGATGCACAGGGGGTGCCATTAATTCTTAATGGCAACCCCACACATCAAAAATTGCAAAATGCAAAAATGTAAAAACAAAGATGCATATCAACCTTCCATGTATAATAGAGGGCCAAACTAATATCCACAGGCAGAGCTAATATGGCTCTTACGTAAGGAACGCTAAGAAAAATGCATAGCACACAGTCCACAGAGTGTCCGTAGGAAGTCCAATAGGACCATATACTGGGTACACCGGTCAACAATGTCTGTTTAGAATCCAAGGATGGGATGATCACCCGTGCTGGAGCAGGTATTTTGCAAGCCCCTTCACCTCACCAAGTGCACCTCACCTTAAGGAAACTCACTCACCAAATGATGGCAGAAAACGAACCCAATTGTTAACCACTACGGCTCATCTGGACTGGGACCATCCACAGCTCCGCTTGAAATATGAAGTAATATTCTGTTCCTGGCGTAGCTCACGTACAAGGAAAGTGCATATGGGAGTAAAACAAAGAGGGCACAGCCGGGACAAATCTACTTTATTGATCCTCCACCCCCCCTCTCACATATGCACTTACAACATAAACAAGCATTAAAAGCGTGGAAAATGTACAAACTGGAGGCAAACGTAGACGTTGGAACGACTTCCGGACGCTGACGAGCGGAACGGATGCCCAGTAGGCTGTTCCAACGTCTACGTTTGCCTCCAGTTTGTACATTTTCCACGCTTTTAATGCTTGTTTATGTTGTAAGTGCATATGTGAGAGGGGGGGCAGAGGATCAATAAAGTATATATTGTCCCAGCTGTACTGCTCTATGTACCCTCTTTGTTTTACTCCCATATGCACTGTCCTTGTACGTGAGCTACACCAGGAACAGGATATTACTTTATATTTCAAGCAGAGCTGTGGATGGTCCAAGTCCGGATGAGCCGTAGTGGTTAACAATTGGGCCCATTTTCTGCCATCATTTGGTGAGTGAGTTTCCTTAAGGTGAGGTGCACTTGGTGAGGTGAAGGGGCTTGCAAAATACCTGCTCCATCACGGGTGATCATTCCATCCTTTGATTCTAAACAGACATTGTTGACCGGTGTACCCAGTATATGGACTTCCTATGGACACTCTGTGGACTGTGTGCTATGCATTTTTCTTAGCGTTCTTTACGTAGGAGCAGAGGCGTAACTAGAACCTTCAGGGCCCTGGTGCAAGAAACCATGAAGGGCCCCCCCGGACCCCTGGCCGGGCCCTTCCCTTCAAGCCCGGTGCTCTTCCCACTGATCCTGGGGCCCTTTACTCCCCTTGCGGGGCCCTTTATTTCGGTCCCACAGCGGGTCCCTTTCACAAGTTTTGCAGTGGGCCCCCTTCCTGCCATCTTGGGGCCTCCCCACAGTGGTGGAATGCCAGGGCCCGGTTGCAAGTGTGACCTTTGCGATCCTGAAAGTTCACCCACTGGTGTCAGTAGTTTTTATTTTTTGGTATTTTAATTGTATTATTTTTTATCATTTTATTTAATTTTTTTTACAATGTCACTGACTATGACTCTGTCCATTTAGAGAAGCAAGGAGCTGGTAAATTGCATATTTACCGACCCCTTCCTGGTTCTCTATTGTGACACATCCCCTGCAGCAGCCGGCAGGAGAGGGAAGGGATCACAGTGGGGGGGGGGGGGGACCAGGAGAGCACACAGGGGCCCTGAGACAGCAGAACACAAGTGAACTGGATAGGAGGAGTAGTAGCGGGGGCAGCATACAGGGCATCCAATCTCCTCCATTTTCTTTCTGCAGCTACAGGAGGAAAAAGAAGGACAGTGATTTCTATACAGGCTGCCTCCGCCGCCCCTCCTATCCAATGATGGGCCCCCTGGAGCATTGGGCCCGGTTGCAATCGCAACCCCTGCAACCCCTGTAGTTACGCCCCTGCGTAGGAGCCATATTAGCGCTGCTTGTGGATATTGGCCCTCTATTATACGTGGAAGGGTGTATGCATCTTTGTTTTTATGTTTTATGATTTTAGGCAGCAGCTGTATATATATATTCATTGTAATTTATTTATCTAAGGTTTGAAAGCGCTGGGTGATTGAGAATTGTCTGCTAGCTCCGGTGTTTCTCAGTCTGTATTGTGTGTATATATATATATATATATATATATATATATATATATATATATATATATATGCCTTTTGTGTTAAAAAATAATGTCATACCATGTATTAAGACCTTATTGATGTCCAATATCCATGGATAGTTATAGTGCACAGTGTCTGTGATTGTGTTGTATGTTTTACTACTGTCACTGGGTCATAGTATTTGACTTATAGATTTGGTATGATCATACTCTATGAACAATGGAATAATTTTAAAATGCATTTTGTTTTATTCAAGGAAAATGAAAAATGAACTCCTGGAAATCAAAAAGAAGGGTGGTAAAATCAGCAGGTTGCGCCAGAACAGTGAGAAAATCTGCGTTCGCTGTCAAAAGAAGCTAGGGTTTATCTTTGACCGTGGAGGATTATGCCAAGCCTGTCAGTTCCAGGTGTGCAAAGCATGTCGTGTTGTGGTAAAAGACGGCGTTTGGAAGTGTAATGTGTGTGCCAAAATTGCGTAAGTATAATTGGTTGGAAAATATTTCTTCACAATTTAATATGTACTGTACATCATCTTACATATAGAGTAAGTTAAACTAGAAATAAAAATGATACAACATAAAGCATAAAATAGGTGGAGAAACAGATTGTGATGTAAATATTCTGCCCCTGCATTTTCTGTTATTCTGAAATCCTGTATTATTATGTAGAGAATTGATGACGCACCCTTATATAGCACCCACAATTATATTAAGTTTACCTTTCTACAGGCACATTTAATTTATTTTGATATAACTGAGATCAGAATAATGAAAAAAATCTTATCAGCATGTTTGAAAAACCTTGTGTGTCTGTAGATTTTTTAATTATATATGTACATGAAAGCAGCCATGCTTGCTCATTACATATACAGACACATACAGATTTGTGTGAATTGAGAGAGATATCATTTTAAGGACAACTTCACTTATAGCTGGCATATTGAAATACCCTGTGTGCTCCCCTGCCCCCCCCCCCCCACTGTGCTCCCTCCCCTCTCCTGCCGACTGCTGCAGGGGATGTGTCACAATAGAGAACCAGTAAGGGGTCGGTAAATAGGTAATTTACCAGCTCCTTCCTTTTCTGAATGGACAGAGTCATAGTCAGTGAAGTTGTAACAAAATAAAATAAAATGATAAAAAATAATACAATTAAAATACCAAAAAATAAAAACTACTGACACCAGTGGGTGAGTTTCCAGGATCGCAAAGGTCACACTTGCGACCAGGCCCTGGCATTCCCCCACTGTGGGGAGGCCCCAAGATGGCAGGAAAGTGGCCCATTGCAGGACTTGTGAAAGGGTCCCACTGGGGGACCATAATAAAGGGCCCCCGCAATGAGAGTAAAGGGCCCCGTCAGCACTGTGGTGTGAACCGGGCACATAAAAGACGAGCATGAAAACTGATGTCAGCACGCATAAAAACTCACTTAAACTCGCATGAAAACTGATGTAAACTCGTTTCTCTGCAATTTACATCCGTTTTTATGCATGTATGGTGTGAAAGAGTCCTAAGGCTTTGTGAATTGAGCCATTTGTCGATCAGTTTTACACTTTTTTCATCACTCATAAATAGAATCCTAGGTACTTTACATAAACTCCTACAAAGGCAGTGTACCCCTATGCAACCAAAAGTTCCCACATTCACACCTTGAAACCACAAAATGAATATGTATTTTGCTTTGTCATGTTATGTAGGCTGCTGATAAAGCATTTATGTTAGACAAGGGCACCATACAATCGTTTTCAGGAACGTTTCAGACTTCTCACAGATTGCATCGAACAAACTTTCACATTCTGCATGTCAAACTGAACAAGCCTGACAGCATCTGAATATTTATGCACTGAAATTTCCATTCATTGTTTGTTTCAACCTTCTAGAGAATGGAAGGAGATTAAACTATTTACTTTCCACTGTTTTTGTGCTTGTCTGAATGTTCCATTAGTTGAAATGGGAAGGGACAGACAGGTCATCTGAGAGTAATTCAGGACCTGAATGTACCAATCTTGTATGTGTCACTGTCATCTATCCCTGTGGCTGTACATGAGTCACATAGAAAATATAACCAATCCCATTAAGGTTTCACCTAACCAAGCAAATTCATTTCAAAGTCGAATATCTATTATAAATATAATGCCACAATTATACGTACAGTATATACATATATAAATATATACAGTTTATATACATATACAGTATCTCACAAAAGTGAGTACACCCCTCACATTTTTGTAAATATTATATCTTTTCATGTGACAACACTGAAGAAATGACACTTTGCTACAATTTAAAGTAGTGAGTGTACAGCTTGCAACAAAAGTGAGTACACCTCTAAGTGTAAATGTCCATATTGGGCCCAATCACAGGTCACAGGTGTGAATGGGGAGCAGGTGTTACATTTTGTGTTATCGCTCTTACTCTCTCATACTAGTCACTGGAAGTTCAACATGGCACCTCATGGCAAACAACTCTCTAGGGATTTGAAAAAAAATATTTTTGCTATACATAAGGATGACCTAGGCCACTGCATAGTGCATGAGCATCATGGTAAATGTAGTTCCAAAACATCTGGGGTGCCAAGGTTTGCCATCACTGACCTAGGCTATAAGAAGATTGCCAAAACCCTGAAACTGAGCTGCAGTACGGTGGCCAAGACTATACAGTGGTTTAACGGGACAGGTTCCTCTCAGAACAGGCCTCGCCATAGTTGAACAAAGAAGTTGAGTGCATGTGCTTAGCGTCATATCCACAGGTTGTCTTTGGGAAATAGACGTATGAGTTCTGCCAGCATTGCTGCAGAGGTTGAATGGGTGGGGGTCAGTCTGTCAGTGCTCAGGCCATACGCTGCACACCGTATCAAATTGGTCTACATGGCTGTCGTACCAGAAGGAAGCCTCTTCTAAAGATGATGCACAAGAAAGCCCGCAAACAGTTTGCTGAAGACAAGCAGACTAAGGACATAGATTGTTGGAACCATATCCTGTGGTCTGATGAGACCAAGATAAACGTTTTTTGTTTAGATGGTGTTAAGCGTATGTGGCGGCAACCAGGTGAGGAGTACAAAGACAAGTGTTTCTTGCCTACAGTCAAGCATGGTGGTGGGAATGTTATGGTCTGGGGCTGCATGAGTGCTGCCAGCACTGGGGAGCTACAGTTCATTGGGGGAACCATGAATGCCAACATGTACTGTGACATACTGAAGCAGAGCATGAGCCCCTCCCTTCGGAGACTGTGCATTCCAACATGATAACGACCTCAAACACATCTCCAAGATGACCACTGCCTTGCTAAAGAAGCTGAGGGTAAAGGTGATGGACTGGTCATGCATGTCTTCAGACCTAAACCCTATGGAGCATCCGTGGGGCATCCTCGAACAGAAGGTGGAGGGGCGCAAGGTCTCTAACATCCACCAGCTCCCTGATGCGGTCATGGAGGAGTGGAAGAGGACTCCAGTGGCAACCTGTGAAGCTCTGGTGAACTCCATGCTCAAGAGGGTTAAAGCAGTGCTGGAAAATAACGGTGGCCACAAAAAATATTGACACTTTGGGCCCAATTTGGACATTTTCACTTAGGGGTGTACTCACTTTTGTTGCCAGCAGTTTAGACATTAATTGCTGTGTGTTGAGTTTTTTTGAGGGGACAGCTAATTTACACTGTTATACAAACTGTACACTCACTACTTTACATTGTAGCAAAGTGTCATTTCTTCAGTGTTGTCACATGAAAAGATATAACATATATACAGAAATGAGAGGGGTGTACTCACTTTTGTGAGATACTGTATATAGTTTGTATACGCTAATATGTTTTCTACAACTTGGTACCGGTCTCTGAATGCTGTGCTCAAAAAAGGCTGGCAGAGTGCAAAGGACTAGTAGTATTATTATTACCTAGGATTTATACAGTGCCAGCAGTTTGTGCAGCACTTTACATTATAAAGCGAGACAGTCCAGTTAAAAAGCAATTCAGTACAACAGGGTTAGAAAAACCCTGCTCCTGAAAGCTTACAATCTAGTAGGAAGGGGCAAGTGCAACAAAAGGTATTAACTGTGAGGGATGAGCTGATGGGAGAAATAAAATATTCCGTTATTAGCTGACAGGCTTCCCAGAGGTGATTTTTCAGAGATCGCTTAAAAGTGGACAGAAGGTGGGTAGGAGATAGCCAAACAGATTGAGGTAGAGAGTTCCAGAGGATGGAAGAGGATCTGGAGATGAACATGGAAGGAGGAGACAAGGTAGTTAGAGCAGGAGGTCTGGAGAAGACAGTTTGGGTGATATATTATGACAAGACTGGTGATGTAGCTGGGGGCAGAGTTGTAAATGGCTTTATATGTAGTTGTAAGTATTCTGAGTTTTATTTGTTGGACAATCGGAAGCCAGTGGAGGGATTGGCAGAGAGGGGGAGCAGACACTGAGCAGTTGGTAATGTGAAGGAGTCTGGCAGCAGCATTCAAGATAGACCTGTAGCAGTATTGCCTGTGGGTTTCCTGCAGCTAATCACTTCCCTATTGCTGTGTTGCCATGCCTTGTTCTGCACTCTGTCTCTGTGTGGAGGCAGCCATATTGGTAGAGGCAAAGCCACCAGAAAGGAAATCAGTGGGCAGTATAGTAGTGACACCAACTGGCAGAGGCAGTGGTGCCTTAGATCTTTTACTGCAGATATACAGCTAAGAGCCGAGCCTGTAAGTAGAGGGGTGCCTAGACACCCTTGCATACCACTACGCACTACTGTTTTTCAGGAGGAATTCCATTTAATATCCTGTTGAGTGCTTGTTGCCTTCCAGCTCCTAGGTTGCCAAAACATGTATCAAACACAGAGCCCTGTGCTTATCTACCTCCCCCATAACTACATGGTTCTTTCATGAAATACTTTATGCCCACTCAGAAGAAAGCATGTGTTATCATCACAAGGTCAGATAGTTAATTGAACATCAGGTATCAGACCTCAGTGATCCCTAAATCTCAAGGACATAGTAAGTTAGGCTACATTTGGCCACTCATATACTGTTTATTTATGTTTAATAAGCATGTATATACAAGCTTGATTCCAAAGAAATTGGGACACTGTACAAATTGTGAATAAAAACAGAATGTAATGATGTGAAAGTTTCAAATTTCAATATTTTATTCAGAATACAACATAGATGACATATCAAATGTTTAAAGTGAGAAAATTTATAATTTTAAGGGAATAATAAGTTGATTTTAAATTTCATGGCATCAACACATCTCAAAAAAGTTGGGACAAGGCCATGTTTACCACTGTGTGGCATCCCCTCTTCTTTTTATAACAGTCTGCAAACATCTGGGACTGAGGAGACAAGTCGCTCAAGTTTAGGAATAGGAATGTTGTCCCATTCTTGTCTAATACAGGCTTCTAGTTGCTCAACTGCCTTAGGTCTTCTTTGTCGCATCTTCCTCTTTATGATGCACCAAATGTATTCTATGGGTGAAAGATCTGGACTGCAGGCTGGCCATTTCAGTACCTGGATCCTTCTACGCAGCCATGACGTTGTAATTGATGCAGTATGTGGTCTGGCATTGTCATGTTGGAAAATGCAAGGTCTTCCCTGAAAGAGACGACGTCTGGATGGGAGCATATGTTGTTCTAGAACTTGGATATACCTTTCAGCATTGATGGTGCCTTTCCAGATGTGTAAGCTGCCCATGCCACACGCACTCATGCAACCCCATACCATCAGAGATGCAGACTTCTGAACTCAGCGCTGATAACAACTTAGGTTGTCCTTGTCCTCTTTAGTCCCAATGACATGGCGTCCCAGTTTTCCAAAAAGAACTTCAAATTTTGATTCGTCTGACCACAGAACAGTTTTCCACTTTTCCACAGTCCATTTTAAATGAGCCTTGGCCCAGTGAAAACGCCTGCGCTTCTGGATCATGTTTAGATATGGCTTCTTTTTTGGCCTATAGAGTTTGGCCAACTCTTGTTAGACATCCCTATGTCCACATTGTTCCGCTGCATGCCCTGTGTGGCTCACTCTACATCCATCCCCTTTGCAAATCATTGCTGCATATTTTGTGTCCTACTGCTTCTGCAATCCAATAGCAAAATGTGGGTGCCACTCAGGTAAGAGGTAAAGTCCGGGCTAGACCGCTCTGAGTGCTGGCTGGAAGGCTCCAGGCTTTAGGCTGCAGCATTGTCAAGAAAGAAGATCCGTAAGCTGCACATCAGATGGCAGACCCATAGGGAGAGATGAATGGCAGCCTCAGCCTGGGTATGTGGCCTGGTTCGTTGCCCAGGCTGAGGCCACTATTCACCTCTCCATATGGGTCTGCCATCTGATATGCGACTGAAAGATCTTCTTTGTTTACAGTACTGCTTCTGTACATTGAAAATCCAATGCATGTACATAGCTTGGGGAAATTCACTCTTAGGTATTGCCTTGATCCAGTTCTCATAGCTCTAAACTGCTTCTTCCAGACTCAAAACCCTCATGTTTAGGGCAGCAACTTGTGATGTATGGGGCGACATACCCCAGCAATTGACCAGGAGCTTACAAGTCTTGTAGGACCATGCCCTATTGTTGAGAGTACTTCATACTGCATTTGGTAGAATGAATAACAGTTAACCCCCTCTTCATAACTGTTACTAGCTCAGTAACAGTTGAACATTGTGTTGCCCTGCTACAATGCAGAACTCATTTCAGTTACAGTAGTAGATATCCAGAAAGTTGATACTTCTTAGACTTGGGCTCAGTGGTTGAACTGTTCTAGCATGGACAGCCTAATATAAAGTATAATTGGCCTAATGTAAAAAAAAAAAAAATATATGAATACATGTATTAACATTTTGAAACAGGAATGGAAAGAATAGTTTAAATAAAACATATGTGGAATGAATCTGAAATGTAAGCGTTTTTTGCCAGAATAATCTTTTCTTTATCTACAGGCAGATAAGGATAGCAACGGGGGACTGGTTTTTTGAAGAACGAGCCAAGCGGTTTAAAAATTCCACTGTGCTAGGATGCGATGTGGTCAGAAAATCTATTATGAGAAAAACGCCAGGTATTTCTACATTTAATTTTTGTAGAATCGAAGCGGGAGCCCTAGGACAAGGGAGCTTTTACTGGATGCTGATCACTTTGTTATGCTTTGCGCAGTTGACTCGCTTCTTGCAGTACTGTCAGCTTCTAATGCCAACATAAACCTATACGCTTCTCCAGTAAGACAACATGCACAAAGGACAGGAACCTAAACTGTGTACACAATTATTAGGCAAGTGAAATTTTTTGACCAAATCATAATTTTTTTTGCATTTTGTCCAACTCCAAGGTGTAAAAACTTGAATGCTTATTGGATTTAAGCATATCAGCTGGTGTGTTTTTGTGTAGCTTCTTTTCCTCAGGAAAAATGGGCCAAAAAAGAGATTTAACTGACTCTGAAAAGTCAAAAATTGTAATAAGTCTTTCAGAGGGATGCAGCATAGATATTGGGGTGTGATCACAGAACCATCAAACGTTTTGTTGCAAATAGTCAACAGGGTCACAAGAAGACGCAAATAACTGCCAAAGGTTTGAAGATTTTAATACCAGAAGACAAAGGTGTTAAAGGGATTGTAAAGGCAGAAGGTTTTTTTTTATCTTAACGCATTCTATGCATTAGGATGAAAAGCCGTCTGTGTGCTGCAGCCTCCACAGCGCCCCCTAATACTTACCTGAGCCCCCTCTCTGTCCAGCAATGCCCACGAGTACCTCAGCTGTCCGGGGCTTTTCCTACTGACTGGCTGAGACACAGCAGTGGCCGTATTGGCTCCCACTGCTGTCAATCAAAGTAATTTAGCCAATCAGGAGAGAGGGGGGTGGGGCCAAATGGCAGCTCCGTGTCTGAATGGATCAGGTGCCCCCATAGCAAGCTGATTGCTAAGGGGGCCCTCAACAGGAAGGAGGGGGGCCAGCAGCAGCAAACAGGAGGGTATTGGCTGCCCTGTTCAAAACCAGTAAACAGGGCAGGTAAGTATGACATGTTTGCTATTTAAAAAAAAAAAAACTAGACTTTACAATCTAATAAAAAATATATAGGATGTGCTGCGCTAACCCAAAAAAAGTGCAAAGCAGCTGACACAATCAACTGACATAAGTTGCAACAAACTGATAAATACAAACAAATGTGCAGCGCTAAACAGGTGATAAGTAAAAAAATCATAGAATCAACAAAGGTGGTGAAATGCATAAAAAGTCCATAAAGAAAAAGTCCACAGTGAAAAACGTGAAAGTTTCCAAGGTGATGTGAATGATCCAAATGGACAGCAGATCCCAACACCGACAGAGGAGACAGTTAATATGCGCTCACCAGAAAGGATGGACCCAAATTATCGTACGAAAAATGGGTCAGATGGGCTCATAGAATAACAGATGAATCTTCCGCTGGTGGCTAAAATTCCAGATGCTTGAGTTTGCAATCACTGGATGAGCGTGGTAGTAATAAACTCATTCCCCAAGTGACATGTAAGGAATAATCCAAAACAAAGCAAACATAGTGTAATACCGCTTAAAATGTATTAAAAAACAAAAAAGGGGTACACTTACAAACGACCAGGAACTTTAGGCAGCATGGTCCTAGCTGTCTGAGGCAAAATCCTAAATGTAAGTAAGGCTGAAACCCCACCACCACTAAACAAGACGCATAAGTTGTAACGTCAAGACCGGGCCAAGAAATATCTGAAGACAGATTTTTCAAAGGTTTTATGGACTGATAAGATGAGAGTGACTCTTGACGGACCAGATGGATGGGCCTGTGGCCAGATCAGTTAGGCCCCTTTCACACATGTGCGACCTAAAAGTCACATGATTTTGCGTGATTTTTTGCCGTGATTTTGCCGCGATTTTGACTGGACTTGAAGCAATGCCTGTGTAATATTGAGGTCTATGGACCTCAAAACGCATCAAAGTCGGACCAAAGTAGTGCAGGACTACTTTGAAGTCACACAGATATGTACGGTACTCATTGCAAATTCTGGAGTATGACTTGTCATGTGACTTTGCAGTCCCAAGTCGCAGGACAAGTGCCAGAAGTGTGAAAGGGGCCGAATGGGCACAGAGCTCCATTTCGACTAAGACGCCAGCAAGGTGCAGGTGGGAGACTGGTATGGGCTGGTATTATTAAAGATAAGCTAGTTTAAGATGGACTAAAAATACACTCCCAAATATAGTGTGAGTTTTTAGAACTTTCTTCAAGCAGTGGTACAGAAAAAAAGTCTTTATCTTTCAAGAAGACGATGATATTTATGCAGGGCAATGCCTCATAGCATGCATCGAAGTACCCCACTGTGTGGCTAGCCAGTAGAAGGCCTTAAATATGAAAGAATATTGACATGGCCCCCTTCCTCTCCTGACCTAAACCTTATTTAAAACTTGTGGGAACAGTACACCTCTCTGAACAGTGTCTGGGAGGCTGTGGTTGCTGCTACGCAAAGAGTTGATAGCCAACAGATCAAGAAACTGACAGACTCCATGAATGGAAGGCTTAGAACTGTTAGGAGGCTATATTGGTCACTAATTTTTTAATGTTTTTTGAAATGTCTGAAATGTTTATTTGAAAATTTTGAGTTGATTGTTTATTATTCTCACTTAAACAGAAGAAAATAAACAAGTGAGATGTGAAAATGTTCCTTTTTCATTAAGGCCCCTTTCACACTTGTGCGACCTGAAAGTCGCGCAACTTTACAGCGATTTTGACTGGACTTGAAGCAATGCCTGTGTATTCTTGAGGTCTATAGACCTCAAGTTGCATAAAAGTGTGTGGACCAAAGTAGTGCAAGGGCAACTTTGAAGTCGCACACATATGGACGGTACTCATTGGAAATCATGCGATACGACTTGTCATGCAACTGTGCAGTCCAAAGTCGCAGGATATGTCGCACAAGTGTTAAAGGGGCCTAAGTTGCATAATAATTCTGCGCACGCATAGTTACCCAATAATTGTGCATACATAGATATTCTCCTAAGAAAGACAAAACCTCACGTTTACTTTCTTAAATATTCAGGTTTATTAACATTTTGGATTGACCGAGAGCACTGCAGTTGTTCAGTCATGAAATTAATCCTCAAAAATACAACTTGCCTAATAATTGTGCACACAGTGTATTGAAACCAATCAAATTTCAGAGGATCTTAGCAAGGCCAGTTAATATAACATTTTTAATTGTTACTATGGAATCTTGCCATATACACATTATGCTCATTGTGCTGACTTAAAGGGTAACTCCACTTTCTCCACAAAAACAGTAAATAAAGAAAAAACAATATAACGTATACAATTGCGACACAAATCATGTTGTAATTGAATGTCATTAAAAATGGCCTTTCCTTTTCAATCTGCAGCTGTTGTAATTTTCTGAAAATGCAATGCAATATGGCTACCTGGAGGTGTTCTGTACACAGAATGTATACTGACCACACCCCAGCAACATAATTTCCTGCTTGTATGATAGGCTCACTAATTTCCCCAGAAGTCTGCCTAAACTACAAGTCAGATTTCTGGCATCCCCTGCAATAAAAATGTCATTTTTGGTGAGATACTCCCAATAGGAACATGCCTAAAGGGATGCAGGTCCAGCAGATGTCTTCATTAGAGCCCTGCAGCTTCTACAGCTGATAGATAATTATGAAACCACTCCCATTAGACCCTTTTAGCACATAGGAACAAACAATGATTTCTTCAGAATAACAAAAGGTAGGAATCTGCAAGTTTGTTAAAATCCCTGCAGTGTACAGAGATCACCCAGAGGGGAATGTATTTTTCTCAACAAAAGTTGATTTATAGGTAAAATTAAAGTAGATGTATAAGCAAAACATTTTTTTTTTCATTTTGGATAGAGGAAGGGAGGGTTATAACCCCCGGTTCGATTTTTTTTCACCATCTGTGTCCCATTGCGGAGATTTCCCTTCACTTCCTGTCCCATAGCTAAACAGGAAGTGGGAGGAAATCCCTGCAAATTAAAATAATTCAATGGGGACCACCAGGTCAACAGAACCAGTATCCCCGTTGGAAGATTTCCCCTAATTACTTTTCTGGGGACAACCCAAAATTTGTGATTTTCTTTTACTTTTAATGATGATGGTAAATAGGACAAATAGAGCGGGTAAATCTCCATAATATGGCCACAGACAGCAATAAAAATTGACAGGGGTTCTAATTCCCCTCCACTCTATCCAAAACGTAAAAAAAAAAGTTGCCTCTAGTTATACTTTAACCACTTAAGCCCCAGCCCTATTTCGGACACTTTTTGTTTACAAGTTAAAACCAGTATTTTTTCCTAGAAAACTACTTAGAACCCCCAAACATTATATATATATTTTTTAGCAAAGAATAGGAGAATAAAATGTCGGTCATTGCAAAAATTTTTGTCACGCGGTATTTGCGCAGCGGTCTTTAAAACGCCATTTTTTTGGAAAAATTTTGAAAAATCACATTTCACTGCATTTAAAAAATACTAAACAGTAAAGTTAGCCCATTTTTTTTGTATATTGTGAAAGATGATGTCACGCAGAGTAAATAGATACCCAACATGTTACGGTTTAAAATTGCGCCCCCTCGTGGGATGGCGACAAACTACGGTCAATAGAGATCTCAATCTGCGACGCTTTAAATTTATTTAACGGTTACCAGTTTAGAGGTAGAATGTAGCTCTTTTTTTAAAATTATTGCCCACGCTCTGGCGATCGCGGCAATACCTCACATGTGGGGTTTGAATAGCGATTTCATTCGCGGCTCGACTTGCGTATACGTTTTTTTTTTTGCGCGAGCTAACGGTGACGGGGCGGCTAAAATTTTTTTTTTTTTTTCCTATTTATTTTTTATTTTTTTTAAACTTTATTACAGGTTTTTTAAAAAAAAAAAAATCTGATCACTTTTATTGCTGTCACAATCAATGTAAACATCTCTTGTGACAGCAATATGTAGTGACAGGTACACTTTATGGAGGGATCGAGGGTCTAAAAGACCCTAGACCCCTCCACTACACTTCCCTGTATGCAAAACGCCGAAAACGGCATTTTTGCATACAGCCGTTTTTCAAATTTGCCGCCTTTTGCAGCACAGTAACCTGGAAGTGATGTCATGGACGCCGCCTCCGGGTTACGTCATCGGAGACCCGATCGATGCCGTTTCCGGCATTCATCCGGACTCCATCCAGCCGGCGGACGTGCCGGCTGGGTGCTCGGGGCTCCCGGTGGGACGGGAGCCTCAAGCAAAGCCACGGAAGGCGGCGGGAGGGGGGGGACGTCCCCTCCCGCCCCCCCGGGTAACGATCGAGCGGCTCCCGAGCCGCATCGGTCGTTACCGACGGAAAGCCGACCGTCGGCTTCAAACCACGGTACCGGGATGATGCCTCTAACTCGAGGCTTATTCCCGGTATAAGCCCGCAAAGTGTACCGACGTACCGGTACGTTAGAATGCGGTAAGTGGTTAAAAAGTAAGTTTAGCAGTCTCAGTACAGTTTTATGCACTGTGGTCCCTTAGGTTTGGTTCAGCCCAGGCGGTAGCCCAGATCTGGAGATACACTAATGCCTAGACTAGCTTCTTAAACCAAACCTCTCAGTACTCTTGGTGTGTCTGCAGCAATAAATCATCAGGGCCTAAGTCAAATATAAACTTAATACTGGCGGTTTCATTTTCCGTGCTGTTGTTCTTCAGATGCCAAATGAATTAGAATCTTTTGAGATATCAGACAGCAAATAACAATGCAAGCTGTCACTGAATGCACTGGTGTCTTTTCCGATTAAAGAGTTCAGATTGGTGACTCACAATTTTCTAAATCAAATGGCCAGTAGCCGTCACCACTATAAAAGCATTGCTGTCAGAATTATTACATTATTTGCCAAAGCATTGACCTTTCAGCTTCACACTGCCTAGAGAATTATCAAACAATGCTTAGTCATACATTGAAACTGATTTATTTTCTTTTTTTGTGTGTGATCATACAGCGTCTACTAGAATAGAGGAAGAACCTGAACGGATTGGTAATGATAAAAAAGAAAATGCTCCAGTGCCTGCAACTTCTGAAACTGCCCAAGCTACAGATGGCAATACAAAACGGTAAGTGTCCCCTACCTAGGATGGCTAGGAAAACTGGAGATCTCTTGCCATTAAAGTGATACTAAACAGAAGTGTTAATTGCTTAAACCACTCCCATAGGTTTTGGCGATATGACATAGAGGTAGAGTTGGGAGATAGGGGAATGTCATTTACCACTGTGTGTGCTCTCACATGTGTGACTTAATAGTCACATGGGTTGCTCAGATAAGAAAAAGGAGGAAATTAAGAGCTTAGAAGGGAACTGAAATCGAACATGCTCAGAAGAGGAACTTAGCTGAACTATATAATCTCAGCCTGTAGTGCGGATACAGAGAATATGGGAGGGACAGCTGAAGGCAGGATCAAGCAGGTATATTTTACTTTACACAATATGAATTCTATAGTGCCTTTGTGAGTACGCATACTCTGTTATATAGCATGTAATGAGAGTTATTCATAGTCTGGATAATGACACCTTAATTAGTATAATGTTCAGTATATGATTACAGCAATTACATCAATTTTGTAATCTTATGCTTTTGAAAAATTACCTTACTTTTCAACAAACAACCAACTGATTTCACACTTGCCAAACGTCTTACAAATATCAGGACTATCAAGTACTAGTTATACATAAGAATTACATAAGGACTTTTTAGACACCCAAAATATGTATGCAAAAAAAGGTATTAATGTTATTGTATTAGAAAGCATCAATAAAAACAAACCCTAAAAAGTAGCTGACAATTTCTTCAACAGAAGATCACTCATCTAAATATACATGATCAGCTATCTGTTACTCTGTCTACATATTTAACATAATACAGTATGTACCAAATTATAGTAGATTGTATAGGGTAGGTTCACAAGGGCAATACGGGCACAGACACAGGAAATAAGGGTTATCTGGCACAACAAGGGTTAAATCAAATGTCACATGGCAGTAATCTGGGCAAAGCAAGGGTTAAGTCCAGCACACAGGGCAGTAAGCCAGGTAAAGCAAAGGTAGGCAACAATGTGCAACATGGAAAGTATTCACAGCGCTTCACTTTTTCCACATTTTGTTATGTTACAGCCTTATTCCAAATTCCAAAAAATAATAAATTCAATATTTTCCTAAAAATTCTACAACAATACCCCATAATGACAATGGAAAAAAAATTGCTTGCAATCTTTGCAAATATATAAAAAAAAAAAATCACATGTACATAAGTATTCACAGCCTTTGCCATGAGACTCAAAATTGAGCTCAGGCGCATCCTTTTTCCACTGATTATCCTTGAGATGTTTCTACAACTTTAATGGAATCCATCTTTGGTAAATTCTGTTGATTGGACATGATTTGGAAAGGCCCACATACCTGTCTATTTAGGGTCTCACGGTTAACAGTGCACGTTGTCAGAGCACAAACCAAGCCATGAAGTCCAAGGAATTGTCTCTAGACCTCCGAGACAGGATTGTATCGAGACACAGATCTGGGGAAGGGTGCAGAAACATTTCTACAGCATTGAAGGTCCTAAAGATCACAGTGGCCTCCATTATCCATAAAAAGAAAAAGTTTGGAACCACCAGGACTCTTCCTAAAGTGGGCCACCCAGCCATTTGTGCGATCTGGGGAGAAGGGCTTTAGTCAGGGAGGTGACCAAGAACCGATGGTCACTCTGACAGAGCTCCAGCATTTCTCTGCGGAGAGAAGAGAACCTTCCAGAAAAACAACTCTCTCTGCAGCACTCCACCAATCAGGCCTGTGTGGTAGAGTGGCCAGACGGGAAGCCACTCCTCAGTAAAAGGCACATGACAGCCCACGTGGAGTTTGCCAAAAGGCACTTGAAGGACTCTCAGACCATGAGAAACAAGTCCTCTGGTCTGATGAAACAAAGATTGGACTCTTTGGCCTGAATGGCAAGCATCATTTCTGGAGGAAACCAGGCACCTGACCAACACCATTCCCTACAGGGAAGCATGGTGGTGCTGGCAGCATCATGCCGTGGGGATGTTTTTTAGTGGAACTGGGAGCACAAAAAAATGGGAAGCCTTCCAAAAAGCAGGTATAAAGTGACCCCAGACGATTATGCAGTAAAAAATGTATTATTGGACTCAATTAGACAAAAATATTGACATAATATGTATAAACCCTCCACCTTACACCAAGTAATAACATTGGTATTCAATTAAAAAGCACACACACTGGGCCCACCCAGGAAAACTTCAAAGCAGGCATGAGAACAAACTGACTACTGTACATAAGGGAATGAAAGTCAAATGATGGGCTTTGTACAGTGACAGCCTCATATACAGCAAAGCACCTCTAGGGAAAGGGGGGATCCTGAGCAGTAAATGGACCTAGGATGCAGAGATTCTGTGGGAAGTATTGCAGTGAGACTGTAATTGAATAAGTGTTGGACATGGATGCAGTTTATGGGTGTACAGTCAAGTTAGGCACTGCAGGAACTGAGATTGTGAATGTGCTTCCACATAAAGCCGGGTTATAAATGACAGTACTTGGCAGATATAAACTTGGTGACCGTGCTGAATGTTGAATGAAAACCGCTGTAAGGAGCAGTGTAGTGGCAGAAAGCCAACTTACAGTTAGTAGTGTCCCAAAGTTTTTGCAGGGTTGCCGCTGCTCTCCTAAAGTCATCCCAGCTGGGAGTACCAACAGCCTCTACCTGCCAGCGCCGCTGTCATCAATCACTGTGCATTCCTGCTACGACCAACTGCTCCACTGTGTCTGCTATCTGTGTTCTGCTCCTGTGGAGATCCTTCTTGGTTCCTAGGACTGCAGGTTCTGTCTACCCTTCCCCTGGGGAAATAGGGCTTCAAGAGCCGTGGAGGTTCATCCCTCAGCTTAAATGTTTCACCTGCCCAACCTCATAGCAAGCTTCTTCAGTACTAGGATTTGGGAGACTAGTCAGGATCGAGGGAAAGATGAATGCAGCAATGTACAGAGACATCCTTGATGAAAACATGCGCCAGAGCACTCTGGACCTCAGACTTGGGGGGAAGGGTTAATCTTCCAACAGGACAACGTTCCTAAGCACACAGCCAAGATAACAAAGGAGTGGCTACTGGACAACTCTGTGAATGTCCTTGAGTGGCCAAGCCAGAACCCAGATTTGAACCCGATTGAACATCTCTGGAGAGATCTGAAAATGGCTGTGCACCAACCCTCCTCATCCAACCTGATGGAGCTTGAGAGGTCCTGCAAAGAAGAATGGGAGAAACTGCCAAAAAATAGGTGTGCCAAGCTTGTAGCATCATACTCGAAAAGACTCAAGGCTGTAATTGGTGCCAAAGGTGCTTCAACAACATATTGATCAAAAGCTGCCTGTGAATACTTATGTACATTTTTTTTTGTTTTTTATTTTTAATAAATGTACAAAGATTTCAAACAAACTTCTTTCACGTCACTATTGGGTATTGTTTGTAGAGTTTTGAGAAAAAAAATTGAATATAATCCATTTTGGAAACAAGCTGTAACATAACAAAATGTGGAAAAAGTGAAGTGCTGTGAATACTTTGCCAATGAACTTTAATAGCTTTTGCCAAGGCATTTTACATAGAGGGGAAACAGAGAAATCAAATAAGTATGTATGGCAGTAATTATTAAATTTCATTTTCATAGAGCTGCTACTGGTAATTTGAATTACATTATATGCATTAGGATAAAAAACATTCCGTGGGCAGCCCCCCAAATACTTACCTGAACCCCATTTCGATCCAGCTATGTACCTTTGCCAGATTCTTTAATATAGAACAAATCATAGTTCAGTTAAAAGAATATAGTCTTCTAGTGTGGGTGGAGGGAGGAAATACTGTATATTTCTATAGGAAAACAATTTTGCTCAACCGATATAGCAAGCTGGTGGGTGATGAGTGTTTTGGGTGTAATTGGTCTTTAATTTTAGTGCTGCATTTTCTTCACTTGTTTTTGTTTTGCATACTGTTCTTTTTTTTTTTTCTAGCTACAAATGTACTCCTGTTGTTTTCCTCAGTGTTCATTGTAGGTATGGAAATTAATATTTGCATACAGTTTTCTCTATGAAAATGAGGGTTTGTAGACGGATTTGACATTTACCAAATAACCTCAAATATAAACCAATATAAGGGCCAATTCTCACCACATTCAGTCCATTGCGTTTTTTTTTTTTTTTTTTTTCTGCATCAAAAATGCATGAATAGTAGATCAGGGCTCAAAATTTAAAGTCCTGAGCTACTAGCCAGGCCTTAAGGGTTACTCGCCACCAGTTGCCCCACCCAACTCCTACCCTGCCCCGCCCCTAATTCCGCCCCTAAACACGCCCTCATAAATTATCTCATAAAATTACACTGTTAAATGTTTTTTCATTAATGCAGAAGTTACAAAAATAAATATTAATAACAACGTTTTCAGTGCCCATCAGTGCAGCCTAATCAGTGCCCATCAAGGGTCTGGAACCCCCAAATCACCCTCCTAGTACCCCCCCCCCCAAAATTTCACCTCCTAGAACAAATCCTACCCGTCAAATCCTCCCCCCATCAAAATTTTCCCCCTAGCACAAAAAGCCCCCATTATTCCTACTGGCACAACCCCCCCCCCCCAAATACCCCTTTTTAACAGCCCCTTCCTGTTCTGGCACAAATCCAACCCCCAACCCCATTCCAATAATCTCTATAAGGACGATCCCCAAATCCCCACTCCTGGCACAAATCCTCACCCCCCCCCCCCCAGCACGAATCACTCCTCCTAGCACCCCTCCCCCCAATTCCCCTGCTAGAAGAAATCTTATATTGTCACCTCTCAAATTCCCCATCCCAGCACAACCCCCCTCCCCCCCCATATCGATCCCACTTAGAAGTAATCATCTTCTCCCCACCCCTCCTAGTACAAATACTTTTTGGGGGATTGTCCCTGGTGGGGGGGGGGGGGGTTGGAATAAGAGAATTTGTAGCAAGAGGGGTGGGGAGAAGATGATTACTTCTAGGTGGGATCAATATGGGAGGGGGGGTTGTGCTAAGAGGGGGGGACTGTGCTGAGATGGGGGGTTGTGCTAGGAGGGGGGGGGGACTGTGCTGAGATGGGGGGATTGTGCTAGGAGGGGGGGGATTGTGTTGAGATGGGGGGGTTGTGCTAGCAGGGGGGGGACTGTGCTGAGATGGGGGGGCTGTGCTGAGATGGGGGGGTTGTGCTAGGAGGGGGGGATTGTGCTGAGATGGGAGGGCTGTGCTAGGAGGGGGGGGGAACTGTGCTGAGATGGGGGGGTTGTGCTAGGAGGGGGGGGATTGTGCTGAGATGGGGGGGTTGTGCTAGGAGGGGGGGACTGTGCTGAGATGGGGGGATTGTGCTAGTAGGGGGGGCTGTGCTGAGATGGGGGGGATTGTGCTGAGATGGGAGGGCTGTGCTAGGAGGGGGGGGACTGTGCTGAGATGGGGGGATTGTGCTAGGAGGGGGGGGGGGTTGTGCTAGGAGGGGGGGACTGTGCTGAGATGGGGGGGTTGTGCTAGGAGGGGGGGGATTGTGCTGAGATGGGGGGGTTGTGCTAGGAGGGGGGGGACTGTGCTGAGATGGGGGGATTGTGCTAGTAGGGGGGGCTGTGCTGAGATGGGGGGGATTGTGCTGAGATGGGAATTTGGGAGGTGACAGGATAAGATTTGTACCCCAGTGTAGTTCTCCCTTTCCTCCAGCATGCAGACCTCAGATACAGCGCGGCACATCGCTCTTTGATCCTCCTCTTCATATGTCAGAGCGGAGGAGGAGCGGAGGAGAAGCCTATTCCTATTCCTAAAGCTTTGCACGGACAGCTGGTGGGAGAGATGCGGCTGCAGAAGCAGAAGTGGGAGAAGATTGCGGCTCAGGAATGACACTGGATGTCAGATGGGACTATACAGAGTTTGTTACCCGCCCCCCTTTCCACATTGCTTACTTTGACTCGGAGGAGAGGGGATAACAAACTCTGTATAGTCCGGATCTGATATCCAGTGTCCTTCCTGAGCCGCAATCTTCTTCCCCATCTGCAGCCGCATCTCTCCCGCCAGCTGTCCATGCAAAGCATTAGGAACTAATGGTCTTCTCCTCCGCTCCACCTCCACTCTGACTCTTTAAGGGGAGAAGAAGTCCCGATCTGATGTCTGCTATACTGACAGGAGTGTGAAGCCCGGCGAGAAGAGAGAGAGCACATCCTGCTCTCTCCTGTCACAGAAACACTCCTGGCAGCGCCCCTCCACCTCCCATGACACAGACGCCCAGGGAAGCCGTCCATCCATCCATCCCACCCCTTGTACCGGCTTGCCTTAACATGAGATGATCGGCTTGACCCCCTCCATCAGTACTGCTGGCCGGATAATGTCGGAGCGGCGGATCATCCCGCTCAGCTTTAATTGTAATCGCCGTGCGCTCGCCGACATACACAGTCCCGCCTCCTAGCCCGGCTTCTTTGATAGACATCACACGTCCTGGTTGGCCAGGTGTTCTGTCTATCAAAGAAGCCGGGCTAGGAGACGGAACTGTGTATGTCGGCGAGCGCCCGGCAGTTACAATTAAAGCGGTTACAGCGGGATGATCCGCCGCTCCGACATTATCCAATCCTTCGGCGGCTTTCCTCTCCTCTCTTCCCCTGACAGTAGCTCGCCCAACATAATTTTCCACTCGCAAAATGCGAGTAGGCGAGTGGAAAATTTGAGGGCTGTAGTAGATTATATGGTTTTTAATGGCATAGTTCACATCCATGCGGTCAGTTAAAGTGCGTTCAAGTTCCAGACAAAAAAGCAGAACATGCTGAATTTTTTGTGCACTGAACTGTACTGGAATATGGTAAAACGTATCAAAAATGCACTGGAATGCATCAAAAAAGCATCAAAAATGGACCAGAACGGATCAAAAACACGTATGCAGAAAAGCATCCAGAAGGAATCTGAACTGTGTTTCTATGGTGCGAACTGGCCCTAAGGTCCCTTTCACACAGGCTGTCAAATCAGGTCTGTCTGTCAGTTTTTTATGAAATGAAACATGTTTCCACTGACATTCGCCGCTATCCAACCTGACCCTGCCCGCAAAATGCAGACAGATGATGGTCCAATTTTCCATCCCTCTGGTGGATCGAATGAAAATGGACTGGTGGTCTGTTTGCAGCCGATTTCCCTACAGAGGAAAGCAGGATTGTGTCCGTTTCCGCTCTGCACAGTGAGCGGAGTACTGACCTGTCATCCGCCAGATCAGCGGGGATCTATGCACAGATGTTGCTACCCTCCTGGGGTCAGGGGAAACCCAATGGAAACACTGTATAAAGAACAAAAAGAGGGCGCACTGACCTTGTGCATTACCCAAATGGAATTTATTAAAAATGAAAAAGGAAGAGATATACTCACAAACACAAAAATAGGTAAAGCATATCGATCCACAATGGACCCAAAGCAACCAGGTCTCTAGAACAGTGACCAGCACGCCAGAGGACCTTCCTGAATGGCTGACGCGTTTTGAGGGGAGATCCCCTTATGTAATTATGTAATAATAAAAAAATATATATACAGTGGGTACGGAAAGTATTCAGACCCCCTTAAATTTTTCACTCATTGTTATATTGCAGCCATTTGCTAAAATCATTTAGGTTCATTCTTCTTCCTCATGAATGTACACATAGCACCCCATACTGACAGAAAAACACAGAATTGTTGACATAAATCTGATGTTGCAGATTTATTAAAAAAGAAAAACTGAAATATCACATGGTCCTAAGTATTCAGACCCTTTGCTCAGTATTTAGTAGAAGCCCCCTTTTGATCTAATACAGCCAGGAGTCTTTTTGGGAAAGATGCAACAAGTCTTTCACACCTGGATTTGGGGATCCTCTGCCATTCCTCCTTGCAGATCCTCTCCAGTTCTGTCAGGTTGGATGGTAAACGTTGGTGGACAGCCATTTTTAGGTCTCTCCAGAGATGCTCAATTGGGTTTAAGTCAGGGCTCTGGCTGGGCCATTCAAGAACAGTCACGGAGTTGTTGTGAAGCCACTCCTTCGTTATTTTAGCTGTGTGCTTAGGGTCATTGTCTTGTTTGAAGGTAAACCTTCAGCCCAGTCTGAGGTCCAGAGCACTCTGGAGAAGGTTTTTGTCCAGGATATCCCTGTACTTGGCCGCATTCATCTTTCCCTCGATTGCAACCAGTCGTCCTGTCCCTGCATCTGAAAAACACCCCCACAGCATGATGCTGCCACCACCATGCTTCACTGTTGGGACTGTATTGGACAGGTGATGAGCAGTGCCTGGTTTTCTCCACATAAACCGCTTAGAATTAAGGTCAAAAAGTTCTATTTTGGTCTCATCAGACCAGAGAATCTTATTTCTCACCATCTTGGAGTCCTTCAGGTGTTTTTTTAGCAAACTCCATGCGGGCTTTCATGTGTCTTACACTGAGGAGAGGCTTCCGTCGGGCCACTCTGCCATAAAGCCCCGACTGGTGGAGGGCTGCAGTGATGGTTGACTTTCTACAACTTTCTCCCATCTCCTGACTGCATCTCTGGAGCTCAGCCACAGTGATCTTTAGGTTCTTCTTTACCTCTCTCACCAAGGCTCTTCTCCCCCGATAGCTCAGTTTGGTTCTGGTCGTCCCAAACGTCTTCCATTTGAGGATTATGGAGGCCACTGTGCTCTTAGGAACCTTAAGTGCAGCAGAAATCTTTTTGTAACCTTGGCCAGATCTGTGCCTTGCCACAATTCTGTCTCTGAGCTCTTCAGGCAGTTCCTTTGACCTCATGATTCTCATTTGCTCTGACATGCATTGTGATCTGAAAGGTCTTATATAGACAGGTGTGTGGCTTTCCTAATCAAGTCCAATCAGTATAATCAAACACAGCTGGACTCAAATGAAGGTGTAGAACCATCTCAAGGATGATCAGAAGAAATGGAAAGCACCTGAGTTAAATATATGAGTGTCACAGCAAAGGGTCTGAATACTTAGGACCATGTGATATTTCAGTTTTTCTTTTTTAATAAATCTGCAACAATGTCAACAATTCTGTGTTTTTCCGTCAATATGGGGAGCTATGTGTACATTCATGAGGAAGAAGAATGAACTTAAATGATTTTAGCAAATGGCTGCAATATAACAAAGAGTGAAAAATTTAAGGGGGTCTGAATACTTTTCGTACCCACTGTATATATATATATATATATATATATATATATATATATATATATATATATATATATATATATATATATATACACATATACATATACATGCACATATGTATGTTAAATGGATAGAAATATTTTAGAAAAATATATATATGCATGTGAAAAAAAAATGGCAAAAAAATTCATGGAGGTCCGTTTGGATTGAAACAAGATGATGATAGCGTGCCATGGACAGTGATAGACGCTGTCTGTCAGATGGGCACTGATATGGTGTCAACAGTGGAGGTAACCTACCTGCTGGAGGGAACATGCGGGGTGATCCTCACTAAGTTTAGGCGGCGGCCGAGTGAGGGGAACAGAACGCACGCCAGTGCATTCCATCATTCACTTCCTGGATTCAAAGCACGCCGGCCAGGGAACCTTACCACCGTTTGTTTGAGGCAGAAACTACCATTTATTTTGCACGGTGAACTAAGATGCGATTGGGAATATCTCCTAGCAACACCTTCCAGCAATTTTTCTTCACTGTATATGGACTATTTACATTCTTGAATTGATTAACCATTCCAATACCTATCTCCTTTCACTATATAGCTTGTTTGATTTAAATATGGTAAAGACATACTAATAGTTGTGTAATCACCCATGTGAAAGTATCGCAAAATCTATCAAGCACATTGTATTGCGTTTTTACAATTTGTTTCACCCCTTTAAAGGGGTGAAGTGCTCCTATATTGGGTATCCTACATATTATATACTAAGCGCCTTCTTTTTGTGTTCTTTTCTATTTACAGATATTTGCTAACAGAGCCTTTTTATGTTACAGTAAAACCGCAGTTTACGAGCAACGCGGTTTATGAGAGTTTTGAAAGACGAGCAACGTTTTTTTTAAAATGTTGCCTTGATTTGCGAGCACTGTCTTGAGATACGAGCAACATATGAACAGTAGTTTTCATGTTAAAAAAAAAGAATTACACTTACAATGTGAAGGAGTCTGGTGCAACTCCAAAGCCGCTGCTGTACAGTATACATTACTGTATGTGGCCAGAGGTCTAGGTGCACTGGTGGCTCCCAGCACTTCCTGCAGAACTCAGAGACACTCCCAGCTGGGTGGGCGGACGTAACGTGCGTTTGGAGCACCTGGAAGTGACGTCAACAGTTCCAGAGTGTCTCCGAGTTCTGCAGGGAGCCGCCAGCACCCCTGGACCTCTGGCTATATACAGAACTGTATACTGTACACCAGCAGCTTCACTATACAGTACATATACACCAGTGGCTTTGGAATTGCACCAGACTCCTTAACATTGTGAGTATACTGTAATTTTTTTTTGTGGAACGAATCATTTGAGTTTCCATTATTTCTTTTGGGGTAATTCTCTTTGATATACGAGTGCTTTGGATTACAAGTATGCTTCCGGAATTAATTACCGTATATACTCGAGTATAAGCCGACCAGAATATAAGCCGAGACCCCTACTTTTGCCACAAAAAAGTGGGAAAACTTATTGACTCGAGTATAAGCCTAGGGTGGGAAATGCTGCAGCTACTGGACCCAACTGGACCACCACGAGACACAAAATAGGGGCTGCGGGCATGGTACAGGAGATGGCGCAGGTCATAGTACAGGCATTGCACAGGTCATGGTAAGGGCATGGCACAGGTCAGGGCACAGGTGATGGTACAGGCATGGCACAGGTGAAGGTATAGGCATGGCACAGGTCATGGTACATGCATGGCACAGGTCACGGTACAGGCATGGCACAGGTCACGGTACAGGCATGGCACAGGTCACGGTACAGGCATGGCACAGGTCACGGTACAGGCATGGCACAGGTCATGGTACAGGCATGGCACAGGTGATGGTATAGGCATAGTACAGGTGATGGTATAGGCATGGCACAGTAAGTACAGGCATGGCACAGTATGTACAGGCATGGCACAGTATGTACAGGCATGGCACAGTAGGTATAGGCATGGCACAGTAGGTATAGGCATGGCACAGTAGGTACAGGCATGGCACAGTAATTACAGGCATGGCACAGTAATTACAGGCATGGCACAGTAGGTATAGGCATGGCACAGTAATTACAGGCATGGCACAGTATGTACAGGCATGGCACAGTATGTACAGGCATGGCACAGTATGTACAGGCATGGCACAGTATGTATAGGCATGGCACAGTAGGTATAGGCATGGCACAGTAATTACAGGCATGGCACAGTATGTATAGGCATGGCACAGTAGGTATAGGCATGGCACAGTAGGTATAGGCATGGCACAGTAATTACAGGCATGGCACAGGAGATGCAGTGCTGCGGGCATGGTACAGGAGAATGTCCTGTACCATGCCCGCAGCACTGCATGAGGAAATACAGGGGCTGCGGAGGCATCTCACTTACCTGTCGGTGAGGCGCCGTCTTCGATTTAAAAATCGCGCCACCCGGCGCCGCCATACGTCACCGCAAATGCGCCACCGATGCTCGGGAAAAGCCGAACACATTCGGCTATTTCCGGGCATGCGGCACATGCGTAGTGACACGTCGGCGCCGAGCGGCGCCATTTTTAAAAAGACACTCCAGTCAGTGACTCGAGTATAAGCCGAGGGGTGCATTTTCAGCATGAAAAAACATGCTGAAAAACTCGGCTTATACTCGAGTATATACGGGTATGTTCGCAAACCAAGGTATTACTGTATATATTTTATATATGCTTTAACACGGAACATTGCATTTTTTTAGCATCCCTGACAAAAAACCTGGAAAAGGTGAAGATACCAAAAGCCTACGTTCCAATTATGACACCCAGAGCCTGAGAAGTACCCGATCAATGCCTCGTTCTAATGGGTGAGATTTGAAAATTGATACCATATATTTCCTGAAAAGAATGTTGTATGGACAATAGGGTAGATTTTACTATGCAAAAGCATACTCTAACATATAATTCACTAAAATAATAAATAACTTTAAACAGAAGAAAAGATAAGGAAATGGGTATGAGCAGTTAGTATTGATTAGATAACAGAAAAATGATGGTTGTATACAGAGAATCTAGAAATGCCGGTTAATTGAGATTTTACTTTAAAACGTCTTCTATCTACCAAGAACCTCGTAGGGCAATAGTTCCACAGACCTCCTAAGCCCTTACTTTGTGAGATAAGAAAGAGAAACCTTTTCAGCTTAAAGTACACTATATAACCAAAAGTATTGGGACACCTGCCTTTACACGCACATGAACTTTAATGGCATCCCAGTCTTAGTTTGTAGGGTTCAATATTAGGTTGGCCCACCCTTTACAACTATAATAGCTTCAACTCTTCTGGGAAGGCTTTCCATAAGGTTTAGGAGTGTATCTATGGGAATGTTTGACCATTCTTCCAGAAGCGCATTTGTCAGGCACTAATGTGGACGAAAAAGCCTGGCTCGCAGTCTCCACTCTAATTCATCCCAAAGGTGTTCTATCATGTTGAGGTCAGGACTCTGTGCAGGCCAGTCAAGTTTCTCCACCCCAAACTCACTCATTAATGTCTTTATGGACCTTGCTTTATACACTGGTGAGCAGTCATGTCAGAACAGGAAGGGCCAAACCCAAACTGTTCCCACAAATTTGGGAGCATGAAATTGTCCAAAATGTCTTGGAATGCCGACGCCTTAAGAGTTCCCTTCACTGAAACTAAGGGGCCAAGCCCAACTCCTGAGATACAACCCCACACTATAATCCCCTCTCCATCAAAAGCTTGGAAAAGTGCACAAAACAAGGTCCATTAGGACATGGATGAGCGGGTTTGTGGTGAAGGAACTTGACTGGCCTGCACAGAGTCCTGACCTCAACCCAATAGAACACCTTTGGGATAAATTATAGTGCAGACTGTGAGCTAGGCCTTCTCCCCAAGATCAATGCATGACTTCACAAATGCACTTCTAGGAGAATGATCAAACATTCCCACTCCTAAACCTTGTGGACAGCCTTCCCAGAAGAATTGAAACTGTTATAGCTGCAAATGGTGGGCCAACTCAATATTGAACCCTACGGACTAAGACTGGGATGCCACTCTTGGTAATACAGTGTATGTGGGCAAAAGATGATTCCAGTTGCAATATAATACTTGTAATTGTTAAAAAGAGCATTTTCATTAATAGAGGTCTACCAAAATGAATTATGCTTTAACCTTCCAAGCGGTATTCCCGAGTGTGACTCGGGGTAAGATTTTAGTGCCAAAAGCGGTAACCCCGAGTCACACTCGGGGTAGCGCTAAGAAGATCGCTGGATGCTGGAGGAGGTTTTACTTACCTTTTCTCCGGGATCCAGCGAAGACTGCGAGCGGTGTGCGGCGGCGGAGCTTCCTCCCGATCGTCTGCGAGCCCCGACTTCCGTCTCCGGCGACGTGACGTCCGCCGGGGGGTGGAACCGGCGGCAAATTCAAATGTAAAATGCACCAAACACACTGATACCATTCAAAATAAAATAAAATCACATTACATTGCCCCCCAGTGCCCTTTCCTGCAGTTTTACTGTACTTTTTATGTAAATATATGTATATATATATACATATATATATATATATATATATATATATATATATATATATATATATATATATATGTAATTCTTGTGAATGAGCAGCCCAAACCAACTGTATACATTATATATATATATATATATATATACACACGTATATATATATTTTATATATATATATATATATATATATATATATATATATATATTGTAAGGGATTAGCTCGGTGGCGGGTGTGGGTGACCCCTTGGGGGGTGCGTTTTCCCAGAGAGGTAGCCGACAAGTGCTTGCAAACAAACAGTGTGGTTTATTAAATGGTGTTTTCTTCACCAGGCTGTATGCAGCAAAACATCCAAAATAAAATAAAACAGAAAATAAATCCTTGCCTCTCTGGGCGGCTACCTTCTCACAACTGGAACCTGCCTAAGTGTCTGTCTCCAACCTACCGTCGGGCAGACTTCCTTGTCCTACAGCGGACACTCAATAGTCCTTTTATAATAGCTTCACAGGGCAACACAGTCCTTTATTTCTTTCACATCAACAGTTCGTCTTCTCACCTTTGAGACGATTTCACCCTTGGTTACCGTCCCGGGCACACATCACTCCGGGGGGTCTTCTCCCAGGCCCACACATCCTGTCGGGAGGCACACGCTGACTGTCCTCCTGCTCCCAGCCCACATGGCTTCAGGACACAGCTTCTGGAGGCAGCAAACAATAGGAATTTCTCTGAACAAATTATAGAGCCTTAACTCCCTCATTCTGAACAGGTGAAGGCCTTTCAACTTCCTGCTGGCTAGCTCTGTAGCCAACACCCTAAATTAATTAATGGACTTTCTAACTCAGGTGGAAATGTATCTCCTTCCTGTGACTACATTCCCAGATTTAGCTGACTTCCTGTTACAATATATATATATATATATACGTAATTCTTGTGAATGAGCAGCCCAAACCAACTGTATACATTATATATATATATATATATACGTATATATATATAATATATGTATACATAATATATGTATACATACATATATATATATATATATATATAATATATATAATAAATGTATACAGTTGGTTTGGGCTGCTCATTCACAAGAATTACATGCAAAATAATGGTACCGCTTTCAGCACCTAAAATCCAAAAGAATCATACCGCCAGGGAGGTTAAGAGGAATAGGGGCAGAAGGTTTTGTTTCCAGAAGAGAGACAGTCCCATTAAATGAGGGATAGTCCAGAGCAATGTGGCTGTACCAGTATATTTTAACCACACACAGCTTATTTAGTACACTTGTGGTCACATAGAAGAATCTGGTGGGACTCAAGTATAACAGGCCCTTGGTTTAAATAGAAAGAAAGTAGTTGGAACTGAAAGAACATTTGTAGCCTAGCCCCATTAAACAAATCAACTCATGCGACAATACTCACTTGCTCTCTGGATATGCCCCCCGTCACTGGTCCTCTTCTGGGTTGAAACATGCCCTGTACCATTCAACTTACTTGCTGTGTGATCCTAAGCTGTCAGAAACACGCCAAGCCACCGTTCAAGACCTAGTAACAAGCACCACAACCAGGGCCGCTGATAGAAATCATCGTACAGCCTACCTGATGGGGCCCCTTAAGCCCCATCCCTGGCCCCTCCCTAGACCCCGCCCCTGGCCCCTCCCTAGAAGGGTCTGCTACAGGCAGGGCCGCTGATAGGGGGGGACCACCAGCCCTCTTGTAGGGGGCCCACACAGAGAGGGGGGATTAGTGATGGACAACAAATACAGAAATCTTCCTCCAGCACCTGAATCTGATCTTTCCCTCTCCCTGCTATCAGCTTTTGTCTGCTGAGAAAGAGATAGTTGTCCCTCACTAATCTCCCTCCCTGTCTGGGCCCCCCCCCCCCCTGCCAGCACTGGCTCTAATGTTAGCTCTGCTCCTGAGTATATCTGTAACTTTGTTTCTCTCCCTCTGTCTCTCTGATCCCGGAGCTCCAACTGTCCAGCCTGTATATTTTTCTCATCTCATCTTCATTTTTATTTATTAACATCGTTTTTTCTTTTAGATTTAGCAGGAATTATGCAAGTTATGTTATATTTGGGTCTGAGAATAGTGATTTTGTTGTAATTTTAGCTAAATATACCTTGAATATTTTCTTGGCGGGGCCCTGCCAGGTAGTCTGTATGGGGCCCCGCGATTTCTAACAGCAGCCCTGGCTACAGGCACTCCTATGGAATGCTGTGTAGCACAGTTTGAAGCACAGGAAATAATTTTTTCAGCTTCTGGGTTTAGTGTTAAGTGCCGGTTCACATATACGCGATGCGGGAACACTGCGAATCCACTGTGGGTTCCCACATTGCATTCAAATCGCAAGCAGTTCACACTGCCATATGCGAATCGCTGGGGGTGTCAATACAAAGTTAATGACACCCCCAGATCAGATCGCATATCGCAGTGCAAACTGTCAGTTCGGAAATAAATCGGATCGCTTAGATGTGAACCACCATGCGATCCGATTCTGCTGCGGACCAAAAAAGGGTCCTGTGCGAGTTGTGTTCGAATGCGATGAAAATTCAGCCATACAATCTGTATGGCTGAATTCGCATTGCACAGACATCGCATGTGATTTTCAGAGCAGTGTGCTGCGAATCACATGTGATGTTTGACATCACACTAATGTAAACCGGGACTAAATCCTGGCTTTCACAGACAGTCTGTGATTCTAGTACTAAATCCAAAGGGGGCACACAGAAAATGTTGAGGCTAAGCTAGCTGTTTTGAAATGGCACTGGGGTGGCTCTGAAATAAATTGCCACCAGTGCTATCCCTACCCCATTTTAAAGCGGTGGTGATGGGAACTCAGGCCTCATATACATAAAATGTCTGCACCTGAGGAGCTGCAGGTGCCACCATATACAGCCTTCTGCCACCGTATACAGCCTTCTGCCACCGTATACAGCCTTCTACCACCGTATACAGTTTTCTATACAAGTTCATGTTCTCTTGATAAAAGCTAAAGCTTCATATACTGTATATAGAGCTTATGGTTTATCTCACTGCTCCTCTCTGCACTCTCTTCTGTTCTCTATTTCTCTCTTCCCTCATTAGTTCATTCTGTTCCTCTTTCTTTTTTTTTTCTGGTATCTCATCCTTTCCTCTCTCTCCATATATCTCTCTGCTATTTCTTTCTCCCTCTCTGTCCATTCCTCTCTATTCTATCTCTCTCTGCTGTATCTCTTTCTTTTCAGTCTCTCTCTCTCTCTCTCTCTCTCTATCTATCTTTATTCTGTATTATATAATCTTTATCCCTCTGTCTCTTTCTTTATCTTTATCTCTTCTTCTCTTTCTTTCTTTCTCTCTCTCTTTATTTCTCTCTCTCTCCGCCCATCTCTTTCTGCCTACCTCTCTGCTTCTTTCTCCATTTCTCTTTTTCTTTCTCCTTCTATCTCTCTCCATCTTTATCTTATATTATATAATATTTATCTATCTGTCTGCCCCTCCATCTGTAATTCTCTCTATATCTTGTTTTCTCCATCTCTCTCTCTTCCAGTCTCTTTCCTCTTGCATCTCTCTCTCTCTTTATCTCTCTCTTTCTCTATTGCTCTCTCCATCTCTCTCTCTCTCTCTCCATCCCTCTCTTTCTCTTTTTCTTTTTCTTTCTGCCCAGCCTACCCAGTGGTGTATTTAGGTTTTGTGCTGCCCTAGGCCGGACTAAACTTGTGCACCCCCTAATTTACATATGACCAACCCCTTCCTGTAAAGGCCACGCCCTTTACTGTTTATGACCCGCCCTGTCATCTTGTGAACCACAGACCACAAGTCTATCAGTGCCCATCAGCGTAGCCTCATCAGTTCCCACGCGTTCAGCCTCATCAGTGCCCATCTGTACAGCCTAATCATTGCCGCCTCATTACTGACCATCAGTGCAGCCTCATCACTGACCGCTTTATGGGGATGCCAGACCGATTTGCCTCCTGGACTCTGCCCTCTGGCCCAATTCACCCCATAAGACTGGCACTATATTAAAAGTGTAGCGCAAGCCGGCGGAGACCCTTTTCTTGCGGAAACCGGATGGAGGCTGTTTTTTTTTTGTGCAGGGTGCAGCTTTTTTGCTGCCCCCCCTGCAAAGTGCCGCCCTAGGCCTGGGCCTTGTTGGCCTAGGCCAAGATACAGCACTGAGCCTACCGCTCTGCTTCTTTCTCAATTTCTCTCTCTCTCTCTCTGTATCTTAAATGATATACTATTTGTGTCTTTCTCTCTGTCTCTACCTTTCTGTCTGCCCCCCATCTCTAATTCACTCTATATCTCGTTTTCTCCATCTCTTGCAGTCTCTTTCCCCTTTCATCTCTTTTTCTCTATTTTTCTCTCTTTTTCTGTCTCTCCATCTCTCTCCCCATCTATATCTCTCTTCTCCTCTGTCTTTCTCTCCCCCTATATCTCTCACTCTTTCTTTCTCTCTGTCTGGGATTGGAGTTTTAGATAAAGTGAAAGTGATTTTTAGGGCAGTGTCACAATGCTTCCCACCTCTGGCAGAGAGAACCCTCTCTGTTCATTACGTATTGAACTCCTGCAACTTTCCCTTGTAACAGAAATGACAGGATGCCTTCAATGACACACACTGCTATGGTTATTAATCATTTTATTTCCAACCTGAAAAAAAAAAGCTTTCTGTTCTCAGATAGCTTGATTAAAAAGCACAAATTTAAAAGCATAACTTTTTTTTTTCTATTTACTATATTGAAGTCTTTAGGCTGACTTGGGAAATAATACCAGGCAAGCACATTTAGCCCCCATTCACACTGGGGCGACGCTACTTCGCACCGCGACCTCCGAGGTCGCGGTGCGAGCAGCGCGCCGCGACCTAGGAGCGGCCGCCACGGACTTCGTAACATTGAAGTCTATGGCGGTCGCCTCCTGGTCGCCCCAAAGAAGCTCCGGACCCTTTTTCTGAGTCGGAGCGACTTGTGTCGCTCCTATCAGAACGGGTCTGCAGCTTCCCTATGGGAGGCGACCTGCGGCGACCTGTGAGGCGACCAGGTCGCCTCACAGGTCGCCCCAGTGTGAACGGGGGCTTAGCTACATCAATCCTGCAAACGTTTACAAAGTGAAATACATACAAAGAAACAATTTTGTATTTTCTGGGCTTTCCTTGAATTTTTAGCCCTGCTTGCCTGACTTTGTGTGAAATTCAGAGTTCAGACACACCTGACTGTTCTGCTGTCTTAAGGCCCGTACACACGTACCGATCGTCGGCGAACGATCGGCCGTCTTTTGTCCCCGGGCTGTCGGTGTCTGTTGAAAAGTGCAAAGACAGCACAAGAATTTTGTCCGCCGACTACAGCCGACTGCAGAAGTGATGTCATGTAATGGTTAACTTTCCCTGTGTTTTTTCTTTTCTGAGCATGCCCAGTCTTGCAAATCTGCGGTCTGTCGGCCGAATTCTGTACTGACTGGCGAACAATCGGCCGTTCTGGTGTCGGCATACAAAAATTTTAATGCTTGCATGACAGATTCTTCAGATCGGCAGAATGTGCGCTGACGGCTGTCGGAGGCATCATACTAACAAGCGTACAATCGGCAGATCGTTCGTCGGCCGACGCTTGTCTGCCGACGATCGGTACGTGTGTACGGGCCTTTAGGCACTGTCTGGCAGCCTCACGATCACGAACCTCTTCTTCTCTTCACTTAACTCTTCCTCTCCTCAGTTCCTGTAGTGCTGCTGCCTGCTTCCTGGAGAAATGTGGCTGAGCTGCTGCTTCCTCTGCCGCCTCACAGCTTCCAGGACGAGTGGGGAGCAGAGCTGAGTGCCATAAGCAGGGGAAGACAGATCACTCCGCCAGGGCAGGGAAGGCAATAAGCAGGCTGCTGGCAAGAATGCTATGCAGAGCGGGCACTGAACTGACATGCGCCCGAAACAGAAGAAGTAGTCCCTCCCACACCTACCAGCACATTATTGCAGAGGGGCCCAGAATAAGGAAAAAGACTAGTTAAGTAAGTAGGAGAGGGTGCTGCTGTTAATTCAAAAAGGCTTTTTTAAAAAAATTTTATTCTGCACTGTGTTTTTGATTTTAGATTGCCCGGGCCCCCCTGCAGAGCGGAGGACTCCGGGCCCGGTACAACAGGGCCAGTTGTACTGGCTTATCAGCGGCCCTGACCACAACAATAGAGCACCTCTTAGGCTACTCTTGCAGTTTACTAGAGGTGCTCTATCCTCGTGGTGTTTGCTTGTAGCATTACAATATTTTTGGATGCACCTCCCCCATAATTGGGTTGGGCACAGAATACCCACTCTCAGGATTTTCTCTTGGTGGGTATTTTTTATAATAGGAATTTAGGACCTCTCACCATTAAAAGAGGAAGAGCACCCATGATGTCATGTGACTGAACCAAAGACCAGGTAGTGGAAAGTGGGAAGCGTTATACGTCCTGCTTATAAAATATCTTGCAACCTTCATCATTAAAACATGTTCACTGCATAATTTTAATAACAGTTTACAGAAAGGAGATTACTATTAAGGCAAGAAAAAAACATGGGAACTGCAAGTAAAAGCTGACTTAGCCTAATGTTCTTCATGTTGAGTGCTTGCATGCAGTTACAATGCTTCAATAACACATTAATCATTGGGGAAGGAGAGAGTATAGAGATGCTTTCTCCCACCTGCCAAAGACTAATAATTCTCCCAAGATTCTTCTCTATTGTGTCATGTAAAAAATGTTCCTAGCAGATTTATAAAGTTACTAATAGCTATTATCTATAGTTATATCTAGCCTATTTAATATTATACATATTCTATATCATATCAAAACGTATCAATGACAAATCAATTTACACATACAAATTTGTATGCACTTTGTATGTAAAATAATAAATGTAAAATTGTACTTGCATTGTTTTCTTTTATTTCAGTCTTGATAAAAGACCAGGAAAACAGACGAGAAGTGGAGAAGATGCAATAAGCATTCATTCAAATCTTGACACCCAGAGCTTACGAAGCGTCACATCGATCCCACGCTCTGAAAGGTCAATAGTATAGTGATCCAGTTTGTCCGTCAATATTTCTCATTGAACATTTGTTGTCCTAACTAGTCAGGAAGAACCCACAGAGGAAATGAATTGTATTAGACATAAGGCATTAGCAGTCCTTGATTGAATGAAGTGTCAGTAATGTCCAACATGTAATATGATATAATTTAAGTTATAAAATATATGATCGTTTTTACGAGATATTGTTTTCTGAAGTATAGCTACATTTTTTGTAAATTTGTTTTCAAATTAGTGAGCATTTTCAATGAGTTTGCATTAGTGCAATTGTGGTTAATGGCTTTGCAGCCCAGTTTTATTAAAAAATGAAACTAAAAGTTCACACAGAGTTGGTCACGCAGGCCACAGCAGTCAACAGAAAAATGCCAAGTCATCTGGTTCTCTTGTCCTTCAGTCCCAGCTCTCTGGCTCCCCAGGCTTACTTATGCCTCGTACACACGCATCGATAGTTGGCCGTGAATTTTCGGGCAACGTCCGATCAGTCGATTTTCGGCTTGTTAGTATGATGCTTTCGACAACCGACTCCGACTTTTCGGCCGAACAAAATCTGGTGTGCAGGCTATAAAATTTTTGTTGGCCGTCAACAGAACGGCCGATTTTCCGTCAGTCAGTACAGATTTCGGCAGACAAAAATCTGATGAGCAAGACTGGGCATGCTCAGAGAAGAAAAAGCACACGGAAAGTAAACCAGCACGACATCACTTCTGAAGTTGGTTTTTGTTGGCCGAGAAAATTTGTGTGCAGTCTAGAGCACATTTCAACCAACACAACAACACTAGACAAAAGACGGCCGATTGGTCGGCCGATAATCGTTGCGTGTGTACGAGGCATAAGTCTCAGTTACAGCACCTTCCTCTACAGGCCAACTCAGGCCTCTAGATATCACAGCTCCTGGAAGGAGCCCACCCCTCACTCTAAACAAGGGTACACACCTATCTCCACACAAGGGACATGAGCTATGGCCTGCTCCTGGCTTATAATGGGTGTGTACACCTAGACACACACCCTGCAGGTCTTCAGCACGACCTGGACACAGGATTGAAGGCTTCGTCCAAGACACTTTGAAGCCTTAAAGATCCAAGCCCTGATCCAGGATTACAAACACAGCTTTCTTAGCTCATAATATACACTTCAGAGCCCCACACTCTCAATGCAAACCCTGTGTCCCTTTTTCCTAAATTCACCCCATGGCAGGGCTAGCACTGTCACGAAATTATATATATATATATATATATATATATATATAGTAAAACCTTGGATTGCGAGCATAATTCGTTCTGGCAAAATGCTTGTAATCCAAAGCACTCTTATTTTAAAGCGAATTTCCTCATAAGAAATAATGGAAACTCAGATGATTCGTTCCACAAGTCCTCAGTTTATAGTCTATATACAAAGATTATAGCAATGTGATAGGTTGTGTAACCATAAAATGTCCACCCACAATATGCAGCCTTCCCAAGGGGATTAGAAGCAAAATCTAGCAGAGCTACAGAATATAAGAGAGATGAGAGGAGCCTCTAAGTGTAGCAATATGATTACATTTAATGAAGGTTCAACATTTAGCAATTCACATGGTTCATGATTAACCACTTTACCACCGGAGGATTTTGCTGTCTTCCGTCCAGGCCACTTTTTGCGATTCGGCGCTGTGCGACTTCAACTGACAATTGCGCGGTCGTGCGACGCCGTACCCAAACGAAATTTACGTCCTTTTTTTCCCACAAACAGAGCTTTCTTTTGGTGGTATTTGATCACCTGTGCGATTTTTACTTTTTGTGCTATAAACAAAAAAAGAGCGTTTATTTTGAAACAATAACAATATTTTTAACATTTTTTTTATATGAAATTCCCCCCAAAAAAGATGTAAAAACCAATTTTTTTAAAAATTTTTGGCCAATTTGTTTTATGCTACATATGTTTGGTAAAAAAAATCGCAATAAGTGTATTTTGATTGGTTTGCGCAAAAGTTGTTGCGTTTACTAACAAAGGGAAAGATTTCTGTCATTTTTGGTGTTTTTTTTTAACGCGTAATGGCGGCGATCTGCGATTTTTTTTGCGGGACTGCGACATTGCGGCGGACAGATCGGACCCTTGACTGACATTTTTGACACTTTTGGGGGTACCAGTGACATTACTGCAGTAATCAGTGCTATATATATGCACTGTTACTGTAAAAATGACACTGGCAGGGAAGGGGTTAATTTTATTGGAGAGGGAGGGGTTAATGTATGCCTGGTGCTTACTGACGTGTAGGGGGGGAGGTGACTGAGTGAGTCATGGACAGATTGGATGTCCAGCTATGCTGAACAGTCCGATCTGTCACTCCCTGTCACTATGGAGATCCGCCCGCTGTGTTTACACACAGCGGGCGGATCTCCAGACTCGATCCCCGACGATCGGGTAAGAGCAGCGGCGATCGCCGCTGCTCCTCCCCTGGCCCGACTCCCGCTGTGAATGAAAACAGCGGGAGCGAGCCTCCGGCGGCGCGCAAGCGCCGCCCAGAAGGGGGAGTGTCTGACGACGTAGTACTACGTCGTCAGACGATAACGAGCCACTCTGCCGCAGTAATATTACTGTGAGCAGACGTAAAGTGGTTAAAACAGGCACATCTAAGAATGGAGGCATCCGGGGTAAAGCTGTCCACATAGACTGTCTTCTGAACCACCGGCTCTCACCACTGTCAGTCTGCAATCGTGACCGGGAAGAATAGCCTGCAGTAGAGTGATCTGAAAGTGAGGCTTTGAATCACTCATAGAGTGCAGCGGGGAAGGGATGATGAAGATGGCTGTGCAGAGGATGGTCTATGTGGACAGCATTACCCCAGATGCCTGCATTCTTAGATGTGGCTGTTTTAATCATCAACCATGTGAGTTGCTAAATATTGAACCTTCATTAAATGTAACCATATTGCTACACTTTAGAGGCTCCTCTCCTTTTTTATACATGACGCTACTTGTATATCAAGACATCGCTTGTATATCAAGTCAAAATGTATTTTAAAAATTTGCTTGTCTTGCAAAGTGCTCTCAAACCAAGTTACTCTCAAACCAAGGTTTTACTGTATCTCGATTCAATAGTCTTTTTTTTTTATGGATATCCCCAATCTGCTTTTGAACCCCTGGAGCTGAAAGGTTTTACCAACATCAGAAGTTATATTTCTGATTTTACCTGTATTGGTGAATTCTGATATTGCAGCCACCACAGTCTGGAAGGCCATTCTAAAAGTTTCATATAGGAGTCAGCTTTGGCCCACAAAAGCATTGTGAACAATGTCTGAAATAAAGCATTTACATGGTCTTCTGGGGAGATTTTAAAACTTTCTCTTGTAATTTATTTACAGATAATGTTAACAGGTTTACCTTTTAAAAAAAGATATCACTAAAGTTAAAACTTGACATAACTATATTACCAAAAGTTTTGGGATGCATGCTTTTACACGCTCATGAATTTAATGGCATTTAATGGCATTCCAGTCTTAGTCTGTAGGGTTTAATATTGAGTTGGCCCACCCTTTGTAGCTATAACAGCTTCAACACTGGGAAGGCTGTCCACAAGGTTTAGGAATGTGTCTATAGGGATGTTTGACCATTCTTCCAGAAGTGCATTTGTGAAGTCAGGCACTGTTGTTGGACGAGAAGGCCTGGCTCGCATCCTCCACTTAAATTCATCTTTGTGCACTGGTCCAAATCATTTGGTGGAGGGGGGATTATGGTGTGGGGTTGTTTCTCAGGGGTTCGTCCTGACCCCTTAGTTCCAGTGAGGGGAACTCCTAAGGCGTCAGCATACCAGGACATTTTGAACAATTTCATGCTCCCAACTTTGTGAGAACAGTTTGGTGTTGGTCTCTTCCTGTTTCAACATGAGCAAGGTCCATAAAGACATAGATGAGCAAGTTTGGGGTGGAGGACCTTAACTAGCCTGGACCTTGCTCATGTTGGAACAGGAAGGGGCCATCCCCAAAACAACACAAAGTTGTAAGCATGAAATTGTTCAAAATGTCCTGGTATGCTGACGCCTTAAGTGTTCCCCTCACTGTAACTTAGGCCAAACCCCTGAGAAACAACCCCACACTATAACCCACACCATGATTTGGACCAGTGCACAAAGCAAGGTCCATAAAAACATGGATGAGCGAGTTCAGGGTGGAGGAACTTAACTGGCCTGCACAGAGTCCTGACCTCAACCCGATAGAACACCTTTGGGATGAATTAGTGCAGAGACTGCGAGTCAGGCCTTCTCATCCACATCAGTGCCTGACCACACAAATGCGCTTCTGGAAGAATGGTCAAACATTCCCATAGACACACTCCCAAACCTTGTGGACAGCCTTCCCGGAAGAGTTGAAGCTGTTATAGCTGCAAGCGGTGGGCCAACTCAATATTGAACCCTACGGACTCAGATTGGGATGCTTTTAAAGTTCATGTGCGTGTAAAGGCAGGCGTCCCAATACTTTTGGTAATTTAGTGTAGTTTAATATGTATGTTGGAATATTTCAAAATATGAAAAATATTGATTTTGGGAAAAAAGTAATTTTTTTGTGTTTTTGTTAAAAAAAAAAAACAATATTTGACTATGGGCCCATTCACATCATAGAAACTCAGTCTGGATACATTCCGGGTGCTTTTTTGCATGTGCGTTTTTTTTACGCATTTCTGATGCAGTCCAGTGCTTTTTGTACCCCCTCTTTTTTCCTAACCTTAAATAAAGACATGTGTGTTCCAGTGAGTTTTGTGTGCGTTAAGTTGCATTCCTGTGCATTTTTGATGCGTTTTACCACATTCCAGTACAGTCCAGTGAAGAGAAAATGCAGCATGTTGTATTTTTTTTCCTGGGACTGGAATGCAGTAGAACAGACCGCACTGGTGTGAAAAAAAAAAAAAAAAATGCACTGGACTGAATGTGGTGTGAACTGGCTCTTAATTGCAATAACTTTTGTACTTCTATAAACAAATACCCTCAAATTGAATTATGTGCTACTTGTGGCAGTTAATCCATTTTAACTTGGTTTTGATTTTGCTCTGTACTGCAGGAGGTCCAAAATAGATATCCACAGTCTCCCAGAAGCTTCTCAGGCAGATTACCTTCAAAGTGGCCGGGACAATGGTGACGGAGTTAGTCAAGCAAGCTTTAAAGTTGACTCTCGACCCGAATCCAAGCGTAGTTCACCGGTTTCTGTGATGTAAGCATGTATCCAGTTCTGCAGTAATTTGGAAGAAATAGATACTCATAGATTTTATCACTTTGAGTCAGGGCCAATTCTGACATTCCTCTCCTGCTGCTAAAAAAACATAATTTTTTGCTAGAAAACTACTTAAAAGCCCTAAACTTTATATATATATATCTATATATATAGATATATATACAGTATCCCACAAAAGTGAGTACACCCCTCACATTTTTGTAAATATTTTATTATATCTTTTAATGTGACAACACTGAAGAAATGACACTTTGCTACAATGTAAAGTAGTGAGTGTACAGCTTGTATAACAGTGTAAATTTGCTATTCCCTCAAAATAACTTAAAGTGGAGTTCCACCCATTTTTAATAAATTGGATTACATTGATGTATGTAATCCCCTTTAAAACGACTTTTACCAATGGAAAGTTTTTTTTTTTTTGTTAGTAAATACCTTATTTTCTGCTTTATTTATCCTCTTCTCACTTCCGGGTCTGGTCAGTGATTACGTCATTCGGCGATTCGCAGTGTGTGCTGGGATGGCATGAAATCTCGCATTATTACACAGGAGATGAGCTGCACTGCGTGCTCTGCCCCGCCTCCGCCCCGCCTCCTCTCAGTGAGCTGTGTGTATGTAGTGTATTGAGGCTGTGCTCCGCCCCTCCTCCGCCCCGCCTCCTCTTAGTGAGCTCAGTGAGGATATAATGCTTTCAGTCCTCGCTCACTGAGGGGAGGCGGGGCGGAGGAGGGGCGGAGCAGGGCCTCAATACACTACATACATACAGCTCACTGAGAGGAGGCGGGACGGAGGCGGGGCAGAACACACAGTACAGCTCATCTCCTGTGTAATAATGCGAGATTTCGTGCCCTGAGATAAATCCCAGCACACACTGCGAATCGCCGAATGACGTAATCGCCGACCGGACCCGGAAGCGAGAAGAGGATAAGTCGTTTTAAAGGGGATTACATACATCTAAAGTGACTAAAATGGGTGGAACTCCACTTTAACACACAGCCATTATTGTCTTAACCATTGGCAACAAAAGTGAGTACACCCCTAAGTCAGAATGTCCAAATTGGGCCCAAAGTGTCAATATTTTTTGTGGCCACCATTATTTTCCAGCACAGCATCAACCCTCTTGGGCATGGAGTTTACCAGAGCTTCACAGGTTGCCACTGGAGTCCTCTTCTACTCCTCCATGACAACATCAGTGAGCTGGTGGATGTTAGAGACCTTGCACTCCTCAAACTTCCATTTGAGGATGCCCCACAAATGCTCAACAGGGTTTAGGTCTGCAGACATGCTTGGCCAGTCCATCACCTTTACCCTGAGCTTCTTTAGCAAGGCAGTAGTTTTCTTTTAGGTGTGTTTAGGGTCGTTATCATGTTGGAATACTGCCCTGGGGCCCAGTCTCCAAATGGAGGGGATCATGCTCTGCTTTAGTATGTCACAGTACATGTTGTCATTCATGGTTCCCTCAATGAACTGTAGCTCCCCAGTGTCGGCAGCACTCATGCAGCCCTAGACCATAACACTCCCACCACCATGCTTGACTGTAGGCAAGACACACTTGTCTTTGTACTCCTCACCTGGTTGCTGCCACACACGCTTGACACCATCTAAACCAAATATGTTTATCTTGGTCTCATCAGACCACAGGACATGGTTCCAGTAATCTATGTCCTTAGTCTGCTTGTCTTCAGCAAACTGTTTGCGGGCTTTTTTGTGCATCATCTTTAGAAGAGGCTTTCTTCTGGGACGACATCCATGCAGACCGATTTGATGCAGTGTGCGGTGTATGGTCTGAGCATTGACAGACCATTGATATATTTCCCTTACTGTTCAAGGACGTATATATACGCACGGCGGATGGGAAGCAGTTATCCTGTCCCTTAACCTATAAATCTCCTAATCGTTCACCTTATCTTTTAAGTGAACCCTGTAGTATGCGGTAATTCCATTTTAGTGAGTTTAGCTAACTTTAGAAAAGGATTTACCTACATAATTGCACCTTTATTCTAACTCCCTAGGCCAGGAATAATTATTTTCCATATATGTTAGCTCAGGTAACAACAGTTCTCCTGTAATTAAATTGTTTATTAGAAAAAAGACAACTGTATTTATTAAGATAAAAAAGCTACTCCAAAGTTTTTCAACCTTCTGTGCTGGCTCTTCCCTCCCTTCCAAAACCCAGTTAAAGTGGAAGAAAAGGCTAACTAAATGTTTCCTAAAAATGTTCCATTCTCTTACCAATTCTACCTACCCTGTATTAATGAGACCCGTGTACTTACCTATTTTTTCCTATACTGGTCCAGTCACAGAATTCTGCAGATTCAGGTTCCCTGTGTCAGGGAGCAGCTGCTGCTGCAGGGGAGAGTAGGAAGCACTGACAACCCATGGGCTCTGGAAGCCAATGGGTGATGTCACAACTCCCTTACCCATGGGAGCTTGATTTGCAAAATCATGTGACCTAACCTGAGATAATAGGTAAGTACACAGATCTTTTTTTTTTATACAGGGTATGCAGAACAGGTAGAAGGAGGGATAGGGAACATGTTTATTTTGGCTTGTCCTCCATTTTAATGCTGAACTCCAGGAAACCTACTAAAACTGTTGCGGGGCTGCACCCACTCAGCAAGAGTTAACTTTTCGTTTCGGCCTTGGGGATTTGAAAAAGCAGATTTGCCTTCTCAATCCTCTGCTCCTGTAGACTCCTCTCTAGAGCAGTCCCATCAGCCTAATCTTCCCTACACTCAATCTAAAGTCCTCTAATGTCATCAAGACCAATGCAAGGTCTGCAATGCATGTGAAGATGCTGACAGACAGTGCACCATTGGAGCATGGGCGAGTGCCGCCTGCCAAGAAAGCAAGTATGTAAATGTACTTTTAGTGTCCCCTAGACTAAACAAGCAGGGAGCAGCACCTACACTGCAAGGGATATTTTTTTGGTTTTCTGCTGTTGAACTTTAGGAGGGGGAAAGCAAAATGAGGGTTAATAGAGGCTTGATTATTAACACAAAGCTTTCTTTCTTTAGTGGAAGTGTCCATTCCTTGGGTGGTGGCAGTATTAACTCAACACAAAGTCGGAGCGATGGCTTTAAGACCAGCCCAACTGTGGTCGTGCACGAAAGTTCACCAACACAAAGTAAAACAAGCATATCTTCAAACTACAGCCATAAAGTAAGTTACTACTTATGAATCATTTCATTGACATTTTAAGGTGTGTGTACAAAGCCTTAACAGTATTATAGCTTTACCAGAAATGTGTGGCTAGAGAATACATGTCCAGAAAACATTAATATTATAGTAAGCATTTCACTGTCATTTTGGGCCTTCAAACCTTTGAAGTCTGTTGAGATGTGTTAACACATACATCTTAAGTGGCTGTAAAGTGAGGTGTGTGCTTCATGCCGATGGTAAACAAATGTACTGGAATTCTCTTCTATGTGATGAACAAGTAGAATGAAATTGCAAATGTTACTGGGGCCCCCGGAGTGCAGGTATGTTCCCCCAGATCAACGCTTGTTCCACTTAGCCTTTTGTATGCATTGCCCATGCGGAAAGCAGTTACAGCAACAAACACCATCTTTCTCTCAAAAACTGGGATAAATCCCCGTGTATGTAACCTGCCATGATACCCAGCTGTGCAACTTTTTTATCAGTTCTATTAGACCTCTTAAATCCATATTGGCACATTGCTGCAAACTAGCACAACCTTGCATTCAGTAGAGACAACACAGTAGTTATAGCCAAAATTATTTTGTAGTCAACATCCAAGGGAGGAAGAGGAGGCCCTTCAGACCACTAGCAAGGGAGAAAAAAGTAAATTAATGGATTTATCTTTATTTGTTTGTAGCATAATCAGTCTTCGTTTGTTGTTTGCAAATTGGGTTTGCCAGCTTGTTGGTCTAGGAAAAACAAGGAAACTGATAAATAAATCTATTTATAATCAAATACGTCTCAAATTAAACAGAATAAATTTGACAGCCAGTATTCTGCAAAAAAGGTATTGCTATTTCAGGAGGTTCCGTTTCACTTGATTGGTGCTGATGCTGACATAGTACCCCTCCTGCCCCAAAGCACCCACCGCTCCATGTTGAGGGCATGTTGCTTGGTATGGTTCAGAACGCTCGCTCGCCCCCCCCCCTTTCCTGACCTGCCAGGCTGCATGCTCGGATAAGGGTCTGGTATGGGTTTTGGGGGGAACCTACGCATTTTTTCTTTTTACATTTTGGCATGGAATTCCCCTTAAAATCCATGCCATACCCGAAGGGCCTGGTATGGACTGGGGGGGGCAGACTCCACGCCATTTAAAAAAAAAAATGTAATCTGTATTGTATACATTACAGCCACAAGCAAGTTTGAATTACATTTTTCCTTTAGAAATGTCAGTATTGATGCAGCAGGCTCCATACATTGTACAGATGCGCCACTTTACAGGCACACAATTTAAAGGAGTTTTTCATTTTAATTGTTTCACTTAAGGCATCTTTAAAATCACTGCTCTTTTAACCACTTGCCTACCGTTCACTTTCACCCCCTTCCTGCCCGTGCCAATTTTCAGCTTTCAGCGCTCTCACATTTTGAATGACAATTTTGCGATCATGCTATGCTGTACCCATATGAATGTTTTAGTATTTTTTTCACACAAATAGAGATTTTTTTTTGGTGGTATTTAATGACCGCTGGGTTTTTTATTTCTTACAAAAAAAAAGACAGAAAATTTTGAAAAAAAAAAGGTTTTCTTATTTTTTGTGAGTAAATTTTGAAAATAAATAATTTTTCTCCTTCACTGATGTGCGCTGATGAGGTGGCACTGATGGGCACTGATAGGCTGGACTGATGAGGTAGCACTTATGGGCACTGATGAGGTGACACTGATGAAGAGGTACTAATATGCTGCACTGATGGGCACTGATAGGTGGCACTGATGGGCAGCAATGATGAGCACTGATAGGTGGCACTGCTGAGCACTGATAGGTGGCACTGAGAGGTGGCACTGATGGGCAGCACTGATGGGCACTAACAGGCAGCACTGATGGACACTGATGGGTGGCACTGATGGGCACTGACAGCCGGCACTGATGGACACTGATGGGAAGCACCATCAGTGCCCATAATCAGTGCACATAGTGCTGCCAGTCAGTGCCCATCAGTGCCTAGATGAGCAGGCACTGATGGGCACTGACTGGCAGCACTATGGGCACTGATTGTGGGCACTGATGGCGGGCACTGTGGGCAATGATGCTGGGCAGTAATTGGCACATTATTTACATTTTGTGTAATCAGGGCACTGATAATCAGTGCCCTGATTACTTGTACTTGTCTCCCCTGTGAGGAGGAGCCGCTGATCGGCTCTCCTCGCCTCACACTCTGACAGTGTAAGGCGAGGAGAGCCGAATAACGGCACTTCCTCATTTACATGTGACCGGCTGTGATTGGACACAGCCGATCACATCTGTAAAGAGTCATGTCATTGATTCTTTACCGAGATCGGGGTCACGCCATGTGCTAGCAACATGGTGCGGCCATGATCGCCGCTCCGCGCGCCCGCAGGGGTGCGCGAGAGAGGCTGTTCTGGTGTGCCGTCATTTGACGGCAAGCGGTTAGCTAGTGGTTAAAAATTATTGTTTTTTTTGCATTGATGCATGTTCCTCAGGGCAGTACTCTGGTCCCCGTACACTTTTTATGGCAATAACTTGCATATAAGCCTTTAAAATGAGAACTTTTGATTTTTTATGTTGTTGTCCCATAGAGTTCGTATGTTCGCTAGAACTTTTTCCCTGTTCGAGATGTTCTGGTGCGAAACAAACGGGGGGGGGGGGGTGTTTGGCCCATCCCTAGTCGAGAATATGTAATATATTGCTGGGGCAGTCACTCACTAAGGAATAAAGGAAAGAAAAGGATGACAGTCCCATAACCAGCAATGGCAGTTACCACGTTGCTTTCCTGACAAGTTCCTTTAAATTTAAACCTGTCACTTTCCCCCTTCAGGGTAGTCTGAAAGATTCTCTTGATAAGACGACCCCCAAGTAATGTGGATGATGTGAACTTCTCCCCTTCTATAAATAATGTAGTGGTTAATATCTGAGTGACCATTTACTAAAACAAAATAGTGTAATGTGAAGATGGATAGAAAGCCTTTATCCCAGTGTAAGCTCTTTTTTTTTTTTTACCAAACTTTTTTAAATTAATTTCACAAAGTGACTGTACATCCAAAAAAGTATACAAGGCAATACAAAGTACATACTGTGTACAAAAATTAAATAGGAGCCAGTCACATCATACAAATCACATATGGAGTTTCTTTTCTGTGAACAGGAATACACAACAGATAAACAGAGCAACCAGCACTCGTAAGACATTTTATGCAAGGAAGTATACTTTTTCTACTTTCGATAGCAAGGAAAACAAGCACAAAACAAAACCCTGAGACTCTTGGTGGATTTGAGTCGTAGACGTCTATCCATCACTACCTGCGGTGGGGCAAGGCTAGGATTGTCTAACCAATTCTGCAAAATGAGACAAACCTTTGGCGTAGAATTTTGATGGCAGTAAGCCAGTTCCCTAAATAAGAGAGAGTTGACATAAGCAATCCACTGCTTTTTGATAGGCACTGTAGATGCTATCTAGTGTTGGGAAATGACTGTGTAAGCTTTATCACAGACCAACATACTGTAGATCCTATATAGGACTAGTAAAACAGGGCTAAAGCAGGTGACAAAGCCGGGGTGGGGGGTTCAGGGAAGAAAAGGGGATGTCAAATAAATCTGTAATTTTTCCCTGCTTGAGTAAAGTGACAAGATTTATGGGTTTTTAATGATTGATTAAAGATATATTTGTTAAAAAAAATACAGCAAAAGTATTTTTCTGCATGGTTCTTGATTTCAAATTTTACATTACAGTTAAGTTTTTGTAATATTAGGAAAAACTTGTAAAATGCTATTGACTGAAGGAGTTTTTAACAAAATAATTTTTCTTCCAGATTTCAATAGCAAGTGGAATAAAAGCTAGTTCTAGCATTCCTGAGGACATTTCGAAGGGGCATAGAAGAAAGAGTTCTGGAACACCTTCTCTAGCTTTGTCTAGGGTGTCTGTAGCATCCGGTAGGCCTTTCAGCTGTTTCTTGCTGTAGTGTCATTTAATACAGTCATGTAAAGCAAGGCAGCTGTTCTACTGCATTTTTTCCTTTCTTTTCTAGCTGTTTCAAATATTTTGGTCACTGCACAGTTTTATCGCTACCTGTTTGTCCTGCACATGATGTCTAATATTAAATCTATATAAAACTGTAAGACTAAATTTAAATATTAAAGCGAGCCCACCCCGGTCTATCCATCTTTAATAATAATTAAAGGCTAACTACCCATCCTGAACCTTGCTGCATTACACCTATATTTAGGGTGTAGCCTACTGTATAACTTGGGGAAAACGGGAACCCCCCCCCCCCCCCCATTACAGCATGCAGGGGTTAGTCTCACTTGCAGCCACTGTCACTTTTGAAATTTGCTCAGCCCAGCCGTGAGGGGTTCTACCCGTACAGCCACATCATTCATTCACAGAGATATGTAACTGAATGAGCTACAAGTCCAGTCTGCCATTGCAGCAAGTGGACTTGTATGTCTAAATGGAACACATATGCAGTTATCAGAGAAAGAAATAGAAAACTGATTTCTACCCAACATGATTATCTTGTAGTATGTATGAGATAGATAGCTTCTACCCCACACCTGAAGACCCCACAGTGCATTGCTTTGTCACCCTTGCAGATACATCTGAACACAAATAGGTTTTCCATATTTACAATGAAATGTCAGATACTACTAAATTAAATATTCCCAGAAACAGAGCCCATGATCTTAGACATAATGTGAATACTGGGTGGGTGCCCTCTGTTGTCTAGTTCTTCCTGCAGGGTAGCCAGAGAGAAATCTGCTAAAGTATGTGGTACAGGAGCAAGGAAAATGCAATGCACCATGACCAGTAAGCTAGGAAAGAAGTAAAATGACTTCCTGATATAATAGGACAAACAATGAGATTAGAGATATAAGAAGAACATCACAATGGGGATGGGGGGCTGCATAGTTCATTTGATCTGCAGCTATCACCAACCTGAACTAAGCTCTACGCATAGAGAATGTTTATATGAAAAAAAGTTACAGGGATAGTTTTGAGCCAGTTTCTGGTAATGTCTTCTCATTAAATTAATCATGGGAGCCATGGGCATCCGCAGGTAGGGGCAAATGCCCCCCCCCCCTGGAATCTCAACCTCCCCTTTCAAGTGGTTGTTAAGCCACTTTATACCATCCTGTCTGGTCTGTTTAATAATCCTGTGTGTCTGTGTATGTGTTTTAAAAAAATAAGCCGTTCTTTACCAGTTTTCAGGGGGCCGAGCGCCGCTCACATGACCCGTCGGCTCTCTCCTCTCCCCATCTGACAGCTGCCTGCAGCGGGCAGGGCCGAGCCATCCTCACTGATTTCAGTCGGGAGGGGTGGGGGAGAGGAGGAGGGAGGCGGCGGGTCACGTGAGCGATGAGTGGCGCTTTGAAAACTTGTAAAGAACAGCTTTTTTTTATAAAACAAACACAGACACAGGGGCACACAGGATTATTAAATAGACTGTAGACAGGATATGAAACTTAAAATGAAACTACAGCAGCAGGAGGAGAAGGAGGGGGCACTGACACAGGAGCAGACAGGCAGGGAGAGAGGGGGGAGAGAGGACAGAGGAGGACAGGAGAGCACGTAAACTGACCACAGTGTCAGGGCTCAGCAGCCATGGTATACCGTGGTCAGTTTACAGAGGGGAGGACAATGCCAGGCAGGATCAGCCAGGCATTTTAGGTGATATGGGGAGGCCAAATTACACAGCAAAGCACTGTGCTGTATAACATGCATTAAGGGAACAGGATCAATTTTTTTTAGGTTAACAAATGCTTTAAAAATAAATGCTGCTGTTTGCTCTTTAAAAATAAAATAAATAAATATAATGACTAAGCCCCGCCCCTTCATGACATTGTTGAAAAGGGGCGGAGCATGGGTGACCTTAAAATTATGCCCCCCCCTGAAAAAAGTTCTGCGGACGCCCATGATGGGAGCATCAAGAATGTAAGCTGGTAATGGCAAGCAAAAGAGGCAGACCGGGAGCTAATCATGGACCAATAGATGGCAGAATGGAAGCTAAACATGCAGGAGGAGAAGGAATATATTTAGCAGTAGAATAGAACTAGAATGGTTTCTGGTTGTGGACCAAGGGGGCATAGGGGAGGTAGAGTGAAAGCAGCTGATAAATGGGCTTGGAGTGGAAAGAGGAGCAACAGTTGACCATAAAACATTTAGAGAGTGAAAGTAGTGACTAATCCTGGAGTAAGAGGAAGACAGGCAGGGTATGAGCTGATTAAATTGATGATCATAGATGGGGGGGTAAGAGAAAATACAGTGTCTGTTCACCATCAATTGAGAGAAGATGCTAAGTGTGATCTGATAAGGGACCATTAGGAGAATGGGTGGTGTCGAACTGGCACGGGTGTTAAAGGGGAGGTTGCTGAGCTGGAGAGAATAGGGGCAGAGTGAATAGCAATTGTTGCAAAGAGGTGATGGGGAAGGAGGACAGGAATGTACTATAAGATACTATAGGAAGGTTGTGTTTATTATCTTTAAAACTGATAGATATCCCTTATTTGCATTTGTTTATTACTTTTGCATTAGATGCTCAGTTGAAGTTGCCCAGGTTTGTGACAGGTAGCCAGTGGATACATTTGTTGATCAAATAGTGTCAGTACTAATTTAGAAAAAAAAATAAGAATCATGTGTTGATTGATTTTGCTCTGTTATATAGCACTGACTTTTACTAATAAAAGACATCACACGTATTTTTAGATCGCAGTCGTTCGGAAGTGGATCTTAGTGGACATTATGCAGAGGGAAAAGAAGACACAGGAAGCATCAGAAGTAAATCTATATCATTCCCGGGGGGCTTGAACACAGAGTTGGTGAGTTGCAAAATAGGCTAACCATGAAAAACTTGGCTTGCTCAGTACAACCCACTGAAAAATATTAGTTCTTGAACAGATATTTGCTGTTATTTTAGTGTCTGCTAGCTGACCGCCTGTGTCATTTGTTCATTATTATTCATTATCCTGAAATGTCATGCTTTGGAAATGATCTGGATATTCTCTATGGCATGGGATGAGTACAGATGGTCTATTTGTGTTTATGTGGAATGCATTCCAAGCTTTCAGTGATTTCTGTTTATCGTAGGCCTTCAGGCTTTCTCCTCCACGCCTGCTGTAGATTTACCATTAAGAGCAGGTTGTTCATCTTGGCTTCCATTTCCTAACATCATAATTCTGGCGTTACAAGTGTGCTTTCATTACCTCATTTACATCCCGGGGTATGTGGTTGATTTCTCAAACCATGTTCCAAAAGGAATAAAACTGAAAATGAAAAATTGAGTAGAACATCACAGATTCATAAAATGGGAGTTTTAGGTTTTTTAGATATTTTTTATTTATGATTTAGTATTCCATTTATTATGTTTTGTACTAAAACATGTATTTTACTTAAAGTGATACTAAAGTCTTTTTTTTTTTGGCCTAAAAATAACTAACATGTTATACTAACCTGCTCTGTGCAGGGGTTTTGCACAGAGCAGCCCTGATCCTCCTCTTCTCTTTGGCTCTCAACTCTTTGACTCTCCTGGCCCCTCCCTCCTGACAAGGAGCAGCTTGCTCTGGGGGGCACCAGAGCCGAACCACAGCTCCATGTGTTTATTCAGGCCCCGCACCTCTCTTTTTTCTCATTGGCTCACTGACTTTGATTGACAGCAAAGGGAGCAAATGGTGCTCCGCTACTGTCTCAGCCAATGAGGGGGAGAGTCCCGGGCAGCCAAGGCACTCCTGCAACATTGCTGGATAGAGATGGAGCTCAGGGGGGCTGAGGGGAGCTGCTGCACACAGAAGGTTTTTTTTTTATCTTAATGCATAGAATGCATTAATATAAAAAAACATTTTGCCTTTACAATCACTTTAAAACAAGTAGATCTAAAATATTGCATATGACAAGCATGACAGCAGTGGTAGACTTTTTTTTACTAATGTCATTGTTTTACAGTGTGTATAAATGTGTATTTGCAAAATGAAAAATTTTATACAAATAATTGACAAAATATACAAGTAATTGTAATTATACTGTAAGGCATGCCCACTCTTGCAGGTGGTTTCTAACTTTCATTTCCTTTGGTCGGCTCCTGGTCCCCAAGTCCAACAGAGCCAGCACCTGCTTCACAATGCAATTGTTCATGGCGTTTAGGCCAGGAGGATATCACATACACTGTGTGGCTGAAACCCTGCCTGACAGCTGCCACACCAGTTACCAGGGCCGTTAATAAGCTGTTTGGAGCCCGGGCCCCATCAATTCAACAGGGGGCCCGGTAGCTGACAAGGAGAAGAAGGGAAACCTGGACAGGAGGGGTTGCAGTGGCGCCATTTACTGAAACCCATCCCCTGCAGTTCCCTCCCTGCAGCAGCTGAAAGATGGCTTCTCCTCCTTTCCTTCCTGACGATTTCAGCTGCTGCAGGGTGGAACTACAGGATATCAGTTCCAGTGAATGCCACCCCTCCTATCTAGGTTCCCCTTCCTCCTGTTGCCCAGGACCCCTGTATGCTGCCATGCCCCTCCCCCCCCAGCGCTGCTGGCTACTGCAGGGGATGGTTAAAAATGGAAAGCCAGTAAGTGGCCTATAAATATATAATTCACTGGTGACTTCCTTTTCTGAATGAACTCAGTGAGTGATTGGTACCAATCACTCACTTCGTTCATAGCTGAAGCATAGTAAGCTTGTGAATAAATGTGGAGACTGTGCAGATACCTTCCTATTTATTCAGATCTTCAGAGAGATTGAGGACTATGTCCTCAATCCGTTTAGACCCCTGATATTTTCCTAAAGCCCCCCAACAAGCCTGTTAAAGTAAATATATATACTGTACATTTGCAACAGAAAAATAAAATTATAAAAATAATAAAAAATAAATAAAATTGTGAAAATAATTAAAAAAAATAAAATTATAAAATAAAAAAAAATTGTGAAAATTAGTAAAAAATAAAAAACATGTAAAAAAGAGGTCATTCACATGTATTTGTGCAGCTGAAGCCACCTGTTATTCTGTGGGAATGAAACAGCTGTACAAACCCAGCTGCAGGTCCTAATTCTACAAGGTGTGCAGATGTGGGTGAGTGACTCCAAATGCACACTGTCTGTGTTTGGGGCTGTACACCACAGGCCTGTTCAATTAGGACCTACTGCTGATTCACACTGCACCGTACCCATCTGAATTAGCCCCAGGACCTCATTCACACAGAGCTTTATTTATTAACGCAATACAGTAGTTTTAACTTTTGGATATAGCCGTAATCTTATAACTTATGCTATATTTGTGTCTGCTAATATTGATTTAAGTGTATTTTTAGTGAAAATATAATTGAGGGGGATGTCCATGGCCTTATAAAGTGAGCCGACGGGAGGTTTTTACAGTAGAACATACGATTGGTTATATGAGGGAACATGCAGGCTTTGTAATATATCCTCCTCTGGACCACAGTGCCCTATGGAAGGGATTTAAGGACCCAGCCAATATATAATTTGAAGCTCTATAGTGCATACTATTAACATATTTGGTAATGTTGGTCAATACCTGAAGACTTTTATTTCCAGTTGCTGTATACACCTTGGAATAATAAATTTATTTACTGGTTCAATTTCTGGAACTAAGCACATGGTTATTTTCCTTTTGGAGTAATTAACTAATTTCCTGACAGACTCCATGGCAGCATACGTTCGGGTAGGCTCCGCCTCCTCTCCTACCTCATAGGACCCCACTCCCATAAATCTTTGCTCCCTTTCAGCATCAGTGTTCTTTTTTCGTCCTCCTCATACATATGTCTGATGTTCCTACTATCTGGTCCTGTATATCGGTGGCAGACTGAGTTTTGGAGTCTCCGATAAACCCTGGCTCTTAGCGGGGTATGGAGGGGCAATGGAAGAGACCCTTAGCTGGAGCTATGTGGTTTGGCCGAGAGAGCCCTGCTGCTGCGGGTGGCCCTTTATTGCCTGAAGGCACAAGCCGGTGTTGCGTCTCCTGGACTCGGTTATGCTATCGGAGGGTGGTAAGCCCTTATATGGGACCATTTCTTTTTCCTCATTTTTATGCTTATCTTTCGTTTTTAGTGCCTTTTATTTTGTCTATGCTCGTGTCTAGGGTGTTTTTCTGTCAGTTATTGCTCAGGTTTCGTTAGTTCTGTGGCTTAGTACTTACTTATGGTGCTTCTTGGCCGCCGCCACGGTCTTTGCCGCTACTTCCGGGTTGTTCGGCGCTTCTGGGCATGCGCGGTACGCTCCGAGTATCGGAGTCGCCGCGCATGCGCAGTGGTGCGGTCTGACGTCACGCGCGGTTGCGCAATACGGCGTGTCACGGCCTGGCGGTCTATTTAAACTCAGAATTAGACCGGAGCTGGCGGGAAGGTCGGCATTCCGGTAGCCTCCCCCAGACTCCGGTCCTGTAGTCAAGGTAAGAAGGTTCCATCCTCTGGGGGTTTTGCTTCTGGGTAGATGGGTCTGATGTTATGTCCTCTTCCTATCAGGATTCCTATCTCTGAATAGTGCACCATTGTGTTTACTGGAGCAATGGACTCATCGCCGCCCCCTAGTGGCCAGCCTGCTCTTTCTAGGTATGTGCTGGTTTTATCAGCTTTAAATGTCTGTTTTTCTTTCATCTTCCTTATGGCTTGTTGTATATGTCTGTCTCAGCTCTCTTAGGTCTGATCAACAGCCCCGCACACGCAGCGAAGACAGTCATGCAAATACGTAACACCAGCGCTCCTCATCTAAGTCTAAGCGCAGCTCCTCCCACAGCAGGGGACGTGAGCACCATTCCTCCTCGCACCCTGGCAGCTCAGAACGCCCGCAGGGGAAAAAATGCTGGGGTTGCCGTACCCTGATACCAGACGGTTCCTCTTTGTGCAAACCCTGTTATACCCAAGCTACGGGTGAAAGGGAAAAAACGGACAAACATATTGAGGAGGTGGTACGCAGAGTTTTAAAGGACTCTCTTGCTGATTTGCATAAGCCAAGCACTTCTGCAGGTCCGTCACGCTCTCCTGACAGAGATTTGTCGGTTCAGGATCCGTTTGAGTCCTCCCAACCCAGCCATACATCTATCCTCCCGTCTGAGTCCGATTCCGATTCGGATGACTCCGGTACTGGATTTGAATTTGCCCTCGTGTCTCCGTTAGTTAAAGCGGTGAGAGAGGCCCTTGACTGGGAGGATCCTGCTGTCTCTTCTCCTAAGCAGAAGAAATATTTCAAGCAGTTATGCAAAGAGCGTTTAAATTTCCCATTTCTAGAGGAACTGGGAGACATAATGTCGGAAGAATGGAGCAAAGTGGAAAGGAAAAATTCCATGACCACTAAAGTAGCGAAGCTCTATCCTTTTAAACAGGAAAAGGTGAAATACTTGGAGTCATCTCCTAGTGTGGATGCAGCAGTGATGCGTCTGGCGAAACACGTCACTCTCCCAATGGAGGATACAGCATCATTTAGAGATCCTTTGGATCGGAGGATTGACGCTGATCTTAAGCGAGCATACCTATCGGCCGGCATGGCCTGTAAGCCAGCAATGGCTTTGGCTACAATTTCCAAGGCTATGGAGGTTTGGGTTAATGCCCTTGAAGATACTCTTGGAGGAGTGTCGGAGGAAGTGCTCCAAAGTTCTCCTATACAGGAGCTGAAGATGGTCGCGGGCTTCTTGGGGGAGGCTTCCTTAGATACTATTCGCCTTTTGGCCCGGGTTATGCTGGCCTCTGTTACGGCCAAACGTGCCCTTTGGCTTCGGCCCTGGGTTGCCGATGCTGCCTCTAAACAGGCTTGGTGTAGGATTCCCTTTGAGGGTTCTTCCCTCTTTGGGAATAAACTAGATGCAGCCATAACCCGGGCCACGGGTGGAAAATCTGGGTTCCTGCCTCAGGACAAATGCCCAAGCAATCAGAAACGCTCTTTCCCAAGGAGGCAAAACGCTAATCGTTCTAGGGAAGCGCGCAGCTACAAACCAGGTAAATCCTATGGGAGAAGCTGGAAGTCAAGACAGTCCTCCTTTCAGAAAGGCCCCAAGGGCTCTTTGTCCGGTGACCGGGAGGCCACCAAATCCTTTTGAGGTTGGTCCCGTCCAGTCTGTTCCGGTAGGGGCCAGGTTGCTCCAATTTCGGAACGTCTGGGCGGCCTCGATCCAGGATCCCTGGGTTCTGAATGTTGTGTCGCAAGGGCACTCTTGGACGTTCAACAACGTTCCCAAACCCAGGTTCATCGCAACTTCCCTTCCTCCTGCAGCAGAAAAGAAGAAGGTTCTTCTCAGTTATGTAGATACCCTACTGGATCAACGAGCTGTCGTACTAGTTCCCGAAAAGGAAAGGGGTCAAGGAGTATATTCGCCTCTTTTTCTTGTCCAGAAAAAGAACGGCACTTGGCGACCGGTAATAGATCTAACTTATCTCAACAGATCTATACGTCGAGAGAGATTCAAGATGGAGTCCCTAATTACAATACAGCACTCGGTTCTCCCAGGAGATTGGTTGGCATCAATAGACCTAAAAGATGCGTACTTCCACGTTCCTGTGGCAAAAGAATATCATCAGTTTCTCCGATTTGCTGTCAATCATGTCCACATGCAATTTACATGTCTTCCCTTTGGGCTCTCGACTTCGCCTCGCACCTTCTCCAAGACGCTATTGGCAATCGTGGCTCTCATCAGAACCAGAGGTATCAGGTTACATCATTACCTGGACGATCTCCTTCTTCTGTCCCAGGACAGGTCCCAGCTACTGCTACATCTGGAGCAGGTGATTCGTACTCTTCAAGAGTTCGGATGGATTCTCAATCTGGAGAAGAGCCATCTGGTGCCCACGCAGTCCCTGGTCTTTCTCGGAGCACTGTTCAATACGGTGAATTGCACCATATCTCTACCAGAAGAGAAAATTCCAGTGGTCCAGAGCAGGGTGGCTCTCGCCCTCGCTGCCTCCCAGCTCACTGCTCGTCAGTGTCTAAAGGTGGTAGGGACTCTAGTGGCTACCTCACCCATGGTGAAGTGGGCTCTGTGGAGGCTGAGACCCTTTCAGAAGGGGTTTCTCCACCAGTGGACGACAGAGAACCTGTCACAGATTATTTATCTAACACCATTCATGAAGGGGTGTCTTCCTTGGTGGCTACGCCGTGCAAATCTAACCAACTGCCACTCAATTGCTCCAATTTCGTGGGTGACGATAACCTCCGACGCCAGCAGTACCGGCTGGGGAGCTCACTGCCGGTCAGAAGTGGCACAGGGCAGGTGGAATTTCGCCAGTCACGGAGTGGTGTCCAACATCCTAGAGCTACGAGCCGCCTTCAAAGCCCTCCAGGCTTTTCACCATCTGACTCAAGGGGCCTCAGTGTTACTCAGGATGGACAACACCACGGCAGTGGCATACGTCAAAAGGCAAGGTGGAACCCGCAGCATGTCTCTACTCCAGGAGACAGATCCAATTATGTCTTGGGCCCAGCAACACCTGGCCAACCTCTCTGCGGTCTTTGTCCCGGGGGTATTGAATAGGCAAGCAGACTTCCTGTCCAGATTCCAGTTGGACAACAACGAATGGTCCCTCCATCAGGAGGTGTTCAATTGGGTTCTGTCTCTAGGAGTTTCACCGGAGGTGGATCTTTTTGCGAGTCCACACAACAAAAAACTTCAGAAGTATTACACGAGGTTCAGGGATCCTCGAGCCTTCGGGGTGGATGCCCTCACGGACAGATGGAACTTCCAAGTTGCCTATGCCTTTCCACCGGTGCCAATAGTACTCCAATTCCTTCGGAGACTGAAGATGGAGGAAGTAGAGGTCATAGCGATAGTTCCCTTCTGGCCCAACAGGCCTTGGTTTCCTCTGCTGTCCCTTCTCAGCTTCAGGGACCAGATCCCTCTGCCTCTCAGGCCAGACCTTCTATCGCAGGGGCCTACTCTACATCCGAACCCTGCGCGTCTACACCTCAAGGTCTGGTTCTTGAGAGGGAGAGGCTGGAGGCCCTCGGATGTCCAGAAGAGGTGATTCCCACTCTTATGAGCTCGAGGAGGGCTAGCACCAACAGAGTGTATGAGAAAATCTGGGCAAGGTTTCTGAGTCATCAAGCCCAGGGTTTGGGTCCAGCAGGGGCACCTACCATTCAGCAAGTATTGAGTTTCCTACAGTCTGGTTTAGATCTGTCCCTCTCAGTCTCTTCTCTCCGGGTGCAAGTTTCTGCCATCTCAGCTTTCACCGGAATTCAGTGGGCAAGACATCAACTGATCCAACAGTTTTTTAAGGGCGCAGTCAGGCTCAGGCCTCAGAGAAAACCTAGATTCCCGAAATGGGATCTTCCGTTGGTCCTGGACTTCTTTGCTTCGAAAGAGGTTGCTTCCATGTCCATCAGGGAGCTTACGTTGAAGACGGTATTTCTGGTGGCTATCACCTCTGCCAAGAGGGTCTCAGAGATACACAATTTGGGCTGCAAAGAGCCTTTTCTGACCTTTTTTCAGGACAGGGTGGTCCTAATCCCTATGTTGGGGTCAAACCCTAAAGTTACATCTGTCTTCCACGAAAATTCTGAGATAGTTTTGCCTACCTTCAGAACAAATGAAGAATCCTTAGTCCATCCTTTAGATGTGGGAGACACTCTGAGTCAATACTTAGAGGCCACATCCTCCTTCCGGCAATCGGATTTCCTGTTTGTTCTTCTCCATGGGAATAAGAAAGGTACACGTGCATCTTCAAGAGCGGTGGCTGCTTGGATTGTCCAGGCTATACAATGGGCATATAGAGCAAAAGGCTTGGCTCCTCCAGAGGCGATTACGGCTCATTCTACCAGAATGCATTGCTACATCCTGGGCAGTTTCTAAACATGTCGCGCCTGATGTGATCTGCAAAGCAGCCGCTTGGTCATCTGTGAATACCTTCCTTACACATTACTGTGTTGAACCTGCTGCTTTATCTTCAGTTAACTTCGGCATTCAAGTTTTGTCAGTTGACAGTGCCAATTAAAGTTTTCTTTGTTCAGCATCTTCCCACCCGGGAGTGTATAGCGAGTTATTTCCCGAACGTATGCTGCCATGGAGTCTGTCAGGAAAACGGAAAATTGATATCAAATACTTACCGTAATTTTCCTTTCCTGATGGACTCCATGGCAGCAGGAGTCCCCTCCCAATTCCTGAGTAGGCTAGTTACAGAACACTGATGCTGAAAGGGAGCAAAGATTTATGGGAGTGGGGTCCTATGAGGTAGGAGAGGAGGCGGAGCCTACCCGAACGTATGCTGCCATGGAGTCCATCAGGAAAGGAAAATTACGGTAAGTATTTGATATCAATTTTCCGTTTTACTGGCTCTTGGAATCAGGTTCAAAACTATCTTCCATTTGGATGATTACCCAAAATCAACTAAAATCTACTGGAATCACTTTTACCAATTTTAGATATAATTGTTATGATGTTACACTATCAATAGAGGAGAATATATATTGTGTATATAAGTGATATACACTATATTGTCAAAAGTATTGGAACGACTGCCTTTACACGCACATGAACTTTAACTGCATTCCAGTCTTATGGGCCATACACACTATAAGATTTTCTGAAGAATTTTTCCTTTAGACTTACCAAAACCATATAATATGAGGTCAAACCTAAACACTTTCAATTTTTTATGCAATCTGGCAGGCCCTTGCACTACATAGAAAAGGTAAATCTGAAGGAAAAAGTCTTCAGAAAATCTTATAGTGTGTATGGCCCTTTAGTCTGTAGGGTTCAATATTGAGTTGGCCCACTACTTTGCAGCTATAACAGCTTCATCTCTTTTGGGAAGGCTGTCCACAAGCTTAGGAGTGTGTCTATGGGAATGTTTGACCATTCTTCCAGAAGCACATTTGTGAGGTTAGGCACTGATGTGAACGAGAAGGCTCGCAGTATCCGCTTTAATTCACCCCAAATTAACTGGATGAGGTCAGAACTCTGTGCAGGTCAGTCACGTTCCTCCACTCCAAACTCATTCATGTCTTTATGGACCTTGCTTTGTGCTCTGGTGCGCAGTCATGTTGGAACAGGAAGGGGCCACCCCCAAACTGTTCCCACAAAGTTGAGAGCATAAAATTGTCCAATTGTCTTGGTATGCTGACGCCTTAAGAGTTCCCTTCATTGGAACTAAGGGGCCAAGCCCAACCGATAAAAGGCTTGGAGGAGCGAGTTTGGGGTGGAGGAACTTGATTGGCCAGCACAGAGTCCTGACCTCAACCCCATAAAACACCTTTGGGGTGAATTAGAGTGGAGACTGTAAGCAAGGCCTTTTCGTCCAACATCAGTGCCTGACCTTACAAATGTACATCTGGAAGAATGGTCAAACATTCCTATAGAGACACTCCTAAACCTTGTGGACAGCCTTCCCAGAAGAGTTAAAGCTATAATAGCTGCAAAGGGTGTGTCAACCCAATATTAAACCCTACGGACTAAGACTGGGATGCCATTAAGTTCATGTGCTTGTAAAGGCAGGTGTCCCAATACTTTTGACACACTATAGTGTATGTTTGAGAGTGATATACTGTATGTTTGAGGTGGTGCATATGGTTTCATGTGTGTTTGGTATGTGTGGCATTGTGATATAATTTTAGATTTGATATACGAGATAAAGTATAATATATATTTTTTGTATTGTATACCGCAAGAGGCCTTCCCCGCTGTCAGACTACAGTACAATGATCAGTGTTTTCAGCTATAGCACTAGTGGCACTGATCGTTCAAGAAAAACCTGACAGGCTGGTTGTACACCAATTGATCGATAGATCAATTTCTGCATAACCAGCCTGAAAAACTTTAAAAAATGGGAAAACCCGTTTTTTGACTCTACCAGCTCTCATATATATATTTAAAAAACAAATATAGCAAAACAAGAACAAATCTATAGACAACTCATTGAACTAAATACAAAAAAATATATTATACTTTATTTCATATATCAAATCTAAAATTATATCACAATGCCACACATACCGAACCGAAATTGCACACAGGTGTGGAATGGCGACAAACTATAGTACATTCAATTTTCCATAGGTGATGCTTTAATAGCTTTTACAGGTTACCAGTTTAGAATTACACAGGAGGTCTGGTGCTGGAATTTTGGCTCTCGCTCTGACGTACGGTACGCAGAGATACGTCCTATGTATGGTTCGATGACGGTGTACATATGCATGCAGGACCAACATAAGTGTTCCCATTGGCGTGCGAACGCAAGGGGGGCAGGGGCTCTATACATTTCTTTGAATTTCAGTGAATACACAGGTGTAGAGCATGCATATACATTAGGGCTGCGCATCTTCACTTACCTCACGATTCGATGCGATTACGATTATTAGGGTCACGATTCGATTCCGCGATGCATCACGATTACTATGGGGACCCTTTTCTAAAGGGGGATCTATGATGACCCTGCTCTAAAGGCGGATCTATGGGGACCCTTCTCTAAAGGGGGATTTATGGGGACCCTGCTCTAAAGGAGATCTATGGGGAGCCTGGGCCTGTCCTAAAGGGGATCCAGGGGAACTGAGCTCTAAAGGGGGACCTATGGGGACCCTGCTCTAAAGGGGGATCTATGGAATAGATCCCCTTTAGTGCAGGGTCGCCATAGATCCCCCTTTAGAGTAGGCCAGCATCCCCAGAGATCCCCCTTTAGTAGAGCAGGTCCCCCCATAGATCCCCCTTTAGTAGAACAGGTCCCCTCATAGATCCCCCTTTAAAGCAGGCCACATCAGGTTAGAAGAGTTACCTGATGCTAGTTGTAGTACCGTAGGCCCTGGTAAGGAGGAATGCTGGGCTCTGTAGTCCCCCTAGTTGTAGTATAGCAGGCTCTGGTAAGGAGAAATGCTGGGCTCTGTAGTCCCCCTAGTTGTAGTATAACAGGCTCTGGTAAGAAGGAATGCTTGGCTCTGTACAGAGCTACAGAGCCCAGCATTCCTCCTTACCAGGGCCTGTTATACTACAACTAGGGGGACTACAGAGCCCAGCATTCCTCCTTACCAGGCCTACTGTACTACAACTAGGGGGACTACAGAGCCCAGCATTCCTCCTTACCAGGGCCTACTGTACTACAACTAGGGGCACTACAGAGCCCAGCATTCCTCCTTACCAGGGCCTGTTATACAACAACTAGGGGGACTACAGAGTCTGTAGTAGTCCCCCTAGTTGTAGTATAACAGGCCCTGGTAAGAAAGAATGCTGGGCTCTGTAGTGCCCCTAGTTGTATTATAGCAGGCCCTGGTAAGGAGGAATGCTGGGCCCTGTAGTGCTCCAACTTACCAGGAAGCAGAGCTGCAGCCAGTTGTGGATGAAGTAGCGGTAGGTGTATGGAGTAGGGTTCGGACAGGTCCTGGGTGATGAGCCTCATGTCGGGAATTTGGAGCTCGGACTAGTGCAGTTAACGGTACAGGCGGAAAGCAGGGCCTCCTCGCTCCCCTGCGGTCAACTCAGGCTGTCTGCCGAGAACCGCACCTCTACCAGAAGTGTACCGAGCTGGAAAGGCCGCGACTTCGGGTGGCCGGGCTTTCAGAGCGGGCGGTCGGGCAGCAGCGTGCTAAGTGGGCATGCCGTGTGTATCCCGGGGCCAGAGAGAGCACTGATAGCTCCGCTCTCCTCCTCTTCTCTCCCGCGCCGCGAGGAGGAGCTCCGTATCCCACAAGCCCGGCCAGCGCCGCCATGTCACTTCTGTCCCCGCCCCGGAAGTGACGTAATTAGGTAATCGATTATTCAACCACCCTGATTCGATGCAGAATCGCGAAGGGTCGCATCGCGATGCATCGATTCGGCGATTATATTTAGCAGCCCTAATATACATGTAGCACCCTCCTAGATAGGTGCTAGGAAGAAAACATAGTCTGCTCCATCTACTTATCAGGGGAGCCTGACCAGTAGTTCCGCCTGTTGCATGTTTCCATGTGTGGTTCATCTGGCCTGAGGGAGTGTCCCCACTGTATAAAATAGGGGAGCCTGTTGGGCAGTGGAGGAAACCTAGCCAGTGACACACAGGCTTTGTAACTATCCCTGTGGGTTGGCACAAACAGTGGTGCATCTTGGGATATGTTATAAAAGCCAAGGGCACATGTGACAGGGTGTCTTTGGGTGGGAAGCCAGGTGCCAGGTGGAGGGTGACGACTGTTTCTCCTCCTGTCTCTTGAGGAAGGTGGTCACAGGCGGTCGGCCTTGTGAGCCAGAAGTGTGGTACTGAGCCAGGAGGTCCAGTGGATACTGACGAGTGGAGTTGGAGGCAGAGCAACCCTGGGAAAAATAGTGTCCGTGAGTACCGGGAAGCCAGGGGTCTGCCCAGGAAGGGGACCGCTCCAGTGGAGAGTCAGTGAACAGGAGCTAGCACACACAGCAAGTGAGAAAGAGGGGTGCCAAGCTAGGACCCTGAAGAGTAACTTTAACAGGATCATATTCTCTATCTTCACTTCAGTGGCAAGGTGAAGTAGCGGCCTTGCCGCACACACTGCAGCTAGTTGTCCTCAGAATTGTGCATAGTTCATAGTTGGAGTATCCCACTCATCCCTTCTCCTATCCTAGTTCTAAATAAAACACGAAAACCAAATCCCCTGGACTGTTCATTGTTTGAGCCAAGCATTTAAAGTGATACGTTTGTACAGATTGTTGCTACGGGTAACCCAGGGGAATCCAGAAAGTGTAATTCTCAGCAGTCCTCTAGAGGGCAGTGCTACATACATATTAACAATCTGCTGTACTCACAGTATATCAGTGTGTCAACATAAAAGTATGAATGGTAGCATCGATCTCCTGGTCAACCCAAAAATCAGGGTAACCTGGAGGTTACTCAACGGGTGGAACAAGAGGACACAAAAAGAATGTGATGATCACATTGGCGTAAAAAAGGCTGCTCACAAGGATCGCAAAAAAAAGCCACCCTGGAGACAAAGATCATATTTCAATAATAGAAAAAATAAATAAATGAAATAAGAAAATAAATGAAGGGTGCAAAATAAAATGAGAAATAATAAAATTTTTTTAGTAAGACTCAGTTAGAAATCAATATAAAGTATACCCTTTGCAGGAAACATGCATGTGTGACCAAACCAATAGCACAACATCTGATTTAACAGAAAGTCAAAGAGACTACCCATCAGTGTGGGGGAGATATACCTATTTATATGCTGGAGATCATTAATTAGGCAGTGAAGGGGCCATGCCTGCACAAACCACCCTGTCAATCCAGAGCAGGGTATAGCAGGTGGACCCCTTATACATGACCTCTGTACATGGAGGAGGGCCTCCACATCTGTGCAGCTTATTGCGATCCCTTGGCCCGAATTGGCTTCCAGCGCCACCGCGCATGTACTGCGTGGTGACGTCAGACGCCAACGGGCAGCCCCGACATGCGTGAACAGTTGGACCTGGAGTGTACTTGCCAAACACAGACCGGCACCTAATGATGATGCCGGCCAGTGATGTGCACGGCGCGGCCTAGTTTGTATTGGCTCTATGCGTCAGAACAGCACAATGGGGCCTATGCGTGTCGGGAGCAGAAAACATGAGACGTCAAGGACATCTAGTGGCCAAGTGAAAAAAATGTACAGGAGGGCAGGTCCAAGGAGGAACAAAAGCTACAAATAAATAACAATACAATTTTTATATATATATATATATATATATATATATATACTGTGTGTGTGTGTTTGTATGTATATATATATATATATATATATATATATATATAGATTTGTGTCGGCAAACATCGAAATATATCCAATATAGGTATCCGCCTATAGAAAAAGGATCAGTATTGACACCATAGTATAGATATGCAAATAAATACATAAATACTTGTACATATACCTGCAAGTTTATAATATAGAAACCAAGGAAAATTATATATAACATCAAAAGTGTAACAATGGTTTATTTAGTGCAATAGAACAAATGTATAGAGAAGAGGGTATGTAGGAGTCAGAGTAAGGAATCCTCTTCCAATGCATAAATGAGTGGGATACTCCCCTATGGGCCATGACTGGGACCTGAGATAAAGGGGATCGGGGAAGGGGAAAAAAAGGGAAGAGGGGGAAGGAAAAAGGAGCAAGGATTCACAGATCTTTTTTGTAACCTTCAGAGCTGAATCCCTGGAGGAATGGCTTGAAATTGAAGGCCTTATTGATGCCCGAGGGCAAAATGGCATTTAGATCAGAAATCCACCGCAGCTCATGTTGAAGGAGAGCTTTGTTAAAATTCCTTCTTCGTGAGCTGGGGTTAACACGATCAAGGACCAGAAAGGCCACTTGGAGAAAGTGACCACCATGGACCTGTGTGACATGTCACCCATGGGGGGGTTCTGGGTCGATCTTTTTCATGCATAGTATATGGCGGTACATACGTTGACAGAATCTTTGGATAGTTTTTCCTGTTTTTCCCATATAGTAGCAACCACATTCACACTGCAGAAGGTAAACTGCCCCCGCTGTTTGGCAGTTGGCAAAGTGTTTTGGGGTATATATGCGTCCAATGGGAAACCGTACATGCCGTCTTTTGTCAATGAATTGGCAGTTTGAACATGAGCCACAGGGAAATGCTCCTAAAGGTTTACAGGGGTCACCACGTGACCCCAGCACTCACTCTGTGCAAGCCGATTACCCACAGATGGAACCCTTCTGTAGGCGATTTGAGAGGTCGGGATAACAAATGGCCCCACTGTGGGGTCTGATGTCAGAAGGTGACAATATTTATTCAGGACCTGTTTCAGTTTCTTATGTACATTGGAATATTTAGTAATGATTCTGGTTGAATCAGTACATGTTGGTTTTCCTTTAGTAAAAAGAAGGTCATGTCTAGAGATTTTAGCCACCTGCCTGAAAGCTTTTTATAAGCATTTGTGGCTGTATCCTCTTTGTAAAAGTCGTTGCTTCCTGGATAAAGGCTTCCTCACTTGAGCAGATATGTTTCGCTCTGAGATATTGGGTGTTGGGGATAGATGCTATTAAAGGTTGTGGATGAAAGCTGGTGGCATGAAAAATGTTATTGCCAGCAGTTGGTTTCCGAAAGAGTTCACAAGACAGCATATGATCCTAATTCCTGAGGATTTAAACTAATCAGCTCTAAGGTATAGGAAGTGCAGCCTCAGCCCTAGCTCCTCCTGATAACCACGCCCCTGACACACTTTGCCCCGCCCCAGTGCCTAGTCATATGACTAAGCCCCGGGGCGGGGGGAAATGCATCGTGGGTGTGGCTATCGGGAGGAGTTGGGGCTGAGACTGCTCTTACCTTCCTATACCTTGGAGCTGATCGGTGTGTGCGGCATTGATCTACTATAGATTCATAGAGCTTTCTGGATGAGAACACTCACTCCATCACCCTCTTTTTCAGTGGAACATTTGAACAACGGTATCTAGTGCTTGGTGGAAAGAGTTCACAAGACAGCATATGATCCTAATTCCTGACGATTTAAACTAATCAGCTCTAAGGTATAGGAAGTGCAGCCTCAGCCCTAGCTCCTCCTGATAACCACGCCCCTGACACATTCTGCCCCGCCCCATGGCCTAGTCATATGACTAAGCCCGGGGCGGGGGGAAATGCATCGTGGGTGTGGCTATCGGGAGGAGTTGGGGCTGAGACTGCTCTTACCTCCCTATACCTTGGAGCTGATCGGTGTGTGGCGTTGATCTACTATAGATTCATAGAGCTTTCTGGATGAGAACACTCACTCCATCACCCTCTTTTTCAGTGGAACATTTGAACAACGGTATCTAGTGCTTGGTGGAACAGCGCTCCAACAAGTCTATGAGAAAAACATGGGTACAGGTTACCATAAATGTGAGTCATGAGCCCCGTGGGAAGTACTTACATCCCAATTGTCATACAAATGACTACTGATCTCCCATCTTTTTGAATGTTGGAAAATATCTTACATTCAAGTGTAAAACTGTTGCTTATTCTACATGGTTCCATATTTATCCAGAGTGGCAAAATACACAATCTAGTTCAACCAATATAAAAAAAAATGAACAGAGTAAAGAAATAGAAAACCTCTGTATGCATAATCCTTTACCCACTGTTGATCCAGAGGAAGGCAAAAAAAAGCCTTATGAAGCATGATCCAATTTGCTCCATCTGAGGGGAAATATGTTCCTTCCTAATCCCCCAGAAGGCAATTTAAGAACAAAACCAATATACACAGTCCCTCTTTGCTGATGTTGGACCAGCCCTGGAGATGCCGTGATGAATTTATTGCCAGGTTTGCCAACCCTGTATCAGTGCTCTGTTTTCAAACATAAAATTAGATCACATTTGCTGATCATATTATGGTCACTGAATGTCTCAGCAGTCATTTGGAGAATAGGGAAAAACGGAACCTTCATCATTATAATTCAGTCTATCTATGTATGGCTTGGTACTTATGTTAATGTACTGTTGATGTCCTGACACATAAAAATCAGTCTTATTACACCTTTTCTATCTGATGAAGCATAGCCGATTATAAGAGTCAGCGCGCTGCACTACATCAAGAGCTGAGCCAAATGTTCACACTATTGATTAACATCAAGAGAGCTGCAGGATACCGCTTGGCTTTATTAGTCTCCACAGCCTGCTAGTGTTGGGAAAGCTGTGATATGTACTGTTAAAGTGTGCTAGAAAATTAGTTCAAACACGAGCCAAGATGTGGATGATTTTCTACCGCTTCTAATGAGTGTTTTCCCTGGATAACTCAAGTGTAAAAACAATTCAAATCTAGTACATGATCATTAGAGTTATTTAACAGATGTCCTGTGTTAGAATTAAAGAGTAAAGGGCCTGAGTTGTTCAATATCTATGTTTTTAAACTAATGTTTTATATTTTTGTATAATTTATATTTAATCTTCCTTTTACAAAAAGAAAATGTAATGAAGGGCACAAGCTTGATACTGTTTTTGCAGAACATTATGGGTTTCTAAAAAGAGAGCACAACAGTGGTTTGTATTTTTCTAACTGATTTGTGCTGATCTGTATATATCAAGGAGAGAGGGGGGGGAAAGGGAGATGTTCTGACTCATTCAGCTGTTTGGGTAATCTGAGCTTCAGGTATTGAACTTTTAAGTCAAGAAGTTTGAAGTTTAACTTGCTGACCGTATACTGTACATCAGGGGCGTAACTACAGGGGTTGCAGGGGTTGCGATTGCAACCGGGCCCAATGCTCCAGGGGGCCCAGCATTGGAGGGGAGGCGGGGGCAGCATGTAGAGAAATCATTGTCCTCCTTTTTCCTCCTGTAGCTGCAGAAAGAAAATGGAGGGGATTGGATCCTCTGTATCCTCTGTATGCTGCCCCCGCCACTCCTCCAGTTCACTTGTGTTCTGCTGTCTCTGGGCCCCTGTGTGATCCCCTGGTCCCCCCCCCCCACTGTGATCCCTCCCCTTTTCTGCCGGCTGCTGCAGGGGATGTGTAACAATAGAGAACCAGGAAGGGGTCGGTAAATATGTCATTTACCAGCTCCTCGCTTCTCTAAATGGACAGAGTCATAGTCAGTGACATTGTAAAAAAATAAAAAAAAATGATAAAAAATAATACAATTAAAATACCAAAAAATAAAAACTACTGACACCAGTGGGTGAACTTCCAGGATCGCAAAGGTCACACTTGCAACCGGGCCCTGGCATTCCACCACCGTGGGGAGGCCCCAAGATGGCAGGAAGGGGGCCCACTGCAAAACTTGTGAAAGGGACCCGCTGTGGGACCGCAATTAAGGGCCCCGCAAGCGGAGTAAAGAGCCCCAGGATCAGTGGGAAGAGCCCCGGGCTTGAAGGGAAGGGGGTCCGGGGGGGCCCTTCATGGTTTCTTGCACCGGGGCCCTGAAGGTTCTAGTTACGCCTCTGCTGTACATATACGGTGGCAAAGCGGCTCCTCTGTGCAGGATCATGTACCTGTAGGTGATCCTGCACTTCCAGGTCTGGCGCTCACATGCTTGCCGCCTGCGGCCCGCTTCCGCTGTGATTGGAAACAGCGGGAGCCAATCAGCGGGCCTGGCGGACACGATGTCCACTGGGACCCGCCGATCATTCTGGAGAGAGACAGAATGGCAGTCTGCCTCTGTACACAAGGCAGATCACGTTCTTTGAGAAGAGGAGGCAGTGATCCTGTGTTCTTGCTAAGCAGGAACAGGGATCTCTGCCTTCCTACAGTACAAGCACATCCCACACATTTATCAAGCACTACCTAGGAACACTTTTTACCCTTTGATCGCCTCTGATGTTAACCCCTTTCCCTTTGCTGCCAGTGTTTTTAGTACAGTGACAGTGCATATTTTTAGCACTGATCACTGTATTAGTGTCACTGGTGCCCAAAAAGTGTCACTAAGGGGGAGATTTACTAAAGCTGGTGCACTAGGAATCTGGTGCAGCTGTGCATTGTAACCAATCCGCTTCTAACTTCAGCATGTTAAATTAAGCTTTGACGATAAAGCCTGGAAGCTGATTGGTTACTATGTAGAGCTGCACCAGATTCTGTGTGCACAGGTTTTAGTAAATCACCCCCTAATGCCCCGTACACACATGCAGATTATCTGAAGACTTTTGTCTTCAGATTTACCTTTTCTATGTATTGCAAGGGCCTGCCGGATTGCATACAAATTGAAAGTGTTTAGGTTTGACCTCATATTATATGGTTTTGGTAAGTCTACAGACAAAAGTCTTCAGATAATCTGCACGTGTGTACGGGGCATAAGTGTCCGATTTGTCCCCCGCAATGTCGCAGTCCAGCTATAAGTCACTGATCGCTGCCATTACTGGTAAAAATAAATAAATAAATAAGAATTCCATAAATCAATCCCATAGTTTGTAGACGCTATAACTTTTGGGCAAACCAATCAATATACGCTGATTGGGATTTTTCTTTTTTTTTTTACCAAAAACATGTAGCAAAAGACATATTGGCCTAAAACTGAAAAGAAATTTGATCTTTTACATTTTTTTTTTTTATTTGGTATGTTTTATAGCAGAAAGTACGTTTTTTTTTTTTTCAAAATTGGCGGTCTTTTTTTGTTTATAGCGCAAAAACTAAAAACCGCAGAGGTGATCAAATACCACCAAAAGAAGGCTCTATTTGTGGGAAAAAGGACATCAGTTTAATTTGGGTACAGTGTCCCATGACCACGTAATTGTCAGTTAAAGTAACAGTGCTGTATCGCAAAAAATGGCCTGGTCATGAAGGGGGGTAAACCCAAATTTTAGTAATATTTACTGAACCCTCCAGGAAGCTTGAAATGCATACAGCTGTAGTGTACCAGTCCAGCTCATTCCTTTCAATGTGATATTCTGGAAACCATTTTTTTTCCCCCATGTTGTGCAGCAGAATCATTCCCAAGCACATATCCCTCAGGACCCTTGCTTAATATCATGTACTAAAAGCCTAATCTATGAAAGTGTATTAATAGCTCCTTGGACATGTGAATTTGACTCGTGGTATAACAATCAAAGAGAGGAAATGGCAGAGCACGGGCTTCATGAAGCTGTCCTTCCCACATCACATGTGAAGGAGCTTTGTGATATCTGCTTGCGGTAGATTACAATATGGTAAATTGAGTGTACTGAGTGAGATTGCATTTCTTTATACTGGGTCAGTAAGAGGGGAGTTGGAGTGTTGGATCTGGTGTTATGTGACTTCCCCTCTCTCTGCTATCTGCATCACCATTTTTATCATCTTGTTGCTTAAGCTGGTCCTACATTATACAATTTTCATGTTCAATTTATTTTAGATTTACCTTCAACTATGTTGCGCAAGGGCCTGCCTGATTGCATACAATTTGAAAGTGTTAAGGTTTGACCTCAAATTATAAGGTTTTGGTAAATCTAAAGAAAACTTGCACAGGAAAATTGTATAATGTATGGCCAGCTTTAAATTAGCTAATTGTTAAAGTGGAAGACAAGGCTAACTATAACTCTTCTTAATTTGGTCCATTCACCTAAATAAGCAGCTCCTGCACCCCTGTGTAAGGGAGTGCTTGATGTTCCCTCATCTTTCTTGCAGCAGCCTCTTTTTGACACAGTTAAGCTGAAGCTTTTGTATCACGTGACTGGCAGGGTGAATAAAAATCGATAAGAAAAACATTTTTTTATATTTAAATGGGATTTTTTTTTTTATTTAAATCCAATTTTTTAAAACACATTTATTTTAATAGAGTGCTTTTGGAGTAAAAATCTATCTAAAGACAGTTTTAAATGTAAGATACATTAACCACTTTACCACCGGACGATTTTGCTGCTTTACGTCCAGGCCACTTTTTGCGATTCGGCACTGTGCGACTTTAACTGACAAATGCCCGGTCATGCAACACCGTACCCAAACGAAATTTACGTCCTTTTTTTCCCACAAACAGAGCTTTATTTTGGTGGTATTTTATCACCTGTGCGATTTTCATTTTTTGCGATATTAATAAAAAAATATCCAAAATATTAAATTTTTGTCATATATTTAGGCCAAAATGTATTTAGCTACATGTCTTTGACAAAAAAATTCTCAATGAGCGTATTTTTAACCGCTTTAAGACCGGAAGATTTTACCCCATTCCTGACCAGGCCATATTTTGCAATTCGGCACTGCGTTAATTTAATGGACAATTGCGCGGTCGTGCAGTGCTGTACCCAAATTAAATGTATGTCCTTTTTTCCCCACAAATAGAGCTTTCTTTTGGTGGTATTTGATCACCTTTACGATTTTTACTTTTTGCGCTATATACAAAAAAAGAGCGACAATTTTGAAAAAATAATATTTTTACATTTTTTTATATGAAATTCCCCCCCCCCCCAAAAAATGTAAAAATCAACATTTGTTAACATTTTAGGCCAATTTGTTTTCTGCTACATATTTTTGGTAAAAAAAAATCGCAATTAATTTTGATTGGTTTGCGCAAAAGTTATCGCAGCTACTAACTATGGGAAATTTATGTAATTTTTATTGTTTTTTTTTAAACTAGTAATGGCGGCGATCTGCAATTTTTTTGCGGGACTGCGACATTGCGGCGGACAGATCCGACCCTTGACTGACATTTATGACACTTTTGGGGGTACTAGTGACATTACTACAGTAATCAGTGCTATAAATATGCACTGTTACTGTAAAAATGACACTGGCAGGGAAGGGGTTAACTTTTATTGGTGATCAAGGGGTTAATGTATGCCTGGTGCTTACTGACGTGTGTGGGGGGAGGGAACTGTGTCCTGTAATCTGTGACTGCCTGTCACTTAGGAGATCCGCCCGCTTTGTTTACACAAGCGGGCGGATCTCCACACTCGATCCCCGACGATCAGGGAAGAGCAGCAGTGATCACCGCCGCTCCTCCCCTGGCCCGACTCCCGATGTGACTGAATACAGCGGGAACGAACCTCCGGCGGCGCGCGCGCGCCGCCCACTAGGGGAGGAGTCCAGCAACGTAGACCTACGTCGCTGGACGATAACGAACCACTTTGGCGCAGTACGCTCAATGTGAGCGGTCGGCAAGTGGTTAATAACTTAGTTTATTCAGCATGAAATGGAGCTTAGTTATGTAGCATGCGGCTGTATATTTTGCAATATTTACATTTTTGGTAAACTCATTCAATGAATCCAATCTCTGCAAGCTGAGATAACATGCACAGCATTGATGCATTCACACAATTTCACACAGCAAGAATGAGTCCTTACATTTAAAGAGCACCTGTCATTTCAGATCCATCACTGCAGCACCTGTTAGCGGTCATCCACTCACCTGCCATCGCCACATCCCTTACCTTGTTGTGTCACTGCCACATCACCAGCTGTCCCATGAATGTGAATGGGACTGTCGGTGAGTCAACAGCGAGTCAGAGGAGGAGCTGCTGCAGAACAGAGATGACAGTTGCTTTTTAAAAATGATGAATTAAATTGAGTTGATTTAAATCCAGCCTTTTTACTAGTGATTTAAATCATGATTTAAATTGTAATTTAAATCGAGTTGATTTAAATCAAATCCACCCTGGTGACCGAACTGGATTAAAAAAGATAAGTACTTTTTTTATACAAGGTGTGTAGGATAGCCAGGAGGAGGGAATGTTTTTAAAAAAGGTAAGTACAGTAATCCCCCGCTCCATCGCGGTTCAGTTTTTGCGGTCCCGGTAATTTGCGTTTTTTTTTGTAATGTTATTTTACTATATAAATCATTAAAAATGAAATATTTTTGTGTTTTTCATAGCTCTTGCTATGTCTCTTAATATCTTTTATGTGTTTAAATGAGTTTCTATTGTTTTAAAAGTGTGTTTAAAGACCTTAAAATGCTTTTACACGTACACAGTGACAGTAAAAAAAACATGCCTACAATGCATTTTAATAGGGTTTTTCTATTTTGCGGAATTTCACTTTTCGCGGCTGGGTCCGGAACGTAACCCCCGCAATGGAGGGGGGTTTACTGTACACAAATGGGTTGGGGAGGGGGTGGAGGGAATGATTTTTAGAATAGTTCTAATTAGCATTTACTAAAACTTTAACACTTTAACTAATAACCCCAAATCTTTCTGTATTTCCCAGCTGATTTATATTTAAAATATAAATATAAGAGCAGTGCTATTCAATGGCAATATATATATATCCTTACAATTTCACATTTTAATTGAATTTCTTATTTTACTGCCTATACACCTATTTTGCCAAAATCCTTTTGTAATATGGTGATGTTCTGTGAAATTTTAAATATTCAACATTATTTTCATCAAAAATGTTGTGATTGCCATCTGCCTAATCATTACTGAGTAGATTGTTAATAAATAAGCTTTGGAAACCTCTCAAAGCCTTTAAAACTTTAGAGCACCAATTTCTGTGTGGTTACTTTAGTAATGAAAATGGTATTATTAGTAGCAATCAGCATGGATTCATGAAAAATCGTTCTTGCCAAACCAATCTATTAACCTTCTATGATGAAGTGAGCTGCCACCTTGATAAAGATAAGCCTGTGGATGTGGTGTATCTGGACTTTGCAAAGGCCTTTGACACCATTCCCCACAAACTTTACAAACTAAGGAAGGTAGGTATGGACCATAAGGTGAGTACCTGGAAAGAGAACTGGCTCCAGGGGAGAGTGGAAAGGGTGGTGATTAATGGGGAGTACTCAGATTGGGCGGGTGTGGAAAGTGCAGTCCCCCAGGCTTCTGTCCTGGGGCCAATCCTGTTTAATTTATTCATAAATGATCTAGAGGAGGGGATATCGAGTAAAATCTCAGTATTTGCGGATGATACTAAACTAAGCATGCCAATATCTTCTGGGCAGGATGTGGAAACCTTACAAGCGGACCTGAACAAAATAATGGGGTGGGAAACTACATGGCAGATGAGGTTTAATGTTGAAAAAAGTAATGCACTTGGGTGCCAGAAACCAGAAAGCAAGCTACTCACTGGGGGGGAACCTCTGGGTGAGTCTAGGATGGAAAAGGACCTGGGGGTACTGGTAGACAACATGCTTGGCAGTGGCATGCAATGCCAAGCCACTACAAGCAAAGCCAACAGAATACTGGGATGTATAAAAAAGGGGATTCACTCCAGAAATAAAGAGATTATTCTCCCACTCTACAAGACTCTGGTCCGGCCACAGCTGGAGTATGCTGTCCAGTTCTGGGCACCGGTCCTCAGGAAGGATGTGCTGGAACTGGAGAAAGTCAAGAGAAGGGCAACAAAAATAATTAGGGGAATGGAGGACATCAGCTATGAGGAAAGACTACAAGCACTGAACTTATTCTCTCTGGAGAGGAGACGATTGAGGGGGGATATGATATCAATGTACAAATACTGTACTGGCAACCCTAGCATATGGAAAAACCTATTCAGAGAAAGGAAATACAATAAGACACGTGGCCACTCACTAAAATTAGAGGAAAGGCGGTTTAACCTTAAAATACGCAGGAGGTTCTTCACTGTAAGAGTAGTAAGGATGTGGAATTCCCTTCCGCAAACAGTTGTATCAGCAGGGAGCATTGATAGTTTCAAAAAACTATTAGATGGGCACCTTAAAGACCACAACATACAGGGGTATACAATGTACGGCTAACAGCAAACACACACGCACATCATAGGTTGAACTGGATGGACTGATGTCTTTTTTCAACCTCACTAACTATGTAACTATGTACTAAAACTGAAAGTAAGAGGAATATTTTTGACAGAGTCGGAAACCTGCATCCAATTTGCATATGTGTGAACCCGGCCTAAGGATATCGCTATTGGTTCAACAGCCAGAGCATATAGGAGGGGAGAGAGCGGGCAGCCTTGACAAGTTCCCTTAAATCGATGAATGGGCTTGGAGTCCACGCCATTTGCTGACACTCTGGTCACTGGGGATTGATATAATAATTGTACCCACTTAATAAATTTGAGTCCATAGCCATAGCACTGCAAACTGCTAAAGACAGCACTACTTCATTGATTGAAAAGCTTTGGCCGCATACAAAGTTGCAGTGACCCTCGTGACAAAGTAATCCTGTTGAGCCTGTAAATTAATAAATAAACATCTACTAATGAAGATAGTATTTTTACCTGCCATTGGCCAGGGTGAATTAAAGATAGAATGACTTGGTTTAAACGCATAGCCAGCACTTCCGCTAAAATCCTAATATCCACCAATATGAAACCTTTTACGGATCTTTCCTTTATTAACACAATGCTCTGTGCCTGCCCAATGTGTTCCTTTGCCTTTTTTTTTTTTTTTTTATCATGACATAAGCCAGCCAGCATATAATAGTTTAAAATCTGTTGACAACTATATTCACACTTCACAAAACACTCAAATGAATCTTTTTTCCTGCAGGAATATTTGGATGAAAATGAAGAGGATTTTCCTGCAACAAATGCACACAAAACAGATACTCTAAGTGCATATTCCATGGTGAGTACAACCAAAGATTAAAAAAAAAATAATAATAATAAAATATAAAAATAGCTTTACAACAGTTTTTAATCTTTCTCACTCTTTACAAAACTAAAAAAAAAAAAAATGTTTGTATTTGCATACACTTTAAACAAGACATATTTTATCATTAATATGTAAGGAGGGTAGTTATGAATTATTTATGTATACGGCCAAATTAGTGGAATTTTACCCCAGATTTACACAGTAAAAATTCCCTGTAAACATATCTATTTTCCAATAGGGAAAGGTCTTTACTGTAGCATTGTAACGCTCATGCGTTTTTTGTTAGTGAATGGATTTGCAGCTGCAGAATTATTACACTCAGTAGTCATGTAGAGAATGTGTTGAACAACATATCCAACTCTCAGGACTTCATCACTGTGTACAGCCTGTTATGCAAATATACATACACTCAATATGATGTTCCTGGAGTGATAGAATGTATATGATAGAATAGAGGTGAGAGACAGGCAATAGAATGGTGAGCACTTAGTAGTAGTATTCAGGAGAGAGGTAGGTGATGATAGTATGCAGATAGGTTTTAGCAATCATGTATAGTAACAGGTGGTAGGGGACAGCAGATGAAGTATGCAAGAGAGAGTAACCTAGTGCAATGATAGGTGATGGTAGTCCCAAGAGCTAGCAATCTATGCAGATGATAGAAATAGCTTAGATAGTAATAGTCCCTTTAGTATGCAGTAGTAGATAGTGAAAGTTAGGTTGAGGAAGGAATCCCCTGCGGGGTACTTATCACTAGATGGGTTAGTAGTAGCAAGGTCCAAGAGTAATGGAGTAATCCGGTAGCGAGATACTGGATCGGTAGCGAGGTTCCGGTCTTGTTCAGGCAAGGGGAATAGCTTGAAGCTCCGGCAGCATTGGACAAGACAAGGCAACATGCGGTTTGAACGAGCAATGAGTGAGAGAAAGCCGGCGATTGAAATAGTCGCTCATAGCGGCGCCCGGCGATGACGTCATTGCCCTTAAAGGTGTATGCGTTCCATTTGGATAGCAAGATGGGACGCAATATTAAGAGAGAAATGTGGAAATAAGGGTACCAGAGGTACCAGAACATTACAAGCATGCATCCTATGTAGAAAGAGTGAATATTATCCTACCTACAAACATGCCTGGTTAATGAGCTGAATCATTGTCTATGGAGAGTGTTGAACCTGTGTTTTTGCAGAAGTTAAGAACTTTCATGTTTTATTTTTTCAACTTGCGGGGTGGTATCCTCATACCAAGAGAGCTGCAAGTAGACATTCTCCCTGCTGCGCTGATACCATCCTAGACAGGAGCTTCTCATTTTCAAAGCTTGATGGTGGCGGGCAGCAGGGCGGATTAAGAGTCCAAGATGGGGTGTCAGGTAAGAGAGGCTTATCCAGGTAACCCCCTAACTGGTGAACTGGTTCTAGGGGTCCTCAAACTCAGAATGAGTTTACTATGCGTGCAGGTGTGACAAAAATTAGCAAACCAATATAAACATAAATAATAAATAGATATATAGATGACACATAAGCTCCCTTCCATTTTGACACCCCTCTCCTGGGCATCAGAAGAAATGTCCAGATGTTTTATTTAACATAAAAAAAATGAATGAAAATAACATGTAAAATAAAACTAAAGGCACAACTTTTTTTATTGCTATTTGTGCCTCTATTAGGGAGATTCAGTCGTCCTCTTTGTTTGTCATGTTTACCATTATAATCGAAAGTGAAAGTAAAAGAAGTACAGTAGTACAGGTGAAATCATCCAATTGGCACGCTAGTTCTGGTGACACTCTGAGATTCTCTCTCACTTCCTGTTATGGCTGTGGAACAGGAAGTGAAAATAAATATTCCCTATGTGACACAGATGGAAAAAAATAACTGACAGGGGTTATAAGCCTCCCTTAATCTGTTCAAAATGAAAAGAAAAGTTTTGCCTTTATACTTTAATGCTCTGTTTTTTTGCCTCAACTGCAGATTAAGCTTTGTTACAAAAAAATTAAAAGGAGAGATAAACACTCTTACTATTGTTTATGAAGAGGGTACAATTAAAGACCGTGAATCATTTGTGTTTCTTTTTAAAAGGATGTTAAACTCAGGTGCTCGCCATGGCTATTTTCAAAAGTAAAAAAAAAAGAAATGTGTCTTTTTTTTTTTTTTCAGAAGAAATTCATAGTCTGTAGTATTTTTATGGCACAGTACAAATCAACCCTTTTTATAAATCTTTTTGACATAGACTAAGTAGTAATATAGGAGATTCTGAAGTACTGCTTCTTTCTTACCTGAGATTATGTCTGAAACTTCATCACAATGGATGAATGGATTTAGAAAACCTGTTAACAGGTAACAAAAAAGAGCATAAAAACTGCAGTGGAGGTCTGAAGCATGTGCTAAAAAGTACAAGAGGGACATGAAGTTAATTTTTATTATTAAACACCATCCTAAGTATTAAGATAAATACAAAACCTGGAAGTAGAACTATACATCTATACATGTGAATGCCCCATAGATTACATTACATCCAGGATACATTTTACATTTGTGGCAAAAATGGTTAAGTCCCGGTTCACACTACCGCGACTTGTCAGGCGACTGGTCAGCCTGACAAGTCACGCTCTCAATTCTGTGCTACAGGAACCGTTCTAATAGGAGCAACACAAGTCGTTCCGACTTAGAAAATAGTTCCTGTACTACTTCGGGGCGACATCGGAGCGCCATGCATTGACTTCCATTATGTGAAGTCCGTGCAAGTCGCGCCGAAGTCACGGTGCACGCGACTTCACAGGTCGCCCCCGAAGTCGTGCCGCGGTAGTGTGAACCGGCAATAAGACATGCTGATTTTATTACTCAATATCAGCATGCTTTATTTAGCATTTATTACCATGCTAGCCACCGCAATGCAAAGCATAGACAAGCATATTCCCTGAGTATTTGAAACACACTCAGAATGCCTAAAATGATCAATGTAGCAAAAGAAGTAGCAACTGTAGCACTACTTACAAGCCTTGAGAGGACCGTCTCTGACCCTGCCTCAAAAAGACTTGGTCTTTTCCATTATCTTTTTAGACTTTTATATGGGGGCATTTTTATGTTGTTATACATTTTGCCATGCAAATAAAAATTCCTGTGAGATTGCTAATAACAGGGTATATGCCTGCAAGGTTATTAGATATTTTATATTGATATGCAATATAATCTGGACTACTATTAAAGCAGAACTAAAGGTACCAATACTCATCTGTAGTCCACCCGTGCTGTCACGCTCACCCCTAACGCAGGTGGTCAGACACTATAGCTGGCTTCTGTGTTCTTCGCCTATAGCAGCCACTTTTCCCATAAGGCAAGCAAGCCTACCAGTACTTGGTTGCCCCCAGGTCTTATACACAGCGCTTTAGTTCCTGGCCACCATGCCAGGGCAGGCACAAACTGAGCACTGCAAACATTTACAAGGCAGGCAAGGTTCAGAATAGTCAGGGTCAAATCCGTAATCAAAAGGCAGGCAGAGTTCAGAGAATAGTCGATATTCGATCCGAGGTTGTCAACGAGGAAATCCAGACAGTAGAGCAGGGTAGACAAACATGGAGCTTAAGAATGTGTAGCCAGCGCTATTACAAGCATGAGACTGCAGGCTTGACTGGCTTAAATCTGGTTTGTTCTCCACCCAGAGACTGGCCACACCAATCACCTTGCAGGTGCACAGACAGACAGGGAGAGAGTATCACAACTAAAACCCGGATGCTGGAAAGAGACCAGCAGCTGTGATGGACAGGAGTGCTACACACTCCTGACAGGTGCCAACATCTTTTCGCTGATCTCATCCTGATTGGTTGGGCTGGGATGATATAACTTTTGCACATAAGCACAGGAGTTCAGTCATTCTGATACTGAGAAATGCCTCAGCTCAGTGTACATTCAGATGTTTGTGAGCAAACAAGTTTGGTATAGTAAGTCTCTTTTTTTAATAAAAAGCCTTGAATTTTTTTGTTTGGGGTAAAATTCTGCTTTAAATAACACTTCTGCAAACTGTGATTTTCTTGATGTGCTTCTATTTCAAGCTTTATCTACTGCTATTGTCTTTTACTATTGCTACTTTCTACTCATTTTCTCTTCTTGATAGAATGCTCAAGCTGTCTCTGACAGAAAGTGGACCCACTTAAGTGTCCCTGATGCTGATGCAGATACTGTGAGTCTTTTCCTAATGAACCTTTTCTGTACCTACTTTCTTTCCTTCCCTCCTCCTTAATCACAATAGAAATGTAAACGTAGACATTATTAGACATTTGCCTAAGTAGTAATACATTAAACCAAAGGTTGATGTATATTAGTAAGAAGTGTACTAAAAGGCAACCAGAATGCTGACAGCTCAAGGATAAACCCCTGTAATTTGTTAGGATACAGCAGCTTGCAAGCAGGGAAAGGGTAGTTTTTTTCTTTTTAGACTTGTAAGAAATGATTGGATTGTGATGTACGGAATGTAATAGACATAATCCTGTTATCTTCAACTTCGGAACAAGAGAGTCAGAAATATATAATAGCTTCGGCTCAGACATAACAATATTAAAGAATTCTAGCATACAGAGCCCTAGCTTGAACTGGCAAAGCTTGAACTGGCAGTAAAAAGGAGATTTGCTAATCATACATTACGGGACACAGGACGAGTAATCTGGTGCACTGGGTTAAGCTGCTGCCTTCAGTAGAAGGCAAAGTAGACTGGCAAAACAAAGCTGTAAGGACATCCCAGTATAACAACTCTCACTCCCAGAATAAATCATTTTTTTGCTACTGTCCTTTCTGAAGGTCCCCCTAAAGCCCCGTACACACGATCAGATTATCGAACGATCTGTCGTCCGTTTTTTGTGGCATGCTAGTCTGATGTGGAAAGTGAAGAGGTTATTTTCATACGAATTTTCCCGTACGACAAAATTCTACTTCAGAAGTGATGTCATGTGTTGGATTGTTTTGTATGTGTTCTTTCGTCTCTGAGCATGCCTAGTCTTGCTCTTAAGATTTTTTTCCATCAAAATCTGTACTAATGAGACGAAAATCAGACGTTGTTTTTATAGACGACAAAAATTATATAGCCGGCACATCAGGATTTTGTTGGCCGAAAAGTCTGAGTCGGCTGTCGAAAGCACCATACTAACAATCCGTAAATCGGTAGATCGGTCGTCGGAGGAAATTTCCCATTAGATTTTCTTATCGTGTGTACGGGCCTTAAGGTAAAGCCTGCTTCTCGTTCCACTATCATTAGGTGGATCCTGGAATCAACAGCTCCTCATTCAAGCTTATGACCTCGAGGGCAAGTTTCCCTCTTTCTCTGTAAAAGCAAACTCTACTAGATCAGTTAGTGCTTGTTTGGCTTTTCAGCATTATGTATCTATCTATCCACCTGGTTGTCTGTTCACACATTTGCTAAGTTTTACCAGGTGGATAGTCGCCAGCGATGACCTGGTGCTTCTAAGGTTCTTCAGGCTGTCCTGTAGGCTATTTTGAGCCACCTCTGTTAAATAGTTTTTTTGTGGGCCTGTTTGACTTTGCTGTATTGCCCACTTTTCAGTTGGACATTTTTGGATGTCCTATTATACTTGAATACTTATCCTTTGTCCACTTCTCAGTTGGACATCTTTTGGATGTCCAATTATACTTGAATACTTATCCTTTGTCCCAAAATTTATGATTAAGAAAATAGGATTTTGAAACACCGTAAAATCATTTTCTTGAAGCTCATTATCGGAAATGGGTCCCTCTGGTCTGTTCTTATGATTTACTCCTACTATTGCTTACTATCAAAATTAAGGCATGCTGGGAGTGGAAGGGGTTATAGTGGGCTCTCCTAACAGCTTTGTTAGCAGTGTTTTATCTTCTTAAGGTAGCAGCATAACTCAATGTACCTGAATACTCATCCTGTGTCTCGTAATGTACTTGAGAAAAAAAGATTTTAAAAAAGGTAGAGATGAGCTCCTGCTAAACCCCAGGCATGTTATTTAAATTAATTTAGCATTTTTAATGTTTCACCTTAAGCATTATTAAAATCGCTGATTTCGCCTATTTGGAATTTTAAAAATAGTTCTTTTGCTTTTATCCCAGTGGTCATTTGTTTGGCAATTTCTTGCCTAATATCCTAGAAAATTGGCATTACTAATTTTGACGTTTTGGCTCACTTTAACTACTTGCAGACCGCCCACCTCACATTTACTGCAGCAGGGCGGCCGCTCTGTGCCAGATCACGTACCTAGTACATAATCTGACACTTCAGGGTCTGGGGCGTGTATCGGCGGGTAACGTGGACTCGATTTCTGCCAGCGCCGACCAATTACACAGGACACAGGCAGAACGACAATCTGCTTATATAAACAGGAAAAAACAGGAACACAGATCTTTGCCTTCCCCTAGTCAAAGCACCTCCCCTACAGTCTAGGCACACAGTTAACCCTTTGATCGCCCCTGGTGTTAACCCCTTCCCAGCCAGTGTCATTAGTACAGTGACATTGCATATTTTTTTAGCACTGATCACTGTATTAATGTCACTGGTCCTTAAAATTTGTCCGCCGCAACATCGATGTGCGGCTATAAGTCGCTAAATGCCACCATTACTAGTAAAAAAAAATGTAAAAAAAAATATTCCATAGTTTGTAGACGCTATAACTTTTGCGCAAACCAATCAATATACGCTTATTGGGATTTTTTTTTACCAAAAATTATGTAGCAGAATACATATTGGCCTAAATTGTTGAAGGAATTAGATTTTTTGCATTTTTTTTATTGGGTATGTTTTATAGCAGAAAGCAAAAAATATTGTTTTTTTTTTTTGTTTTTGTTTTTCAAAATTGTTGGTCTTTTTTTGTTTATAGCTCAAAAAAATTAAAACTGCGCAGGTAATTAAATACCTCCAAAAGAAAGCTCTATTTGTTGGGGAAAAAAGGGCAACAATGTTATTTGGATACAGTGTCGCACGACTGCGCAATTGTCAGTTAAAGTAATGCAATGTGGTATCGCAGAAAACGTCACTGAACCCTCCCAAACTAAAGATACGTTTGACTCATCACTAATGATAAGTCAAAAATCCTAATATTTTTGCATTTGCTGATCATTCATTGTCTTTACTATATTGTATTTACTTACACAAATAATACACTATACACAAGTAGTAGTAGCCAATGAAGCAAACTGCTGTTTTCCCTTCACTTTATTTTTCCTTGGATCAGAGTATTTGCAGCTGCATTTCAAAAATAGCTTGGCTCCCTGTAAGAAGATAAGCCTGCAGCAATGTAGAACATAAAGCAATCCTCGGTCGTCACAACCAATTGCAAGTGAATGCTGACAACATACCTACCCCAGAGCACTGCTAGAGCAGGAGAAGCACTGAAGTACTTTATTAAAATATTGTGATCCCTGCGTTATGTAGTGTGTGGAATGCATCTACAAGACTACTGCTGGGATGTAAGGTGTATATTCCTCTCATGTATTTTTATGTGAGCACCCAGCACTGTCTAACCATAACGTGCTTAATATGTGTCTTTATTCATTATTTGTGCAGAAATATAATATTTAAATCACCATACATAATGCTTTTAAAAACTTAAGGTGGAATCAGTGCAAAAACTGTGCATGAACAATAAGTCCTTTAACCACTTCCTGACCACCCGCCACCTATTTACTGCGGCAGGGTGGCTCTCCTGTGCAAACCGGCGTAGATCTACGCCCCAACTAGGCAGCGGGGAAGCCGATGCTTGTCTCAGGCGGCTCCGATTGCCGCCTGACACCCGCGATCGCTCCCCGCTGAGAGAGAAGGACGGTCGGCTGTTGTAAACACAGCCGACTGTTCTTCTCCCTGCAATGACCATAGAGCCCATGTGATCCTTCTATATAGGATTACATGTCTCTATGGTCAGTTCAGAAGCCCCGTCCCCCACAGTTAGAATCACTCCCCTGGGCTTACATTTAACTCCTTGATCACCCACAGGGTTAACCCCTTCCCTGCCAGTGTCATTATTACAGTAACAGTGCATATTATTAGCACTGATTACTGTAGTAATGTCACTTGTACCCCCAAAAGTGTCTAAAATGTCAGTCTGTCCGCCGCAATGTCGCAGTTCCGCAAAAAATCGCAGATCGCCGCCATTACTAGTAAAAAAAAATTACATAAATCTTTCCCGTAGTTAGTAGACGCGATAACTTTTGCACAAACCAATCAATATACGTTTATTGTGATTTTTTTTACCAAAAATATGTAGCAGAAAACAAATTGGCCTAAAATGTTAAAAAATTTAGATTTTTACATTTTTTTTTGAGAATGTCATATAGCAGAATGTGTTTTTTGTTTTCCAAATTGTCTCTCTTTTTTTGTTTATAGTGCAAAAAAAAAAAAATCGCACAGGTGATCAAATACCACCAAAAGAAAGCTCTATTTGTGGGAAAAAAAGGACGTCAATTTTATTTGGGTACAGTGTCGCAAGACCGCGCAATTGTCCGTTAAAATAACGCAGTGCCGAATCACAAAATAGGGCCTGGTCATTAAGGGGGCAAATCCTTCCGGTCTTAAAGTGGTTAAAGTGCTGGTTACCTTATTCTTCCAATGCCAATATGTTCCAACAAGTGCCATTGTGCTCCCCTCCTTACTGACTAGGGATGGGTTAAACACCTGTGTTTCAAAAAAAAATCCTCTGGTGGAAAAAAATGTTTTTTTCTTTCTTTTGTGACTCCAGCAGGTAGGTCAAAGAACCTCATATGAGTGTAGGGAGATATAATTAGGAGAAATCCATATTGTAATTCTATTTTTATTATTAAAAAAACATATAAAAGCAAATTGCGCACTTACAAAACCCTCCTCTTGCATGTGCGCATGTAATGACGCCATTCTGGAATTCAAAAGTTGCGGTTTGCATTCCAAAGAGTGGACGTGACGTAACCAGAAGTATTTACCTGCCTAATGCATTTTTCTCCACCCAGGAAATGTCCTCAGGGCACAGTGCCACGCTAGGTCGGCCACGACATAGCCCCACTGGACGGGACTGGCATGCGAGTTAAACGCCTTGTGAGGTCGCATACGAGCGAGTCTCAGGCCTGAGTCGCAGTGTTCCTCCTGGCTAACAGCCCCCCCATTTCAATGAAGAGGAGGTTCTGTCTGGAGCGGTGCCCCTCTGGTTCCTGGTATGGTGAGTAGCTGTCCCCCCCCCCTCCCCCTGGAGGGTTTTGGGGTGGACGTGGATCCCTCCCTGGGACGGTCGGGCCTGTAGGTTCCTCTCCTTCCCCTCAGATCTCCCTGAATGTTTGGTGGTCCCTGTGGGTCATCGGGCCCCCCTACCCCCCCATTTGGGGTAACGTGGTGGCTTGGGACAGTGATTGAGGCTGGTGTGCTGTACTGTACCGGTGGGGGATGGGAGGCGGGGTGCGCGCCAGCGGCGGCTGGGCTTTTTGGCTCAGGGAGGGCTCTGGCTGCTATGGGGGCCCTGTGCATGATTCCCCCTTCCTTTGCTGTTAGTCAGGGCTCCAGGGATCCCTCCTGGGTCCCTGGGAGCCTCGTGGAGCCGCGTGCGGTGGCCATTATGCCATGGCCTATGTGTTTCAATAGCCGGCGTCCATGTTTGTGTAGTCCGACATCAATGTTTCTATGGTCTGGCATGCTAATAGAGCGGCGGCCATGACAAAGGAGCCTCTGGGTGGTGATTTTGGCTGTGGGAGCTCCTCCTATTTCCCTGGTGCTGACTCCTGGGGTTTCTCTTTCCCTTTGGATGCCGCATGTGGAGCAGTGCATCCTGGTGCAGACAGGGCTACACTGGTAGGGTGGTGAGTCTGGTTGGGTCCCTTTCACTCGCCGGTGCAGGCTGTGGGGTGCTCTGCTTGTCAGTGATCTGGTGGTGATACTAGCGTGGTGGAGGTGTCCCTTAGCGGTGCAAGACACTTTTTTATGGAGATCCCCCTCTTTACTGATGGAGTCTCTTCAGCATGATTCCCTTCCTGACCACTCTCAGAGGTTGCAGGTCCCTGGGGGTCCCAGCCCTCCATTGCTGCACAGACTATGGTCCTGTAGTTCTTTGTTTCCCAGATGAAGGGGGTTTTTGGGTGGCGGGCTAGCAAAAAGCGTCCCCTGCCTTCCCCTGCTTCATCTGTTTTTGCCCACTCTGCGGGGTCTGCAGCCACGCTGCCTGATTTATATAGCAAAGATGATTCCTCCACACCTGAAGGCGCTAGACGTGCTGATTCCATCTATGCTGGAAACTTTAAAAATGGAGGATGCAGCTGAAGCTGCAGCGGAGGTGACGGTCCTTTTTGACACGCGCGGCACAAGTGTTTCTTTATTCCTCCTATTTTGACAGATTTGTCTCAAAAGAGTGGGAGCATCCTACACATCCCTTTGTGGTTCCTAAACCCTTTGCGGTAAGGTACCCTCTTGAGGAGTCCCCCCTCAAGAAGTGAACTGTTCCACCGGCGGTGGACCCCCCGGTTTCCAGGTTGAACAAGGCAACCATGATTCCGATAGAGGAATTTCTGACTTTTAAAGATCCAGCTGACAGGAAGACGGAGTCTGTGGCCTGCAATATGTTCACTGTTGCTGATTCGACGCTTAGGCCAGTCCTGACCATTTCCCTGGTGTCGCGAGCTCTGGCCGAGTGTGCTAAACTTTTGGGTTGTGACTTAGAGGGTGAGCAGCTTCCCCCTGCCTTTGCTGAATTGGTGGACTAGTTGGTGGTCTAGGGTCTGCAGTTTGTCTATGATGCCTCTTTGGATGTGGTGCCCCTGATTTTTAGGCTGTTTGTTTCGGCAGTGGTGCTTAGGCATGTATTATGGCTTACGTTTTGGTTTGCAGACCAGACTTCTAAAAAAGCTCTGACTGATTTACCTGTTCAGGGTGACCGCCTGTTTGGGGTTACCCTGGATGACATCATTAAGAGTCTCACAGGGGGGAAGAGGGTACTTTTCTTCTACAGTCTGGGAAAGGTAAAGAACCTTGTTGCAGACGTAGCCTATCTTTCTCCGCTCAAAAGAAGTTTTCTTGTCCCTCAGGGTCCACTGACAAGGGCTCAAAACCTTTCAAGTCCTCCTCAAGAGGTTCCAAGTGGCCCTGGTCTGGCAAGCCGAGAGCAGGATTCTATAGACCCAGCTCCTTCAGCATAAAGTTGCGCCCTCACCCATGCCTGGGGTGGGGAGACGTCTTTGCTGGTTTCCAGGCCCGTGGACCTCCTTGGTAATTGACAAGTGGGTCCACTAAGTGATACTGTCCAGTTACAAGATAGTTTCATTCTTGCCCTCCAGAAAGGTTCTTCCCTTCCAATGTGTGTCTGTCTCCGAACCAATTGCAAGCTCTCTTTGGGGCAGTGCAAGACCTGCTGCTTCAGGGTGTGATTGTCCCGGTTCTGGTATCAGAACTGTTTCAGGGTTGTTATTCAAACCTGTTCCCGGTACCAAAGAAGGAGGGCAAATTACGTCCAATTCTGGACCTCAAAGCCCTAAACTGCATTGTGCGGGTACAGAAGTTCAGAATGGAGTCCATTCACACAGCGGTGGCATCCCTTCATCAGGGGGATCTTCTTGCCCCTATCAACATCAAGGATGCTTACCTGCACATTCTATTATGTGCCTGACACCAGCGCTTCCTCTGTTTTGCTGTGGGAGAAGAGCATTATCAGTTTGTGGTGTTACCCTTTGGTCTCACCTCCACTCCTCGGGTCTTTACAAAAGTCTTGGCACCGGTTCTGGCATTGCTAGGTCAGTGGGGGATTGCAGTACTGGCCTATCTGGACGACCTCCTCTCTCTCCTTGATGGATGACATGGTAATCACTATACAGACATTAAAGGAGTTCAGTTGGCTTCTAAAATACCAGAAGTCTGCTCTGATTCCATCCAGAAAATTGGATTATCTGGGTCTGACTCTGGATTTAGCTCCAGCTAGAGTGTTCCTTCCTATGGACAAACTCCAGAAGTTGCATGCTGCAATTCTTCTCCTGCTGTCTAGAAAATGGTCCTCCTTCCGGACTTGCATGCGGGTGCTGGGCCTGATGGTATACCTTTTGAGGTATTTTCACGTTCATTTATTGAAAAAGTAATGCACTTACACAGTAAAATCTTGCAAACAGCATGTAAGATGCCAAAGGATCAAGATAGTTCCTTCCTCCAGTAGCCAAGAGGGCTGACGTTTGGCCACACATGTTATCCTTGCTATTTGGGCGTATTGATCCATATGATATCCAGGTGACAGTAGTACACACATTCTTTATCCTTGTATGTATAACATGTACAGCGTTTCTCCCTCCTATGTGAGCCCCGGAGTTTGGCTCGTACACAAAAGCCGTACATAATTAGAAAATTGGACAAAAAATACCGCTTTGAAAGCAATCGTACAATAATTGGATTATTAGTACACAGCTTTCGAGAGCCGATTACGATAGTCCATGTGATATCATCCAATGCTACAAGCATTAAAATTATTCTCGTACGATACCAGATTGTACGATTTTCGTTTAATCAGTACAGTTGTCCTTTGAAATGCAATACAAATACACTACAACACATTACATCACTTCCGATTTTTTATTTTTTCCTACGAGAATTTTCGTATCTTTAGTAACCTCTCAATTTTCGATATGCAACTAGCATGCAAACAAAAATGGACGCTCTGTCGTCTCATTTTCGAATCGTGTGTACGGGCGTTAAGGGTGTCTCAGAAGTAAAGATGGGCAGAAGTTCAACAATCTATGAAAAGCTGCATCTAAAAATTGTCAAACAATTTAAAATAATGTTTCGCAGTGTAAAATTGCAAAGACTTTAAATATATAATCTTTTAAAGTACATAATATCATCAAAATATTCAGAGAATCTGAATCAAGGGACAATGCGGAAACACAATATTGAATGCCGTTTATCTTTGGGCCCTCATACGGCACTGCATTAAAAAAAGGCATGATTCTGGGATGGACATCACTGCATGGGCTCAGGAATAATTTAAAAAATGAACACAGCTCACTGTGCCATTCAAAAATGTAAGGTAAAGCTCTATAATGCAAAAAAGAAGCTATATCTGAACATGATCCTAAAATCCCGCCATCTTCTCTGGCCTAAGGCTCATTTAAAATGGTCTGTTGCAAAGTGGAAAACTGTTCTGTGGTCAGATAAATCAAACTATGTGTGCCAGGTCCTCTGGAGTAAAGAGGAGAGGGACCTTCCAGCTTGTTATCAACACTCAGTTCAAAAGCCTACATCTCTGATGGTATTGGGGTGCATTTGTGCATATGAAATGAGCAGCTTGCACATTTGGAAATGTACCATCAATACTGAAAGATATATCCAGGTTTTAGAGCAGCATATGCATTGCTTCAAAGAAGCTTGCTGACATTTTAAAATGATCTTATTTTTTTTCTTAAAATAAAACATTTTCCCAGTTTAAACATTTGATGTTTGTTTTTTGTTTTTTTTGTTTTTTTTTCTATTGTGAATAAAGTATGGGTTTGTGAGATTTGTTCACCATTACATTATTTTTTTATGCATAGTTTTGACAGCATTCCACATTTCTTGGCATTGGGGTTGTAGAATCTCACTGGTAAAACATAGCTTTTATTCAGACTTTTTATGAAAGCCAAAGAATAAAGAGCAGTGGGCGAAGATCCTGATCTGTTTTGTACATACAGCACTTCATCGGATGTGGGAATGTTTATGAAACAAACAATACAATGGCAATACCATGAATGATATCACCTGAAGTTTGAGCAATCACAAGTCATTCTGTTTGACACAACAGATACCCAGGTATCAATGTGTGGGAAAAGAAAAGCACAGCAGTGAGCAAAAACCATGTACAAAAGCAGAAGTAAAAATAACAACTACAAATTATAATATGTACATATATATATATATATATATATATATATATATATATATATATATATATATATATATATTATAACAATGATTAAAACCTACAGGTATTAAAGGGGAAGGCCTCTCAAGGTTCTAAAAGGGAGAGTTTACTAAACACAGTATACAATAAAATGATCCTCTCCACAGCAAGGAGTGATTGCTTTAAGCTTGTGTAACCACCTTAACCCTGTGACATTTGCAACTTACCCCTCTTACTGATCCATAAGCCCAAAGCGGTATTAAACCCAAATGCAAAAATGTAATATGTTGCAGCTTACCAATCCTTACTGTGGTGGTGGCAGCATTATTATTTTTTTCTAGGGTTTGTGAAATAGACTATTATTGGCTTGCAATTACTTATACTTCAGGTGATTTAATTCATGTGACTGCTGTTTAGTGATGTTTGTTTTATGTGTAATCTCTAATAAAGCACTTTATTCATTAACTTGTTCGTATACCTGCTGGGCCTTTTAATTAAGCCTGAATAAAAGCTATTTTAACGGTGAGTTTTGGATCCTTGAAGCACTTTTTCATTAATGATCTTACGTCTGAGTGAAGTGCTGCTTTTAACGCCGAGCTTTGTGCTATTCAGTTTAGATTCCCAGAAGTCAGCTGTGTCAAAAACTCATTCTTAGCTGAGCAAGGGGGACACAAAGAAGCAAGGAAGCAAATTCAAGGTGATGGGGTTGAGTAGTAAAATTTTTATAATAGATTATTGGTTTCAAAACATTTTTTGCACAGCTGGCAAAGCCTTTTGCTCTTGCAGTTTACTGAGAATAAAATACTAAAATACAATTGGTCTTTATTGTACTTACTTTTCTAGTATTTATTAATTTTACAGAAATATATGCTTTAATTCCATTTTTTTTTTTTTATTTAATTCATTTTTTTCTAATTAAATAAACCTATTTAATTTACAACATTTTTGGAGATGAGATTTTACGAGACAGTTTATCCGTAAAGGTTATGGCAAGAAGGGGTTAAAAGCTACTGTGCTAGACGTGATTTTACAAATGTTTTATTTTCAGAAAATAATATATGGATAGCTACACAATGCTTATTGCTGATGGTCATAAAAGATGCTACAAAAAAATCCGTTACTACAGCTCGGTGGGAAGTACTCCCTAAGCTCTGCTTAATGCTCCATGTACTCACACATCAATGCAGTGAATAGGGTGTTAGGCTGGACTTTACAATGTGACAGATAGCAAGTATGGTGTAGCATGCTTTCATCTTATGTAATGGAAGTAAATGCATCAGTGACTGTTAATGCTTAGCGTTTCATTTATTGTTCCCTGGTGGGTACTATACAGCATGACAGCTACAGTAAAACGAGTCCGTCTGTAGAATAAACATTGCTAAATGTTGCATGAGTGGGCCAATAAAAGCTTTGCATGAGTGGGCCAATAAAAGGAATATGATGAAAAAGCAATAATTGTAACAAACCATTAAAAACTGTAGCACAGGACAAAAACAATATATACAGTATGCTTTTAGGTAAATAGACATTTTCTCATGTAAAATGTAATGCCATGTTTCTTTAGAAAAAAAAAAAGCAGTTCTCCCAGGCCTATTATATACATGTAAAGCAATGCCATGTGTTATAAACACAGCAGGCATCATGGCTGTAGACAGTTCCTTTGGGTGGGTACATTGGCCTTAAAGGGGTGGGTGGGTGGCTGGGTGGGTGAGGTGGTGTAAATTTGGTGGGGAAAAGGAGGAGACTTCTGTGTCAAGTCAAGTCACATGACTTACTGGTTCTTCAGTCTGTACAATTGGCACAAGTCCCTGCCCTCCCTCCCTTTGTTGCTGCACTTTGTTATGATTTCTTTAAAAAAAAAAAAAAAAAAGATTTAAAAAAAATAAAATAAAATAAAATATGCAAAAAAAAAAAATGACTTGATTGAGCTTTGTGTCATGTCCGTTGTGTTATTTTGGATGCTGTTGTATTTAAATCCTGGCTGCAATATTTACTATTACTTTACGTAATTCATTTTTGCTGCTAACTAAACTTTTATTGTCACAGCTGGCGGTTATCACTTTTGCGGGCTGCGGTGGCAGGTGGCTGATGGAGTCGGTAGAATGGGGAGCAGGAAACCGTTAGTAAGCCCCTGAGCCTAACCTGGGGCTGAATTGGCTCCTAATAAGTAAAGAAAGTTGAGATACGCCACTCAGCACTGCTAAAGGGATCTGGTGTTGGCTATATAGGTTTAGTGGTTTGATTGTTCAATTTAGAGTTGTCAAGCTGTGGCCGATACACAAGTAATTAAAGTATCGACCCAGTCGAAAGAATTTTGTTGTTGTCGGTGAGGTTATTTAGGGTAATCTTAAGGAGAAGTGAACAGTGGACCAGTCATGGGTTTACCCAACCTTCTTTCAGATTCTTACCAGGTCTGTTCTATATAAATCAAGATAATTCAGTTTAGTAACCTTCTCAAATAAATTAACCACCACACCATGCTATTTCACTATATATATATAGTTAGCAAAATTAGATCGTTTATAGAGTTAAATAATAGACACAGATCCATCAAGTTCAACTTTTGTGTGTAGTTTTTATTCTCTAACACTTCCCATAGCCCTGTGTATTCTTCTTCCTGAGGAAGACATCTAAGAGCCAGTTCACACCATAGAAACGCAATTTGAATGCGTTCTGGATGCTTTTCTGCATGCATCTTTTTGACGCGTTTCTGGTGTGTTCTAGTGCGTTTTTGATGCAGCCCAGTGCATTTCTACCCCCTCTTTTTTTTTAACCTTAAATAAGGACGTGTGCGTTCCAGTATGTTTTTGGTGCATTTTTACCGCATTCCGGTACAGTCCAGTGCAGAAAAAATGCAGCATGTTCTACTTTTTTTCCTGGAACTGGAATGCACTGGAACTGACCACACCAGTGTGAACTATGTAATTGAAAACCATATAACCTGGTCCCCTTGGCTCACCTACTTGCAGGTCCCAAACATACAGCATTGACTCCTGGAATACTTTATGGTAGATCCCCGAATAGACTCACCTTCTCTCTTTCTCCTTTCTTTACTCATTCTTTTCTCTTTTACACCCCCCCCCCCCTTTCTTTTCATCCTTTCTTACCGATGCTCAACAAATTGTCAGTAATGAGGAGTAGTATCCCCCATAAATGACCATACGTAGTATGATAATGGAGAGATCATTTGAATTGTATAATATAAGCTAATTGTCTTCTCAATCTAAAGATCTCTTCATAGAGGTCACGTACTTTTGACATGTTAAATCTCATAATTGTTTTGTATATCACAGGTGAACCAGACAAGCCGTCTCTGTGATGGCCTTATTCATTCCTTAGGACAATATGGGGATAAGTTAAGTAGCTATTTTCATATATGTGAATCCCTCTTAGTAAAGGGATTATAGGGGGGACCATGGTCAGTTTCTCCTCATTGCCATTACTCTTCTACGTCCCTTCTTTTATCACTTGCCTCTTTATATTATGTTTTTGAAGATACAGAGTTTAGCGAGGATTGCTCACTGCTCTGCTTTGTACTGTTCATTCTTTACCTTTCAAATGTTCAATAAAAACAATTGAAACTGAAAACCATATAACCTACTATCTATGCGTTTTTGATGCAGAAAATAATGCACTGAACTGCATGTGGTGTGAACTGGCCCTAAAGGCTTTTTCGTTGTTGACATTGTCAGCTAGTGCACTCAACCCCTATGGCTGACCATGGCGAGGCCTGTTCTGAGTAGAACCTGTCCTGTTAAACCGCTGTATGATCTTGGCCATTGTTCTGCAGCTCAGTTTCAGGGTCTTGGCAATCTTCTTATAGCCTTGGCTATATTCATGTAGAGCAACAGTTCTTTTTTTCAGATCCTCAGAGAGTTCTTTGCCATGCGGTGCCATGTTGAACTTCCAGTGACCAGTATGAGAGAGTGAAAGTGATAATACCAAATTGAACACACCTGCTCCCCATTCACACCTGAGACCTTGTAACACTAACGAGTCACATGATACCGGGTAGGAGAAAATGGCTAATGGGCCTAATTTGGACTTTTTCACTTAGGGATGTACTCACTTTTGTTGCCAGCGGTTTAGACATTAATGGCTGTGTGTTGAGTTATTTTGAGGGGACAGCAAATGTACACTGTTATACAAGCTGTACACTCACTACTTTACATTGTAGCAAAGTGCAGTTTCTTCAGTGTTGTCACATGATAAGATATAATAAAATATTTACAAAAATGTGAGGTGTGTACTCACTTTTGTGAAATACTGATGCTCATTTGGCTGTACTTCTCCTATAAATCACAGGATTGCAGTTCATTCTGCACTCCTGTGACCTGTTTTCAGCAGACAACGGGCTGAAGCCTGCTGTCGGCTGAAGTCACAGAGTCTGTCCAGGCTCGGGCAAGATCTCTACAATGAAGTCGGATCCGCCCACATGCCTGGACCGGCACCCACCTCAGCCTCTCAGTAAGCCACTGAGAGCCAGAGCTGGGCGCTTCCATCCCCTCCACAGCCCAGTGCTCCAGTAATCGAGGAGGGGGGTCAGAACTGAGAGCGGTGACTGACCGTTACCAGCTCTCTGCTCAGGGAGCCCAGAGAACCAAGTGATTGGTGGTGTTAGATCACTTGGTTTTCAGTGTTAGAGCTGGCGGGGGACAGATGCAGAATCCACCTGGGTAAGTATGATTGGAAAAAAAAAACTCCATACTTCTCTTTTAATCTCCAAATACAGAAAGGCTTCTTCACAGTAATAGCTGTGAAAATATGGAATAGACTCCATCAAGAGCTGGTTCTGGACAACTCAGTAGATTGTTTTAAAAAAGGCCTGGATTCTTTCCTAAATGCACAGAAAATAACTGGATACTAATATGTTATAGGTAAAGTTGATCCAGGGTATATTTGATTGCCTGTTGGGGGATCAAAAATGATTTTTTCCCCCTGCTGGAGCCAATTGGATAATCCTTTTATTCTTTTTTTTGTTTTGTTTTTTGCCTTCCTCTGGATCAAATGTGGGTATAGGATAGTGTATATGGAGGTTTTCTATTTGTTTTTTTTTTGTTTTTTTTGCTCTGCTGGTTGAACTGGATTGACTTTTTTCTTGTTTTTCGAGTAACTATGCAACACTCTGCATGGCAATTGCATGTTCTCCCTTTACTTACATGGGTGTCCTCCCAAGATGCTGGTTTGATTTATTGGCTCCTCTGAATGTGCACTATATAAAGCATTGCACAAATTGTTAGTTCTATATTAACATAGCATATGTATTTTATGCGCAGTGCTATAATCATAGAGGTCCTAATTACTGAGCGCTCTGAGCTCAAACCAAAATTGCTCAGAACCTAAACACACTATATTATAAAATATTAGTAAAAGGTAGAAATTCAGCAGTCTTGAAGCTATCAAATTGCCTGTACACCATGTTGCTTAGTAGCGGATATATATAGCAAAAAAACACGATGTTATTATTAATTTATTGGATGTATGTAAGGAGATTTCAGCCTGTTTCACCAGCTGCTTGTTTTTTTTGTAATTGTCATACCTTTTTTTTATTACATATGTTCTCAAAAAGACTGCTAAATGGGTAGTCATGCTTGCTATAATCAAACAATCAGTCCCAGTGTCATAAAATGAGAAAACCTGCATCTTGGACTGTGGAAGTGCCATATCCTTGGCCAGAATATCACCAAATAGGAGTGGTTGCTTCAGCAAATATAGGTATAGTGCAGGGGTTGCCTGAAATGTTACAACCAGATCCAGGGCTGCTGTTCGAAACCATGGGGCCCCCCATACTGACAACCTGACACGGGGCCCCCATACAGCCAATGCTTCAGTTATGAATGAACACAGTGAGTTATCAGCACCAATCGCTCATTGTGTTCATTCCGGAAGGTAAAGGGGCTGGTAAATATGAAATATTTACCAGCCCCTTCCCCCACTCTCAATTCTGAAGGATCTTATTGTGTAATTGCAGCTGCAGGTGGGAAGGAGAGGAGGGAAGCAAGCATCACTGTGGAGGTGGAGAGGGGGGCACACAGGGGGGCCTGGGCAGCAGGGGGAAACGTATGGTGCACAGGGAGTGTGATCTGTGCAGTGGGGGGGGGGGGATTACTGGGACCGATCCTTTGTATTGCTCTCTGCAGCAGCTAAAAGCCAACTGGAGGGAGAAGAGAAGAAGCCAGCTTTCTGCTGGTGCAGAGAGAGCCATACAGGGGATTGGTTCCACTAATCCCCCCCCCCCCCTGTAGCACCGATCACCCTCCCATCCCACATTCTATTCACCCTGCTGTCTGGGCCCCCCTGCTGGCCCTGGCCCCGTACAGGAGGACTGGTGGTACGCCCTTATCTAAGGTCCTGACCAGATCTATGCAGACTTCTCATACAAGAAGGGAGTAGATTTACTGGGACACTTCATTCTGTCATTAATTTTCTGTAACTGATTGCCATATCACTAAATATTATATATGAATAGCCCTAGTTTACACTGCTGTGATTTCTCATGTGATTTGCTGTGACTTGCAACAGAGAAAGTCACATGACAAATCAAAACACAGTCAGATCAATGGTTGCTCTCTTATTTGCTGCGACTCAAGTCACATGAGTGCCATAGACAAAGAGAAAAAAATGAGAAAAAATCTCAGCTACCGCACGCCATACAATCATGGCATGTAATAGGTGATAGCAGGCACAGCCTAACTACATCCACGCCACACCCCCGACATGTTTGGCACCACCTACCGGGCTTAGTCATGGAGGTTAGAGTGCCATAGACTGCAATGTTAAAATCAGTAAAGTCGCAAGGAAGTTGTTACTTTGTCTTTTCTTTGTGACTTTGGCTATGACTTCAGAGGGTTATGTAAGTTCAATAATATGTGTCACACTCTGTATTGTTATGATTTGCCAAAATAAAGTTGCAAAACATCACATCATAGTCTTATTGAAGTCGCATCAAGTGCAAGCTAGTCGCAATGCAAAGTTGCTCAACTTTGGGGTCGCAGCAGTGTGAACCGAGCTAAATCTGAGCCTGCACAAAGAGGTGTGCCCCTTTATTCTCAGTGAGATACCTTGCACAAACACAAAATCATTTTCTAGGATATTGCAGTGTCACATAAAGTCACAGTGGAAAAACCCTGCTAAATCTGTCTCTAGTGGACTATGAAAAACTCGGACTAAATAAGGGCTTATTCACATCAGAATGCAGATCAGGTAACCTACGCTCCCTGCATGTTTCCTGCAACATATTCAAAATGCACCGGGTATGCAATCTGCTGCAGGTGTCAGTATAATCCTGTAAAACCAAAAAGGAATCGGAGCTAAATCAACATTAACATAAAACATCTACAAAAAGTCTGTAAGCAAAGTTCATAGATCAACCATGGTAATCCCACACCATGAAAATGTGATCTTCTTATCTCTGAAAGGTGATCTTCCAACAAAACACCAATTACCACCACCAATGTGAGAAGTGCCCACTCACCAAAGCTCCATTGACCTCTAAATTAATAAAGGTCAGTAAGCGCTTTGGGTTATTGATTGGTCCATCCAAATCACTCAGTCATCGGTTGCTAAGGACGTGGCGACGGGCTTCCCGCCCACTGCTTAAGAACCAGCTATTCTTCTCACAAAAGTCGAATCTGTCGATCATTTTTTGACTGATCTGAATTCTAATCTATCTGAAAATTTGGAGTTCATTAGAAAACAAATAAATGAAACTAATTGTAACGGATTTCAATTAAATTTGTTACTATTCGTTACTATTTCATTCGGAGATTCGGATACATCTGATCTCCTAATAACCAAAAATTCGTCTGAATTTGTATTCGGGCCAAAACAAATTGCATGTCTAGTGTAGATTCAGAGAACAGGTGCAGATGTCTTCCCTTACACAGACTTGACACGTTCCCCTCCACTTAACCCAAATTTACCACTCACCATCATACCACTACTTTCATATTAGGCCTTGTTAAAACTTGTGGCCTTGTTAAAACTTTTAGCACCCCCTGACCACCCTCCTTAATCTAATATAGTGGCCAGAGGCATACCTCCCAACTTGTTGAGATGGGAATGAAGGACTCATATTAGAAAAAGTATGTATTCCTTTAAACTGGCTCTTGAAATTTAAAAATGCAGCAATTTAGAAATTGGATGAAAGGTTTAGCACTGGGAAACAACTTTTGAAAGATAAATAGTGCATTTTATATACAACTGTATAGATCAGAATAAAAAAAGGGACAAATGAGAAGGAAAGATGGACAGAGTGGCTGTGCCACTGCCTGTTGCGACTTATTCAAGTTTATTGCACATAGTTGTGGTGCAGTGCTGCAGCCTTCCAAAGGTTAAAACAGGTGGAGGGAGGCGAAAAATCCCTACCACCGTGAATCACTATTCAGAGGAGTGGCAATGACATCCACAACTGTTGATAAGCCTTTAATTTTGTACTTTCTATTTTCATTCCTAAAGTTTTTACAATAAATGTATAGCATTCTCCTCACAACTGTGATTAGATTAATAGCTCGCTTAAATCTCTTTTTTCGATGGAACATTAGCGTGCTCACCTGCTGTAAAGTCTTACTAAAAGAAATCAATAGCAAATAATTCAAAGGCTGTTACCTTCTGACTATTGCAAAGCACTTGGGAGATTATGGATGTATTTCAAGCTTCTGCTTGAAAAAGAATAGGCAATGCTTCAGCTGTTATAAAAATACAAATGGGATGGATTACTCAGCAGATGGCCAATTTATTGGATGCTTGTCTTCATTTTGCTCAGTACAGCTGTTAGATTTTGTGATAAAGTAACCTGTGAGAATAGAAATATGGCGGCTGAGTTGACTTGTTTTAAAGATGAAATATGGAGGCTGACAGAATTGACTTGTTTTAAAAGTAAAGGCTTTGGTACAACCTAATGAGTCACTGAGATTTGTAATGTACAAATTTGCTACGCAGCAAAGCAGCACCTTTGAGTCAAGAGAGCTTTGGTCTCCATATTTCTATCCTCATCGGTTCCTGAGCTCTGGAAGATTTTACCTCCTTCGTGACCAGGCCATTTTTTTCTGTTTAGTACTACCCTATTTTAACTGATAACTGCGCAGTCATACGACGCTGTACCCAAACAAAATGTAAATAATTTTTTTTACACAAATAGAGTTTTTTTCTGGTGGTAATTAATCAGCAATGGGTTTTTTATTTTGTTTTTTTGATATAAATTAAAAAAGACCGAAAATTTTGAATAAAAAAAACAAAAAACAATATTTTTTACTTTCTGCTACATATCCATTAAAAAAATTTAAAAAAATAAATTTCTTCATAAAGTTTTGGCTAGAATGTATTTTGCTACATGTCTTTGATGAAAAAAAAAATCCTAATATGTGTATATTGATCGGTCTGCATAAAAGTTATAGTGCCCACAAACTATGGTATATACTGGAATTTGTATTTATTTTTTATATACTACTAATGGCACAGATCAGCGACTTAAAGTGGGACCATGATATTGCTGGGGAAAATCTGACACTAACTGACGTTGGAGGGAACTGACTAACTGCCACTGACATCATCAGTGACATTAATACTCTATACCAGGGATGGCTAACCTTGGCACCCCAGATGTTTTGGAACTACATTTCCTATAATGCTCAACTACACTGCAGTGTACAAGAGCATCATGGGAAATGTAGTTCCAAAACATCTGGGATGCCAAAGTTCGCCATCACTGCTCTATACCATATGTGTTACACTTCCCAGGTTTGAGGAACAAATCCTCCTGAAGTGAGAACGCATTAGCAATGCTAATTATAGTCCATGTTATCTCCGAAGAGATTTCCAATCACTCAGATGCAATCCAAATGTTTTTCTTAAATGCACAGTCTCTGATAAAACAGTCTTTTGTCCTTCACCGGTGTACTAGGTAATCCAAACATGCACCTTCACCACACCTCATGTGCTTTCCCCTAGGTCAGTGATGGTGAACCTTGGCACCCCAGATGTTTTGGGACTACATTTCCCATGATGCTCCTGTACTCTGCAGTGTGGTAGAGCATCATGGGAAATGTAGTTCCAAAACATCTGGGGTGCCAAGGTTCGCCATCACTGCCCTAGGTAGTGCACACTCACCAGCTAAACTTTGTATACTGCGCTTTTAAATAATTTCGATCACTGATTCCACCGCATCTCACACCGTCAGAAGTTAGATAACTGCCAATCCTGCTTATTCTACTCAATATTCAGTGTGTCCAACGGATAAGATCCAGTGCTCCGATTTGCAGTAATGAACATGCAATATAAAGGGGTCTCATAGAGCAGTATTGCTAAAACACTCCTTAGTTTATTAAACTTTTCCCCTTAAATATTACACTTACATCACAAACAATGTTGCAAGCATATACATCGATTCATAAACAGAGGTAAACCAGTACTCTCTGGTCCCGCTGCACCGCTCTCACCCTCCGTTGCTCTCTGCCGGGTGTTCCGTGGCTCCCGGGTAGCATGTACCTGCATGCTAATAGCATGTAATATTAGTGACATTAATACATTGATCAGTGATAATACCATACATTTTCACTGTGCTAATGACACTGGCTGGGAAGGGGTTAACATCTAGGACAATTAAGGGGTTAAATATGTGCCTAACTATGTATAATATGTGTAAACTGTGCTGCTTTTACTAATAGATCTCTTTGTTTCTCATCTCTGTTTTTCAGGGATGAGAAACAGAGAGATTGTTCCCTTTGTACAGAGCTCTGTGTTGATTGTCAACACAGAGCTCAGGGATGTGATTGCACACAACCAATCAGGAGGTCTGGCTGTGAATCATTGGCCAGGACTTGGTGACAGGCTGTTTAGAATCACAGCGGGCGCCGGCGGAGGGGGGCGCTCATGGACACACCCTAAACCCAGAACCAGGCAATGACTTACGGGTAGTACATTGTGGGCGGGTGGTCTGCAAGTCATTAAAATTAGTTCTGCCGATGACCCAACTAAATTGCTTCTGCTGGTTTTCACAAGCACTAGCAGTTGGGAGAGGGTAGAGTTTCCATTTATGACAGCAGAGTCTACCAGTGTGTGATAAAAGTATCTTCCAGTCAAGACCCAGATACATGGTATATGTAAATACTGGGAAAATCTTAGTAGTCATTCAGAATATTTCCGATTTGGATCGTTGGGTAAGGCCCTGTTCCACAAATAATATGGATGATAATATTGGGTGATTTTGTTTATGGATGTAGTAATTAAGCAGTTTGTTATTCTATATGATCTCTTTCTAACTCAAACAACCTTAGTAATTTATTTGCAGAAATGATTGTGTTATAAGGCAAAAATTGGTAAAAAAAAAGTCAGTACTGTAAATGAAATGTCAGATTTCTTTAAGTACTAGATCACTTCATAGAAAAAATAAAAAATTTCTGCCTTCTCTTTTTCCAGACAAGTCTTAATAGCATGACAAGTGTCTACAGTGAAGGTTGGGACTATGATAATGCAAAAGTCTCTGGAGAACTTATACTCAATCTTACTTACAGCTATAAAACTGGCGCTTTGAATGTTCTGGTGAAGAGCTGTAAAAATCTAGCAATTGCTGATGAGAAGAAGACTCGAACAGACCCGTAAGCATAAACATGTTTTACCTTTATATGATATAGTGTAGTTACATTTTAAATATTTTTAGTTGAAGCACTATATTGTTTTTGCTTTTTCAAATTAGGGCCCCATAGTTCTTCACTGTCCATGTAACATTTAATCAATACTGCCAATACTGGTGCCAATACTCTGCATGATCCTGAACTTGTATTTATAGGGCCAGCAATCTTGTGTAATTATAACATGATTTCTCAGAACTGAGCAGTCAATTGCCAAACGCCAACACAGGGGGGTATGAATTTGAATAAGTGACATGCTCTACCATACCTAAAAGTACCGGTTTCTTCTCTTCCATCAATCAAACAGAGCAGCAGAGAGCTAATATAAGACAAATATGTACAGTTAGTGGCATGCAGGGGGGGGGGGGGGGGGGTGTCACAAACTTTCTGCACCCTTACCATGTTAATCACAGCTTGCTATATCCTATGATTGATACTCTGTTTTGATGCATCTTTTGTGATGTACACGTTAAAAATTTAATGTTTTCTATGCAAAAGAGTGCACATTCTGGCTGTGCTGTGTTGTACTGTACATTCTACCAACCATTTCACTATGTACAGTATGTTGTGCTCAGCTGACATGCTGTAAACCAGCCATTCTCAACTAGGGTTCTGTAGAAACCCTAGGGTTCCTCTAGAAGTTGCCAGGGGTTCTTTGAGCTTGGCAAATCTTTTAGCATGGGTGACATCCCTACCCCCACTCTAAAGGGGGCAACCTTCAATAATACAAAAGAGGATGCGGCACTTCCAATAGCAGGGAATCGTGGAGTTTATTGTACATACAGAGATCCGACATTAGACCACAGGACAACACACCAATCAGCAGACGCGTTTCACACGATAGTGCTTAATCATTGCTGATTATCGTAGGGTGTGTGGTTTCTCTTATAGATCAAATTATGCAAATGACTTAAATTAGAATCAATTAGTGTGGTCCAAGTTTTTCGCAAAGATCCATTAGAGAAAGCACTCACACCTTTACACATGACTGACAAAAATGTGTTCAAAGTTATAAACTGTTCAATCAAACAAAAAGTAAAAACTTTTGTAACAACACATATAATGAAAAGCTGCAAACATGTCAGTTGGCATTTGTAATGGCAATAAAATATATAAAGAAAAAAGTAAACAAAAAATATATACCAAAAACACCAAAAGAAAAGGCGGCAACCTTCCCACAGGTCACCAATGCCAGAGGCATTCTTCCCAATAACCCCTGATCAATTCATTTTAGGAAGGATTCCATAAGACCTGAAAATTATTTCAAGAGTTCCTCTGGGGTAAAAAGTTTGGCTGCTCTAGACCAGTGGTCCTCAACTCCGGTCCTCAGGGCCCACTAACAGGCCAGATTTTAAGTATTACCTTGGGGAGATGCAGACTAGAGTACTGCAATCACTGAGCAGCAAATTATATCACCTGGGATGTATTTCAGTTATCTTGCAAACCTGGCCTGTTAGTGGGCCCTGAGGACCAGGGTTGAGGACCACTGATCTAGACTGTCCAGTTTTGTATGCTGTTCTTACTCCATATAACTCTCAATGCTGCTGTTATAAACTTTATACTGCTAATCATAAAAGTATGATCATATATAGAATATGAAAACCTTTGCTAGTTTTGTTATTATAAAAACCACAGGTTCAGCATTGTGAGCAGTTGATGACATTAGGGAATTTTGCTTTTAACTGTAAAATGTAATCATCCGCTTCGGAACATGTTTGGAGTATGTGCAGTGTCTGGGATTTTTATTGGGTTATAAATGCGTTGAATGCTGCAGAAAGCATAATTTTCCATTAAAAACTGATGTTGGCAATTGTCAGTGAATGCTGCTGGGTCCTGCAAATTTGACTGTTGATTGTGCTTTATAAATGCAATGAATAACTTTACAAGTATTTTGCTGAATAGAAACCAGATGACAGTAGAGCGGAAAAAATGGTTTACATAGAGAGCAGAGCATTGTGTTCTACCTATGGGAGATAAATGGGATCACACAAAAGGACTAACCTGAAGAAGCAGAAATATATTTAGCTGTCTATAATTGAGTGAGGAGGTAGTTATTTACTATAGTGTTTTGCGATAGAAGTACCGTTTGCCAACAGTTTATAACTTGTTGAGATTTTCCCAAATTTTTACAAATTAGTGGAATTTTGTCCACCAATAGCAATAAAATACCACCGTATCCAAGTTTACTGCAGGAGTTGGCGCCAGGTTTGAATTGTAAATTTTAGGTTTATTTATGTATATCTAATTTTTGCTTTTTCAGGTATGTTAAGTCATATCTGCTCCCGGACAAATCACGGCAAAGTAAGAGGAAGACAAAAATTAAAACTAATACAACTAATCCAGAGTTCAATGAAGTTCTAAAGGTACAGATTTGTTCTTATATCCTTTATGCTTGCAGTTCCTAATTTAACTTCATCAACCGACTCATGTTTAGAGGTGTACTGTAAAATCTGCTCTGTTCCGGAGGATGACTATATGCCTATGGTCTCTTCTGGGTGCTCATGTCCAGCACACCTACATATGATGTCTAAAAGATTGGACAGATGGATGTAGACAAAGGTTCTGCCACTGCCTGTGCTGCATTTTGTGTAGAGGCATACAGCCACAGCAAACCAGGACATGTTATCCTGCTTCAATGCAATATATTCTCATAGATGTAAGCTCTCCTACATGTAAGCTCTAAGGAGCAGGGTCCTATTGAATTGTATTGTAACTGTACTGTCTGGGGGGGGGGGGGATTCCCTTAATTTCCAGGGATTACTCTCACTTTCTGTTTTGGCTATGCGATGGGAAGTGAAAGTAAATCTTCCCAATGACACATGAATGGCAAAAAAAATAGAAAATCTAAAAAGGATTTTGATTATAGTTCTATTTTAGGTCATCATTGGATATTATATAAATAAATGAATCACAAAAAAAAATGCAATTTAGCAGTGCAAGTTCCTCCAACAATAAATCAATCCCAGTGCTAGTAAATTAATAATAAAGTGTTCATATACAATGAATTAAGTAAATAAATACATAATTATGAAAAGCATAGGGCAAAGCAATCAATAAACCCAAGGCAGTTAATAGTAATCAAAATCATAAAAGTCTCTCAGCCCCAAATGTTGACGTCATCAAACTAATGACGAAACGCACCAAGCTGACACGTACGTCGCCTCGATCTGACTACCACCTGGAACGCACGCCGGTTTAGGCAGTTCCGGAGTGGCGCGGCTCCCTGCATTGAGTGCAGGTCACCGCACGGGAGTTTTTTTTACTACATTCGGGGCTGAGGGACTTTTATGATTTTGATTACTATTTACTGCCTTGAGTTTTTTTATTGCTTTGCCCCACAGGGCGTCTTTTAAATAAACAGAGTTTACTTTGGATAATACACTATGAGGAGTTCATCTCTCCTTCACATTTGTGTCCCCTGAGATCTATATACAGCAACTTTCCCTGCAAGATCATATGGATTGATGAAACAGAGATCACAGGAAATTACAAGCGTGTTTGATCTCCTGCTGCCATAAGGTAACAGAGATCAACAACATCTAGTGAGTTTGCATATCTTCCACTTCCATTAAACACGGAGGGTGTCACCACTATTACTTCTAGCACTTGGCACTTTTGGAGGAGCGCATCCACTTGGTTGTGACTTTTAGGGAGTCCACATTATACTCTGGTTTATTAGTGGACTGATCTTTTCACTTTGAACTTGTTTCTGTACTGGTTTCTGCACAAATTTTTGCACAATTTTTTATATACGTATATTTCACATTTTTATATACATTTTAATTGAATGTTTTAGATATTCCTCCAATTTTTATTATGTATTTATATTGTACACATTGCATTTGGAATATTTTTGGTTTGAATTTTCACAATTATGTATTTATTTATTTAATTCATTGTATGTGAACACTTTATTTTTAATTAAAGGACTAGGATTGGTTTATTGTTGGAGCAGTTTGCGCTGCTAAATTGAATTTTTGCGATTTATTTATATGGTTTGTCATCCTTAGGGATCTTGAAGCAGCAGCAGCCCTCCTCTTTATTACATAGTTTGGTGTGAGTGTTTTTTCACCTTCATCATTGGATATTAAAGAGCCCCTCTCAACACTTTTTCCGAAATCTGCTAATGACATTTTTGCAATAGCTACCTACACTAACGTTCACTGTTGCAGTAATCTGTATAGAGTTGAAGCTGTGCATTTAGGTATTCTTTAAAGGATACCTATCACAAACTTAACAATTCAAACTAAGCATGTGGGAAACAAAAACCATGAGCAGAGTTTATCTTCAGTGAAACCTGCATTTCTGTTAGGATACCAATTGTTGATATTCAGCAAAAGCAGAGATAACCAGATCTGTGTAGCTGTATAAAGTGGACTGGCCCCAAACTAAGTGCAAAATCATCTAACATCACAAACAGTATACAAGCAATAGTAAAACACACGCGACAATAGAAACCTAACAAATGATTACATACTTTATACAAGCAATGGGAGAGAACGAATAAGGCTGGATCAGGTAGGTGTTCAGGTATAAGGGAAACCTGTAGGGCTGGGAGATCTTTGTAACAGGAATAGAAACAGTACCAGGAAGCTTGAAACACAGGGCAAAACACTTAGGCACTGTGGAAACCCAGGGAAGGGGATAAATACCCACCCAGCAGCCAGTTGGGGTGGGGACTAACTGCTGGAATCTGTTGGCTATTGTAAGACACCGAGACAATATCCTTCAGATCTGGGAACCACAGTTTCTCCAGCAGAAATCCAATTTCTGACAACATCAAAATTATCTTTGGATCCAGAAGCATAGACAATAGAAGATATAAATACATTTAGATTTTTCCTTGTCCATGTCATAGCTTGATTCTGCCTGTTTCCTTCTTCTGTGCCTCCTTATTGGTCAGTAAAACTGCTTATCACTGTAAAGCCGTGGTTCCCAATCTCAGCCCTTAAGTACCAATAACATTTCATGTTTTCAGGATTTCCACAACCTTGCACAGGTGCTTTAAATTAATGTCAGTGGTTTGGCATTTAATACAGCTTTTTTGGAAGGAATTTGTTGGGAATTTCTCAAATCATGTCCTGTTGGGTTACAGTACTTGAGGACTGAGTTCCGGAACCACTGCTGTATAGGATCAATAGGGAGGTTAGGAGAGGGCGAAGCCAAGATGAAGTCTTACAAGAAAAGTCTACGTTCACACACTGTATCTATTCAGTTGTTTGTGTATCTGTCTTGATTGATCATTTTGACATTTTTATGATATGCTCAGCACGAATAGCTCAAGCTTGGTGACAAGCTGATTGTAAGATTGCATTATATTTTGCTGTAACATTATTAGTACTATACTATTCAGTACTGTCAAAATAAATATCATAAAGTGAAAATATATCTCAACTAGCCGTGCACAACACCCATAAATAAGTGAGTGAATGAATAAATAGATAAATATAAAAATAAATAAATTAATCAGTAAAAAGTGACAATGAATAAAGAGGGATTCATTAAAAAACCGTGCCAATGAAAGTCCACGTTCAATCCACTGTAATCAAATAATGATTGGTGATCAGATACTAGAAGTCCCGTGCTGTATAATGGGTCACCGCAAAGTCTACCACCTCCGTGATTCCACTCCCATCAGCTAGGCAACTCACCCCATAATGTTGCCCCCCATTTTCATGATTAGGGCCAAATGCGCAATTTGAACCACCATTGTGTTTCGGGGAATCCTCCTCAGATTGCTCATTTAGGCCAACTCCTCCTAGTTTCCAGAAAATTCTGCAGACAGTTTTGTCAGTAGTGACGCAGCAGAGATAAGGAATCACACATGGCTCCTGCTGTGTCCCAAACTTTGGGGCTGCATTTCAAGAAAGTTTTTCTGAGTCCATCCTGAAGCATTGCTGTTGGTCCATTTTCTGGAAACTAGGAAGAGTTGGCCTAAGTGAGCAATCTGGGGAGGATTCCCCTGAATACAACGGTGGTTCAAATTGCGCATTTTGCCCTAACCATGAAAATGGGGGGCAACATTAAAAGGTGAGTTGCCTAGCTAATGGGAGTGGAATCACGGAGGTGGTGGACTTTGCGGTGATCCCTTATTCAGCATGGAGCTTCTATTATCTGATCACCAATCATTATTTGATTACAGTGGATTGAAAGTGGACTTTTGTTGGCACTGTTTGCTTTTGTGCACGTTTTTTTAATCAATCCCTATTCATTTATTATCACTTTTTACTGATTAATTTATTTAGTCTTATATTGATTTATCTATTTATTCATTCACTCACTTATTTATGGGTGTTGTGCGTGGCTAGTTGAGATATATTTTCACTTTATGATATTTGTTTCATTTGTTAAGCCGCAGCATACATAATTTGTGGGATTATTCATTTAATCACATATATACATAGCTTTTATTCACTTTAAGCGTGAGAGATTTTTCCATTACAATACTCTCCAAATAAAGATAGTTATTTTATCAACTGTACAAAATTTTTTCCAGAGGGAAAAAAATCAACTGCCTACTTAACTGACATTTTCAAAAATCCTTAAAAAATAGCAAAAACCTTTAAAACACAACTAAAATACCAGCACGATAATATAGTAAGATAATGCAAAAATCTTGGGAGAACTCCCATGTATGTCTTTGTCTGTTCATTTTACTTGGACAGTCATCACACCAGCAAAAGGTTCTTAAACAATAGTGTTAATAGGCAGAAGTGCTTTTACATGACTTTGGCAGAGTCTCTTTTTATTTGTATCCCTGTCACTCACAAGTAATGGTTCAGATTACTCTCTCAGCCCGGACTATTAAATGAGACAATATAGAAGAAAGTGCTGTAGATTTACATTTTCAATTCACTGCCCAGCTGCAGTTTCCATTCCTTTTTCTAGATTTTGAAAAGCATTAGCACAGCTTTTTAATATTTCTATATACAACTTCATCAGTGCACAAACCATCGCTGGCATTTTTGATGTAACCTAGCAACTATCGGGCAAATTCAAGTAGTTGCTGAAAAATAAAGCATCATGCTGTGATGCTTAAGCAGAGATCAGTGCTGGTTACTAATAGTGTTGTGTGGAACATAAATCTTTTTTTTAGTTTGAAATGCGCACACCACAGGCAGAGATAAGAAACAAGGTTACATTTTTTTTTTCAAAATATAAGGAAAATGTCAAATTCTAGGATAAAGCAGAACATATAGAACTAGTTAATGAGTGTAAAAGTAGTGATTTAAAAAATGTCTTTATCATAAAGATCTAGATCACATGTCAAACACAAGGCCCGTTGGCCGAATCTGGCCCTCTAGGTCATTTTATGTGACCCTCACACCCAGGGCCAAGACAAGGGGTGGACAGGAGGGGGAGCTGCCCTGGGCACTGTGATGTCATGTGAGGTGGGGAGGGCACCACAAGGAGATTGGGGGGAGGGGATTTGTGTTGTAAAAGGGAATCTGGGGGCAGCAGGGGGTAAGTATTGCTCTAGGAGGAGACATTTTTTTGGGGGGGGGGGGGTGCCAAGAGTGGTGATTTAGGGGGATTTTTTTTTTGTTTGGGATTGCGCATACGGGGAAGAAGATTTGTGCTAGGAGGGGTGATTTGGGGGGTAGAGGATTTGTGCTAGTAGGGGTGAATACATTTTGGGGGGGGAGGGGGGGTGGAGGGGCAAAGATTTGTGCTGAGAGGGGGAATTTCAGCAGGGGGAGGATTTGTACTGGGAGAAGGGGGAATTTAGGCTTAGGGGTAAGCATGCAGATTAGTGCTTAATGTTTTTGTCGGGGGATTTTTGCTGACCCCAAATGCTCATACGGGGGGGGATGCAGTTTGGCAAGTTTGCCATGGGCTCTAGATGACCTTGTCCCAGCACTACTCATATCTCTCCTGGAGCTACGGCACCCCCCTCATCTCCACCCCCACCTTGTCTCAGCAATCGGCAGCAGAGAGGAGGACAGAATTTGTCTGCCAGATCCTGCACTTTTCTTTGCAGCCGCACGGATGGTCCTCTCTGCCCCCGTCTCAGCAGTTGGCAGCAGAAAGGTAGACAGAACTCCTCCTACAGAACCTGCGTCTCCGCCCCCCTTCTTGGTCTTAGCATTCAGCAGACTCAGGAAGCTGACTCCCAACCTTCTCTGGTCCTCCTCATGACCCTGCACTTTCTGCTTCCCATCTCCTACCCAGCTTCTTTCAGGCAGCAGGTAAGTGGGGTGCACTGTGATGTAAGGGAGGTTTGGGGATTTTTTTACTTCTAATGGTGGGGGGGCTCTTAACATCTGATGTAAGGGAGGGGGAGGGTGCTCTGGACATCTAGTTTTTCAGACACAACTGGCCCTTTAGAGGGCAACCATAATACTGATGTGGCCCGCAATTAAATTTAGTTTGACACCCCTGATCTAGATGTTATAGAGTGTCAATTATATATGCTGCCCCTGGGGTAAACTGTCTTGTGTCATCCCCAACCTCACCCTGTTTTATTTGACAAGTACTGGCAAATAGGGATGATCGAACGGTTCGGGTCGACCATCGGTTCGGCCCGAACATTGGGTGTTCGAGGTTCGGTCGAATTTAGAACTTTTTGCCCAAAAAGTTCAGGATTCGGCAACCAGAACCGCCCAAAATGCAATGCTTCAGGAAATGGGCTTTAAAAGCCCGTGATTGGACCAGAACCATTAGCAAAAGCCAATTGAGGGGGCAGGAGAATGCTAGGAATGTGATTGGAGTGACTAGGGGGTCCCTAGACCAATCATTAGTGAATACGCCCCCCAGTATATAAGATCGCCCCCGCCATATTCCTAGCATTGTTATACTGGACATGGAAGAGAGTGGAAGCAGTTCTGTTCATTTTACTTTAAAAGTGTCATTTAGCTATTTTTAGTGTGAGGAAAGGGATATCTAGTGTAGTTAGAGTGCTCCTTTACACTTAAGTTAGCTTCAAAAATTGAGTTTCTGTAGGGAAATTGTTAAGTGTAAGGGGACCGTAGTGTAGTGTAGGGTTAACTGGCAGTGACTGCTATGGAAGGGTGACAAAACCCTTCCATAGCAGGGTGACCGCTATAGAGAAATGATCATTTCTCTGAATAGCTTCGGCACACCCATATGGCTTCTCACCAGCCAAGCATTTTTTATGCTGCAGGGGCTGCCACTGCCAGTGCATTTTTGAGGACATGTTTGATGTCAGACATGACATCTGAACATGTGTAGATGGGGTATATATAGACATATATGTCTGAATATATACCCCTAGACATATATAGGTGTGATAGTAGCAGAAATAAATGCTTGCGCTAATGAAATAATTTATAGTAATATATTTCTGCTACTATCACACCTATATATGTCTAGGGGTATATATTCAGACATATATGTGTATATATACCCCCTATACACATGTTCAGATGTTTTGCCTGCCTCAAAAGAACCCAAAAAAATGCCAAAAAAAACGCTAGCGTCAAAAAAAAAAATGCCCAGGTGTGTTTTTGCTGGCATTTTTTGGGGGGGTTTTGGAGGCAGGCAAAACATCTGAACTTGTGTATAGTGGTGTATATACACACATCCATATATTTATATACAAACCTAGACATATATAGGTGTGATAGTAGCAGAAATATATGCTTGCGCTAATGAAATCATATACAGTAATATATTTCTGCTACTATCACACCTATATATGTCTAGGTGTGTATATAAATATATGTATGTGTGTATATATACCACTATACACAAGTTCAGATGTTTTGCCTGCCTCAAAAGAACCCAAAAAAATGCCAAAAAAACGCTAGCGTCAAAAAAAAAATGCCCAGGTGTGTTTTTGCTGGCATTTTTTGGGGGGTTTTGGAGGCAGGCAAAACATCAGAACTTGTGCACAGTACCACTATACACAAGTTCAGATGTTTTTCCTGACTGCAAAGAACCCAAAAAAATGCCTGCTTTGAAACCGGCAAGGTGTGGAGAGAAGCTAACCCCCTGAGCTGAAAGTTTTCTAATACATACAATCCTTTTTTTTTCTGGTTCTGGACATGCTACAGAGCTGAAACTTCACAGGTACACCTTTTAGACCCCCCAGACACAAAATCACACAAAAAAGTTCTTAAAAATTGTCATTTTTGATAAAAAAAAGCCAATTATTGAAAAAAAAAAAAAAAAAAAAAGAGATTTTTTTGATTTTTACTTTGGATTTCAGATCTGGGGGGTCTAAAAAGTCCAGAACCGTAAAAAAAAGATTGTTTGTATTAGAAAACTTTCTGAGAGGGGGTTGGCTTCGCTGCTGTAACACCTTGCCAGTTTAATAGAAGGCATTTTTTTGGGTTCATTGCAGTCAGGAAAAACATCTGAACTTGTGTCTAGTGGTACTGTGCACAAGTTCTGATGTTTTGCCTGCCTCCAAAAACACCCAAAAAATGCCAGCAAAAACACACCTGGGCATTTTTTTTTTTGACGCTAGCATTTTTTTTGGCATTTTTTGGGGTTCTTTTGAGGCAGGCAAAACATCTGAACTTGTGTATAGTGGTGTATATACACACATCAATATATTTATATACACACCTAGACATATATAGGTGTGATAGTAGCAGAAATATATTACTGTAAATGATTTCATTAGCGCAAGCATATATTTCTGCTACTATCACACCTATATATGTCTAGGTGTGTATATAAATATATGGATGTGTGTATATACACCACTATACACAAGTTCAGATGTTTTGCCTGCCTCAAAAGAACCCTAAAAAATGCCAAAGAAACGCTAGCGTCAAAAAAAAAAAAAATGCCCAGGTGTGTTTTTGCTGGCATTTTTTGGGGGTTTTTGGAGGCAAGCAAAACATCAAAACTTGTGCACAGTACCACTATACACAAGTTCAGATGTTTTTCCTGACTGCAAAGAACCCAAAAAAATGCCTTCTATTAAACCGACAAGGTGTTACAGCAGCGAAGCCAACCCCCTGTCAGAAAGTTTTCTAATTCAAACGATCTTTTTTTTTTTATGGTTCTGGACATGCTACAGAGCTGAAACTTCACATGTACACTTTTTAGACCCCCCCAGATCTGAAATCCAAAGTAAAAATCAAAAAAATCTCTTTTTTTTTTTAATTTTTTCAATAATTGGCTTTTTTTATCAATAATTACAATTTTTAAGAACTTTTTCTGTGTGATTTTGTGTCTGGGGGGTCTAAAATGTGTACCTGTGAAGTTTCAGCTCTGTAGCATGTCCAGAACCATAAAAAAAAGATTGTTTGTATTACAAAACTTTCAGACAGGGGGTTGGCTTCGCTGCTGTAACACCTTGCCGGTTTAATAGAAGGCATTTTTTTGGGTTCTTTGCAGTCAGGAAAAACATCTGAACTTGTGTATAGTGGTACTGTGCACAAGTTCTGATGTTTTGCCTGCCTCCAAAAACCCCCAAAAAATGCCAGCAAAAACACACCTGGGCATTTTTTTTTGACGCTAGCGTTTTTTTGGCATTTTTTGGGGTTCTTTTGAGGCAGGCAAAACATCTGAACTTGTGTATAGTGGTGTATATACACACATCAATATATTTATATACACACCTAGACATATATAGGTGTGATAGTAGCAGAAATATATGCTTGCGCTAATTAAATCATTTACAGTAATATATTTCTGCTACTATCACACCTATATATGTCTAGGTGTGTATATAAATATATGTATGTGTGTATATATACCACTATACACAAGTTCAGATGTTTTGCCTGCCTCAAAAGAACCCCAAAAAATGCCAAAAAAAACGCTAGCGTCAAAAAAAAAATGCCCAGGTGTGTGGCATTTTTTGCTGGCATTTTTTATGGGTTTTTGGAGGCAGGCAAAACAACAGAACTTGTGCACAGTACCACTATGCACAAGTTCAGATGTTTTTCCTGACTGCAAAGAACACAAAAAAATGCCTTCTATTAAACCGGCAAGGTGTTACAGCAGCGGAGCCAACCTCCTGTGCTGAAAGTTTTCTAATACAAACAATCTTTTTTTATGGTTCTGGACATGCTACAGAGCTGAAACTTCACATGTACACTTTTTTAGACCCCCCAGATACGAAATCCAAAGTAAAAATCAAAAAATCTCTCTCTTTTTTTTTTTTTTTTTAATTTTTCAATAATTGGCTTTTTTTATCAAAAATGACAATTTTTAAGAACTTATTTTTGTGTGATTTTGTGTCTGGGGGGTCTAAAAGGTGTGCCTGTGAAGTTTCAGCTCTGTAGCATGTCCAGAACCAGAAAAAAAGATCATATAGGTGTTAAAGTTAAAGGAGGGTCCCGACCCACATCCCTGTTCTACTGAAAAATTATCTTTTTTTTTTTTCATGGTTCTGGACATGCTACAGAGCTGAAACTTCACATGCACACCTTTTAGACCCCCCAGATACTAAATCCAAAGTAAAAATAAAAAAATCTCTCTTTTTTTTTAATTTTTTCAATAATTGGCTTTTTTATCAAAAATGACAATTTTTAAGAACTTTTTTTGTGTGATTAATAGTTAATGGGGCATGACCCAGAACCCTAGGCACTTTTTAGGGGCATTTATTGGGTTTTAGGGCTTAAAAATTGTGTTTTTTGATTACCGAAGTTCGGGTCCCATTGATTTCAATGGGGTTCTGAAATCCGAACCGAACTTTTGGGAAATTCGGGTGTTCTGGTCGAACCGAACTTTTTAAAAGTTCGATCATCCTTACTGGCAAAGCATTTTAGCAGCTCTTTGTAGATGCCCATGTGGAAATAATTTACAAAGACTGTGGTTTAAACATTCTTGCATGGTGTTAACACTGGAGCATGCCCCTCCTCTTCCTTTAAAAAAAAAGAAAGTTTTGAGGAAATACTGTACCTGTTTCGGTGTTGTCTTCAGTCAGGTCATATGATGTCTTGGTGGCCTCCTCCTTATATTTCTAGGGTGGCATTATGATGCATTATGGTACTTTTATGATGCATTGATATGGTCACTGTTTTCTCCATCATGTATCTCTCTGCTCAGGGCAGTTTAATGATTTACCCCCAGGAAGTATGTTCTTGACACCCTGGACTTATTTTTTAAATGGTGAAGGTGTCGTTTTGGTGTAGTTGGGCTTAACTAACTAGAAATAGAAGGACAAGCAAGTTGTAAGGAGTGATGGTTTCGAAACGTTTATTCATAGGTAAGGGGCTGATAAAAGAAGAGACTTAGGCTGGCCATACATTATACAATTTCCTTGTCTAATTTTCCTTTAGATTTACCAAAACCACATAATATTGGGTCAAACCTAAACACTTTCAATTTGTATGCAATCAGGCGGGCCCTTGAACTATATAGTAAAGGTAAATGTTAAGGAAATATTAAGTAAATTGTATAATGTATGGGCAGCTTGCCAGCTCTGCCTTGATGTGCCTACAATTGGACAGCATATTAGGGCTATTTTTTCAATTTTAGGTGTATGAGACCACAGCTGACAAATTCTCAGCAGCAAGCTAGCAGTAGTAATAATCAGAGTATTATGATGAGTCTGTTATTAGCTTTGCATAGGTGTACACAGCCTATTGCATTAGGGTGTACACCCCAAGGCTCAAACATATTTACATGTGTGTGCATGTGCGTGTATGTGTATATATATATATATATATATATATATATATATATATATATATATATATAAACGGTGTCAGCAGAGCAGTTGATCTGTGTCAGTATGGCAGAAATATGAGTCTGTAGGGCAGTGGACGGTGTCAGTAGTTTTTATTTTTATTTTTACAAATTTGTAGGAGCTCCATTGGGGGGCTTTAGTAAAATATCAGGGGTCTAAACAGGGAGTCTGCGCCACACAGGGTAATTAGGGTGTGCCCAGGCACACCTGGCACACCCTGTGAGCACGCCTATGCAGCTTGGTGTTGTCCCTCGTGAACCAGTCAGTCTATGTATCCTGTGCAGAAATCTGGTCCTGGTTTTAATATTCAGTCACTTTTTTTGGTAAACCTGCTTGCTTTTACAAATAGCACAACAGCAGATTATGTGGCTGCCATAAGCCCTACTCATATCGTCAGAAGCTTCAATTGCTGTTTAAAAATACATTAGAATAATATATGTGCATCTAAATGACTTTAAATGTGGAAAGATTATTGGTCTCTGTCATGGTGGTTGCAGGATATAAGAAATTACTTACCTCAAGGGATATTTAGTCTTTACAGTTCTGTGAACAAAACGGCTTGCTGGACTCTGCCAGTCCCAGAACCAATGCGGGCAGCCCTGAGGGCACCATGCTAACCCAGCAGATTGCATCTCTACCAGTACCAGTATCAACGAGGGCAGCCCTGAGGGCACCATGCTAACTCAGCAGATTGCATCTCTACCAGTACCAACGAGGGCAGCCCTGAGGGCACCATGCTAACTCAGCAGATTGCATCTCTACCAGTACCAGTATCAATGAGGGCAGCCCTGAGGGCACCATGCTGACTCAGCAGATTACAACCCCAGGGACAGGTAGTTAGGTCCAACTGTGTTCATATATGAAATATCAATATCATATTCAAATAGCCGATGCAGTTATACATGACCACAACTGCCAGTGTATAGCCAACCAGTGTGTAATGACTTCACTCTGACCTGTATTGTTAATAGATGTTTAATTCTTTCTAATTTGGCCATATTGATATGCAGTCAGCTCAGGGCCAGTACAAGGGGTGGGCAGAAAGGGCTGCTGCCCCAGGCGTATGTAGCATGGGAGGTGGAGGGGGCGCTGCCAGGAGTGTTTGTGTGACTATTAGCTGACAGGAGAGAGTGGGATGTGCTCCCTCTCTCTTTCTCCTCCCCAGCTTCACACTCCTTTCACTGTAGCGCATTTACATCGGGATTGTAAAATCAGGACTTTACAGTTTGAATACCTGCTCCCTATCTCCTCCCAGCAAACAATGTAGGTAGGGGGCAGCCAGGTAATGAAACTCTATATATTCCCGATCTGACATCCAGTGGCATCCCCAAGCCACAATCTTTTTCCACTTCAGCAGCAGCATCTCTCCCGCAAGCTGTCCGTGCAAAGGTTTAGAAATCCGCTTCTCCTAGGCTCCTCCTCAGCTCTGACATGTCAAAATGAGAAGGAGCCTCAGAAGAAGGGCATCGCAGAGCGATGTCCCGCTCTGTATCTGAGGTCTGTGTACTTGAGGAAAGCTGCAGCCAAGCCGAGTGAAGGGAGAACTGCACTCGGGACACAAGGAGGGTAATGAGAGTATTTGTACTAGGAGGGGTAGGGAGAAGATAATTACTTCTAGGTGGGATCGATATGGGGGGTAGGAGGGGTGATTTGTGCTGGGGGGAAGTGGGGGGAAGAGAATTTGTGCCAGGATGGGGGATGTCCTTGAAGAGATGATTGGGATGGGTGGATTTGTGCTAGAAGAGGAAATCTTGGGGCTGTTATAAAGGGACATTTGGGGGGGGGGGTATTTGTGCTAGTAGGAATGATGGGGGGGGGTATTTGTGCTTGGAGGAAGGATTTGTGCTAGAAGGGGGAATTTGGAGGGTGACAGGGTAAGATTTGTTCTAGGGGGGGAATTTGGGGGGGGGGTGCTAGAAAGGGTGATTTGGGGGGTTGTTCTGGGGGGAGGGGGGAAGAGAATTTGTGCCAGGATGAGGGATGTCCTTGAATATATTATTGGGATGGGTGGATTTGTGCTAGAAGAGGAAATCTTGGGGCTGTTATAAAGGGACATTTCGGGGGGGGGGGGGGTTTGTGCTAGTAGGAATGATGGGGGGAGGGGGATTTGTGCTAGGAGGACAATTTTGGTGGATTTGTGCTAGAAGGGGGAATTTGGAGGGTGACAGGATAAGATTTGTTTTAGGGGGAAAATTTGGGGGGAGGGGTGCTAGAAAGGGTAATTTGGGGGGTTGTTCTGGGAGTATGGGGGGGAAGAGGATTTGTGCTAGGAGGGGGAATTTGTGCAAGAAGGGAAAGTTTTTTTGGGAGGGTTTGAGGAAGAAGATTTGTGCTAGTAGGAATGATTGATGCGTATTTGTGCTAGGAGGGGGGAGGATTTATGCTAGGAGGCGAGGATTTGGAGAGGGGGGAGGATTTGTGCTAGTAGGAATGATTGATGCGTATTTGTGCTAGGAGGGGGAGGATTTATGCTAGGAGGCGAGGATTTGGAGAGGGGGGAGGATTTGTGCTAGTACGAATGATTGATGCGTATTTGTGCTAGGAGGGGGGAGGATTTATGCTAGGAGGCGAGGATTTGGAGAGGGGGGGAGGATTTGTGCTAGTACGAATGATTGATGCGTATTTGTGCTAGGAGGGGGGAGGATTTATGCTAGGAGGCGAGGATTTGGAGAGGGGGGAGGATTTGTGCTAGTAGGAATGATTGATGCGTATTTGTGCTAGGAGGGGGAGGATTTATGCTAGGAGGCGAGGATTTGGAGAGGGGGGAGGATTTGTGCTAGTAGGAATGATTGATGCATATTTGTGCTAGGAGGGGGGAGGATTTATGCTAGGAGGCGAGGATTTGGAGAGGGGGGAGGATTTGTGCTAGTAGGAATGATTGATGCGTATTTGAGGTAGGAGGGGGAGGATTTATGCTAGGAGGCGAGGATTTGGAGAGGGGGAGGATTTGTGCTAGTAGGAATGATTGATGCGTATTTGTGCTAGGAGGGGGGAGGATTTATGCTAGGAGGTGAGGATTTGGAGAGGGGGGAGGATTTGTGCTAGTAGGAATGATTGATGCATATTTGTGCTAGGAGGGGGGAGGATTTATGCTAGGAGGCGAGGATTTGGAGAGGGGGGAGGATTTGTGCTAGTAGGAATGATTGATGCGTATTTGTGCTAGGAGGGGGGAGGATTTATGCTAGGAGGCGAGGATTTGGAGAGGGGGGAGGATTTGTGCTAGTAGGAATGATTGATGCGTATTTGTGCTAGGAGGGGGGAGGATTTTTGCTAGGAGGTAAGGATTTGGAGAGGGGGGAGGATTTGTGCTAGTAGGAATGATTGATGCGTATTTGTGCTAGGAGGGGGGAGGATTTATGCTAGGAGGCGAGGATTTGGAGAGGGGGAGGATTTGTGCTAGTAGGAATGATTGATGCGTATTTGTGCTAGGAGGGGGGAGGATTTATGCTAGGAGGCGAGGATTTGGAGAGGGGGAGGATTTGTGCTAGTAGGAATGATTGATGCGTATTTGTGCTAGGAGGGGGGAGGATTTATCCTAGGAGGCGAGGATTTGGAGAGGGGAAAGTTGAGGGGTGAGAATGTGCGCTAACAGGGTGCTTTTTTTGGGGGAGGGATAGTTGCGCTAGCAGGGAACACTTGGGAAGAGAGAGGATTTGAGCTTAGTGAAAGGGAGGGAGGATTTCAGCAGGGAGAGATTTGTACTGGGAGGGGGGGGGGATTTTTGTTTGGGGAAAATTTTGTCTTGCAAAGAGAATGTATGCTTAGGTTTAAGTGTGCCAATTTGCGCTCAATTATTTTTTTTTTATTTGTTTTTTGCTCATTCATCTTGTAGGGGGGGGGGGGGAGGGTGGAGCAGTTTGGCGTCTTCGCCCTGGGCGCTAGATGGTTTTGTCCTGGCACTGAGTCAGCGGAATTTTATTGTATTTATTCATTAATAACAGAAGACAATATACTTGTAATATTGTGTTCTGGGTAAACACATCCTTTCATGTAATGTTGTCTATATTGAAGAATAAACTGGAACTTCACAACACAATATCTCAGATTCGCCTAGAGTTTCCCATTTACGTTGATACACTTTGTAAAACGTAAAAATCTGCAGGTGTAAATATGTACCAGCAGCAACATTTACTGGTGCGTTACAAATGGAGATTGCTTTTTATGACCATACAAAAAACATTAGTTTGTCTTCATTGAAATTTAGAAACACAAACAGCAAATGTCTCAGAGGAGCCGAGTCATTAAACTGTAACAACCAACATTGATTTTCAAAGTCATCCAAGTTAATATAGCTTAACTACAGCTAATGGATGTTAAAGTTTACATTTGCACATTTAACAAAAGCTGCCTGACACCACTGCTTATAAATTAGTTGTTGTGAACAAGTACAAGAGCTAAATGCAACCATAGACCTCAGACAGAAAGGTTACAAGAGGTGATATCAGCAATGTTGGCATAAATGATGGAAAATGGAAGGAACACAGTCAGACACCTCCAGCACCAGTTTATTTCAGGAGAAACAGTAGCAATTACACAAGGGTTTCTAAGCAAATCAATTGATCTTTCCCCTGAGATTGATCACCAAGGCTGTCTTCTAGTAACCATAGCTGAGAAATTGTTTCCTGGTCTGCCTAAATTTGGCCAGATCAGACAAATATTTTCTTACAGTAAGTGGTGCTTCTGTTTTCTAGCAAAAAATAAATAAAAATGGAGCACCTGTACTATAGGAAATTCTGACAGTGTCCAGCCGATAGGGGCAGTAGACAGTAGATAGGGACAGTTATAGGATAGATAGATAGATAGATAGATAGATAGATAGATAGATAGATAGATAGATAGATAGATAGATAGATAGATAGATAGATAGATAGATAGATAGATAGATAGATAGATAGATAGATAGATAGATAGATAGATAGATAGATAGATAGATAGATAGATAGATAGATAGATATAGATAGGGAGTTATAGGGGTTGATTTACTAAAGGCAAACAAACTGTGCACTTTGAAAAGTGCAGTTGCACTCTACAAGTGCAGTTGCTCCAGAGCTTAGTTAATGAGTAGAAGCTCCACTGAATTTCTTCATCCAATCATGAGCTAGAAAAAGTTCTGTTTTTTTAATTTTCCTTGCACGTGATTGGGTTTTTCTTTGTATTATCTCATTTACTAAGCTCTGCAGCAACTGCACTTGCAGAAGGGCAACTTTAGTAAATCCGCCCCTATAATCTCTGATAAATAGAATAAGAAATAACAAGTGAAAAATGAAAGATATTTAATTAATAATACCTTTATGTATGTCAAAAACTCTGACCTAACAGAAGGAAAATTTGTCAGAAAGAGGGGGGGGGGGATGTAAGGACTAATTTAAGCATTAAATTAAGCATTAAAAAGTACTCAGTTTAAACTGGAATCATTACAACTAGATAATGGTTTGAATTTATATTTCTTCATTTAGGCCTATTTGGGTCCAGAGTACTCAATCTATATATCCAAAAGGTTTCCCTTCTGGAAAGTAGTGTGTAATGTTTGTTTGTTGTGAGGGAACCTTCTGGTAGGAATTGAATGGCTAATACAGTAAGGGCCTTCAGATCTTTTCGTGCTATAAGGCAAAGTGATGTGGAATAGTATGTTTATCCTTGCCTTCCTGTATCAGTCTCCTGTGCTCTCCCATCCTCTTACACAGGGTGTGTATAGTCCGTCCTACATGTAGGGCTGTGACGTCCTTCTGGCCAGACTGCAGAGCTTTCCTGTGTCCCCGAGTTGTTCGGGTCTCCGCAATTTGGCAGCTGCTGGAACTTTTCTTCATTCCATCAGAGATATGAGATTGGGTACATTCCCCTGTGGGTCTGGGACTGTGAATCATCCAATACCTGACAAATCAGTCAGTTTTACACATGCAAGCATTAAAATGTACTAGTGGATATACATGGATTTATGTTTTTATTGAACTTCTTGAATAAATTTAAGCATTTTTTTTACTTTGGTTTCTGGCTTATCTACTGTCCCTATGGGCTGAACACTGTCAGTATTTCACACAAGTACTCAATTTTATGAAGTTATTTTGTCTATATCTCAAAAGATCTGAGTATGTGAGCAGCCATACCTGTGGGATTATAACACACCCATTTGAACTATCACCTTTGCACCCAGCCAGCAGATTTTTTGTTCTGTTTTCTAGCAACCCATCCATTCACCTGTTAGGTGAAAGCAGTGGCGTAACTAAAGGGGTTGCAGGGGTTGCAATTGCAACCGGGCCCCATGCTCCAGGGGGCCTGTGCGGCTCCCCTGTACACCTGAATAGGAGGGGCGGCAGGGGCAGCATGTAGAGAAATCACTGTCCTTCTTTTTTCTCCTGTAGCTGCAGGAGGAAAATGGAGGAGATTGGTTCCTCTGTATGCTGCCCCCGCCACTCCTCTTATCCAGGTTACTTGTGTTCTGCTGTCTCTGGGCCCCTGTGTGCTCCCCTGGTCCCCCCTCCTACTGTGCAGCCCCCTCCTCCCCACTGTGCTACCTTCCCTCTCCTGCTGGATGCTGCAGGGAATGTGCCACAATAGAGAACCAGGAAAGGGTCAGTAAATATGTAATTTACCAGCTCTTTCCTTTTCTGAATCTGAGTCATAGTAAAATTGTAAAAAAATAAAATAAAATGATAAAAAAATAATACAATTAAAATACTAAAAAATAAAAACTACTGACACTAGTGGGAGAACTTCCAGGATCGCAAAGGTCACACTTGCAACCGGGCCCTGGCATTCCACCACAGTGGGGAGGCCCCAAGATGGCAGGAAGGGAGCCCACTGCAGAACTTGTGAAATGGTCCCGCTGCGGAACCGTAATAAAGGGCGCTGCAATGAGAGTAAAGCGCCCCAGTATCAGTGGGAAGAGTCCCAGGCTTGAAGGGAAGGGCCCTGACCAGGGGTCCGGGGGGGCCTTCATGGTTACTTGCACTGGGGCCCTGAAGGTTCTAGTTCTAGCTCTGGGTGAAAGGATCTTCTTATTGTAGTTTGACAAGTTGATAATCTCATCTGTTGACTTCCTTGCTTAAATGATGCAGCCAACATTTGATTATTATGAACGTTTTTAAATTTACAAGCCATAATATTTTTTTACATTTAAAGTTTGTAGACCCATCCTGTCAGTCTATCAATATCAATCTCCACAATTTACCCCATAAAATTATACAAACACATTCATGCATTCACTCATTCATTCACGCGTTCCCCTTTGTTGAATGACTCTGCTGAGTAAAAGATATTGGAGTTGATTTACTAAAGGCAAATAGACTGTGCACTTTGCAAGGAGCAGTTGCACTCTGCAAGTACAGTTGGTCCAGAGCTTAGTAAATAAGCAGAAGCTCTGCTGACTTCCATCATCCAATCATGTGCAAGCAAAAATGCTTTTTTTTTTTTTTATTATTTTCCTTGCACGTGATTGGGTATTCTTTGCAAAGTGAAGTCTTACCTCATTTACTAATCTCTGGAGCAACTGCACTTTGCAAAGAGCACAGCCTTTTTGCCTTTAGTAAATCTACCCTGTAGTCTATAATATTATGTGCTAATGGTTCATCACAGACATCCAATTCCTAAAACTTATTCAGTTATGATTGTTTTTCACCAAAATTCTTGTATCACTTCTACCATAGAATTGTAAACGTTAGTACACTGTACTTTTTTTTTTTTATTAACCTAACATTCTTTACTTTTTCTTTGCATTTTTTATATATTTTACAGTACGTAATCAGTCATACTCAACTGGAAACCAGAACACTGCAGTTATCTGTGTGGCATAATGATCGGTTTGGGCGTAACAGCTTTTTAGGAGAAGCAAATATTCCTCTTGACTCATGGAACTTTGAAAATCAAGAAGATGAGACCTTTACACTGCAAGCCAAGGTGCATCTCATTTTTACATAAATTGACTGACAGAAATTATTTAGAGGCAAAATTATAAATCAGTAAAGGCGACATTCGCCAAATATTCACTGTAAGTGAATCTTTCTGGTGCATGTGTTTTTAATTACCTGAAATAACCACCTGTGAATGTTTAGTGAATGTCACATTCACTGCTTCATAAATATGTTCCACCGTCTCTGTTCTTTTACATCATCACCATTTCTACCTGCACAAAGGCAAAGATGGCAGAGAAAATGGAAGGGTAGAGTTTCCAATGCAGGTTCAGTTTTTTTTTTTTTTCAAAACAGTGAGGTTTATTGAAACTTTTGGTACAATACAAAGATAAACCATGCATTGAAACTTCGACCATATTCATAATACACAGGGGTACAAGAATACAAATATTCACAGTAATTAACACTTAGAGACAGAACAGACACAGTAAAAAAAAAAAAAAAATAAAAAAAAAATAAGGCAGTAGTCAGTTACTTTCATGCGGCCCAACACTCAAGCAAACAATATTGGTTTAACAAGGACGGTCAGCATAAAGTAGCTACCCACATCACTACTGAGCCGTATCAGGGCATTGCACCCATTTGTCCCAAATCTTGTTGAACTTCTGAGGGCACCCCCTGTGTTTATATAGAAGTTTATGAAATGGGATGACACTATTAATTTCCTTAATCCACAACCCTAAAGTGGGAGGAGTGGGTCTCATCCACCGTCTGGCTATCAATTTTCGTGCTATAAATAAGGTTTCCTGAAGAAATATGATAGTGGATTTGGGCATCTCTCCATCCGGATAGACCCCCAGGAGACACTCTTTAGGAGAGAGTTGTAGAGGAGACCCCATTTTGTCATGTAGAAATGTGACTACCTGTTGCCATAAAGTCTGTAATTGGGGACGGCTCCACAGTAGATGAAAGAAGGAAGCATCAGGGTCTCCGCACATAGGACAAGAGGGGGCCAAGTCTGGGCGATATTTGGACAGTCTAAGTGGGGTGAGATAAGCCTGGTGTAATATAAAGGTCTGGGTTAGGCGATCCGACAGTTTTGGCGACACTCTGCGGCACGTCTCCAGGGCATCCTCCCACTCCTCATCCTCCATGGCCCCCACACTACGCTCCCAGCGGGTCTTAAGTGCAAAAGCTAAAGTGGTCGAAGAAGGTGTGTGGAGCTCAGAGTAGAACATGGAAATGAGGTGACTGGGTTCTGTACTTTTAACAATCTCAAGGGTGGTAATCGATTCCATCTCAGGAGGGCCATCAGGGAATTGAGATCTATAGGCATGGGAGAGCTGCAAGTATCTGTAGTGCATGGGGCCCTGGAGCGCAAACTGGTCTCGCAGGGTCTCGTAAGACCGCAGACCAGTGGTCGTGGAGATATGGCTAAGGAGAAGAATACCCCTCCCACTCCATACAGACAGATCAGGGATGGAAAGAAACTCACGCAATGTGCTATTATGCCACAGAGGGGTAAGGGTGTGGAATGGAGGGCATCGAAGCCTGGACGCTACTACCTCCCAGATCCGACAATAGTGATATAGAAGTGATCTGGGGCACAGGGGCTCCAACGAGCCCCTGACGCCCCTAAGGATAACTAGAAGGGGGTCCCCGAGGGGATGAGCCCACCCAGGGCAGAGCAGGGTCAGGAAGCGCTCTCTATCCGTTTTATCTATATGAAAGAACTGGGACAACTGAGCTGCCAGATAGTACAGATTAAAATCCGGAAGGGCCAACCCCCCTAGATTTGTAGGATTCTTGAGCTTGCGCCAGGAGATCTTGTGCCGGTTAGCACCCCAAACAAAGGTCTTGAGGAGCGATTCCATCTGCTTAAACAGCTTGAGTGGCAGATAAATAGGAGAGTGCCATACAACATAGAGAATTTTGGGAAGGAGAACCATTTTAATTAAATTGACTCTACCCATCACTCCCAGTGGTAATTTAGACCATACTTGAATTTTAGCCTTAAGCAGAGGGAACAAGGGTTGAACATTATCCGGGACATAATCTGCTGAGCTAGTTGTCACTTGAATCCCTAAGTATTTAATGCGGGATACACATTGTAAGGCCGGGTTTGCGGGGGCGATCGCCTGCGGGCTCTCGTCGAGTGGAAGAATTTGTGATTTATCCCAGTTTATCTGAAAACCGGAGAATCGTCCGTACCGTTCAATTAAAGAAAGGGCTGTGAGCAGGGATTCTCGAGAGTCTTCCAAATACAGCAAAGTGTCATCAGCATACATACTGATTTTCTCCTCTAGTGGTCCCCTACGTAGGCCACGAATCCCGGGATGTGCTCTAATGGCCATCGCCAGGGGTTCCGCGGCCAGGGCATACAGCAGAGGGGAGAGGGGGCACCCTTGTCGAGTGCCACGGGATAAAGGGAAGGCGGTCGACTGCCAGCCGTTGGCCAGGACCCTAGCTACCGGGGCGCTATATAGGAGTTTGACCCACTTAATAAAATTAGGTCCAAAGCCATATCGGTCCAGGCAGGTCCATAGAAAAGGCCACTCTACCGAGTCGAATGCTTTAGCCGTGTCCAAGGAGACCACCACCCTGCCACCCATTCCGTCGTGTTGTGCCTGGAGATTCATGAATAACCGGCGAAGGTTAAATGAGGTGTTCCTCCCAGGCATGAACCCGGCCTGGTCCGAGTGTATGAGCGAAAGGATCACCTTGTTAAGACGAAGGGATAAAATTTTCGCAAGGATTTTAGTGTCAACTGGGAGCAAAGAGATGGGACGGTAAGACTCCGGGGCGTGTAAGTCCTTGCCCGGCTTGGGGATGAGTACAATTAACGCCTCCCGCATAGAAGGGGGCAGGACTGCATCCTTGAACAGGAATTGAAACAAAGCCAATAATTTAGGAGAAAGGAGTTCCGAATATTGGGAGAAGAACTCAATCGGGAGGCCGTCTAGGCCGGGGGCCTTAGATCTAGGGAACTTGGACACGGCTGTTGCAATCTCCTCCACAGAAATGGGTGCCTCGAGGGTCGCCAACTGGTCGGATGTCAAAGTGGGAAAGTCAATAGAGTCCAAAAAGTCATGCATGTCAGTACAGTCAGCAGGGGCCTTAGAGGTGTAAAGTGTACTAAAAAATGATCGGAAACACTGTGTCACCGCAGCAGGATCAGTGATCTCATTACCCAGGTCATCCTTTAAAGTAATAACTACCGGGGGCCTATCCTCACAATGGACTAAATATGCGAGTAGTTTCCCCGCCCGCTCTCCATGTGCAAACAGATTCTGCTTCTGAAAAAACATCTTAGATTTCGCCTTCTCATATTCAAGTTGGGAAAGGACTTTAGAGGTCAATTTATACTGGGATTCATGTGTCGGAGTCGGGTCCGCCATAAAGGCCTGTTCAACTTCAGTTAAATTTGTCGTTGCCCTTGAGATCTCCTCGGCAGCCCGAGCCTTAACAGCTTTGATTTTGGAAATCATAGTGGATCTGGCAAACAGTTTAAATGCCTCCCACACCGCAGCCGGGGAGGCAGTGCCCTCATTATCAGAAAAGAATTGTGTCCAGGTCCCCTCAATGTCGTTCCCATCAGACACCAAGGGGAGCCAGGCGGGATTCAGGCGCCAGGCCGGGGGAGGTCTATTACAGGGCAAGGGCAACAGTATCCAAAAAGGGCAGTGATCAGACAGAGTCCGTGGGGCGAAGCCCGCCGCCAGTAACCTGGGGAGCAGGGTTCGGGACAACAATATCATGTCAATGCGTGACATAGAATGGTGTGCAGCCGAGAAGCAGGAGTACGCACGCTGAGCGGGGTATTTGCTGCGCCAGGAGTCGGCCAAACCAAAGCTCTCCAACAATCGGGAGAACCTGGTCGGGGACGACCCCGGCGGCGCCTGAGAGGCGCCACCGGATCTATCCAGACCCGAGTCCATCACATTGTTAAAGTCGCCCAGCCAGATCACCGGGGCCCCCGGGCATTGTGCCATAAACGCCAATCCCTCCATTATTACCACAGTAGAGTAAGGGGGGGGGCACATAGAAAGCCATCAGCAACATCAACTCCCCATAGACTGACGTTTTGAGAAAGACATATCTGCCCATTGGGTCGACCTGAGATCCTAGGAGCTGGAAATGTACCGACTTGGCCACCAGAAGCGCCACACCCCTGGAGTGCGAGCTATATGCTGAGTGCTGCACCCAGCCAACCCAGGGTCGTTTGAGAGACTGCTGTACGCGGCCCTCCAAGTGTGTTTCCACCAGTACTATAATGTCAGCCCGGACACGGCGTAGGACATTAAAGACAGCCGTCCGTTTAATCTTATCGCGCATACCCCTGACATTCCACGTCAACAATTTCAATGCGGCCATGGCAGGGGTAATACGGAGTGTGGAGCGGAGGCTCCCAGGATCTCAGGCAATAAGGCCACAGAACTAAAAATTTCACGGTCATACACTGGCATTAATAAACGGCAGTAAAAGAGCAGGCAGTTATTACTTGAGGTCAATGTGCATAGAACATAAACAGTATAGAGATTGTACCAAATATAAACTGTAAACAATGGTAATACCCCAATCCCCCCACCCTGCCCTGCACCAACCCCAACTTGTGCGGGCATGTTCCCAAACAAGCACCTCAACCAGAACAGGCCCACATGCGACTGGAAAAGAGCAAAACCAGGGAGCCAGGGACCCCCAGGATAGTCAACAAAAATACAGCAAAATACAGCTAGGATAAGCAAGGGGACCCGGGGGCCCAGGTCCAACAAAAGTCGCAGGGGGCAACAGGGGAGTTGGGCGCAAACACACGCCTGAGCGGGTGTAGGGGGCGAAAACCAACAGGTGTATCGCTGGGTAGCAAAGCCTATGGGCAGGTGGAAATCCATAGGAAGAGAACAGAAAAGACAGTTCCATTCATGGAGCTAGGACGCTCCGCCGGTCAAACACAGGAGCAGTAGGCCAGGGAAATGAGGGGGGAGGGGGGGGGGATGCAAAGTCTTGAGTTCCGCAGGATCTACAAAACCCCCTCCACCCCTGCAGCAGTGAAAGGCATAGGCAATAAGGGAGAAAGTGTCATGAAGTCGCCAGGGCAAGGTGGTCAGGCTCTGGCTTCCAATCCTTCCAACCAGGAGATGGCGGTTTCCGGATCCTCAAAGAAGTGGGCTCGGTCCTCACCCTCCACTCTAAGACGGGCTGGGTACAACATGAAGTACTTGATATTCTTGATACGCAGCCTGCGTTTGACCTCCAGAAAGCCCTTGCGGCGTCTCTGGACCTCAGCAGAGAAGTCGGGGAAAATCGCTACTTTGTGATTTCCAAATGGAATGTTCCCCTTAACTCTGGCCAGGCGTAATATGGCATCCCTGTCCCGATAGTTCAGGAATTTAGCGATGAATGTGCGGGGGGGTGCACCCTGAGGGGGGGGACGCCCTGAGAGGCGATGTGCACGTTCCACAACAAAAGTGGGTGAGAAGGATTCTCTGCCATACGTCTGAATGAGCAATTGTTCCAAATAGGATGAGGGGTCTGCACCTTCAGAGCCCTCCGGGAGGCCAATGAACCGCAGGTTACAGCGGCGCAGCCTATTCTCCATGTCATCCTGTTTTTGGAGGATAAGGTTTACTTGATGCTGCAGCCTGTCTGAGGAGTTTTGTAATGGGGGGAGGGAGTCTTCCACCTCGCTAAGTCTGTGTTCAGCCTCACCAACTCTGTCCCTTAGCTTCTGCATATCCTGGCGCATCAATGATATATCTACCTTCACCTCCTCGATTTTAGTTGTCAGCATGGTCTGGCAAGTGGCAATCGCTTCCAATACCCTAGATGTAGCAGGGCTCTCAGGCGCCTCCACCACGAGCGGCGGGCCGGCGCCATCTTGGATCGGGGCCTCCTTCTCCAGTCTCCGGAATGCAGCTAGTTTTGCCGCAGCTTCGGAGCCTTTCTTCGGCGGAGACATGCGGAGGTCGGTGCCGCGGGTGTGTGGGAGGTGAAGAGAGGATTATTGTGCCCGGAGGGCTGCAGGATTAGCGGTAAAGGATATCGGTCCGGCGGAGCTCCTCTCACACGCGTCCTCTTACATGCTGCGCCAGGCCACGCCCTCCCATGCAGGTTCAGTTTTAGCATCGCCCCCCCCCCCTTCCCTGAACTAACCAGCTTGGCACACCAGGCATACAGGCTGGTATCTCCATAGCAAAGAGAGCTTAGAGCAGCCTTTTTCAACCAGGGTGCCCTGGCACCATGGGGTGCCTTGAGGTTTCTGCAGGGGTGCCTTGATAAAATGCCTAAAAATTGTCAAAAAATTTTAAAAAATAATCAAATGTTTGTATAACAAAGAAAAAAATGTTCAATATCCATCTAGAACAGTGATTCTCAACTGCAGTTACCGAATGGGCGACCCAGCCCCAGCCAAGCATTAGTTCGGATTCCAGTGTGCATCCCGCCGCCGAACCAGCAGGTTGCGAGCGCCTGTCGGCCCTGTGCTGCTGTCAGGCCACTTGGGGGAGCCCACAACTGCAGGAATGCCTGTCTGCCCCCATGGGAACAGGCACACACTGGACAGTCGAGTCTGAATCCCATCTGTGTGTGTGTTCACCGGACTCAGCCGCCGAACTTGGAAGCTGTCATTAGCCTGGCACTGCTGTACCAATAAATATTGCCTTATCGATAATTTGCATTTTTATTCTCCTGGATGATTCTGTAGGCGGGGACCCAGTGCACTGCATTGCCCAGGGCCCTTTAATGCTCTTAAGATGGCACTGGTCCTCAGGACCCACTAACAGGCCAGATTTTAAGTATTACCTTGGGGAGATGCAGACTAGAGTACTGCAATCAATGAGCAGCAAATGGTATCACCTGTGATTTATTTCAGTTATCTTGCAAACCTGGCCTGTTAGTGGGTCCTGAGGACTGGAGTTGAGAACCACTGATCTAGAACAAATGTACATTCTAGAAAGGAAATACGGTAAATTGTGCAAACTAATGGACACATTGACTTTGCTTCTTAGATGGACGTGACATCTGATGTACCCCTGCAGTATAAAGGAGAAATCACAGTTGGGTTACGCTACATTCCTCCTGAGAAAAACCTCACTCTTCCACTGGAACCAGTGACAGTAGGTAAGTCATTTTTACGAAGTAGCCATCAGTAGTTTATTGCTCAGACTACCTGGCTTTTGGAGCCACTTTATAGCTACTAAGTATCTTTCTCTTTTCACCTTTTATTTTAAAGAATGGGAAAACACAACTGGTAGAATGTTTTTTTGTAATTTTTTTTTCATTCTGTAGGAAAGAAAAGTTTTAGAAGGTCAAAGAAAATCCCCATGCCAACTGGAGGAATACTAGAGGTACTAATAAAGGAAGCCAAAAATCTAACTGCAGTGAAATCCGGGGGGACTTCAGACACATTTGTCAAAGGGTAAGGCAAAAAATGTTTTCTGTAATGTGTTTCATAATAATGTGAAATTGGCTTCAAACTGATTCTGCAGTTTTCCTATTACCTCAAGAACATGCATTCAACAGTTTTTTTTTAGTGCAGGGATCCTCAAACTACGGCCCTCTAGCCATTGCAAAACTACACATCTCATGAGGCATTGTACAACTCTGACATTCACAGACATGATTAGGCTTGATGGGAATTGTAGTTCCTGAGCAAATGGAGAGCCATAGTTTGAAGACCCCTGTTTAGAGCATAAACAGTTTCCATCACGGTTTAACAGGGCTGTTGCAGTGAGAGTTTTGATATAAAATATTAAAATATTTCTCTGATTTTGTTTTTGGAATATTGCAGCTATGAGTTTTAAATATAAAGGAGCCTCAAACTTTTTTCTAAATTTTTCCTTTTTTTTTTTTCTTTTTTGATGACTTATAGTCTGCATCATTTTTATGCCTCACACACCTTTTGTATTGTATTGAATGTGTCATAAATATTATAAAAACCCCAGTGTAACTGCAGAGTTATGCTATAATGTACTGTTTAAATTGTATCAAAACCCAAGAACAAATGCGTAATATATTGCATTTTACCAGTCTTTAGATGTAGTAGTTGTATTGCTTTATTTAGGCTTTTTTCCATTAACCACTTGCCGACTGCTCACAGTAATCCTACTGCGGCAGTGCGGCTCCCCTGGGTCCAGCGACGTAGACCTACGTCGCTGGACTCCTAGTGGTCTCGGCGGCGCGCCGTCGGAGGCTCGCTCCCGCTGTGTTTAGACACAGCGGGAGTCGGGCCTGGAGGAGGAGAGGCCGTCTTTCTTCCCCGATCGTCGGGGAAAGTGTGAGAAGACCCACCTGCTTATGTAAACAAAGCAGGCGGATCTTCTCAGTGACAGACAGGGAGAGATCACAGGATTCAGCATAGCTGAACCTGGGATCTCTGTCTGTGTCACAGAACCCCCCCACCCCACACACACACACACACACACACACACACACACGTCAGTAAGCATGAGGCATACATTTAACCCATTGATCACCCATAGTATTAACCCCTTCCCTGCAGTGTCATTATTACAGTAACAGTGCATATTTTTAGCACTGATTACTGTAGTAATGTCATTGGTCCCCTGCAATGTCGCAGTCCCGCAAAAAATCACAGATCGCCGCCATTACTAGTAAAAAAAAAAAACTATAAAAATGACATAAATCTTTCCCGTAGTTAGTAAACGTGATAACTTTTGCACTTATTGCGATTTTGTTTACCAAAAATATGTAGCAGAAAACAAATTGGCCTAAAATGTTAAGAAAATTTTATTTTTACATTTTTTTGGGGGAATGTCATATAGCAGAATGGGAAAAATATATATATTTTGTTTTCAAAATTGTCGCTCTTTTTTTGTTTATAGCGCAAAAATTAAAAATCGCATAGGTAATCAAATACCACCAAAAGAAAGCTCTATTTATGGGAAAAAAAAGGACATAACTTTTGTTTGGATACAGTATCGCACGACCGCGCAATTGTCCGTTAAAGTAACGCAGTGCCGAATCGCAAAATAGGGCCTGGTCATTAAGCAGCAAAATGTTCCGGTCTTAAAGTGGTTAATTTTCACTTAGTGATCCTAGCAGGAAGGCTGAGTTCACATATGTGCGAATTGGAGGCGTGTTTCCCCGCATCCAGTTCGCATGACATGTGAGTGTGACCGGCTCTCAATTGGGACCGGTTCACACATGTCAGGGTTGGCAGCGGTCTGCATTCCAGAAGGATCCTGTACGTGTTTGGGTCAGTTCAGGTGCGAATTCAGGCACAAATTCGGACCTGATATTCACCTGAACAGGTGAACAGGAACGCACCAGACCCCGTGCTCGGAACCGCGGCCGCACATATGTGAACCCGGCCTAACAGTTTCTGTGCTAGGATGACTGCACTTACTCAGTGTACTGTATCTATGAAGGATCAGTGCTATCACTGTATGACTACAGAACCCTTCCTACTCTACCATCTATATAACCTAGCAGAGAGGTGTTCTGTAGTTCACAGAAGTGAATCGGACAGGTTTGATAACTGCTTGAGATAACACTGTGGAGTGCACTTGAGCTTGTAAGCTCAGTGTATTTCCTTTTTGAACAGCTATAACAAAATGCTTTCAATTCTATATATAAGAGACCAAAAGAGAGCAAATACGTTTATGGTTAAAGCGAATCTTCACTGGCACTCTAATCACCACAAACCAAAAATACAATTTAATTCATTTTTATTATTTAAAGCAAACTCCCCCATCCATTCATGCCTCCATGCTTTATTTTGTTGGGGAATCTCTTTAAAAATCACCCCCTAGCATTTCTGGCCTTGGCCATCTTGAGTAAGGGCAAATGTTCATGTAGCATTTACTTTCTGCCCTTAGCTCAAGTATGCATACAGGAGAGTGTGCTTAGCTGAGATATCTCCTCTTTCCCTCCTGAATGTTCCTGGGATGTATGACATAATTTGCCTAGGCAGGAAACCAGGAAGTAACTAAAGAAATGTAAAAAAAAAAAAAAAAAAGTTTAAAACAAGTAAATATAATATACTTTCCTATCTATTTAGCAGCATGAGGATTAAAAATAATTGATGTTGATTAGGAGAGTGAAATTCCACTTTAAGGCTCACATAGAATTTAGGATGAGCTTTGTCATTTTATATATGGAAATGCCAGGGTGCCTGAGCTATTTGTATGTGGTTCAGGGCAATTCTTATAGTCTATAGTGGGAAATATTCCTGTACCTGAGCATTGTAAGTGTATGTAAAACCACAAACTAACTTTAATAATGGATTGTCCTTACCTCTGGCAATATCAATAGCACAGTATCTATTAATTTTGATCTAAAAATCAGCTAAATGTTAGCTCTTGTTCCTAACATATCATTCTGAGTTTTGAACTTCCTCTTGTAGGGTGGCAACACCTACTCATAGTTACATAGTTAGTCAGTTTGAAAAAAGACACAAGTCCATCTGGCTCAACCAATAAAGAACAAAAACAGTAAAGAAAACCCAACCATACAATCCCATATACACAATCCTATACCGGCAGTTGGTCCAGAGGAAAGGGGAGAATTACTAAAATGGGTGCACCCGGAATCTAGTGCAGCTCAGTATAGTAACTAATCAGCTTCTAGGTTTTATTGTCAAAGCGTAATTGAAAAAGCTGCATTTTTCTGCATCAGATTCTGTTTGCACCAGTTTTAGTAAATCTGGTGCATCTATCTGATCATGCTGCCATTGACGCACAACGTGCTTGGACATGTTTTGTACTAAGCAGTGATATCACTGGTGGTGATGCACCACTGCTCCTTCTAAACCATCTACAGCCTTGGCTGTGTATTGTGCAGAGTGACTGGAAGTGGTTACGTGCCTACTGTGCAAAAGTCCCCCCTAACAGGTATTTTGTGTATACTATATGCATATATTATATGGGATTTGTTTTAGCATGTATTCTCTTTATTATGACCAAGAAAACAAATTTGCAAATTCCTTCTTATTTTTGGTACAAGTTTGGATCAGTTCTATAAAGTTATAGGGAAAAATTTTAAATGCCCCTCAGGCCTAAGGCTCCCAGCCCTCCCCTGATAGAGGTGAATTGAGGGTCCGATCAGGTCCACCTGAAAAACTGACAGGAGGACCTGATCAGACCACCCATGTGAAAGGACCCCAAGTGTACAGCATCATGGGCCTACCTCCTATGGGATGTCACCACTGAAACTGCGCATGCAGTACAATGATACAGAGCATCATTGCAAACCATCCAGCACTGGGGAACAGGTGGTGAAGACTCTGTGTCAGGTGACCAGACAAAAGACAAGTATTGGTGGAGAGCTCCAGAGGGCCGGAGATTGGGCGCAGGGGTCTGGAATT